>NC_058084.1:484191080-484850920 GCF_014858855.1 Bufo gargarizans
GCGCAGGAAGTTTGAATTTCGCGCCTCTCTCCCCTGCACCAATCAGCACCCTGGACAGCAGTGTTCAGCACCAGGGCCAGCACCGCCTCCTCAAATCCTCAGACTGCGATTGGTGGTGTATAATTACGCCACCGATCGCAGTCTTTTTCTGGTTCATCGGGTCACAGGACACCCGAATGGACCGGAAACGCAGAAAACCACAGGTCTGAATTGACCTGCGGTTTTCTGCGATCGCCGATACGGGGGGTCAAATGACCCCCCCCCCTGCGTTGTTACGGGATGCCGGCTGAATGATTTCAGCCGGCATCCCGTTCCGATTAACCCCCGCGGCGCCGGAATACCGATTTAAAGTTAGGACGTACCGGTACGCCCTGAGTCCTTAAGGGGTTAAAGGTAAACTCTCAAAAATGTGCCCTACTGGAGCCTAGAAATTTTTTATTTCCTATCGGTTTGATGTATAGAAATGTGCAGCACTCCATGTTTTTGTATCCTGCAGAGTCAATAAAATGCATACGTTAACGTAATTTCTTTTTCTACCATGGAACTGTATGGTGACCGGACGCCACTGTACGGCATCAGTCTGAGGCATCTGGTAACACATACATTTTTGGTATGCATTAAATGGATGGCTAAAATAGGATGTGAACCCAGTCCTAGTGTCAGAATAAGCACCAGTACACAGCGGAGCAGCGTGGCGGAGAGGGGAGGCCGCCATATACTGACAGAGCGCTACCTGGTCCTGGTGGTCAGGGATGAGGACTGTGTTTCCCAAGGATCATTTTCTACTGGGAAATACAGGGCACAGTATAATACACTAGAATCCATATAATATAAATATATTAGCCCTACCCCAGAATATTAATACAATTAGGTGGTCATTTATTATATAGAAATACGTCTATGTTAGGTGTATTTCTGACACAGATTGTGGCACAAAGGTCCTTAGCACCACATTCTGCAGGATGGCACGGGCAGGGAAAGGGATACAGTTATGGCCATCCAGTTATTAGATATCACCTCTGTACAGTGACCGGATAACACTGCCATACCGTGACCTGATAAAAGGGTATAAGAGGGCACATTACAGGGAATGAATAGGGGCACTACACAGGGTGTGGTAAGAGGGCACAATGCAGGGTATAAGAGGGGACACAGTACGGGGTGAGGGGCACAGTATGGGGTGGGGGGCACAGTCACATGACCTTGTGACATTAGGCAATAGGCATCCACCTGACAGCAAAGAACTTTGGATTCTGTGGCTGGAGGTACATTAGGCGGTCACAGGATAAATATGTAACTGTCGGCTAGTACAGGCCCCAAAAATTAGGCATTCACCGGACATAAAAGGCCTTTTATTCCGCTGTTTATACATAAGACAAGGACCATTCTTTGTTCTGGGTGGTGGCGGATATGTGTGGGCTGGCATGAGGAAATTCAATTACACATGGTCATCACTAATGTTGAATTCCTCCGAGATCCATGCCTCATTCATTTTTAAAAACGTGAGGTAGTCCACACTGTCGTAAGCTAGGCAAGTGCGCTTATCGGTTACGATCCCACCACTGTGCTAAAAGTCCTTTCGGACAGGACACTCGACGAGGGGCAAGCCAATAGTTTCATGGCAAATTGTGTAAGCTCTGGCCACAGGTTAAGCCTGCACAGCCAGTAGTCAAGGGGTTCCTCGCTTCTCAGAGCGTCCACATCGGCCGTTAACCCGATGTAGTCGGATACCTGTCGGTCTAGGCGTTCCATGAGGCTGGATCCGGAGGGCAGATGTCGATAGGTTGGCTGCAAGAATGATCTTATATCCGAAGTGACCAACACATCTTCAAACCGCCCTCTTTTTGCAGGCATGCAGCATTTCTCGAAGCAAGGCCTGGAAGTGCTGCATTCTGACAGCCCTCTGTGATGCTGGTAACATGTCCACCATTTTGTGTTTGTACCGGGGGTCTAAGTACGTTGCCACCCAGGATTGGTCCTTGCCCTTTATGATTTTTATACAGGGGTACCTCTTCAAACACTGGAGCATGATGGCCTTCATTTGCACTAAACTGGAAGCGGTGGTGGTCTGGCTCCTGCTCATCGTCCAGGATAATGTCGTCCTCTGTCTCATCCCCAAGCCACGTACAACACCAGGGATCCCAGAAAAATGTAAAGCCTGCTCTTCTTGCTCCTCCTCCTCCCCCAGCCACCATCCTCCTCTGAGTCCTCTGCAGACTCCTGCTGACTTATCTCAGATGGAGTAGCCCCCCTGGGAATTCATTCACCAATGCGACTTCCTCATCTTCCTGCTCCTGCTCCTCGACGGCTTGATCAATGACACGACATAATGCATGCTCCAGAAATAAGGTGTAAGGTACGATGTCACTAATGGTGCCCTGGCTGCGACTGACCAGTTTGGTGATCTCATCAAATGGCCGCAAGAGTCTGCATGCATCACGCATGAGCAGCCACTGGCGCGTTGAAAAGAAATGAAGCTCCCCAGAACTTGTCCTGCAGCATAGTTCATACAGGTAGTCGTTAATGGCACGTTTTTGCTAAAGCAGCCTATCAAGCATATACAAGTTGGAGTACCAGTGCGTCGGGCAGTCACAAATCAGACATCTGACGGACAAGTGGTGTCGCCGCTGAATGTCAGCAAGGGGAGCCATGGCCGTGTAAGATCTTCTAAAATGGCCAGAGATTTTCCTGGCCTGCCGCAAGACGTCCTGGACCCCGGGGTATTTGGCAACAAATCGCTGCACGACTAGTTCAGGACGTGTGCCATGTACAGCACGTGTGTAATTTTGCCCTGTTTCAGCGTGCTCAGCAGATTGGCACCGTTGTCGCACACCACTTTAACATCTGTCAAATTGGGCAGGGTTAGCCACTGATCGGCCTGCGACCTTAGAGCTGAAAGCAGTGCAGGACCGATGTGGCTCTTGGCTTCCAGGCATAATAGCCGCAGCACAGCATGGCAACGTCTCACCTGGCACGTCAAATAGGTTCTGGGGAGCTGGGAGGTGCAGCGGAAGAGGCGGTAGCAGTGGAAAAGGAGGAGTCAGCCGAGGAGGAGACGAAGGATGGAGTAAGAGGAGGAGAAGAAGAGGCAGGCCTGCATGCAATCCGTGGCGGTAACACCAAATCCACATGGGTGCCACGGGTAGCATAGTTGACAGCCGTCAGAAGGTTCACCCAGTGGGCAGTAAAAGTTATGTACCTTCCCTGCCTGTGTTTGCTAGACCACGTGTCTGTGGTCAGATGTATCTTAGCACCAACACTGTGTGGCAGAGATACATTTACTTGCTGCTAAACATGGCCATATAGCTCTGTGATGCCCTTCTGGGAGAAATATTTCTTTCCGGGGACCTTCCATTGCGGTGTGCCAATGGCCACAAATTTTCAAAATTTGGTAGAGTCCACCAGTTTATATGGCAGTAGTTGGCGGGCTAGCAGTTCCGACAAGCCGGCGGTCAGCCGTTGGGCAAGAGGGTTATCCGGCGTCATCAAATTTTTACGTTCGAACATTTGGGCTATGGAAGCCTGCCTTCTGCCAGATGAACGTGATGATGGCACGGTGGAAGGTGGTGTGGAGGACAAATGGGAAGAGAGGGGAGAAGGAGAAGAGGCAGGACGTGGAGCATCGGGAGTTTGGCTTCGTGGGTTCTGACGGTGTTGCTCCCACTGGGCTCGATGATGGGAGGCCAGGTGCCTTCCTAAGGCGGTCATCCCTAGGTGAGTGTTGGGCTTACCGCGACTTATGCATTGACAGCACAGGCTGCAGATGGCAACACTATTGTCAGCAGCTGACACGTTAAAAAAAGCCCACACTGCGGAGCCATGTGCCGGCGTCCTGGGAGCGCCAGATGTGACCATGCATGATGGATGGCTCGCTCCAATTACATTTGCAGTCTGCTTTTGCCTCCTGTGCACTGCGAGTTCTGCCTGCTTCTCCTCCTTCTCCTCCCTATCTGCTGCTCCGTCTTTCCCTCTGAACTCCCCTCCTCTTCCTCTCTTGTGGGCACCCACGTGACGTCCATCGACATGTCATCATCGTCACCTTCACCACTACTGAGATCTCGGAGTAGGCAGCAACAGTGGGGACCACCCTCCTTGGGCTGATCTGGGTACTGTCATCAGACCGAAGGGTGGTGGCCGTTGCTACCTCCTCTTCCTTATTCGATGCCAAGAATGGCTGCACATCGGTAAGGTCTGTGAATGGATAGGAAAATAATTCCTCTGACTCGAGTGGAGGGGCTATGGTGGTGGTGGTGGTGTCTTTGGGGGTGCACACAGCAGAGAGTTTGAGGAGCGTGCAAAAGCGGAAGACTGAGTGAGCCACTCAACCAACTCTGGTGCATCCTTTGACGTAATCGTACGCACCTTCTCAAACTTCCCACTTAGTATTGAGCGCAAATATTCTTATCACAAATTTTTATCGTGAATGTCGGCACTTCGAGAATTCGCTAATATTTAGAATATAGTGCTATATATTCGTAATGATGAATATTTGTTGTTTTTTTGTTTTGTTTTTTAACACAGTACATATCAGGTGATCATCCCTCCCTTCTTCTAGCTTGTGGGCCAATGAGAAGGCTTTGTCACAGCTTAGCAACATCCCTAGCAACCAATAGAAAAGTTGCCTACCCCTTTCACTATTTAAATTAAGACACTCCCCAGCAGGCATTTTGTGGAGTTTCATGTGAGAGAGAGAGAGGAGCTTGAATACTGTGCTGTGCTTTTTCAAATTACATTCCAAATCTTATATAAATATTCCAGATAGTGTTAGATAGTAATAGGGCATTGTGTAGCTGAATAGCTGATAGGGTCCAGTGCAGGGTGGAGTGTAGGTTCTAGAGATAGATAGCCGAAATATAAAATCCATATAGTGTGTGGAAGGAAAATTTAATGTGCAATGTGCATGTGAGAGATTTCTCTGCTGTCCATACATACATACATGCTACCGAAATAGTGCTGTGATGTCACAACAATACTAAGACCTGATTAAAGGTGAAGTTGTATGTATTGCGCTAAAATATTTAAATCAATAGTGGCGATTTGCGAATACTTTGAAAAACTCTATCTGCATATAAAGCTATTGTTATGACATGCATGAAATTTTAATCTAAAACAGTGCTGTAATGTACAATTACTTACCGTGATTAGGAGTTCTTCACCACTTATGTAGCTAATAGTTTGTGCGTGCGTACGTGTGCTCGCGCATAATAGCGCAATCAAAAAGAATATCACGAATATTTGGCAAATATTCGGCTAAATATTCGTGATATATCGCAAAATCGAATATTGCCCCTGCTGCTCATCACTGGTCCCACTTAGGCTCCGGCCTGGTGCACCTGCCCGACCCCTACCACCCCTGCGGAATGGCCTGCCTCTTGCTCTGCCTGTCATTTTCAAAATGACCCTGTCACAAAGTCCCCAGAGAAGAGCAGTATTTGTTTCATCTGGTATATAGAACCCCTTAATCAGTTTATTTTGGGGCAACAGGTATATCACACCAGTTGCAATTAGTTATTCCAATAGCGTTTGTCCCTCTATCTAGATGTGGTATCTCAGCAGAACCGCACACAACTGCTGCACAATACAAATGCAATATAATATACTTTCTATGTTAGAAAGTATATTATAAGTATATCACACCCCTTTGTGTATCACACCTATCGATAGCACACCTGTACCAGTCCATAAAAGGACTTTTGTGGCCCTATTAGCTAGCGTTCGGTGTCCCTAAGAGTCTGTCCCTGCTTTACACAGCAACCTCTCCCTACACTGGCAAAAGACTGTATGTAAAATGGCGGCCAGATCAGGTTTATTTATAAGGTAGGTGGTGTGTCCATGTGCTGAAACGTCTCAATTGGCTGTCCTGTACCACCTGATGGATGTGTCCTGGGTCAAAGTTCGGCACAATGCAAAAGAATATGGCGCCAGCGGACATCGTCATATGTTCGCATGTTCGGCAAACCGCGAACGAGCAAAGTTTGCCGCGAAACGACTGCCGGGCGAACCGCAAGGCCATCTCTACCTAGCAATGCTGTTTTAGCCGCACCACTGAAATGCCTGGGGGAGGAAAGAACATGCTGCAATTACTAGGTAATTCAATACCTATACAAAAGTATTAACTAGGGAACTAAGGTAAACTTAGTCAGACAAATCCAATCACATAAAAAATAAAAAATATGACAGTTACCCTTTAAGGGGGGCATATAATCTGGTCAGGAACAAGGAAGGGGATGAATGGAAGACAGCTTTTAATACCCTAGATCAGGGGTGTCAAACTCAAATTCATCGGGGGCCGCATCAGCAGTTTGGTCATCCTCAAAGGGCCGGTTGTATCGGACTTATGGGGGATCTGTGGGTGACACTTATGGGGGATCTCTTGGTGACACTTATGGGGGATCTGCCCACCCCTAGGACCGCCCCCTAAAACCGCCCCTTTAGAGAACAGGGATGCAAGTAAAATTTGGGGGGGGCTATAAAAGTCCAGCCCAGCAAAGAAACCCCCCAGATGGGGATGGCACTGTTAATGGGGGATCTGGGGATGGCATCCACAGATCCCCCATCCTATAACAGTGCCATCCACAGACCCCCCCCCCCCCACCCCATAACAGTGCCATCCACCGACCCCCCCACCCCACATGACGAGGTCTGGCGGGCCGGATTCGGCCCGCGGGCCTTGTGTTTGACACCCGTGCCCTAGATGGTCCCTTTGAGAACCTGGTTCATGCCTTTTGGGTTAAAAAAATGCTCCTGCGGTTCTCCAGCATTTTGTGAATGACATTTTTCATCACCTGGTGGGGAGGTTTGTTGTCAAGTATTTGGATGACATACTAATTTATTCTTGAGACGTTGAGACCCATCAGGATCACATTAGACAGGTGCTATAGATCCTAAGAGATAATAAATTGTACGCAAAATTAGAGACGTGTGTTTTTGCTGTACACGAGGTGAAATTCTTGGGCTACCTGCTGTCATCTTCAGGTTTTCTTATTGATCCAGAGAAAGTCCGTACTGTATTGGACTGGGATCGACCCAAAAATCTGAAGGCTCTTATGCGGTTTTTGAGGTTCACCAACCATTACCAAAAATGTATTCAGAATTATTCGACAGTGGTGAAACCCTTAACTGTTATGACTAAGAAAGGGACGGATGTCTCAGTGTTGTCTGATTCGGCGTTGTGAGCCTTTTCTGCGGTTAAGGAATGCTTCTCTTCTGACCCCATTATATGGGGGCAACCGGATGTATCACAACCTTTCTTTGTGGAAGTTAACACGTCCGAAGTGGGGGTAGGAGTAGTTTTATCACAGGGCCCGCCACCTGGTAAATGGCGCCCATGTGCATTTTTCTAAAAAAAAAACTCTGCCACAGAGAGAAATTATGATGTGGGTAACAGAGAGTTGCTGGCCTTTAAGCTGGCATTGGTTGGAAGGGGCGTTTTATCTGATCACGGTGTTCACAGATCACAAAAATCTGGCTTACCTGGAGTCAGCTAAATGACTGAACCTGAGGCAGGCCAGATGGTCTTTGTTTTTCACCAGATTCAATTTCATTGTCACTTATCGTCCTGGGGTAAGGAACGTCAAGGCAGGTGCCTTGTCACGTAGTTTTCCTGGAGGTGGTGATTTTGAAAATCTGAGTCTGATACTGTCGGAAAGGGTGGTGATATCCGCTCTATACCCTGACTTAGAGGTAAAGGTTTTAGAGGCCCAGGGAGACGCACCGGAGTCTTGCCCCTCTGGGAAATTGTTTGTGCCAGCAGAATTGCATCATAAGGTGTTTGAGGAACATCACTGTACGGTTCTTACGGGACACCCTGGGAGTAGATCCACTACCGACCTCATCTCTCGTAGATTCTGGTGGCCAGGGTTGCGTAAGTGTGTTGAGGACTATGTGTCGGCCTGTAGTGTCTGTGCGCGTGCTAAGGTGACACATACTCAGCCTTCCGGATCCCTACTTCCATTGCCCATCCCGTCCAGACCATGGACTCACTTGTCTATGGATTTTATTACTGATCTGCCTAATTCGTCTGGAAAGACAGTTATTCTGGTGGTAGTTGATTGTTTTAGTAAAATGGTGCACTTTATAGCATTGCTGGGCCTACCTAAAACACTTGCGCAAGTGTTTGTTGACAACATTGTGAAACTTCATGGCATTCCTTCTGACATGGTCTCGGATCATGGGACCTAGTTTGTGTCCAGATTCTGGAGGGCGTTCTGTACTCGGCTTTTTTTTTCTGCTTTTAATCCTCAGACGATCGGACAGACGGAGCGCACTAATCAGAGTCTGGAGACTTACTTAAGATGTTTTGTCTGTGAGAACCAGGAGGAATGGTCCTCGTTTTAGTTTTTGGCAGAGTTTGCCATAAACAATCGTAGGCAGGAGTCCACTGGTAAGTCGCTATTTTTTGGGGCATATGGGTTTCACCTGCAATTTGGCACATTCTCAGGTTTGGATACTTCCGGTATCGCTTAGGAGTAACGTTTTTCGTCATCATTGTCTTCTATATGGCGGAAAATTTTAAATAACTTGATGAATATGGGCAACAAGTATAAACGTGTGGCTGACAGGAAACGTATGAATGGTCCGGACCTAAGTGTGGGTGATTTTGTGTGGCTGTCCACAAGAAATATTAAGTTGAAGGTTCCTTCGTAGAAGTTTGGTCCAAGGTTTATTGGTCCTTATAAGATCACTGCGATTATTAATCCTGTAGCTTTTTGTCTTCAACTTCCTCAGGCTCTGAAAACTCATAATGTGTTTCACAAATCTTTGTTGAAGAGATTTGTTGAACCTTTGGAGTGGTCCCCCTTGCCACCCGCTCCTGTCAAGTTTGGAATTCCAGATAACCAAGATTATTGACGTGAATGCCAGTCATTTGGTAAAAGCCTTTCAAAGGTCTCATCCGGATAAGGTTGGTCCTGGGTGCCCAGAGGTCACCCGTAGAAGAGGGGTTACGGTCACGGATGTACAGAGACATATGGACATTCCCGCGACAGGTGGCAGGAGATCTGTGAGACTGGCAACATGTGGTTTGATCTGACATGTTTTTCTTTTGGATCAAATTACGTCTGTGTTGTTTCTGGCGCTTGCCACACCTTCTATCCCCAGGTGTTGCTATTATGGTCATTTATCCTTCTCTATTTATTGTTGTTTCTCCCACTATGCTATGCAGTTCATAGCTTCTGTTGGACTTGTGCTTGGTTCTGAGATCCTGGTGCTACTAAAGCTTCATTGAAGATAAGTGTTTCCTTTTCCTTTTGTATTTTGTTTTGATATGTGTGTGTGTGTGTGTGTGTGTGTGTTGCCTTTCCCTGCTGTTTGTCATTAGGCCTGAGGGAGACTCCTGTTTGTCCTTCGCTTTTGAGGAACAGGTAGACTCAGTACTGACATTAAGTCAGGGGTCCTATAGGGTGAGATAGGATTCTAGGTATACGGTGTATGAACTTGTCTACCTTTGGGGCCTGTTCATACTGGTAGTCCGTCAGGACTGGAGTTAGGGTTTTCTCTAGGAGGTGTCCATCTTCCTTCCCTAGTTTCCAGGCCTTATTCCGGTATCCCCTTTCCGCTCTTATGCGCGGTGTGGTGTTTTCCTCCCACAAACGAGCGTGACAGATCCCTTGGCAATAAGTTGATCACAAAGTGTCCTCCTGCTGGGACCTCCAGCGATCAGCTGTAATCTGTAGTAAAATCCTGCAGTAAGTGTTTCTGTACAGCACCAACACAGGATAAAGTAAGCATTGCACAGTGTCCAATCACATCAATGGGTTGTCTTTGTAATGCAGGACAGGTCCTCCAGGGCAAGAGATGCTCTTTGTAGCCACTCTCCACTCTAGCCAAGAAATTAAGATCCTGAACTAGTAACTCCAAATTCCCCAACAGGACATACATAAAATATTTTTGTGAAGGACAGCCCCTTGAAGCCAACCCTGTTTTCTCATCTTGATTGACTCCAGACCAAAGCTTCTATAAATGTCTGCACCTGACTCACAGATGTTACAGCTGAGCACAGTGCTTTGGGTGCGACTATACTCAGTTACAGGAGGTAATTAGGAATTCCTTATCTGCAATGATTTGCATGTAATCATGACAAGGCCTTCATATCACCTTTGGGATTAATTATTATTTACTATTCCATAAACATTTCCCTATTCAAATTGGTACAAGGAGCTCATGTATGAGGTGCTCAATGTCTGGCTGACTCACCCAGTTCTATTTCCCTATTCAAAGCTTTACTCCGGCTGTGAAGCACGGCTGTCTTAGAGCTGTCACTGACGAACACTCTTCCATTACTATACTTGTTTTCTTTAGGGCTTATTAAGATGAACAAAAGGCTCTGTGCCCGTAGTGTGGACTGTAAATGCTACTCGCCGCTCCCCAGGGGAAATCTTGTCCCAAGTTTAGTGGAATGCCGAGTGGTGTGGTGCAGCCCTCAATAGTCTGTGTGTCACGGTGCTCCTACCTTGATACTGTTGCTCCCCAGGGTTAGGCTCTGAAGCAATAAAGGGGGTAAAGTTAGGGGATGAAGAATGTATTGAGTCCAGACCTTGATAAAGTTCAACAGCAGTTTTACTCCCAGCATGTATTGATGGCCGCAGTCTGTTACATTTTCCATTATACACTGATCAGGATTTATTTCCATACAGCCAATGAACCCCTATACCCTCACTACATGCGTCAATATAACATATGGAAATCTGCCACTGCTCTGCCGTGATTAAATGCCCACTCAACCTTTACTTGTTGCAGGTTGTAATGAGGACAATGAATTTATTGCCGACATTCTGTCCCTGAACTTGGGGTCTATGCAAAACTCTGACAATGGCGTTGTGCTGTGGGAATAGATCATGTTTACAATGTGGATACATCTCCTTCGGAAAAAATCTCATCAATAATGTGTATGGTGGGTGAGGTAATGCAGCTGAGGCGTCCTTTATGGTATTCATAACTGCCAAGTCTCCTTCTGCTGGAAAAATCATATCAAAGGCAACTTCAGAGGAGCGACACTGTAGAGAAGCAGTGTATTAAGAGGCTCAAACTGTTCATATGGCGAATATCCCAATCTAAGAGCATACGGCCCCCTTAATTACACCCCATAATGAATCCAGACAGCAGACCAGACTCCTAAACAAATGCTGAACCTGAATCACCTAAGCTAACAGAGACCCTAGATAAGACCCTCTAAAATAGTAGACCCCGGATTTATAACCCCTAAATGAACACAGAACTAAAACACTGAAGGACCCCAGACTAGACCCTCTAAACAAATAGTCCTCAGATTCACTAAATAAATACAGACCAAGGACAAGACCCGCTATATAATTACAACCTTTTAAACCAGCCCCCCAACCCCTACTTAACTAACATAGACCCTGACCAGACCCCTAAACAAATATAGACACAGACCCCTAAATAAACACAGAATCTGAATCCTCTAAATGAATACAGACCCCAGACCAGACCTCCTAAACTAACAAAAAAAAAAGACCCCCTAAACTAACACAGACCCTCTAAACTATTGAAAAACCTAGACCAGACCCCCCCTAAACTATAAAAATAAAATCAGACCCTTTTAACTAACATAAACCCCCTAAACTATCAAAAAACCCAGACCTGACCCCCTAAATAAACACAGCCCCCAGACCAGACCCCATAAACTAACACAGAACCCAGACCCCTTAAACTAACACAGACCCCCTAAACCAGGGGTGCACAACCTGCGGCCCGGGGGCCACATGCGGCCCTCGATACCATTCTGTGCGGCCCCCAAACATCTGGTAAAAGACATGTATATCTATGTCTTATGGCTTTTTACATGTATCTTTAATGTATTCTCCTATTAGATGGGAGTCCTGGAACTGTAACTAAACATTTATAGAATATACTGTATGTTCAATATGCCAAAAATACAGTATTTCAGTTGGTAATACCCCTTTAAGTTTAATTTTCAGCCCTTGGAATTGGTTCAGGCTGACAATGTGGCCCCCAACCAGAAAAGGTTGTGCACCACTGCCCTAAACTAAAAAAAAAACAGACTAGATCCCCTAAACTAACACAGACTCCCTAAACTAACACAACCTCCAAATCAGAACCCCTAAACTAACACAGACCGCTTAAATTAACACACACCGCAGAATAGACTCCCTAAACTAAAACAGACCCCAGACAAGACCCACTAAACTAACACAGAACTCAGAACAGACCTCCCTAAACTAACATAGAACCCAGATCAGACCCCCTTAACTAACACAGACAGCCTAAATTAACAAACTCAGCAGATCAGACCCCTTAAACTAACAGACCCAACACCAGACTTCTTAAACTAACACAAACCTCAGACCAGACCCCCTAAAGTAACACAGACCCTAGACCAGACCCCCTAAACTAACACAGAGCTCAGAGCAGACCCCCCTAAACTAACATAGAACCCAGAACAGACTCCCCCTAAACTAACATAGAACCCAGAACAGACACCCTAAACTAACACAGACCGCCTAAATTAACACACTCCGCAGATCAGACTCCCTAAACTAACACAGACCCAGCACCAGACCTCTTAAACTAACACAGACCCGAGACCAGACCCCCTAAACTAACACTGACTGCAGAGAACTGAACCCAACCACCTAGCCGCATGTCTTCCCCCCGCAAACAAATAACCACACCAGAACAATGACTTTTTTTTGGAATGAGGGTCGGTCACAGCTTTATTTAAATTCTTATTATATTTTCCTTTTTTAAATTTGCAAATTACAAAACTTTTCTCCAAAACCACAACCACTTCAGGAGTGTGAGAAGCGATATGCCACCACTGCACCCCAGTGGGCAAGTCCGCCTTCTCCTCCCTCTTAGTATATTCTTAGAACCGACCTCCACAGAGGAGCCCGTGTAACCCTACACAGCGCTCCGACACCCACCCAACAAAAACAAGGCCTGTTCCACCGCATCCTGAAGGCCTAGAAAGAAAAATATCAAGGCCAATCTCATATAAATGCACCCTGTCTGGCCTGCATGAGGCGCTGATTATCCCCCTCAAGTTGATGATGACTTACCACAACGCCCCCCTGGAGCGAACAAAACGAGAAATTCTGGCATTAACAGTACATCTGTCTCTCTCGATTGCGCCCTCGTCCCTAGCACCCTGCCAAGTGACTCTTGAGACAATCTCCGACCAAACCAAGATAACCTCTGAAAAAAAGGACGGGATCCTCTCCATGTTGGCTCTGATGAGGGTAATGAGCTCCGCGACCTTGAACATACATAAATCATTCCCACCTTACTGAGCTTGACAGCCTCCGGGAGGGCCTGCGACCAGCGGATCCCGCGAATCCCGCGCCACACAACCTCCACGTTCCTGAAACCCAGGCTTCGGCCACCCGGCCTGAACTCGGCTCTCTGCCCGGCCCAAAGAATATACGAATGCCCCAGAAAACACACCGTGGGGTGAGGGGGGTCTGAAAAGAAAATCAAAATAATCATGACAACTCGGGGCGAACAAAAGAAGCAAAACAGGCAGACTTCCACCTGCCAATGCGCTGTACCTTAAGAATCAGGTAACCCCCGCTCTAGCAGCCTCCGTGGCCGCCCCGATCCTGAACGAATGGGAGCCGTAGTCAGAGGGAGGTAGGCCGATGGTAGCGAGGCATCGCCGAAGAACGGCGCAAAACTGAAAACGGGTAAGGGGTAAACCAGAGCAGTAATTCACCATGGCTCGGTAGAGGCAAACCAGGCTGTCAATGTGGTACAAAGGGACCCAGGACCCGACGGCAAAAACGTCAGTTTTTTGAGCGCCGAATACAAATGCGGACAGATGTATCTGAAATAGAAACGTCAGAGGGAGCAAGGCCGACCAGCCGGTGTCGGGACTGGGGAAAAAGTTTGCCGATCCTAAAAGCGCCGAAAAAAGCGAGGCAAAAAGCGGCAGTAAAGAGGGAAATTTAAGCGGGGGGTGAGCAGACGCGGTCTAAAGCTTGTATGATCTGAGTGAGGACCTGGTATGAAATAGGGCGCCTGCATTCCTTGCGAACGTACTCTTTTCGCCATGTTCGGCTTGGCAAACTATAAAGAACTTGGTGACATCAGACCATTCTTTTAACCAAAAATGCCCGACAGCCGACGCTGTGCAACTACCGCCGACACCCCCGCAGCGCGCAACGACAACAAATAATCAATGGTAACGCTGAGGCGTGTAGATACGGAATTGTGAACCGGCTGCTCCGCTGCAAATGAAACCAATTCTGACCATGCCTTACCATAATCATACCAGGTCCCAGGCGCCACTGAAGCTTGGACAAGGGGCATCAGCCGTTCAACGGTACTTCCCAAAGCTGAGAAGGGCACAGAAGACTCTGTAGCGCAGCATCTGGAACAAGCTCCTGAAATTCCTGCAAACGAAAACGTGAAAGAGAATCAGCAACCACGTTGATAACCCCTGGGATGTGGGAGGCCCTGAAATAGATGTTTAATTCCAGACAGCGAAGAACAAGGTGACGTAATACGGACAAAACTGGAGGGGAGGAAGATGTCAATTTGTTGATACAATAAACCACCGCCATATTATCCGTCCAAAAACAGACTCGCCTATTTTGAAGCCAAGGACCCCACAATTCAATGGCGAATATGATGGGAAACAATTCTAACAGGGTAATGTTGGAACAAAAACCAGCTGTGTGCCACTGGGACGGCCAGGGGGCCGTACAACATTCTGTACCCAAAATCGCACCAAAACCATTGGATCCCGCGGCATCAGTGAAAAGGGAGAGGTCAGGAGTAGTAATCTCCGGAAACTGCCAGCATGTGTGACCATTAGAACTCTGCAAAAAATCACGCCATACCATAAGGTCACGTTTTAACTGCAGGGTTAAACGAACGTGGTGATGGGGTTTTGAAACACCTCACGTGGCCAAAGATAGACGTCTGGAAAAAACCCTGCCCATCGGCATGACCTGACACACAAAAAACAATAAACCCAGAAGAGATTGGAGCTCTTTTAGTGTAACGGATTTAACTGCACAAAAAACGCAAATAAGGCCTAGGTGTTTTGAGAGCTTATCCTGGGGGAGTCGAAAAGCCATCAGGGAGGAGTCGATCTCGATTCCTAGAAAGGTAATGGAGGTGGCCGGATCTAACGTTTTTTCAACTGAAAGGGGAACGCCAAAACGGGACATGAAAAAACAAAAGGAGTTCAAAAGGAATTGGCACTGAGAAGAATCACCAGGGGAGACGAAGAGGAAATCATCTAGGCAATACCGTATTTTTCGCCCCATAAGACACACTTTTTCTTCCCCCAAAATGGGGCGGTTTGCGATCTGTGGATGGCACAGTTATGGGCTGGGGGGTCTGTGAATGGCACTGTTATGGGCTGGGGGGGGGGTCTGTGCATGGCACTGTTATGGGCTGGGGGGGGGTCTGTGAATGGCACTGTTATGGGCTGGGGGGGGTCTGTGCATGGCACTGTTATGGGCTGGGGGGTCTGTGGATGGCACATATATAAACAGTGCCACCCACAGATCCCCCCCCTGTAACAGTGCCATCCACAGATCCCCCCTGTAACACTGCCATCCACAGATCCCCCTGTAACAGTGTCAGCCACAGATCCCCCCCTGTAACAGTGTCAGCCACAGATCCCCCCCTGTAACAGTGCAAGCCACAGATCCCCCCCATAACAGTGTCCATCATCCACAGATCCCCCCATAACAGTGTCCGTCATCCACAGATCCCCCCCATAACAGTGTCCGTCATCCACAGATCCCCCCTATAACAGTGTCCGTCATCCACAGATCCCCCCATAACAGTGTCCGTCATCCACAGATCCCCCCATAACAGTGTCCGTCATCCACAGATCCCCCCATAACAGTGTCCGTCATCCACAGATCCCCCCCATAACAGTGTCCGTCATCCACAGATCCCCCCATAACAGTGTCCGTCATCCACAGATCCCCCCTATAACAGTGTCCGTCATCCACAGATCCCCAGTAATAGTGCCATCCACAGACCACCATTAGTTCCAAACCCACCAAACACACAGCACACCTTTTGGTTAAAAAAATTTTTTTTCTTATTTTCCTCCCCAAAAACCTAGGTGCGTCTTATAGGGCGAAAAATACGGTAAATGATGGAGCGGGAGCCGGTTTCGTAGCGAATTACCCATTCCAAAAAGGAACTAAATAACTCAAGAAAATGGCATGAAATGGAGCAACCCATGGGGAGGCAGGTGTCATAATATTTATACCTGTCCACCATGCAACCCAGCAGATGGTAACAATCTGGGTGCACCTGAAGGCAGACTCAATGTCCGACTTTGCCATCAAAGCCCCTCTGCCTGCTTCCCTGACTAATTTGACCGCCCTATCAAAAGACACATAGGAAACGGATGCATCGTCTTTTGAAATGCCGTCATTAACTGAGGCACCCTTGGGGAAGGAAAGATGGTGAATTAGGCGAAACTTCCCGGTTTCCCGTTTGGGAACAATACCCAATGGGTAGACCAAAATGTTCGAAAAAGGGGGTGACTTTAATGGGCCAGCAATTCTGCCCAATTCGACCTCCTTGTGAATTTTTGCACGCAAAACCTCTGGGTGGAGGTTGGCTGAGGGTAAATTTATAGCTCGAGTGGGGGAAAAATAAAAGGGGATAAAAAAAAGGCAAAAGTGAAACCGCTGCGAAGTTGAGTGGCGGCACTTTTATTGGGATACAGGTCGAGGTACGGGGACATCGCGAGTACGCTCAATAGGGTCTTTTCCACTAAAGGGCGCTGAGGGTCTGGGGGCTGTCTGTCGGGAACAGCGGATGGCCGCGTGAGTTCCTCCACATACGGAGCATTCATGTCTATATTTGCATAATGCAAAGAATTTGCAGTGGCCCTCGTTATAGAGCCAACAAGCTCCCGGTCTGCGAACGGCTGCTGGCCCCCGGCCGCTAGCGTAGGCAGGGGCCGCGGCAGGAAAGGGATGGTTTCTCTGGGACATCATTAGACGTAACCAAAGGTCCGTAGCTTTTACACCCCAACCAATATCTGGGCTAAGCGCAAGGAGTCTACGAAATTCTTCATCATACCGCCACCAAGCAGATCCGCCATGGGACTTGTAAGTGCTGTAAATAGAGTCCATATATCCAAATAACTCTGAACAGCGTTCTGGATGCTGCAGTCCCATAACATAGCCCAACACTGAGAAAGCCTGCAACCAATTACCTATAGTGTGAGCCACCTTCAGCCTGCGATCAATAAATTGTCTGAGTTGGGCCTGCGTTCCTTGTCCACCGTGTGCTGGTCGACAGTAATCAAGGACCATATGTCCACTACTGGTTGTTCCAGATTTTAGTTTTTGTGTCATTAGCTAAATGTGCTCCCAGAGGGGAAAGGCCGCAAAATAGAGACTCTTTATGATCGCTGGCCCTAGGCGGCAGGATTTCCGAACCAGTGGGCTTAGGAGGTGGAAGGGAAACACCCGGATCCAATTGAGATAGTAAGACCTTAAGGGCCGGAACTAACTGCTGCCCCATAGAAGCCGAACGCCAAGCCCCAGTAAAGTTAAACTCACCGCCAGCAGAAGTCGACAGAGGCTCCACAGGTACCGCCGTAGGAACTGGCTCCTGGACCGTGGTGACCCGACTGGCCCCGTGAGACGGCCTACTGGCCGAGTGAGTAGATACCCGCCTACGGCGTGGATGAGGCCTGCCAGAACAATCGCTACAGGAACTGGGACACAGAAGGCTCTTCAGCAGAGGAGGAGGCATTGGGGTTGTTGCCCATAACACTGGATGAGACGGGAGGGCCGGGAGACAGGAGGGAGGTGAGGGCAGGCACTGCAGAGCGCGCGGGAGTAGAAGCGCACGCAGCATGAGCAGGGGGCGGGGCCACAGAACACACAGCCGGTAACTTAGCAGCCCTGGTAACTTTCTTCAGGGAGGAGGGAGGGGGAGGCTGGGGCTAAGGCGGCATAGTGGGCGGGTGCGCCGAGCGGTCTGCCGGCCAACCACTGAGTTAGATGCTGGATGAGCAAGAGGGGGCTCCTGCAGGACAGCCAGCATTCGAGACAGAAAGCTTGGACCCTCCGCTTGAATCCTGGCAGAGATGGCTGCCAGGATAACCTTCTCGTCAGCCATATCTTACAGCAACCGCTTGGGGAAACATCTAGGTGAAGGTGAGGAAGAGACCAGGGAGAAGGTAAGCCCTCCTATTTAAAAAGCTCTAGGGGAGGTACGACCAGCACCATAATGAATATCCCAAGGGGGGGAGAGGGAGAGAAAAAGGGAGTAACATGGCCAGACAGCGGGAGCAACCATAGACAAACACCCCCCTGTGCGGAACAAACCACGAGATGCAGAAGACATAAAATTATCCCATCGGACTCTAACGCCCAGTCTCTGCAGTCAAGAACGCCCTCGCTATACGCTGTGGCGTTAACTAGAACTCAGAACAGACCCCCCTAAACTAACACAGACCGCCAAAATTAACACACTCCGCAGATCAGACCCCCTAAATTAACACAGACCCAATACCAGATCCCTTAAACTAACACAAACCCCAGATCAGACCCCCTAAACTAACACAGAACTCAAAATAGACTCCCTAAACTAACACAGACCGCCAAAATTAACACACTCCGCAGATCAGACCCCCTAAACTAACACAGACCCAATACCAGATCCCTTAAACTAACACAAACCCCAGATCAGACCCCCTAAACTAACACAGAACTCAAAATAGACTCCCTAAACTAACACAGACCGCCAAAATTAACACACTCCGCAGATCAGACCCCCTAAACTAACACAGACCCAACACCAGATCTCTTAAACTAAGACAAACCCCAGATCAGACCCCCTAAACCAGGGATGCCCAACCTGTGGCCCTCCAGCTGTTGCAAAACTACAACTCCCAGCATGCCTGGACAGCCTACAGCTATTAGGGCATGCTGGGAGTTGTAGTTTTGCAACATCTGGAGGGCCGCAGATTGAACATCCCTGCCCTAAACTAACACAGAACTCAAAATAGACTCCCTAAACTAACACAGACCGCCAAAATTAACACACTCCGCAGATCAGACCCCCTAAACTAACACAGACCCAACACCAGATCTCTTAAACTAAGACAAACCTCAAATCAGACCCCCTAAACTAACAGTGACCAAACTGACACAGAACTAGGATCCCTAAACTATTACAGACCCCAGACTAGACCCTCTAAAGAAATACAGTCCCCCGATTCCCTAAATCAGGCATGCTCAACCTGCGGCCCTCCAGCTGTTGCAAAACTACAACTCCCAGCATGCCCGAACAGCCTACAGCTGTCAGCCTACAGCAGGGCATTGTGGGAGTTGTAGTTTTACAACAGCTGGAGGGCCGCAGGTTGAGCATGCCTGCCCTAAATAAATACAGACCACAGACCAGACACTCTATATAAATACAATCCCTAAGCCAGACCCTCCAAATCAGGGGTGCACAACCTGCGGTTGCATTGACAATCCAACACAATGGGCAGCACATTGAACACATTTTATAAGTGGTCAGAAACTTGTAAATAACTCATGAAAGAATAAAGTTATGTTAAAACCAAGCACACCATTGTTTTCTTGTGAAATTCCCAATAAGTTTGATGTGTCACATGACCCTCTTCCTATTGAAAAAACTAAAGTTGAATTCAAAATGGCCGACTTCAAAATGGCCGCCATGGTCACCACCCATCTTGAAAAGTTTCCCCCCTCACATATACTAATGTGCCACAAACAGGAAGTTAATATCACCAACCATTCCCATTTTATTAAGGTGTATCCATATAAATGGTCCACCCTGTATATTAAATAATAAAAATAAAAAATTTAGCAAAAAGATGTAAAATAAATAAATAAAATAAGTAAAAGAAAACTATAAAAAGCAAAAAGTGCAAAATAAAATTGTTCACTGTCATATTATGTGGCAAAAATAAATAATAAAGTGATGATAAAAAAATTTCAAAACAAAATAAATAAAATACAAATAAAAGTAAAAAAATTAAAATGTGAAAAATAAAAGTCAGTGTCCCCCAAAAGTATTTTTATAGCAGAAATATATATTTTTTTTAAAAGTAATTTTTTTTTAAAGAATAGTAAAATACATAAAAGAAAAAAACACCCACACTGAACAAAACCATTACAATTATCACCACATTCATGTGAAACAATATACATTGTATAATAAAACGATTCAACACATATAGGGAACTAATTATAATCATTTGCATATTTAAATAATGAGCTACAGTTTGAATAAAAATGACTTAAAAAAAAAAATTACAGTTTCCCCCTAATAAAACTAAAAAGCCCGGTGTTATGTAATAAAAAGCTGCAAAAGTTATTTTGGTAGTCCAACAAATAAAAAACTTACAAGTGTTTGAACCACGTGCTCTAAATCACAAAAAAGTGACTGGTCATTAAGGCCTTTTCAGGCCTAGTCATTAAAGCGTTAACCAATAAGTGCTTTCCCGGCTAGTAAGGTCTCATACACACAACCGTACCTTTTCTTTTGGTCCGCAGGACACCAGCCATGTGTGTTCTGTATTTTGCAGAACGGAGTAAGGCCCCTTTCACACGGGCGAGTTTTCCGTGCGGGTGCGATCCGTGCGGCGAACGTATGGCACCCGCACTAAATCCTGACCCATTCATTTCTATTGGGCTGTGCACATGAGCGTTGTTTTTAACGCATCACTTGTGCGTTCAGTGCAAATCGCAGCATGCTCTATATTGTCCGATTTTGACGTGACGCAGGCCCCATAGAAGTGAATGGGGTGCGTGCAAATCGGATGGCATCCGGATGGCAACGCGTTGCGTTCAGTTTTTTTTGACGGAAGTCACTTAGCAACACTCCTGGGCTATATAATACAGGAAGTAGGCGTTTTTTTTTCTCTGTCTCGGTCTGCATGTGGTTTTTGGCAGCACATGAGAGAGAAGTTTGCTGGATCTATTTCAAGCCCTCGCGGAGCGAATTATCTGCAGCATGCCCAAAAATCCTAGAGCCATGGATGTTGAGAAGCTGATTGTCCTGGTGCAGGATAGGCCCTGCCTCTGGGATCTCCGTTGTTCGGAATACCAGGACCGATATAAAAAGGACGCTGCCTGGGAGGAGGTTACCCAGGATCTATTTGCAGCCATATGGCAAACGACAAAAGGGCAAAGTCGCCGGAATTTAAGTAAGTTAAACAATGTATACATGTCCTCCCTAGTATATAGGCCTTGTTATACCTTTGTTTACCTATCACTTTAGAAATTGATCCATGTTCCTTTATTGCCTTTCTATTACCAGTTGAAGAGGTCAAGAATCGTTGGCGGAGCTGCCGAGACCAATTCCGCAAGGAAATGAGAAAGCAGGGGCGGAGCGGGGCTGGTCTCCCCAAGAAAAGGCCGTACCTCTTCCGGGAGCAGCTAATGTTCCTCCGCGCTGTCATGGATCTGCGTCCGTGAAGTACCATTCTACACAATAAGCTATACGCACTGTATGGGGAATTTTTACATACTGTGAATGTTTTGAATGGATCAATGTGAAATGTCCTATTTATCACTAGCAAACATTCGCATTGCTCCTTTCTTAACCTAAAGTAGGAGATTAAAATGATAAGTTGAGTAAAGATTGATGGTACGTAAATAATGTAGCAGGATGAACCCACATGCTCTATGGGACATAAGATGTGTAATAAATGTATTTTCAAATTTTCGTTTCCTCGTTTTGGTTAAAGTTAACACGATAGTATACACGAGTATAGACCTTATATTTCTGAGTGTGTGGGTTATCCCTGCTACATCTATACTACCACAATTACCACATATGTCTATTTTAGGTTGGCAGGGGAGTTGCTAGTGTGTGAAAACATCTGAGGCACAAGGCCACTGTCCAACACCCCCGTGAATCAAAGTTCCACCCATGAAGCTATGTCGCTATCCCCGGGGGGGAGGGGGGCATCACACTAGTTATTAACCCCTTTCAGCAGTCCCCCCTTCAGTGAATGGGGGAGTGCTGAAAGTGGTTTAATAACTACTGCGAAGAGACTAGCCATCTGGGCAACTCCCAGATCAACCCCCAACCCCCCTTGTACTAGTTCCGCTACTTATCTGCTGCGTTGGCATGAGTTCAGTCACTTCTGTGCCATCGGTGCTCAATCGCAGCAGATAAGTAGCGGAACTAGTACAAGGGGGGTGATCAGGGGGTTGGCCAGTTCCAATCAATGGAAAAATTCACTGGAATATTTCCTTAACATTCTATCAGCAATCCAGCATAACATTCAGGGCACTGGACCAAACATATGGGGCACAAGCTCCGAATGGTTAGCCAAAAAGAAACCTCGGTTTGTTGTGCCTGTTAGTACTATGTGACAAATGTAGATGGTGTAGCTCATGACAGGAATATGTTAATCGTTTTTTGGCGAATCGTCATGTTTATATATTTTCATCCTTTTGTAGAACGGAGGACAACCTAGAGGAGGATGAAGAAGAATCTGCACCCCAGTTGTCAAGTGCCTGTGACGAGGAGCCGACAGCTGGGCAGCAGGAGAGTCTTCCGGGACCAACACCAGCACCTTCCGAGCCTCCTGCAGCATCAGGAGCTGATTCCCCCCACCTCCCTCTGGCTCTACCCATCAGGTCCAGACGACGGGCAAATCCCCCTGCCGAGTCCAACGTGAATGTCCAAGTTTTGGATTATTTATCTCGGGCTCGGCAGGAGGATCATCACGATATGTTTGCCCGTAGTCTGGCCCATTATATGCGGCAGCTACCTCCAGAACGATTGTTACGGACAAGAACTTCCGTAGAAATCGTTCTGGAGCTAGCGAATTCGCTTCCTGATCCCTCGATCATGCATGATGCCCTCGAAAACTTACGCCGCTATGGGCAACTAATTGTCCCCAAACACCCCACTGTTTCCCAGCCATTCCCCGACCAACCACAAATGCCCCCCCCAAGGGATCATTATGGGCCACCAATGGCGCCATATGTTCCCCAGATTCAGGGGGAGCCGAGCTATGGTCCTCCGGGACCCTCGCCCAGTCGAGCTGGCCCACCTTCCCAGGCCCAATATTCAAGGGCTCCTTCCCAGGGCCAATATTCCTGCCCCCCTTCCCAGGGCCAATATTCCGGCCCCCCTTCACAGGGCCAATATTCAGGCCCCCCTTCACAGGGCCAATATTCCGGCCCCCCTTCACAGGGCCAATATTCCAGGGCTCCTTATGAGGGACAAGGTCCAAATCAGGCTGGACCCTCACAATATTCTGCCCCTCCTTATCAGGGATCTTGTTCGCCATCAAGGCAATATGTAAATTTGTAGGATTTTTGGCTGATACATTTATTTATTTTCATATACCCCAGATTTTATTTTAATATTGTGTGAAATTAAACACATTTTTGTTTTCAAGCTTCTAATGTGTGTGATTTTATTTTATTGTGCATACACATACCACAATATATAGCTAGTACATTTGGACAAGACATTAGTAACCACATAGGACACATATGAAAAGTTAATTTGGCACACAAACACTGAGGTTCAATAGTTTTTATTTTTAGGGCTTCTTACATCAAAATGTTGGTCATAATAAATGTAAATGAGTTTGTTTTATTATACATACATACAAAACATAAAATAAAACAATTCCGCAGCACATCCACGTAGTAGGAAAAATGAAAAACTTTATTCACCAAGCAGGCGACGTTTCAATCCTCTCAATGGGATTTTCCTCAAACCGATAAAAAAAACTTTTTGACAAATTTGAGAAATTTTGCCACGTTTTAGAGGTAATAGAGAAATGAGGTATTAGTACATATTTCACCTACCAGGTAGATTCGACTCTTTTTTTGCAAAATATGTAAGCTCGCAACCCACGTCAAGGGTCCTCATTATCTTGCGAGTCCCTAACTTCAAAAAAGCAAAACTGAACTAAACTCAAACCATCCTGGTTATGAAAATAGACTGCCAAACACAAAAGTCCATGAATTGACGACTACTGTGGAAATGGAAAAGAACCGATAGGGGACATAAAATAATCCGAAATAAATTCACGCACTCACAGCAGATACAGATCGTCCAAGTAGTAAAGTGTCTCTTGATGATGGTGTACTGTACACTTGGGCATCTTCTTCTGGTGTGGCCTCATAGGTGCGTATGTAGTTATGCAGCACTACACACGCCTTGATGACCTGATTGACATTTTGTGGTGCCAGCTGTATTGACGACTGGAAAACACGCCATTTATTTGAAAAAATGCCGAATGTGCACTCCACAAACCTTCTGGCTCTACTTAACCGATAATTAAAATTGCGCCTCTTGGCATCCAAACCGCGTCGAGGATAAGGACGCATCAGGTGGCTAGAAAGGGCAAATCCCTCGTCCCCTACGACCACATAAGGCGCAGGTGGCCCAGTAGAGCCAGGAAGGTTTGCTGGCTGTGGTACGTCCAGTTGGTTGGACTGAAGCCAGCGACCCATTCTGGAAGCCCTGAAGATGCGAGCATCTGCAGAACTTCCATAGGACCCAATATCTACAATGATAAACCTGTAGTTTGTGTCAGCCAAGGCCAACAAAACTACAGAGAAAAACTGCTTATAATTATAGTATTGGGACCCTGAGTTGGGTGGCTTCTTAACCCGTATGTGCTTCCCGTCAAGGGCACCAATACAATTCGGAAATTGAGCCCTTTCCTGGAAGCCATGGGCTATATCAAGCCACTGCTGCCTGGTTGGTTGTGGCAGCACTGAAGCCTTCAGTGTCAACCAAATGGAGGCACATGTAGCCCGTACCACGCCAGCTATTGTGGAAGTGCCCATTCGAAAAACAAAATGCAAACACGAAAATGAATTACCAGTCGCCAGATATCTGCAAAGAAAAAAAAATGGAATTAGATACTTTCATAGCATATGTTGGTAAATCGACAACATTACTTGACATTATTTAATGGAAAAGTAGCTGGTAAATATAAATGAAACAAGCACATAGTGGTATATTTAGTTAACAAATATTTTATATTCTGATATCAAAGTAAATAAGGAATAGCATTTAAACCTTGATAAAGTTCTAGACAATTAACATATACACACACACAGGTGAGGTGTCCTCATCATTACAGGCTGCATTAGAATAATTAACCCCTGCGGAACTGGATTCTGGTGTGACTAATCTAACCACACACAGTTTCTCACTACAAATCAGGGAGTTTCAATACAGGTCTACTTCATTTACGCACTCAGGCAGATAATATTTAAACTTTAGAATACATAGGCCATTGACCGAAAAAATATGTATTGGAAAATAGGGTGGCATTAAATAAGTATTTAGTATGAAAATATATATAGTCTTACCTTAAAGTAATAATAAGCCGTTCTTCAGGTGACACACTCCGCCGCATATTGGTGTCCTGAAAAGTTAAGGAAGGCCTCAACTCCTCCAACAGACGATCAAACGTAGACACCGACATGCGGCAATAATTGAAGAACTTTGGAGGGTGCGCACGGAGCTCTGCGTACAAGCCAACAAAGATACCTTTGCTGGCACGCAGCGAAAGTATTGGATGCACCCACATGCGCTTCCTCCGCGGCTCCTCCTCAAGCATTTCTGGCTGTTCGCCAAAACAGCGGGAGACCAGCCAGTGCAAAAAGACATGGTCAGTGGATGACAGGGTGAAAGTGGACATCCTGCAAAGGAAAATCCACTAACAAACACACACACCAATCAACACACAAACCACTCCACCAAAAAATGGAGCTGTCCAACAAAACAATGCATGATGGGGGTATTTATATGGTGTGTGCAGTTACAGGTGAATGTAGTGGATTGATCAGTTTTTTTTAACGCGCGTTGAAAAAAACGCATGCCATCCGGATGTCACACGCACGGGAAAAACGACGGAACGCGAGCCAAACGTATAATGAACTGACAGCACTCGCCTGAAAAATCGCAAGCTTTTAACTGAACGCACCCTGAACGCATCCGGCTAAAAAACATGACGCCCGTGTGAAAGAGGCCTAAGGGATGCAGACAGCACATGGAGTTCTGTCGGCATCTTTTGCGGCCCCGTTGAAGTGAATGGGTCCACATCCAAGCCACATAAAAAAAATGAGGCTCAGATGCGGACTAAAACAATGGCTGTGTGCGCGAGTCCTCAGGGAAAGTGCTTACTGGTTATTGGAGGGTACCTACAGTAAATCTGGGGATGCAGGAGGCGGTAATAACCAGTGAGCGCCATCCTCTGCAGTGAAGTAAAGCGCCCTTTTGTGAATAAGGCTACTTTCACACTTGCGTTCGTCGGTCCGCTTGTGAGCTCCGTTTGAAGGAGCTCACGAGCGGACCCGAACGCCTCCGTCCAGCCCTGATGCAGTCTGAATGGATGCGGATCCGCTCAGACTGCATCAGTCTGGCGGCGTTCAGCCTCCGCTCGCCTCCGCACGGCCAGGCGGACAGCTGAACGCTGCTTGCAGCGTTCAGCTGTCCGCCTGGCCGTGCGGAGGCGTGCGGATCCGTCCAGACTTACAATGTAAGTCAATGGGAACGGATCCGCTTGAAGATGACACCATATGGCTCAATCTTCAAGCGGATCCGTCCCCCATTGACTTTACATTGAAAGTCTGAACGGATCCGCGCAGGCTACTTTCACACTTAGAAATTTTTCTAAGTTATTAATGCAGACGGATCCGTACTGAACGGAGCCTCCGTCTGCATTAATATGATCGGATCCGTTCAGAACAGATCCGATCAAGCGCAAGTGTGAAAGTAGCCTAAGAGGCAGGAAGGAAATGTCGCCACTTAAGAGTTTTCTAGTTAAAATTATTTTTAACAAGTTCCTGCAGCATGGCCCCTTACACAGAAGATTCCTACTTTCCTGCTCCGTGCTGCTCTCGCTGTCTCCATCCTCCTGTCTCGGAGCACCTCTCCAGCAAATGACTGACTTCAGTGGTGAAACGCTGCTTGTGGCCACATCACCACTTAGGGCAGTCATTGGCTGGAGAGGTACATGTGACTATGTCCATAGCCAGCCGGGTGTAAACAGCGCCGGAACCAGAAGATGAGACAGAGGTAGCGGCAGGGAGCAGGAAAGATGATAATTACTCTTAGGCTACATTCACACGTCAGTATTTTTCTATAAGGCCCCATGCACACGGCCGTGTTTCACAGCCGCGTGCGGGCCGTGGAACCGCGGCCTGGATCCCTCCTGAGAGCAGGAGCGCACGGCGTCACTGGTTGCTATGACGCCGTGCGCTCCCTGCTGCCGCCGCAATACAGTAGTACACTGGTATGATCTATACCAGTGTATTACTGTACTGTGCCGGCAGCAGGGAGCGCACGGCGTCATAGCAACCAGTGACGCCGTGCGCTCCTGCTCTCAGGAGGGATCCAGGCCGCGGTTCCACAGCCCGCACACGGCTGTGAAACACGGCCGTGTGCATGGGGCCTAATCCGAATTTCGGTCCGTTTTTTGTGGATCCGTTGTTCCTGAAAATGTTTCCGTATGTCATCCGTATGTCATCCGTTTTTTGCGGATCCGCAAAAAACTGAAACATGTATACATTTCAATAATCAAATAAAGTTGTTTGGATTTCTTTGAAAAAAAAAATTAAAAAAAAATTAAAAAAATATTTGCTATGTGTTTCCAGGAACGGATTCCGCAAAAAACGAAAGACATACGGAATGACATCCGAATGTCTTCCGTTTTTTGCGGAACCATTGACTTTGCATTGTACCAGGATCCGATTTTTCAGGAACATAATAGGACATGTTTTATATTTAAACGGACATGCGGAACGGAACAACGGAAACGGACAGCACACATTGTGCTGTCCGATTTTTTCCAGGACCCATTGAAAATGAATGGGTCCTGATCTGTTCCGCAAAAAACGGAACAGATCAGGAAAGAAAAAACGGACGTGTGAATGGACCCTTACCGGTAATTGGATTTTCCATATAGCCTCCACGACGGCACTAAGCAGGAGGTTTTACCCGCCTTTCCAGGGAACGGGAAACAATGTGGAGAACAAAGATTTAAAAGCCTCCTCCCCTTTATCTTATCAGTAAATATCCAAGAACCTCGGAAGATGCTGAGAGAATTTTAATTTGGGAGAAAACAAATACATGAATGAAATTTTAATCAGAAAAGATACAGTCAAGATAATTAGGGTGGGAAATAGTGCTGTTGTGGAGGCTATATGGAAAATCCAATTACCGGTAAGAGTAATTATAATTTTTTCCGTACGCCTCCCCAACAACACTAAGCAAGAGGATTAACAAAGGAACAAGACTAGGGAGGGACTGCTGCAGACAAGACTTTTCGGCCGAAGGACAAGTCCCTGTTAGCCAAAACATCGAGTCTATAATGATTAAAGAAAGTTAATGGACTGGACCAGGTCGCCGCCTGGCAGATCTGTGACAATGATGCTGAGGCATTTTCTGCCCATGAAGTTGACATTGCTCTAGTTTGATGTGCTTTCAAACTTGAAGGTCGAGAGAGCCCTTTTCCTTTATAGGCCATAGAAATTGTCATTTTATCCAGCGAGAGATGATAGTTTTTGAGGCCCCTTGACCCTTATTTTGCCCTGCGCATTGGACTAGAAGACTATCAGGATGATTCAGATTTGTAGTGGCTTCCAGATAAGCCAGGACACATCTCCGGACATCCAGGTGGTGAAACTTCTTTTCGGCAGCCGATTTAGCCTGAGGGCAAAAGGTGGGCAAAGATATTTCTTGCTGGCAGTGAGATTTTGAGAATACCTTTGGTAAGAAAGAGGGCTCATGTTTCAGTATTATTCTATCATCCAGAATATTAAGATAAGGAGGTCTACAGGACAATTCTTGTATTTCTCCTATTCTTCTAGCCGAGGTGATGGCTATTAGAAAAGCAGTTTTTATGGATAACAGCCTGAGAGTGATTTCATCAAGCAGTTCAAAAAGAGGATCAATAAGGGCTGAGAGGACTAAGTTGAGATCCCAAGGAGGGACTGTAGACCTGATAGTAGGATGCAATCAAAACATTTTGACTAAATCAAACTCAGCTAACCTGACTTCCATGAAGGAACTGAGTGCTGCAATTTGGACTTTTAAGGGTACTCACTCTTAACCCTTTATTCAAACCTTTTTGCAGAAAGTTTAAAATTACCTTGACGTCAGGTGGTAAGGTAGGATTCCCGACAAACTGGAGGAAAGTCTTCCATGTTCTAAGATAGGTCTTAGATGTGACTGGCTTTCTGCTGGATGAAAGGGTGTTTATGACAGCATCAGATAACCCCTTTGATTTCAGGATAGATCGTTCAAATTCCAGGCAGTAAGATTCAAAAGGTTGATCGTTGGGTGTCAGGCCAGACCTTGTAAGAGAAGGTCCGGGATCTGAGGAAGGCCCCAGAAATCTCCTTTGGAGAGACTTAGAAGCAGGGGAAACCACGATCTCCTTGGCCAATATGGGGCTATTAGAATCACATGAGAGCCCTCTTCTGCTACCTTCATCAGGATCCTTGGGATAAGTTGGATTGGAGGGAAAGCGTATAGAAGTCCCGCTGGCCAGGGACCCGAAAATGCATCCACTCTTGTCGGATTGTCTTTGAACGAGTGGGAATAAAATTGATCTGTCTGCTTGTTTTTCTTGGAAGCAAAGAGATCTAGGCTTGAAGGACCCCATTTCCTGCAAATTTCCAGAAAGATCGACTTGTTGAGACTCCACTCCCCTTTTTCTCTGTTTAAAAAATCCATTAGAGTGTTTTCTTCTCCTTTTAGATAGACTGCGGAGATTGATCTTATTTGTATCTCTGCCCAGGAGAAGATCTTTTGAAAAAAAGGTTTTTGCTCTTTGTGCCTCCTTGCTTGTTTAGATATGCTACTGTGGTCCTGTTGTCTGACACGATTTTTAAATTTTGTGAGTGGATGATTGGGGAAAGGGCTTTCAGTGCCAGAAGTACTGCTAGCAACTCTTTTTTAAATTTGAGGATAGAGGGAGGAGATCTGGATCCCAGACTCCCTGTACTAGCTGATTCTTGCAGTGGGCTCCCCAACAGGAACCACTTGCGTCCGTTGTGATAATAACTTGGTCTGGTGACCACCATGATACCCCTGGTTCAGATTCTGTGGGTTTAACCACCACCATAGAGAGTTTTTTACTCGAGAAGGAAGAGTCACTGTTAGTGTGTGAGTCTAATGAGAAAGCACTTCGGTTCCAGGACTTCAGGAGGAAGTTTTGAAAAATCCTTCCGTGGAATTGAGCCCATTTGACTGCTGTTATCATCGAAGTCATGAACCCTAGAATTTCCATGATTTTTTGAACAGACAAAATGATGACATTCTTGCTATAATATCCTTCTTCTTTTGTTGCGGAAGGAAGGACGTCATCTGATGGGAGTCCAACTGAAATTCCAGAAAGAATTTTCTCCTGCTCAGAGTCAGATCTGATTTGTCGAGATTTAGCTTCCAGCCCAGCGACTGGAGGGTGCTCAGCACTACCTGTAGGTATTCTCGTAGTAGAATCTCTGATGACGCTGAGATAAGAAAATCGTCCAGGTACGGAATAAATATTATCTTTCTTTGATGAAGGACGCTTGAGATTTCTGCCACTAACTTGGTAATGATCCTCGAGGCTGACGAGAGGCAGAAGGGTAAGACCTGGAACTGCAGATGAGCAAGTTGGTTTTTCAAAAAGATTGCGAACCGAAGATAATTTTGGTGATTGGGATAAATGGGCAAATGATAGTATGCATCTGCCAGATTTAGAGTTACCATGTAGCAATCCCTTGGAAACAACCAATTTGGACAGAGATCTAATTGACCTGGTCATGACATTACTAGAATTCGCATTGACACATAATGCGTTCACATTTAAAGACCGCCACTTCTTACAGCTCCAGGGAACGGCTATGGGGGCGACTTGTGCGCCCTCATATGCCAATCTGTTCCTGGGGCTGTGGGAAAGAGAGATAGTCATGAATCTGGAGGGTCATGACGCCGTAGTCTCGTGGTTGAGGTATATTGATGACGTTTTGTTCATCTGGCAGGGCTCGACGTCGCACTTGGAGGGGTTTCTGCACGATCTTAATTTAAACGATCAGAATATTAAACTCACGTGGAATTATAGTAGGGACCATGTTGATTTCCTAGACCTTGCGATCACTGTGGAGAATGAGGGCTTCTTAGGTTTTGATATACATAGGAAGCCCACTGCCACCAACTCTTTGTTGCTCTCCTCTTCCTCACATCACCTACAGGTCTCTCGTGCTATACCCATTGGTCAATTCTGCAGAGCTAGGCGGATATGCTCTAATGAGGCCAGTTTTGAGCAAGAGGCAGAGGATCTATCAAGAAGATTAGGGTTATAGCAAAAAAGTGATTAGGAAGGGATACATTAGGGCCAATAACTTCTCTAGGGATAACCTGCTAAATCATTCCCCCCACAAAAAAGGAAGAGATCATGGCTTCCCCAGATTTATTACTAACTTTAATGCTTAATGGAGACAATTTCAGGATATTCTCCAAAGACACTGGCAGGTCCTTCGAACTGACAGAGATCTAAAGAAAGTCATTTCGGAGAGACCACTGGTCACCTGGAAGAGAGCAAAAAATCTTAAGAACATGGTGACTAGGAGCCATTATGTGGCTCCGAAAAAAGGTGGTCTCTTTGGTGATAAGGGTCCACAGTGGGGATTTTTTCTATGTGGTGACTGTACCGCATGCCAATATATGGTGAGGACAGATACATTCACCAATACAAGCAGGGAGATGGAATATAAAATTATACATCACATCTCCTGCAAAACTGAGGCAGTGATTTATCATGCTGAATGCCCTTGTGGTCTGATCTACATTGGGGTGACCACAAGGGAACTCAAGACGAGAGTTTTGGAGCATATTCGTGATATTAAAGAGGACCTTTCACCTATTATTACACTATGAACTAAGTATACAGACATGCAGAGCGGCGCCCGGGGATCTCACTGCACTTACTATTATCCCCGGGCGCCGCTCCGTTCTCCTGCTATGCCCTCCGGTATCTCCGCTCACTAAGTTATAGTAGGCGGAGTCTGCCCTTGTTCTGCTGTAGCGCTGGCCAATCGCATTGCAGAGCTCACAGCCTGGGAGAAAATAACCTCCCAGGCTGTGAGCTCTGCGCTGCGATTGGCCAGCGCTAGAGCAGAACAAGGGCAGACTCCGCCTACCATAACTTAGTGACTGAAATCTCCGCCTACTATAACTTAGTGAGCGGAGATACCAGAGGGCATAGCAGGAGAACGGAGCGGCGCCCAGGGATAACAGTAAGTGCAGTGAGATCCCCGGGCGCCGCTCTACATGTCTGTATACTTAGTTCACATTGTAATAATCGGTGAAACGTCCTCTTTAAGGCGGCTGCTGAGATCCCTGAATGCGACAAACTCAAAAAACTGAAACCAGTGGCGAAGCACTTTAGGTAAGCCCACAACTGCAACCCTAGAGGTATCTCTTTTAAAGGGATAGATCGTGTACAACTAGGGATTAGGGGGGGAAACATCAAACGCTGTCTCCTCCAAAAAGAAACAAAATGGATGGTTCTGCTCAATACTGTCACTCCTCACGGATTGAATGAGGCTTTGCGTTTCAAATCCTTTCTTTAGTTTAGTTTTTATGTTGACCCTTTTTTAGTGATTTAAATTGTTTTTTATTTACATAGTTTCTTGTGTGGCCATATAACCTGATGATTGGAGAAGTGTGAGGAGAGAGGTGATTCATATACAAACCGGATTCCAAAAAAGTTGGGACACTAAACAAATTGTGAATAATACCTGAATGCAATGATGTGGAGATGGCAAATGTCAATATTTTATTTGTAATAGAACGTAGATGACAGATCAAACGTTTAATCCGAGTAAATGTATAATTTTAAAGGAAAAATATGTTGATTGGGTATAAAAAGAGCTTCTCAGAGTGGCAGTGTCTCTCAGAAGCCAAGATGGGTAGAGGATCACCAATTCCCACAATGTTGCGCAGAAAGATAGTGGAGCAATATCAGAAAGGTGTTACCCAGCGAAAAATTGCAAAGACTTTGCATCTATCATCATCAACTGTGCATAACATCATCCGAAGATTCAGAGAATCTGGAACAATCTCTGTGCGTAAGGGTCAAGGCCGTAAAACCATACTGGATGCCGTGATCTCCGGGCCCTTAAACGACACTGCACCACAAACAGGAATGCTACTGTAAAGGAAATCACAGAATGGGCTCAGGAATACTTCCAGAAACCATTGTCAGTGAACACAATCCACCGTGCCATCCGCCATTGCCAGCTGAAACTCTACAGTGCAAAGAAGAAGCCATTTCTAAGCAAGATCCACAAGCTCAGGCGTTTTCACTGGGCCAGGGATCATTTAAAATGGAGTGTGGCAAAATGGAAGACTGTTCTGTGGTCAGACGAGTCACGATTCAAAGTTCTTTTTGGAAATCTGGGACGCCATGTCATCCGGACCAAAGAGGACAAGGACAACCCAAGTTGTTATCAACGCTCAGTTCAGAAGCCTGCATCTCTGATGGTATGGGGTTGCATGAGTGCGTGTGGCATGGGCAGCTTGCATGTCTGGAAAGGCACCATCAATGCAGAAAAATATATTCAGGTTCTAGAACAACATATGCTCCCATCCAGACGTCATCTCTTTCAGGGAAGACCCTGCATTTTTCAACAAGATAATGCCAGACCACATTCTGCATCAATCACAACATCATGGCTGCGTAGGAGAAGGATCCGGGTACTGAAATGGCCAGTCTGCAGTCCAGATCTTTCACCTATAGAGAACATTTGGCGCATCATAAAGAGGAAGGTGCAACAAAGAAGGCCCAAGACGATTGAACAGTTAGAGGCCTGTATTAGACAAGAATGGGAGAGCATTCCTATTTCTAAACTTGAGAAACTGGTCTCCTCGGTCCCCAGACGTCTGTTGAGTGTTGTAAGAAGAAGGGGAGATGCCACACAGTGGTGAAAATGGCCTTGTCCCAACTTTTTGGGGATTTTTTGACGCCATGAAATTCTGATTCAACATATTTTTCCCTAAAAATTGTACATTTTCTCAGTTTAAACTTTTGTTCCGTGATTTATGTTCTATTCTGAATAAAATATTAGAAGTTGGCACCTCCACATCATTGCATTCAGTTTTTATTCACGATTTGTATAGTGTCCCAACTTTTTGGGAATCCGGTTTGTACATTGTAAACATGAAGACGGATCCTCATGGAAACACTATGACGGACCTTTACATTTATGATCTGTGCTTGATGCATTTTGATCACTTTTATGTATTTTTGGGTTTAGTGTTTATTATTAGGCCTTTTTGACGCTAATATTGATTTGTACAATTATTGGCTATAATATAGCACTTTGTAACACTATTTTCATGGTGTTGCCAATGTGATTTGTGATGCTAGCTATCACAATGCTATACACAACATATCATGTTACTGTGTATTCACTTATAGCTTGCTCTGCAGCTTTAATCACACTGGCGATACAATTTTTCTCAACTAGTGACTAAGTAGGATCACTTCTGTATTATTATTGTTTATTGTTTTTATGCACATAGTACTTTATATGAGATGGTCTGCGATTTCGACCCATGTTGTGGGTTGGCTGTAGGACCATCTTGTTCTTACTAGCATCGTCTTGCTCTATACTAGGACTAAATTATGTAGTATATTTACACGATTACACTATATACTCTTATATTATGAATTTTTTCAACTTTATGTTTGTTAACTTTATGTATCAGGTCCTCATTAATTATTTTGTTTGCTTTGTATTTTTCACCTCCATGTATTGGGGCTCAAACAGATAGTAGGGTACAATCATGATATTTGTGATGTATATTATACAGTGTATACTATGTATTTCTTATGCTATTTATGTTTTCATGATCATGTACGACATTTGTCTATAGTAATTTTTCTATTATGATTATATTAATGGGACATCATGCTTTTGGCTAAATTATGGCGTGTATCTATTGCTAAATGGTATGTCATGCAATAATTATGGCAATACGTATTTATTCCCTTGATAACATCCATGTCTAGATGTACTCAGCCCCATATCTTTGCCCGCCTAACAACTGATATCTCCTAGGTAGACTCTCTATACAGGGTTCCCCATTGCGGGGTTAATATATTAGATATACTTTGGATATCCTGTTGATCGGATCAGCTGATGCAGCGCTATGCTGTGATGCGCTGCGCGCCGGGTCACGTGGGGACGACTCCTGATGAGTGCGGCGTCGTCATTGTGAACTCGGCGTGCATCATCAGGAGCGCTCGATAGTAAGTATCAGCTGTTGTATTTGTCCATTGAGAACACATGTTTTAGAGCTATATGGTGGATATAAATAGGGGGATATGGCCACACTTTCACTTACCTCCTGACGAAGCTGAGGCGAAACGCGCGTCGAGGTTCCTAGCCTGTCCCGTGCCTGCTGCCTCTACCCTCCATCATGTCTCATGGTATGCTTTAACTCTCTATCTGATATCCACAGATGAGCTCCTCTATATCCTTTAGCATAAGGTTCTGTGTGTGCTGTCTCATTTATGTGAGGGTTTCATCTTTTTCCCCTTTATTGCTAGATTCTAGCGGTTGTCTGATTATTTTTCTTTAATTACACTGAGAGCTGAGATTCATCTGGTGGCTATGCACCAGGGTGATGATCATATGAACTACCATTCAGTATAGTCATATTATATGGGCTATTATGCTGTAAATCACCCCGGTGCATACAACTGGCATACTTGACATCTTCTGGCGGGTAGCAGCGACACCGGCCAGTTGATTGCGGCATCCGGTTTCCTGCTGACTCTTCATAACTTTTTCTTGTTATCTTGAATATTTTATAGATCATGATATGTTTATTATAATTAAATAAAATATATTTTTTTGAATACAAACAACACTATAGGTTTATACTCCTACTACTCTGCCTGAATGTGACAGAAGTGTCACTGTGTCCATGAATCAGATGGCTCAGGATGAACAATTTCATAGTATCTTTTCAGACAGGTTAATGCTGCAGTGGAATGATGAGGGAAAGTAGAAATTATCATTTTCTTCCAGAAACAGCGCCACACCTGTCCATAGGTTGTGTCTGGTATTACAGCACAGCACCCTTTTTAGTGAAAAACCAGACACAACCAGAGGACGGAAACAATTTTTTTTAGAAGAAAGCAGACATCTTTTTCTAATCTTGTACAACCCATTTATAAAAAAAAAAATTAAATAGCACCTCTCTAATATTTTGGATCTCTCTGAAGAATTCCAGGCTAACAGAGCGGTAGTTCCTACGGAGCCCTGGAGGTGGCAGGGCTCCATAGGAAATAACCCAAATCCCTTACACTGCAATAGTAATTCATTGCAGTGCAAGGGGCAAACGATCTAAGGATCGCATGTCAAAGGCCTCTAACAGGGCTTAATAAAAGTGAAAAAACAATAAAAAAAATTAAGATCATTTGCACTGTTACGTCCCAAAACGCCCATACTATTAAAATATTTTTCCCGTACGGTGAACACTGTAATAGAAAAAAAAAATTATGGCCGATTCTGTTTTTTCATCGTATCATTAAATAAAAAGCGATTAAAAAGACATACACACTCCAAAATGGTATCAATAAAAAACAACAGATCGCTCCTCAAAAAATGAGCCCTCAAACAGCTCTGTAGATGTAAATATAAAAAAAAGTAATTGAGGCAAAAAATTATATCTATTTTTTTCCCCCAAAGTTTTAATTTTTTTCAGTATTAAAACACAACAAAAACTATATAAATGTGGTATCGGCATAATTGTACTGACCCAGAGAATGAAGGGCACGGGTCAGTTTATCATGTAGGAAATGCCGTAGAAACAAAACTCCTAAAACTATCGCGGAATTCGATTTTTGTTTCCAATTCCATCCAATTCAGAGGTTTTTTTTCCCCGCTACATTGTATGCAATAATGCAATATTAAATGGTGCCATTAGGAAGTACAACTTGTCTTTCGAAAAAAAAAAAAAAAATTATGGCTCCCGAAAGGCAAGGAGTGAAAAACAAAAATGCAAAAAAGCAAGGTGCTGAAGGGGTTAAATATGTGCCTGTTGATAGGGACACTGACCTCTAGGCGGCATGCACTCTATTCACCTTAAGTTACCTTCACAGATCATGTGATCTCAGAGCGCCGTGTCTGGATTAACCCTTTGTAATGCTGAACTCTGTACATGCGGTAGTCTGCTTTGAGCATATGGCCTTGGATATCCAGAAGGAACAGCTTGAAAAAGTGATGGAGGCAGCAGTCCGTGCAGTCCCTGAAGGACTGTATACCATAGCACCTATGTAAATAAGTAATGGTACACAGCATTAAATAATGAATGCTGCAGACTCCAGGGAGGAATGGAAATAACTCAAATCTGTGTTTCCTCACTTCTCCACCTTTTGCTTCTTCTCTCCAGTGAGTTGACAACGTGAATTATTTTTCAAGTTGATCGAAAGAACTTAAGAAGTAAGGCTTTGGCTTGTGAGGAGGATGCGAGCCACACACAAGCCTATTTTGGTCTTAAAGGGAACATGTCCGATTGAAAATGAAATACAATCTGCAGGCACCATGTTATAGAGCAGGAGGAGCTGAGCAGATCGATATATAGGTTTCTGGGAAAAGATTCAGTATAACTTGTATTTTCTTCATTTATATCTCTGCTCATTCTGGGCTTAGTAGTCCAAGGGAAGGTCCTATCAGGGATTGACTTACCACCCATTGGACTCCTAAAATCAAAGATATGAATGATAAAATATACATTCACATAAACTAAATCTTTACCCACAAAACTATTTATCAGTCTGCTCAGCTTCTCCTGCTCTGTAACATGCTGCTCCTTGTTCCGTTTTTTAGTTCCGTTGTGTTTCCGTTTCCTTTCCGTTTTTCCGTTCCATTTTTCCGTATGCCATGTACAGTATACAGTAATTACATAGAAAAAATTGGGCCGGGCATAACATTTTCAATAGATGGTTTAGAAAAAACAGAACGGATATGGAAGACATACGGATGCATTTCCGTATATGTGTTCTGTTTTTTTTGGGGACCCATTGACTTGAATGGAGCCCCGGAAAGTGATTTGCGGCCAAATATAGGACATGTTCTATCTTTCAACGGAACGGAAATACGGAAACGGAATGCATACGGAGTACATTCTGGTTTTTTTGCGGAACCATTGAAATGAATGGTTCCTTATACGGACCATATATGGAACACAAAAAAACGGCCCGTACACTCGCAAAAAAAACGTTTGTGTGAACTACGCCTAAGACAGGATTTCTTTTTTATTTTTGGTTTGCCACATTCTGAAGACCATGTTTTGTTTTTTTCTGCCGATGTACCAATGTGTGGGCTTGTTTTTGTGGAAAGAGATGTAGTTTTCATTGGTATCCTTTTAGGATACATGGAACTTATTAAAGGGACACTGACAGGGCCAATAAGCATATTGAGGTATATATATGGCAGTACAGGTCTTATAATGGGTATTACAATCATATAAGTATCCCCCCTGTCCACATTATACATACAGAAAACTGAAGTTTTATAACCTGCTCCAACGGTCTGCAATCTGCCCAAGGGGCGGCGTTTCACCTCTCTTGCGCCCAGCCAGCCTCCCCCAACTGCCGCTTTGAAGCGCCGCCCAGCTCATGAATATTCAGTTTGCTGGGCGGCTTCTGCGGTTCCCGCTCTGAAGCGCTGTGCTTAACAGTGCCCTGCGCATGCGCCGGATCTTGTGAAGTCGGAGACAGTAAGCTCCGCCCAGCGAAGTGAATATTGATGAGCTGGGCGGCACTTACTGTACCGGACTTCACAAGATCCGGCGCATGCGCCGGGCACTGTTAAGCGCAGCGCTTCAGAGCGGGAACCGCAGAAGCCGCCCAGCAAACTGAATATTCATGAGCTGGGCGGCGCTTCAAAGAGGCAGTTGGGGGAGGCTGGCTGGGCGCAAGAGAAGTGAAACGCCGCCCCTTGGGCAGATTGCAGACCGTTGGAGCAGGTTATAAAACTTAAAGTTTACTGTTTGTATAATGTGGACAGGGGGGATACTTATATGATTGTAATACCCATTATAAGACCTGTAGTGCCATATATATACCTCAATATGCTTATTGGCCCTGTCAGTGTCCCTTTAAGGCCTCTTGCACACTAACGTCTGCGCCCCGTGGCCGTGTTGCGGGCCGCAATGCACGAACACCCACTATGGGGCAGCCGCAGCGGATCGTGGACCCATTCACTTTAATGGGTCCGCGATCCGGCCGTTCCGCAAAAAGATAGAACATGTCCTATCTTTTTGTGGAACGGAAGTACGGTACGAAACCCCACGGAAGCACTCCGTAGTGCTTCCGTAGGGTTCCGTTCCATACTGCCGTTCCGCATCTCCGGATTTGCGGACCCATTGAAGTGAATGGGTCCGCATCCGTAATGCAGAATGCACACGGAACGGTGCCCGTGTATTGCGTATCTGCAAATACGGCCACAGAGCGCACACGTTCATGTGCAATAAGCCTTACATTTATTATTTTCTATTATTGCATTTTTTTATGATATTTTACATATTATTTTCACTTTCATCCTCCATGACGGCATACCATGAGAGATGACCCGCCTCCAACCAGGTAGGGACAGGAAGTATAAATTAGACGCTCCTTCAGCTCTTCCTCAGTGTCTTCCTGTCCCTCCAGGTAGGAGAAGGATCATCCTCATGGCACATGCTATGAGCCCATTCTGTTTCAGGCAGAGCGGTAAGAAGAAAGACATGCCTTATCTGCACATAAGGGAGCGACAGCACCCGTGCCCTAGTTGGGTATTGGGGTGCTGTGAAGATGGCCGAGATTGCTGCTCCTTACCTCCCGCTGTGCGCGTCGGGCGCGGAAGTCCATGTGCGACCGGACACTCAGTGAGTCCCTCCGGTCTGTTGGAAAGCTCCTCATCGCGATCCGATAGTTTCGGCTCTCGCGATAACGCCACCGGAAGTCGTATGCAGCTCACGTGCGTTCCAAACGCAACTTCCGCTCTATGGAACGCACGCTGAGGGGGCGGAGCTACAAGTCGGCGCGCTGGATCATGGCGGAAGTCGCCCACTGATCTGAGGTCTGCAGGTGAGAGTATTTAAGAGGGGTTTGTAGAGGGGATGGTGCAAACATGTCTGAGCAAGCTGGTCAGATGGAAACCTCTCAGGGACCCTCTATCGTCAGTTAAGGTCCTGGGGAGGGGGGAATGCTGGTTACATTACCCTTTGCTAACCCCAGTATGTGCCCATCTCTCTCTCTCTTTCTCTCTCTCTTTCTCTCTCTCTTTGGTTTCTCTCTCTCTCTCTCTCTGGTTTCTCTCTCTCTCTGGTTTCTCTCTCTCTCTCTCTCTCTCTCTCTCTCTCTCTGGTTCTCTCTCTCTCTCTGGTTTCTCTCTCTCTCTCTCTCTGGTTCTCTCTCTCTCTCTCTGGTTTCTCTCTCTCTCTGGTTTCTCTCTCTCTCTCTCTGGTTTCTCTCTCTCTCTCTCTCTCTCTCTCTCTCTCTGGTTTCTCTCTCTCTCTCTCTGGTTTCTCTCTCTGGTTTCTCTTTCTCTCTCTCTGGTTTCTCTCTCTCTCTCTGGTTTCTCTCTCTCTCTCTCTCTGTTTCTCTCTCTCTCTCTCTTGGTTTCTCTCTCTTTGGTTTCTCTCTCTCTGGTTTCTCTCTCTCTGGTTTATCTCTCTCTCTGGTTTCTCTCTCTCTCTCGGTTTCTCTCTCTCTCTGGTTTCTCTCTCTCTCTCTCTCTGGTTTCTCTCTCTCTCTCTCTGGTTTCTCTCTCTCTCTCTCTCTGGTTTCTCTCTCTCTCTCTCTCTGGTTCTCTCTCTCTCTCTCTCGGTTTCTCTCTATCTCTCTCTCTGGTTTCTCTCTCTCTCTCTCTCTCGGGTTTCTCTCTCTCTCTCTCTCTGTTTTCTCTCTCTCTCTCTCTCTCTCTGGTTTCTCTTTCTCTCTCTCTGGTTCTCTCTCTCTGGTTTCTCTCTCTCTGTTTCTCTCTCTCTGGTTTCTCTCTCTCTCTGGTTCTCTCTCTCTCTCTGGTTTCTCTCTCTCTCTCTGGTTTATCTCTCTCTCTCTCTCTCTCTCTGGTTTTATCTCTCTCTCTCTCTCTCTCTGGTTTATCTCTCTCTCTCTCTCTCTGGTTTATCTCTCTCTCTCTCTGGTTTATCTCTCTCTCTCACTCTCTCTCTCTGGTTATCTCTGGTCTCTCTCTCTCTCTGGTTTCTCTCTCTCTCTCTCTCTCTGGTTTCTCTCTCTCTCTCTGGTTTCTCTCTCTCTCTCTGGTTTCTCTCTGGTTTCTCTTTCTCTCTCTCTCTGGTTCTCTTTCTCTCTCTCTCTCTCTCTGGTTTCTCTTCTCTCTCTCTCTGGTTTCTCTCTCTCTCTCTCTGGTTTCTCTCTCTCTCTCTCTCTCTCTCTGGTTTCTCTCTGGTTTCTCTCTCTCTCTGGTTTCTCCCTCTCTCTGGTTTCTCCCTCTCTCTGGTTTCTCTCCCTGTGTGAATGCAGAGTGAAAAGGACGTAGCTCAGAAAAAAGCTAGTCCAAAAACTAAAAAATGTGTGATGTGCTCAGCTAGATTGCCCGACACATATAACAAAAAGCTTTGCAAGAAATGTACCTCTAATATGGTGAAGGACTTAGTCCCGTCAATTAGAGAGGAGCTGCGAGATGTAATACGGGAAGAAATGAGATCTGCCATGGCAGAAAGTCCTGTAGTTGCCCCTGGGACATCTAGCTCTAAACACAGAGATACTAAAATGAGCATCTCCGGGTCGTCATCCTCTGACTCAGAACTGGAGTCGGATTCGGAGGATGAGGATTCCGAGATCTATTCCGGGTCTAGAACAAAGAAAAAAGAGGGTGTTTCCAGTCCATAAAAACATGATGGAACTATGTAAAAGAATGGTAATCCCCAGATAAAAAAACTGTTTATTCCAAAAACAATGAAACGTCGCCTCCCCTTCTGTGAAGAAGACGAGACCCTATTAACAACCTGCCCCAAAGTTGATGTATCTCTATCTAAACTAGTTAAAGGGGCTAATGCTTTCCCATTTGAAGATATGGGGACTTTAAAAGACCCCCATGGACAAAAAAGCTGATCAGGTTCCTAAAAAGGTCTGGGATGCTAGCGTTATTTAAGCCAAATCTGGCGGCCACATCCGTATCAAGGTCTTCAAAAAGGTGGCTGTTACAGTTAGAGGTTCTCCTGAAAGAAGGAGCCTCTTATGATACTCTAAAAGACTCCTTTGCCCTACTAGTGAAAGCCGTCGATTTCCTGTCAGACTCCACGGCAGAGTCAGTCAGAATGGCTGCTAAGACCTCAACTAGCAGTAGTAGCTAGGAGAGCTCTCTGGTCAAAAAATCCTGTTCCGGTGATACCAGTTCAAAAACAAGACTTTGTAGTTTACCTTTTCATGGGAACCTACTGTTTGGCCAAGACCTTGAATCCATTTTAGAGAAGGCCTCGGACTCAAAAAAGTCATTCCCTAAAGATACAAACAGAAGGAAATTTCCTTTTCGCAGGATTAAAAAAGGGAGTTCTTTCCAGGCCAAGAAAACATCTAGGGACACTCCATGGTCAAAAGGGAAAAATCAAAAAAGTGGTAACAGAGGTTTCCTATTTACCCCAAGAAATACAGACTCTACTAAACAATGACGCCAGGTAGACTGACGCTTTTCCTAAAAGAATGGAAAGATATCGCAGTAAATCCCTGGGTGTTAAACATCATTTCAAAAGGTTACAATATTACCTTTCGCCTTCCTCCTCCCCCAAATGTATTCAGAATAACCCCCATCCAAAGATCGGCTGTTCTACAGAAAAAATTGGAACAGGGGATTTGGGATTTGTTGGCCCAAAGGGCCATTATTCCGGTTCCGCTCTCTCAACAGAGGAAAGGTTATTTATTCGACCATTTTTCAGGTAAAAAAAAACAGACGGAAAGTCTCGACTAATAATAAACTTAAAAATATTAAACAAATTCATAAAATACCTCCGGTTCAAAATGGAAACAATAAGATCTATAATAAACCTGTTAAAAGAGGGAGATTTTTTAGCATCGATAGACCTAAAAGATGCTTATTTCCATATCCCGGTTTGCAAAGAATCTCAAAAGTTTCTCTGCATAGCGGTTTTCTTAGGAAAAAAACTGTCATTTCCAAATTCAGGTACTCCCATTTGGAATTACCTCCGCCCCAAGGGTATTTACAAAGGTAATGCTGGAGGTAGTGGCCCACTTAAGGAGACAAAACATTCTGATATTCCCCTACTTAGACGACCTGTTAATTGTAGGCAATTCAGAGACAGCTCTCGAAAACAACCTGTTTCTGACTTGCCAAACACTGTACCAAAGAGGGTGGCTGATAAATTGGAAAAAGTCAAATCCTTGCCCATCTCAGAATTTAACCTTCCTGGGGGTTCGTGTAGATACGATTCACCAGGAGACAGTTTTTACAACCCAGAAGGTAATGGGGATAAGCAAAACGGTAACACATTTCCAAAATCAATCCGTATGTACGATCAGAGAAGCGATGAAACTACTGGGTTCCCTGACCTCATGCATCCCGGCTGTAAGATGGGCTCAGTTCCACACCCGGATCCTGCAACAATGAATTTTAGAGTGTTGGAACAGAAGCCCGAAATCTCTAGAGATAAAAAATCAAATCCCTGGACCAGTATTTCAGTCCCTGCAGTGGTGGAAACAGTCAGAACATCTGTCAAAGGGAGTTCCTTGGAACACCGAACACCTGGTTGTTATCACAACGGACGCAAGCCTTTGGGGATGGGGAGCCCATTGTTCCCATCTCTATTCCTAAGGAGAGTGGTCCGTCACTCAAAAATCTCTGTCGTCAAATAATAGAGAATTGACGGCAGTCTGGGAAGCATTAAAGGTGTTTTCTCATCTGATACAAAACAAAGATGTTCAGGTAAGAACGGACAATACAACAGTAGTTGCTTACCTAAACCATCAAGGCAGGACAAGAAGTTTAACTCTGAGCAAACTAACAGAAAAAATATTCTCCTGGGCGAAGGTTCACTTAAGATCCCTATCATCGATTCATCTAAAAGGATCCCTAAACATAGAAGCAGACTTTTTAGGCAGAACTTCTTTAAAAACAACAGAATGGAGCCTAGAAAGACACGTCTTTCTCCAAATCACCGAATTGTGGGAAACGCCACAAGTAGATCTTTTCCCTTCGGCCACAAACACAAAACAAAAAAAAAATATTTCTCTGAAAATGGGATTTTCAACTAGCCTATGCCTTTCCCCCTTTTCAATTAATTCCCAGAGTCCTAAAAAAGATTCGGTTAGACAGGGCTCATGTGATACTAATAGACCCTCTATGGCCAAAAAAAACATGGTTTCCGTTACTGAAGACTCTTTCAGTCCAGAGCCCATGGATCCTTCCTTGGCAACAGGATCTACTGTCCCAGGGCCCGATCTACCATTCCCAAATAGAAAGGGTACACTTAACGGCCTGGAACCTGAAAGGATGATTTTGAGATCAAAGGGCCTATCAGAAGCCATTATTAACACTATGTCAGCCAGCAGAAAATATGTAACTTTAAAAATTTATCATAAGGTGTGGAGTAAATTTTGCTGTTGGTGTATCCAGGAAAAAACTTCTTCTCAGAGGTTCGCAGTCCAAGCAGTTCTAGGTTTCCTGCAGTCTGGCTTTGAAAAAGGATTACGCCCAAAACACTTTAGGAGTGCACATATCAGCCTTAAGCGCAGTGTTTGGAGAAAAAATTGCGGAACATCCATAGGTTATCCGTTTTCTAAGCGGGGCAGATAGGTTAAGACCGTTCCTAAGGCTTACAGTTTCCCCTTGGGATCTCAATTTGGTGCTATTAGGTTTGACAAACGCCCGGTTTGAACCTTTGTCAGAAACCTCATTGAGATATTTATCACTAAAGACTTTATTCCTGGTATCAATCACCTCAGCGCGTAGAGTGAGAAAAATCCAAGCTCTAAACATAGTGGAACCCTTTTGCATCGTATTTCCAGACAGAATTATATTCAAATTGGACAATTCTTTTCTTCCTAAAGTGGTATCAAACTTCCACAGACAGGAGGAGATTATTGTCCCATCATTTTGCTCAAACCCAAAAACAGAAGGGGAAATGAATTTCCACAAGTTAGATGTACGTAGGGCTGTGTTACTCTATCTAGAGGTTACAAAAACGTTCAGGAAAACAGACTATTTGTCCAATTCAATGGAACACATAAAGGGCAGAAAGCCACAAAAAACTCATTATCCAGATGGATAAAAATGGCAATTTCGGAGTCATATAAAGTGTCAGATATTCCTCCACCAAAGTCCTTTACAGCACATTCCACAAGATCTGTGGCTGCATCCAGGGCAGAGAGGGCAAGTGCCTCATTAGAACAGATATGCAAAGCAGCGACATGGTCAAGTCCTCATACATTTATTAAACATTATAGAGTGGATACTATAGCTAGTCAGGAGCTTGCTTTCGGCAGGAAGGTGCTTTAGGCCATAGCCCCCCCCCCCCCCCCCCCCCCTAATAAGAGTATTAATTTGTTATATCTCATGCTATGCCATCATGGAGGATAAAAGGGAAATAACAAATTACTTACCGGTAATTCCCTTTTCATGAATCCTCCATGACGGCACGGATTTCCCACCCTAAAGTACGTATATGAATAAATATATGTAAGAATATGTACATACAGATCCACATATAGGCCAATAATTATGTGAAGGAGTGTGTGGGTGTAAATGCAAATTTTTTTTTAAAAAAATTATAATAATATTTATAGATATACAGTACAGACCAAAAGTTTGGACACACCTTCTCATTCAAAGAGTTTTCTTTATTTTCATGATTTTGAAGGCATCAAAACTATGAATTAACACGTGTGGAATTATATACATAACAAACAAGTAAGTCATATTCTAGGTTCTTCAAAGTAGCCACCTTTTGCTTTGATTACTGCTTTCGACACTCTTGGCATTCTCTTGATGAGCTTCAGGAGGTAGTCCCCTGAAATGGTCTTCCAACAGTCTTGAAGGAGTTTCCAGAGATGCTTAGCACTTGTCGGCCCTTTTGCCTTCACTCTGCGGTCCAGCTCACCCCAAACCATCTCGATTGGGCTCAGGTCCGGTGACTGTGGAGGCCAGGTCATCTGGCGCAGCACCCCATCACTCTCCTTCATGGTCAAATAGCCCTTACTTTCAAAGTTTTCCCAATTTTTCGGCTGACTGACTGACCTTCATTTCTTAAAGTAATGATTGCCACTCGTTTTTCTTTACTTAGCTGCTTTTTTCTTGCCATAATACAAATTCTAACAGTCTATTCAGTAGGACTATCAGCTGTGTATCCACCTGACTTCTCCTCAACGCCACTGATGGTCCCAACCCCATCTATAAGGCAAGAAATCCCACTTATTAAACCTGATAGGGCACACCTGTGAAGTGAAAACCATTTCAGGGAACTACTTTTTGAAGCTCATCAAGAGAATGCCAAGTGTGTGGAAAGCAGTAATCAAAGCAAAAGGTGGCTACTTTGAAGAACCTAGAATATGACATATTTTCAGTTGTTTCACACTTTTTTGTTATGTATATAATTCCACATGTGTTAATTCATAGTTTTGATGCCTTCAGTGTGAATCTACAATTTACATAGTCATGAAAATAAAGAAAACTCTTTGAATGAGAAGGTGTGTCCAAACTTTTGGTCTGTACTGTATAATAATCCTTTATATGTGAGGATAAGACTCTCTAGGCTGTCGGTCCAGAAAGACACTGAGGAAGGGCTGAAGGAGGGTCTAATTTATACTTTCTGTCCCTACCTGGTTGGAGGCGGGTCATCTCTCATGGTATGCCTTCATGGAGGATTCATGAAAAGGGAATTACCGGTAAGTAATTTGTTTTTTTTGTGTGATAGTAATGGGAAAAAAGCAATTCTGCTGTTATGTGTTTATTATGTTTATTTTTCATGGTTTGTGACGATTTTGACTAAGGCTACTTTCACACTAGCGTTTGGAGCGGGTCCGTCTGCATTATAACTTAGAAAAATTTCTAAGTGTGAAAGTAGCCTGAGCGGATCCGTTCAGACTTTACATTGAAAGTCAATGGGGGACGGATCCGCTTGAAGATTGAGCCATATGGTGTCATCTTCAAGCGGATCCGTCCCCATTGACTTCCATTATAAGTCTGGACGAATCCGCTCGCCTCCGCACGGCCAGGCGGACACCCGAACGCTGCTTGCTCACTGAGCGGAGCGGAGCGGAGGCTGAGCGCTGGCAGACGGATGCATTCTCAGTGGATCCGCCTCCACTGAGAATGCATTAGGGCCAGACGGCTGCGTTCAGGGCCGCTTGTGAGCCCCTTCAAACGGAGCTCACGAGCGGACACCTGAACGCAGGTGTGAAAGTAGCCTAATATAGATATAAATAAATAATCAGCATACAAATTAAAAGCACTTTTTATGAATCTTTTTTCCTTTACCATGTACATATTTTTAATAGACGTTCATTAACATTTATTGAAGTGCACCATATGTCTTCCGTGTCCGTTCCGTTTTTTGTGGAACCATCTATTGAAAATGTTATGCCCAGCCCAATTTTTTCTATGTAATTACTGTATACTGTATATGCCATACGGAAAAATAGAACGGAAAAAAGGTAACGGTAAAGTAAAATAAAAATAAAAATTCCGTCCCGCTAGAGGACCTCACAATGCGACTCCTTTATGGAAGTTCTAATGCTGTCCCTGAGCCAAGGAGGAAGCCTTTGATGTAAAAAGTTACAAATTATTATTAATTATTATTAAAGCGCCATTCATTCCATAGCGCTGTACATATGATAAGCTGTGCACATGCATAATACAGACAATTGCACTAAGCATGAACATGATGAGTTACTGGCACAGAAGGAGAGAGGGCTCTGCCCGCTAGGGCTTACAATCTATGGATGAGAGAAGGATACAGTAGGTATGGAGTGCACCCTTTTTGCACAAACATTTGCGACTTTTAGTCATTTTTATACTGCAAACACTTTAAAAAATTTGGTGAGAAAATAGCCCTGGTTAGCTTGTCGAGTATGTGTACGTCAGATTATCATATGCTGCTTTCTAAAAACTCCCAAAAAATGGCGCAATCTCACTCCATTAAAGGGGTTTTCTGGTTTGCATCAGCATCCTGTAAATCAATAATTTATGACAGTCAGTGTAATTTTCTAATGTCTGTTTTTTACCTTTATTGCTACTATCAGCTGTTCTAGGCTGTGGTCACATGACCATGTCCATGCAGCTCTTTCTTATTTCCTGTGATGTTATGTCCATGGGCGGGGCAGGGGAGTGTCTCTAGAAGTAGCTTGATGGGAGGAGCTAAAAACTAGCTTGGTGTTGTTAGGGGCGGGGCTGGAGCTGTGGCAGAATAAGGAGAACTGCATCATGGGTTTGGTTGGATACAGAAACAGGAAGTGCTACATACAGGACGGAAACAAACGAGAGAGATTGGTTTACATAGAGCAGGGGTAGGCAACCTCCGGCACTCCAGCTGTTGTGAAACTACAACTCCCAGCATGCATACTTACTCTGCTGTTTTCAGAACTCCCGTAGAAATGGATGAAGCATGCTGGGAATTGTAGTTTCACAACAGCTGGAGTCCCGAAGGTTGCTGACCCCTGACATAGGAAAACGGGTCAAAAGGGTCCATAATGGAAAAAAGCATAGGGAAGATATACATAAGATAGGCGACTACATGAGCATATCTGTTAAATATCATAATAATCATGTTCAGCGTGCCCAGGAAAGGGAGAGCAGAGAAGAGGACAGGAGTTATAGTAGCAAGAATGGTGGTCGTAGTTAGTACTCACTCTGACGCTCCCCTGGGCCATGCAGTGATAAGAAGGGGGCACCTTTCTTCCCTTCGGGGAACACCCTGTTCTTGGGGTTCTCCTGCTTGATGGTGGTTTGTGGTGCCCCTGATTAGTCAGCAGTACAAATACATGAAATACATATGTTACATGAAAGAACAGCTATACACCCTTTTTGCAGTGGGACACTGCACATGGAAAACCCCTTTCAGGAACTAAAGCTTTTTTTTGGGAGACAACTTTTTTTTTGTTCTGCTAGGAGACTAGAAGGTGTTAACATTTGATTGCTTACATAATGTCACGTGCCGGAGGCCCAAGACAGACCTCTGGGACATCATGCAAACAGGACACAGGCAAGATTAAGGCTAGAAACCAACAGAATACTTTATTACACATGTAATAAAAGCACATGACAGTAAGCAGGTTAGGCAATAGTGGTAGCACTACCACAGAACCAAGTGCACCGGCAGACCAGCGGCAAAACCCAGAGGCCAGAAAGCCAGTGAGCCACGTTCTTCACAGAGCCTCTGGTGGTGGGGATGAACTGGGCAGAGGGCTCACTGGTCGCACCTCCAGGAAGGTCCCGGTACACTTGGCCCTTACCTGCAAGGAACCACGCAGGTGTGTAACACCCCAGAGTTGTGTTACTACACTCCTCTACCCCGTTACTATCTTCTAAGAGCCTGTATATTGTCATCTGATATTAATTTATATTATGTCTTCACAAATGTGCATTTAAAACCATGTTAAATGTCACTGTAATTATCCAGGTTCACCAGCAGGTGGCAGCAACACATTGGACAGGTACTAGTTACAGTTTAGTATGTCTAGGCTGGAATGGATTATTCCAGCTTAGCTCTCCCTCTGTGGAGGTGTGGACTGTTCCCACATCCTGCAGCATGGGTGGAGAAGGAAGTTAGAGTCAGTGTGCCAGCCACCCCTGTTGGGGAAGGCTGTGTGATAGCGTTCAGGAGATCCCCTGCATAGGGAAGACAGCAAGGACCAAGTCTCGGTCTGCGACTTGATTATATACCCAGCCTGAGCAACTTCAGCTTCAGCTGGATGAAAGAAGCAGAAAACACAGACAGTCTCCAGAGTTCCAGGAAGAAAGCATCCCCTGAGAAATCATCTGTGAGTTAAATCCAGAGACTAAGGAGAATCCATTCCTCCTCAGCTAGTCTGTCCCCACAAAGCAGAAGTTACAGAAAAGCGCAGAAGATTAGTTCCTGCCACAGTTACAGAGCTACCAAGCAGAGGAATTATCCTGCAAGCTCACATTTAAAGTGCAGAAGTATTTATTCCTGCCAACCATTGCTAAAACCTGCTGGGACCAGAGATCAAAGCTGTAAACTGCTTGGATACAAGTTATCTTCAGTAAAGAAACGTTTGAACTTCATCTAAAGGTCTGGACATGATTTCTGCTGCAAAATTTCTCTATTACTCCTACTATCACTACACTAAAATTTATTGCAAGTGAGCCAGGAGCCCAGCCGTACCCAGGTAGGAGACACCATTGACACAATTATCACCACCCTATAGAGACATTATAGGCCATTACACCACTCTGGCATTCCTAATCTGGGACGTGCGTTATAACAGCTTGGAAGGGCCCTGGGGTAGTACCCTGCGCACGCTGCAATTGGCGTCACGACAAAATACAGAATGTTAACAACCCGTACCTGCCCACTGCATAAGTGGCGTCAGTGTACCCCGTTCCTGGCCACTGCACAAGCACCAGCGGAACAGACAACAGAACTGGAACCCAAGCAAACACAGGACGTGGACAACAAGACGGACGGAACCAGCACAGAAGCAGATGCCTGGACCCCAAGCGGAATGGAAGCATGGTGGTCTCAGGCAGAGCTGCACACAGACTAGAGATCCTCCCTCTTAAGAACCCAGGGACACTGTCAAAAAGGCAGGACAAACACAGGAACAGAAGAAGTAAGGCACTTCAGGACAGACAAGGGACAGACTGGATCAGAAGCAGTTTAGCACTGCCAGGCTAGACATGGAACAGAGTGGATCAAACAGAACAGGAACAGAAGAACAGGCAAGGCCCGGACAAGGATAACAACATCATCACAGGACAGGTACAGACAAAGCAACAACAACAACAATGCATTACCAGGCAACAAGGGCAGATGGCAAACCCCCCTGGGTCAGCAGCAAGGGGCTACACCCAGTAAGGCACAAGACAGAAGATAGACTAACCTCCTGGGTGAGCAGCAAGGTGCTACACCCAGCAAGACACAAGATAGACTGACCCAAAGCCCCACAGCTCACAGTTAGATATGGCTGCGAGAACAAGGGCACCTGATAAGCTACACCCAGGAACAGATCAGGGAACGTTAACCCCATTAGAACCGGATTAACAAGAAGCACAGAACATACAATCACAAGTGAATCCAACTCAGTCCCTGTTCACACAAGGCCACAGCCAGCATTCATCACAGAACCAGCATACATGGGAACACCCACAGCCAGTACACAAAGTGCATGCACCCACCCTGCACAGCACCGGTGACAGGAACCACAGAGATGCAGACACGGAAGCCACAAACACAGGCCACATTTTACACACTACACCGCAGCCAGCACGCAGTCCCAAGCAAACAGCATACAGGTGTCAGCCTGCAGCCAGTACGCGAGGGAGCCTGCAGCCAGCCTGCATGGCACCAGAGACAGGAATGGCACAGAGATACAGACACGGGAGTACACACATTCACAGGCATAGTTCACACAAGACACCGCAGCCCCAAGCAACCAGCATACCCAGGTGTTAGCCTGCAGCCAGTACGCGAGAGAGCCTGCAGCCAGCCTGCACAGCAGAACTGCCACAGTGAGGCCTCTTGTACACGTGTGCACCCAGTGGCCGTGCTGCAGCCCGCAAATTGCGAGACGCAATGCACGAACATCCACTGTGGGGCAGACACCGCGGATCGCGGACCCATTCACTTTAATGGGTCCACGATCCGGCCGTTCTGCAAAAAGATAGGACATGTTCTATCTTTTTGCAGAACGGAAGTACGGGACAAAACCCCACGGAAGCACTCCGTAGTGCTTCTGTAGGGTTCCGTTCCGTGCTTCCGTTCCACACCATTCCGCATCTCCGGATTTGCGGACACATTGAAGTAAATTGGTCCGCATGCGTGATGCGGAATGCACACCGAACGGTGCCCGTGTATTGCGGATCCGCAAATGCGGTCCGCAATATGGCCACGGAGCGCACAATAAGCCTGAACCGCACCGTGACACATAAAGATTTGGATAATTAGTATTCCAAAGCATTATTGCCAGTTAGTGTATTACCAGAGGTATAGCCTAGTAGGTGGAGGCACATGCCAGTCCTGGGGTCCTTTGTTAGGCCCCTGGCTACCATGTTAACCAATAAGAAACCCCAAGGGCACCAAAGGGCTCTGTCAAACTCAGCAGTTGCTACTGACTGCCTCATCTATGGGGTAAAATAGTCATCAGTACAGCTAAGGCTACTTTCACACTCGCGTTTGGTGCGGATCCGTCATTGATCTGCACAGACGGATCCGTTCAGATAATACAACTATCTGCATCCGTTCAGAACGGATCCGTTTGTATTATCTGTAACATAGCCAAGACGGATCCGTCTTGAACGCCATTGAAAGTCAATGGAGGATGGATCAGTTTTCTATTGTGCCAGATTGTGTCATAGAAAACGGATCCGTCCCCATTGACTTGCATTGTGGGCCAGGATGCATCCGTTTGGCTCAGTTTCGTCAGGCGGACACCAAAACGCTGCAGGCCACTTTTTTGGTGTCAGTCTCCAAAGCGGAATGGAGACTGAACTGACGCATTCTGAGCGGCTCCTTTTCCATTTAGAATGCATTAGGGCAAAACTGATCCGTTTTGGACCGCTTGTGAGAGCCCATGATGGATCTCACAAACGGAAACAAAACGCCAGTGTGAAAGTAGCCTTATACTGATACCAGCTGTGACACTATATGGACAAAAGTACTTCCACACCTCCACATTCCACTTCCAGGAACTTTTATGACTTCCCATGCTACTTACATGAGTATTAATATGGAGTTGATCGCACCTTTGCTTGTTGATTGTTAAAAATGTCTTGGTATGCTGAAGCACCAAGAGTCCTCTTCACTGAAACTAAATGGGTAAGGCCGGCCCCTGAAAAACAACTCCCTAGCATTTTCCTTCCTCCACCAAACTTTACAGCTGGTCCAATGCAGTCAGGCACCAAACCCAGACTCATCCATCAGACTCCTGTTAAGGCAGACTGCATGGTCAGGGGCAAGATTTTTTACACCTGTGGTATAGGCAGTCTGCATGGCTAAGGGTTGGAGTTTATACACCAGTGGTAATGGCACACTCCATGGCTGGGCGCTGGATTTTATATACCTGTGGTAATGTTAGACTGAATTGCTGAAGGCTGGATTTTATACATCTGTGGTAATGGGCAGACTGCTGTCACCGCCAGTTCTGTGAGAAGGTCTGAAAGACTGTCCTTCTCTACCTCTTGCATGATGTTCTTTGTTTTGGTTTCACTTTCTCATCTCATTTCCTTCTCCCAGGTGTCACCTATTTAGACTAATCCTCTTTCCTTTATATTCCCTCCCATACTGCCTCACTTTGCAGGTTTATACTACTTCCTGGATTGAAGTGTTCACTGCTGGAGGCTTCTGCTGCTGCTTGTTCAGATAAGTCCTTTCATGTATTGTGTTTCCTTGCTGGCTTGATTCTAGATGACCCTGACTCCCTCCGTATGAAGTGCAGGGAGACGGTGGTCGTGTCCCCTCCCTATTATAGGGTTTTCAGGTGTCACAAAGTCTTAGGTACGTGGGCATACAATCGTCTACCTTTGAGACCCTTGTATGTGCTTAGCAGTCAGGGTGAGCTCTTAGGGTTTTATAGGGGTCACCTATATGCTCCTTAGTTTGGGATCAAGCCAGTCAGGACGTTTATTTCATAACTTCCAGCTATCTGCAACATCATCCGTGATAACTGCATGGCTAGGGGATGGATTTTATACACCTGTGGTAATCTGATGCCCTCGATCAAATATTGATGACCTATATTGATAGATGACCAGTATTTAATTCTCAGAAAGCTCCTTTAAAAGTTTCCTCTCTGGGTTGCATTGTGTCTTTTTTTTTGTGCATCAGGATGATGACTTCTGAGTTGTTTCTGCTGCATTCATTAGACTTTTGTGGTAGAGAACCCACTGCACATCCCGTTAAGATTACTCCAAGACCAGATATCTCATTTTCAATTTGTTCACCGTCCTAAGGTCACTGAGCTGAGAAGGATTTAGATTCATAACACTGAATTACAGGAAACCGCCAAAAATGTTGAAATCCATCCATGTGAAAAGTATGGAGCTGACGAAACGCGATGAGATCCGCTTCCAGAAATGGTGATCAGTGAAGAGTGAAGGTTTGCCGGCACATCGTCAATTTCCTTCACAACAGAAAAGCACGACTTGTCTTAACAGGGGGCGATGATAAATTATCAAAGTCAAGGGTCAGAATCTCAATCTGTAATTCAGTTGCATTTTATTTTTCATAGGGGGCGATAGTATAGAAGGTGGACACTAACATTAAGACACTTCAAGAAGTCTCCAGTTGTATAGACCGAATCAGCACTTGTATGTAAAGCTGCCCATGAACATTAGAGAGGGGAATTGGGGATTTCAGTATGACCGCTCCTTTTTTTTCCAACGGGAGGTAAGCTGGTTGTCTGGTGTCTGGTTGCAGCTGGTTCCCCCATTCACATTGAAAAATCTGCCATGCTCGGCTGAGGCAAAAATAATCCAGGAGATGGGTAGAAGTGGATGGTGTAAAACATGACATGAAAGATCAAGAGGTAAAAAAAAGCTATAAGCTTAAAGGGCTTCTGTCACCCCCCATTTAGCAATTTTCAGTATCGGACATTAGCTATCTTACCTCTCTCTGTGCTGTAATTTCAGTAAAAATCGTACTTTTATAATATGCAAATTACTTCACTACCAGCAAGTTGGGTGGTTACTTGCTGGTAGCCGCCACATCCTAGGACTATAAACACGCCCCCTCCTCCACTTGATCGACAGGGCCAGCAAGCACTCTCCTCCTCTCGCTGGCCCTCTTTGCCCATAAAATCCCGTGCCTGCGCCGTACCGGTCCTTATTTGGCGCAGGCGCTCTGAGAGAAGGAGCAGGCAAGCGAGCGTCCTTCTCTCAGAGCGCCTGCTTTGATTACCCTCCCGGGGTTGTCCAGGATTTTAGAATTGATGGCCTATACTCAGGAGATGCAATTAATGTCTGATCAGCGGGGTCTGACACCCCGTACCCTGGCCGATCTGCTGTCCTGCAGTAGCTCCCGCACCGGAACTACACAGCTCTCTCCACTGCATATTGGATGGTGCTGGTTACTGCAGCACTGCTCCCCTTTGAGCATAAACAGCTGATTGGCAGGGGTGTGGCATGTCAGATCCCTGCCAATCAGACTTTGATGACCAAACCTAAGGATAGGCCATCTCTAGTAAAAATTCTGGACAACCCCATCAAGTCAACAACAGAATGCTAAGTCTTAAAGCATGAGCTAGACAGTATTTGGAGAATGCTATATCTAATTAGGGAGAGCACCCAATTGGTGGGAGGAGTCTCATAGGCCAGGCAACGCTTGTCTGGAATTCTGGGAAGAGAGTATGCAAATGAGTTCCACGCTTCTTTAGCCAGACAGTAACACTGATCTGAGGAGCCATCCGCTTCAGTTTGTCATCAGTGGTGTGAGGTAATAGATGAGATCAAACATCGAGGCGCTAGCAAAGGGGTTGTCTCACCACTTGATGTAAAATAATAAAATAAGTAATACCAAATTCTGGACACCTGTAGGACATCAGTCTAACCTAGTGGACATAAGTCCTTCGCTTGAAGCTGGTACAGATGCCTGCAGATGTTTATTTGTGTGTTTATAGACTTAAGTTAGGATTATATAGGGTAATATTATAGGGGAATATTAGTGTATGCCAGTTTAAATCTTGGCTCTGTATGTTGTAGCTAAGTAAGGATACTGCACATTATTTGGGCACTATATGACGGTATTATGTGCACTGAAATTCCTAGAAAAACTGAGTAAAAAGGAGGGGGTGCTGAATCTGTAATACTGAATTCCCCCAGTGGTGGCACTGCAGGAAAAGTGAACTGTTGCTGCTGCCTTCCTATTTAGGGTGCATTCACATGACTGTATGTATTTTGCGATCCGCAAAACGTGGATCCACAAAAAATATGGATGACGTCCATGTGACATTCGTGTTGCATCCGTTCTTGTTTTATTTTGTTATTGCGGACTCATTGTAACAATGCCTATTCTAATGGGGCTGCAGAATGGACATATGGATACGTACAACACACGGTGTGCTGTCCGCATTTTTTGCTGACGTATTGAAGTGAATGAGTCTGCATACATTCCACAAAAAGTGCGGATCCAATGCTGAGCAAAAATATGGTTGTGTGAATGGGGACTATCCAATTCTAAAAATGCCCCCCACAATGCCCAGGCCCCGCCTATAGATCATACTTACCCCACTCCCCGACATTGGCATTACTCCGGAACCCTGCACAGACACCGCTGCATCTCCTCGCCGCACGGATCAAAATATCCGGCAACTAGGGGTGCAGCCAATAGCAGGGCGTAATGGTGAGCATTCTTTTGCTCTATAGGAGGGGCTCTTGCATTGTGGGGGGCATTTTTAGAATTGGATAACCCCTTTAAGATCAGGAGTTGAGTGTGAATGGAGCCTTAGTTTGAATGCACCATTATAACTAATTCCTGTGGACTCCGCTAACAATAACAGATTGTCCAATGCGCGAAAACCCCTGAAAGCCTCCATCACTGGATTCAGAACGAAGCTCCCAAAAGCGAACGCTGCAAAATAGACACATTTTATTAGGATCGCAGATGAAGGTTGTAAACATTATGGCTGCCCATGAAATAGATACAGATTGACGATGGCTGCTGTGATACTGACCAGATGTTTCAGAGTCGTATCCTAAGCTGTAAACAAGGAGAGGGCGCAGCATGGGAGCAGCGAAACGGCACAAGACATTAACCCTATACAGCCTAAACTGAGGAAATGTAGACATTTACGACCAAGATCTGTGGATCGATCACAATGACTGGTCACTCTGTATATACACGACAGTAGATCTGGTCACAGAGGAGGTCAGTGTGGCCCAGAGCTGACCATCGCTTCTTCAATGTCTGACCACTGGTTACTGAAGGCGGAAATAGTTCAGCCCAGAGAGGGAGGGGGGGCACTTCCCAGTGACAGCTCAGGTGGGCCCTGATTAGGATTTACTGTGAATCTGCTGCCTGTTCTGCCTATACTCCATAGCTGAAGGACCTGCGATGACATCATAGTCATGTGATCTTTTCAACACTGGAAGTGATGGTAGGACCTGTCACCATCATGTAACCAGAGCAGAAGGAGGCAGCGCTCAGCAGTGAAGACCTGTGATGCCGTGGAATGAATGTAAGTGCCAGAGAAATGCTGGGAGATGTGGTTCTCATAACACACTCCAAAATAACGTTAGATGGTATACGTTCAAGTTATAATCATAAATTCTACAGCCTGATAGAACGTTACAGGAAACAAAATAATAAATGTTTATTATGAACAATTGTATAAAAAGGGGGCAGTTACACCATATTCAGTCTTATACAGGCGAGCAGGATACAACTGGTTACCCCTCCCCCTCTGTACCCTTAATGAAGGCTAATAGCAATTCAATTATAACTTCTAGTAGAAATAATAAAGGAATGGCACAACATAGAGCCATAAGAATAGATGCTCCAGAATTATTAATCGCACAAAAACTGAAAAAACTATGGCTCTCAGACTATGGAGACACTAAAACATGATTTTTTTTTGTTTCAAAAATTAAAATCAGTGTAAAACTTACATAAATAAATAAAAAGTATACATATTAGGTATCTCCGCATCCGTAATAACCTGCTCTATAAGATATCACATGACCTAATCCTTCAGGTGAATACCGTAAAAAATAAAAATAAAAACGGTGTAAAAAAAGCCATTTATGTCACCTTACATCACAAAAATTGTAATAGCAAGCGATCAAAAAGTCATACGCACCCCAAAATAGTGCCAATCAAACCGTACCTAAGATAATCGCCCAAATACTGAAAAATCTATGGCTCTCAGAATATGGAGACACTAAAACATGATTATTTTTCAGTTTCAAAAATGATATTATTGTGTGAAACTTACATGACTCAAATGCCAACTTTGTATAAAAAAAAATGGGAAAAGTTGTCTTTTGCCGAGATATTTCTCTCACCCAGCATGGGTATATGTAAAATGACACCCCAAAACACATTGCCCAACTTCTCCTGAGTACGGCGATACCACGTGTGACACTTTTTTGCAGCCTAGGTGGGCAAAGGGGCCCACATTCCAAAGAGCACCTTTAGGATTTCACAGGGCTTTTTTTACACATTTTGATTTCAAACTACTTCTCACACATCAGGGCCCCTAAAATGCCAGGGCAGTATAACTACCCCACAAGTGACCCCACTTTGGAAAGAAGACACCCCAAGGTATTCCGTGAGGGGCATGGCGAGTTCCTAGAATTTTTTATTTTTTGTCACAAGTTAGCTGAAAATGATGATTTTTTTCTTTTTCTTTTTTCTTACAAAGTCTCATATTCCACTAACTTTTGACAAAAAATAAAAAATTCTAGGAACTCGCCATGCCCCTCACGGAATACCTTGGGATGGCGAAATAGCCGCAGGACGGATCCGACATGGTGAACAGCCTGTCGGATCCGTCCTGCCGCAAGTGTGAAAGTACCCTAAGGTGAAAATGAGCCCGATCCCTAAGGGGTTAAAGGGCATCTATCAGCAGTTTTGTACCTATGACACTGGCTGATCTGTTTTATCTGCACTTGGCAGCTGAAGACATCTGTGTTGGTCCCATGTTTATATGTGCCCGCATTGCTGAGAAAAATTATGTTTTAATTTATGCAAATGAGCCTCTAGGAGCAACGGGGGCGTTGCCATTACACCTAGAAGCTCTGGTTTCTTTGCAACTGCCACTCCCTGTCTACTTTGACAGGGCCTGGCAGTGAAAATGTCATCACAACTGGCCATGTCAAAGTGCAGAGGGCGTGGCAGTTACAGAGAGGGCAGAGCCTCTAGGTGTAATGGTGATGCTCCTAGAGGCTTATTTGCATATAATAAAACATCATTTTTCTCAGCAATGCGGGCACATAAGAACATGGTACCAAGACAGATGCCATAACTACTGTGAAGGGGTCACATATCTGGCCATAACTACTGTGAAGGGGACACATATCTGGCCATAATGATTGTGAAGGGGGGAAATATCTGGACATAACTATTGTTAGAGGCACATATCTGGACATAACTACTGTGAAGGGGGCACATATATGGCATAGCTACTGTGAAGGGGGCACATATCTGGACATAACTACAGTGAAGAGGGCACATATCTGGTCATAGCTACTGTGAAGGGGCACATATCTGGGCATAACTACTGTGTAGGGGGCACATATCTGGGCATAACTGCTGTGAAGGGGACATCTCTGGACATAACTACTGTGAAATGGGCACAGATCTGGGCATAAGTGCTGTGAAGGGGGCACATATGTGGGCATAACTACGGTGAGGGGAAACATCTCTGGGCATAACTACTGTGAGGGGGAACATCTCTGGGCATAACTACGGTGAGGGGAAACATCTCTGGGCATAACTACTGTGAGGGGGAACATCTCTGGGCATAACTGCTGTGAGGGGGAACATCTCTAGGCATACCTGCTGTGAGGGGGAACATCTCTAGGCATACCTGCTGTGAGGGGGAACATCTCTAGGCATACCTGCTGTGAGGGGGAACATCTCTGGGCATAACTGCTGTGAGGGGGAACATCTCTAGGCTGATATTATTGTGTGAAACTTACATAAATAAAAAAAGTATACATATTAGGTATCGCCGCGTCCGTAACAACCTGCTCTATAAAAATATCACATGACCTAACCCCTCACATAAACACCGTAAATTTTTTTTAAAAAAGCATTTTTTTGTCACCTTACATCACAAAAAGTGTAATAGCAAGCAATCAAAAAGTCATATGCACCCCAAAATAGTGTCAAACAGTCATCTCATCCCGCAAAAAATCAAACCCTGGCCAAGATAATCACCCAAAAACTGAAAAAACTATGGCTCTCGGACTATGGAGACACTAAAACATGATTTTTTGTTGTTTAAAAAATGAAATCATTGTGTAAAACTTAAATTAAAAAAGTATACATATTAGGTATCGCCGCATCCGTAATAACCTGCTGTATAGAAATATCACATGACCTAACCTTTCAGGTGAATACTGAAAAAAAAAAAAAACCCTACCTAAGATAATCACCCAAATACTGAAAAAACTATGGCTCTCAAAATATAGAGACACTAAAATATGATTTTTTTTTCTGTTTCAAAAATATTATTGTGTAAAACTTACATAAATAAAAAAAAAAGTATACATATTAGGTATCGCCACGTCCTTAATAACCTGCTCTATAAAAATATCACATGACCTAACCCTTCAGGTGAATACCGTAAAAAATTAAATTTAAAACGGTGTAAAAAAATGCCATTTTTTGTCACCTTACATCACAAAAAGTGTAATAGCAAGCGATCAAAAAGTCATACACACCCCAAAATAGTGCCAATCAAACCGACATCTCATCCCGCAAAAATCCTACCTAAGATAATCGCCCAAAAACTGAAAAAAACTATGGCTCTCAACTATGGAAACACTAAAACATGATTATTTTTAAAAAAATGAAATCACTGTGTAAAACTTACATAAATAAATAAAAAGTATACATATAAGGTATCGCCGCATCCGTGACAACCTGCTCTATAATAATACCACATGATCTAACCTGTCAGATGAATTCTGTAAATAACAAAAATACAAACAGTGCCAAAACAGCTATTTCTTGTTACCTTGCCTCACAAAAAGTGTAATATAGAGCAACCAAAAATCATATATACCCTAAACTAGTACCAACAAAACTGCCACCCTATCCCATAGTTTCTAAAATAGGGTCACTTTTTTGGCGTTTCTACTCTAGGGGTGCATCAGGGGGGCTTCAAATGGGACATGGTGTCAAAAAAACAGTCCAGCAAAATCTGTCTTCCAAAAACCGTATGGCATTCCTTTCCTTCTGTGCCCTGCCGTGTGCCCGTACAGCAGTTTACGACCACATGTGGAGTGTTTCTGTAAACTACAGAATCAGGGCCATAAATATTGAGTTTTGTTTGGCTGTTAACCCTTGCTTTGTAACTGGAAAAAAATTTTTGAAATGGAAAATCTGCCAAAAAAGTGAAATTTTGAAATTGTATCTCTATTTTCCATTATTCTTGTGGAACACCTAAAGGGTTAACAAAGTTTGTAAAATTAGTTTTGAATACCTTGAGGGGTGTAGTTTCTAGAATGGGGTCATTTTTGGGTGGTTTCTATTATATAAGCCTCACAAAGGGACTTCAGACCTGAACTGGTCCTTAAAAAGTGGGTTTTTGAAAATTTCTGAAAAATTTCAAGATTTGCTTCTAAACTTCTTCTAAGCCTTGTAACATCCCCAAAAAATAAAATATCATTCCCAAAATGATCCAAACATGAAGTAGACATATGGGTAATGTAAAGTAATAACTATTTTTGTAGGTATTACTATGTATTATAGAAGTAGAGAAATTGAAACTTAAAAATGTGCTAATTTTTCAAAATTTGTTGTAAATTTGGTATTTTTTTATAAATAAAAATTATTATTTTTTTACTCCATTTTACCACTGTCATGAAGTACAATATGTTACGAAAAAACTATCTCAGAATGGCCTGGATAAGTCAAAACTTTTTAAAGTTATCACCACATAAAGTGACACTGGTCAGATTTGCAAAAAATGGCCTGGTCCTTAACCACCTCCGGACCGCCTAACGCAGGATCGCGGTCCGGAGGTGGCTGTCCCAGGCACAGTCACGCATCGGCGCGTCATCTCGCGAGACGCGAGACTTCCTGTGAACGCACGCACACAGGCGCGTGCGTTCACAGGATCGGAAGGTAAGAGAGTGGATCTACAGCCTGCCAGCGGCGATCGTTCACTGGCAGGCTGTAGATGCGATTTTTTTTAACCCCTAACAGGTATATTAGATGCTGTTTTGATAACAGCGTCTAAAATACCTGCTACCTGGTCCTCTGGTGGTCCCTTTTGCTTGGATCGACCACCAGAGGACACAGGCAGCTCAGTAAAGTAGCACCAAGCACCACACTACACTACACCCCCCGTCACTTATTAACCCCTTATTAACCCCTGATCACCCCATATAGACTCCCTGATCACCCCCCTGTCATTGATCACCCCCCTGTAAGGCTCAATTCAGACGTCCGTATGTGTTTTACGGATCCATGGATCGGATCCGCAAAACACATACGGATGTCTGAATGGAGCCTTACAGGGGGGTGATCAATGACAGGGGGGTGATCACCCCATATACATTCCCTGATCACCTCCCTGTCATTGATCACCCCCCTGTAGGGCTCCATTTAGACATTTTTTTGGCACAAGTTAGCGGAAATTGATTTTTTTTGTTTTTTTGTTTTTTCTTACAAAGTCTCATATTCCACTAACTTGTGTCAAAAAATAAAATCTCACATGAACTCACCATAACCCTCACGGAATCCAAATGCGTAAAAAATTTTTGACATTTATATTCCAGACTTCTCACGCTTTAGGGCCCCTAAAATGCCAGGGCAGTATAAATACCCCACATATGACCCCATTTCGGAAAGACACCCCAAGGTATTTGCTGAGGGGCATATTGAGTCCATGAAAGATTTAACTTTTTGTCCCAAGTTAGCGGAAAGGGAGACTTTGTGAGAAAAAAATAAAATAAATCAATTTCCGCTTACTTGTGCCCAAAAAAAAAAAATCTATGAACTCGCCATGCCCCTCATTGAATATCTTGGGGTGTCTTCTTTCCAAAATGGGGTCACATGTGGGGTATTTATACTGCCCTGACATTTTAGAGGGGCCCTAAAGCGTGAGAAGAAGTCTGGAATCCAAATGACTAAAAATGCCCTCCTAAAAGGAATTTGGGCCCCTTTGCGCATGTAGGCTGGAAAAAAAATGTCATATGTGGCATCAACGTACTCAGGAGAAGTAGGGCAATGTGTTTTGGGGTGTCTTTTTACATATACCCATGCTGGGTGAGATAAATATCTTGGTCAAATGCCAACTTTGTCTAAAAAAAAATGGGAAAAGTTGTCTTTTGCCGAGATATTTCTCTCACCCAGCATGGGTATATGTAAAATGACACCCCAAAACACATTGCCCAACTTCTCCTGAGTACGGCGATACCACGTGTGACACTTTTTTGCAGCCTAGGTGGGCAAAGGGGCCCACATTCCAAAGAGCACCTTTAGGATTTCACAGGGCTTTTTTTACACATTTTGATTTCAAACTACTTCTCACACATCAGGGCCCCTAAAATGCCAGGGCAGTATAACTACCCCACAAGTGACCCCACTTTGGAAAGAAGACACCCCAAGGTATTCCGTGAGGGGCATGGCGAGTTCCTAGAATTTTTTATTTTTTGTCACAAGTTAGCTGAAAATGATGATTTTTTTCTTTTTCTTTTTTCTTACAAAGTCTCATATTCCACTAACTTTTGACAAAAAATAAAAAATTCTAGGAACTCGCCATGCCCCTCACGGAATACCTTGGGATGGCGAAATAGCCGCAGGACGGATCCGACATGGTGAACAGCCTGTCGGATCCGTCCTGCCGCAAGTGTGAAAGTACCCTAAGGTGAAAATGAGCCCGATCCCTAAGGGGTTAAAGGGCATCTATCAGCAGTTTTGTACCTATGACACTGGCTGATCTGTTTTATCTGCACTTGGCAGCTGAAGACATCTGTGTTGGTCCCATGTTTATATGTGCCCGCATTGCTGAGAAAAATTATGTTTTAATTTATGCAAATGAGCCTCTAGGAGCAACGGGGGCGTTGCCATTACACCTAGAAGCTCTGGTTTCTTTGCAACTGCCACTCCCTGTCTACTTTGACAGGGCCTGGCAGTGAAAATGTCATCACAACTGGCCATGTCAAAGTGCAGAGGGCGTGGCAGTTACAGAGAGGGCAGAGCCTCTAGGTGTAATGGTGATGCTCCTAGAGGCTTATTTGCATATAATAAAACATCATTTTTCTCAGCAATGCGGGCACATAAGAACATGGTACCAAGACAGATGCCATAACTACTGTGAAGGGGTCACATATCTGGCCATAACTACTGTGAAGGGGACACATATCTGGCCATAATGATTGTGAAGGGGGGAAATATCTGGACATAACTATTGTTAGAGGCACATATCTGGACATAACTACTGTGAAGGGGGCACATATATGGCATAGCTACTGTGAAGGGGGCACATATCTGGACATAACTACAGTGAAGAGGGCACATATCTGGTCATAGCTACTGTGAAGGGGCACATATCTGGGCATAACTACTGTGTAGGGGGCACATATCTGGGCATAACTGCTGTGAAGGGGACATCTCTGGACATAACTACTGTGAAATGGGCACAGATCTGGGCATAAGTGCTGTGAAGGGGGCACATATGTGGGCATAACTACGGTGAGGGGAAACATCTCTGGGCATAACTACTGTGAGGGGGAACATCTCTGGGCATAACTACGGTGAGGGGAAACATCTCTGGGCATAACTACTGTGAGGGGGAACATCTCTGGGCATAACTGCTGTGAGGGGGAACATCTCTAGGCATACCTGCTGTGAGGGGGAACATCTCTAGGCATACCTGCTGTGAGGGGGAACATCTCTAGGCATACCTGCTGTGAGGGGGAACATCTCTGGGCATAACTGCTGTGAGGGGGAACATCTCTAGGCTTTGCTACTGTAAAAGGGCACATATCTGGCATAATTACTGAGAGGGGGCACATATGTGGGCTAGGGCTGCAGCTATCGATTATTTGAGTAATCAAGTATTCTACTGATTAATCCAATGATTAAATCGAGTACTCTAATAAGAAAAAAAATAATTAAAATAACGTTTTCTATAAAAACTCATCAGCACCCTCTGCCATCAGTCTTCCCCCCCAGTGGCATCAGTTCCCCCTCCCTTGTGCCATCAGTTCCTCCCCAGTGCCATCAGTTGCTCCTCTCCAGTTCCCCCTCCAATGCAATTAGTGCAGCTGGCCAGCTAAGGCTACTTTCACACTTGCGTTCGGAGCGGATCCGTCTGGTATCTGTACAGACGGATCCACTCCTATAATGCAAACTATGGTATCCGTTCAGAACGGAACCGTTTGCATTATATTTCAGAAAAAAGTCTAAGTGTAATTTGTATTCAGACGGATCCGTCCAGACTTTACATTGAAAGTCAACGGGGGGTGGATCGGTTTGAAAATTGCACCATATTGTGTCACCTTCAAACGGATCAGCGTTCGGGTGTCCGCCTGCTGAGCTGAGGACAAACGCTGCCAGACTGAGGCATTCTGAGCGGATCTGCATCCACTGAGAATGCATTAGGGCTGGACGGATCCGTTCGGGGCCGCTTGTGAGAGCCTTCAAACGGAACTCACCAGCGGAGCCCCGAACACTAGTGTGAAAGTAGCCTTAGACCTGTCCTAGGTTGCTAGTATAGCTTATATGTGTATTAGCTAGACCTGCTAATAACCTTAATACAGTTCCTATGTTAAAGACAAAAGCAGAGTTATTTACGGTGACATCATGTTTTGGATGTCATACAACTGTTCTATTTTGTGTTCACAGAAGCAGAAAAAGATAATATGCCTTTAAGATTCATTTTATAATGTAAGGTAAGCTCAGTGACACAGCAGAAACAACAGAAAGTATAGTGTTAATCTGTTGTTGCTGGGCAAAAGTCTAGACCAATCACAGCCTGGTTCTCACACAGCAAGAGTTTTCAATCACAGCCAGCCTCACAGACAGTCTGTCTGGGAATTCCCCCAGCTCCTGCTGCTAGAATCATTATTCACCAGAGACAGGAGCTGAAGAGACATTCACTCCATTGAGAGCATAGTTTTATGGGAACAAAAGGCCAAAAATAGTTCCACCAAATACAAATTCAAACTACAGATACAATTGCAAACTACAAATAGCAATCCATACAAATTGCATACAGATCAGTAGCACTATCGGTCAAATCTTAGATATATCTCTCATAGAGATCATAAAGTGCTTAAATAACTTTAAGTGAGAGTACAGATAATCAAGAGAGAAATATATCCACTATTTTATGTTGAATAAAAAGATTGAACAGTTGAACCACCATCTTATGCATACCGCCATTTTGTGATATCTTTTCAACACGTGTTTTATAGTAGTTATATTCTTGTACATAGGAGGCAGTATTATAGTAGTTATATTCTTAACCAAAACTCTTTTTATTGAGAGTGCAAACGGTCTGGTCAAAAAATACGCATCAACATATAGCCATATGCAAATGGCAGCAGTAGAATGGGTACAAATATTCTTACAGACCATATCATATCTACTAACATAGTGAGTGTGAACAAATTTAGTTAACAAAAAATGAAAGAAAAAGACACGGACAAGAGTGGGGAATTGGGAGGAGGGGTAGAATGGGGTGGGTAGAGGGAGTTCTTCCAATTCACTCGGGATTGCGATACTTCTCCCACGTTCGCCACAGTTTGAGAAATTTGGAACGTGTGCGCGTTTCCCAATGGGCTAGTTCCTCAAATCTAAACAGTTCTTCTTCCAGAGGAGGGGTATCAACATACGTGCTGCAGTAAGAAGCATGGTCGGGAGGTCAGCCTTGGCAGGAGTAAGGGAATCATTGGGACACCAGGGGAGTACTAGTTTTGCATCCAGACGTACCTTAGAGGCACATATCATAGTAGTTATATTCTTGTACATAGGAGCAGTATTATAGTAGTTATATTCTTGTACATAGGAGCAGTATTATAGTAGTTATATTCTTGTACATAGGAGCAGTATTATAGTAGTTATATTCTTGTACATAGGAGGCAGAATTATAGTAGTTATATTCTTCTACATAGGAGCAGTATTATAGTAGTTATATTCTTGTACACAGGAGCAGTATTATAGTAGTTATATTCTTGCATATAGGAGCAGTATTATAGTAGTTATATTCTTGTACATAGGAGAAGTATTATAGTAGTTATATTCTTGTACACAGGAGCAGTATTATAGTAATTATATTCTTGTACATAGGAGAAGTATTATAGTAGTTATATTCTTGTACATAGGAGCAGTATTATAGTAGTTATATTCTTGTACATAGGAGCAGTATTATAGTAGTTATATTTTTGCACATAGAAGCAGTATTATAGTAGTTATATTTTTGCACATAGAAGGCAGTATTATAATAATTACATAAAGACAGAGGACAACTTGTCTTTAACAGATACAGAAAGGAATTTGTACAATGTTACAATTCTTATCTGAGAAGGAAAAGAACACATTTTCACCTAAAACTGTACAATGCTGCCATCTAGGGACCAACTATATATTTACAATACTTCTAAAAATGAGAAAAAAAATACAGTACATCTCTCCTGCAGTGCAATACTGATTCAGATAGTGTTGTAACGTAAATGTACTCTCCTCAGTCTTGCCCATTTTTAAGGTTGCTTGCAGCATATAGCATTTTCGTTCGTCACTGTCCAATAACCTAATTAAAATTCACAGCCGGATTAAATGACAAGTGTTCAAGAGCAGGCGTTTTAGTAGAAAAGTCCCAGGGTTCTGTTTTTACCATCTGCTCCTTACAACTGCCCACTTTGATGGTGACCTGAAGGTACTTACTAAAAAAAGAATTTTAAAGCCTTTATCCCTGTTTTGATGGTGCAGGCAAAGAAAAGAGAAAAGCTGTTCTTTTGATGGACGACTTAGAGCGGATGCTTCTGCTTAGCAGGGGGAGCTTTGAATGGTCTTTTCTATGAGACTGGAACTCTGTGTAATGACTGCAGAGGACAGATGGACCAGTGCAGTACAGGAGAACCTACCAGAGCACGTGGTGTAAGTTTAGTATCAGTTACTCTACACTAAGAACGATTTGTATACTTGCCACCAACAAGATTTACAGATTCTAATTTGCATGTTTCTACAGTGGTGCTTCAATGTTTCTGAACCTTTCAGGATTTTCTATATTTCTGCATAAATTTGACCTAAATCTACATCAGATTTTCCTACAAGTAGATTAGAGACAGACACTGATTTACAAACCGATGTTTCTCAACAATATGTATCCGAGCAAAGCAGATGAGAACAACTTTTCTAGTTGCTAGGCCTTGGGGGGGAACCTCTGGGTGGATACTATTTCTATTATGGAGACCAGTTGATATAAGTGATGACTATTGTAGGCTAGACAACGCCTCTCTTGATTTCTAGGGAAAATATTAGCAAGCAAATTATCATGTCTAACATCTGCTGGCAAAAGATAAGCTTAGGAAAGCTAAACTGAATATCTTTCTCTGAAACCCATAGGTGCATTGCCTGGTCTACAATACTGCGCACATGTACTCCGCATACTAGGGACTCTCCATAATGATAAAGAGTACTAGTTAGACAACACATATATATTGTCAAGAAACACAGGTTTGTATACTAATATCTCTCTCTCAACCACAAAAAAAATTCAGCTTCATGCGATTCTGAACTTTTTTCTGAAATTCGGAACTAATCCCAAACCAGTAAAACCAATTCGCTCATCCATTTTTGTCCATTCTTTGGTAGAACAACTTGTGTGCTTAGGGTCGTTGTATTGCTGCACGACCCACGTTGTCTTGCGATTCAGCTCACAGACAGATGTCCTGACATTTTCCTTTAGAATTTGCCGATATAATTCAGAATTCATTCTTTCAACAATGATGGGAAGCCATTCTGGCCCAGATGCAGGAAACCAGGCTCAAACCATGATCCTACCACCACCATATTTCACAGATGGGATAAGGTTTATATGCTCGAATGCAGCGTGTTGCATTCTGCAAACCTAACGCTTCCCATTTAACCAAAAAGTTCTATCTTGGTCTCATCCGTATACAAAACATTGCTCCAATAGCCTTCTGTTTTGTCCAGGTGATCTTTAGCAGACTGCAGATGAGCAGCAATGTTCTTTTTGAAGAGCCGCAGCTTTCTCCTTGCAATTCTGCCATGCACACCAGTCTTGTTCAGTGTCCTCCTGATGAACATTAACTAAATCAGAGAAAGGCTTTTAATTGCTTAGAGGTTATCTTGTGTTCTACTTCCTTTGTGGCCTCATGGACTATTACACACCTTGCTCTTGGCATGATCTTTATTGGTCAACCACTCCTGAGGACGGTAATAATGGTCTTGAATTTCTCCATTTGTACACAATCTGTTTGACCGTGGACTGGTGGAGTCCAAACCCTTTAGAAATGGTTTTGCAACCTTTCCCAGCCTGATGAGTATCAACAACTCCTCTTTTGAGGTCCACACAAATCTCCTTGGTTTGTGGCATGATACACGTCCACAAATGTGTTCTGAAGATCAGGCTTTAAGGGCTCTTTCACACGAACGGATCCCGTGCGTGGAATCCACTGCGTGAAAGTGCCAAGCCCAGTACCGGACAGCAGAGACACTGAGCATTACCATGATTGATAATGCTCTTTGCCTCTCTGTGGTCTTTTTACTACAAAATCAAAGAGAGGCATGGAGCATTATTATTCATGTTAATGCTCCGTGTCTCTGCTGTCCGGAACGGGGCTTGTCTCTCTTTCACGAAGCAGATTACCCGCATGGCATTCGCTCGTGTGAAAGAGACCCAATAGATCCCGGTTCTTTCCATAAAACAGGTCGACCACTCATACCTGATTGTCATCTCATTGACTGAAATCAATTTCACCTTCACATTATCTGCTAATCCTAAAGGTTCACATACTTTTTTCCCCACTCAATATTGGATCATTTCTCTTAATATTAATATTTTTGACTAATTTGTTTTATTTAGTTATCTTTATCTACTTTTAGGGCTTTGAGGTAGTTTTAGGTAAAAAAATAAATAAAAAAAATTAAGTTTCACAAACTTTCAAAACCACTGTAAGGGTCCATTCACACATCCATAATTTGGGTCTGCATTCGTTTCGCAATTTGCGGACCTATTCACTTTCAATGGGGCTGGAACGGATGCGAATCCGCATTTTTTGGGATCCCCATCCATTTTTTCGGGATCCGCAATTACGTTCCTGAAAAAAAATAGAACATTTTCTATTATAGTGTCTGTGTTGTGCGGTCCGCAAATTGCGGATCGCACATTGCAGGTGTCCGTGTTTTGCGGATCTGAATGGACCCTAAGTGGTATTTATTTTGACGGTTTCTAAGATGGAGGAAGGAGGAGGGGACATCAGCCATAGATCTTTATAGTGAGATCATTGCAACTAGAGATAAGCGAATTTCCGGTTATGAAATTTGTTTGCGATTTTTTATTTTATTTTTACTGGTAAAAGGTGAATTGGGTTATGGATTCCGTTACCATGGACCATAACGCAATTCTATGACGGGATGCCTTTATAGGCATTCCGTTTATTTATTCCGTCATAATAGAAGTCTATGGGCTGCATAGCGGATGCATCCCGTTTTCGTTATGCAGAAGAGGACTCACCTGCATAACGGAAACGGGACGGATCCGTTATGCAGCCCATAGACTTCTATTATGACGGATAAGCCATCAATATCTAAATAGGCAGGGGTCCAACACCCCATACCCTGTCAATCAAAAGTTCTGCAGTAGCTCAGGCGCCATAAATCAGAGCTAGAACTATACAGCTCCCTCCATGGATGCAGCTGATTACTGCAGCGCTGCTCCCATTGAAACGAGTACTGCAGTAGACAGCAGCATCCATTACAAGGTGGAGTTCCAACATCAGAGCTTCCCCAAAACAGCCGATTAGCTATTGATGGCCTTTCCCGAGAATAGGCCATCAATACTAAAATCCTGGACAACCCCTTTAAGACCATACTTTTTATTTTTATTTGTCGCACGCCACGTGTTGTAACTTTTTTAGTTTTCCGTCCCTGTAGATGAAGGCTTGTTTCTTGCGAGCCGAGTTGTATTTTTAAAACGACATTTTGGGGCACACAGGATTTATTGATTCACCTTTTTTGATTTTTGGGGGTAATAAAAAAAATAAAAATAAAAAAAATAATATGCATTTACACAATCCATTTGGATTTGTTTTCTGGGTTCCAATTTTACGGCGATCGCCATGCACTATAAGTGACATGCTAACTTCATTCTCGGGGTCAGTACGATTACGTTGATACAAAATGTATACAGGTTTTTTTATTTTACTACTTTTGCACAATAAAAAAAAAAAACTAAAAAAATAAAAATTCGTTTTTGTGTCACCCTATTTTGAACACCATAACTTTTTCCTTTTTGTACCAGTTTTTGGTATACAATTGTTGTACGCCCCCCCCCCCCCCCACTTTTTGCAACTTTTTGCAACTTTTTAAATGCCTGTGCGACAATATTTTGCCGCACCAGCGTTTTACGCCGCATAGGAATGTCGAAGGAGTGTCAGAGACGTGATGGGACTTTCACCCCAATACATTTACACTTGGAAACAGGAGTGAAAAACTACTCCAGCCGGGCACTGGTCTAATTTTTTCACCAGGCGCACAAACTGCACCTAATTTATGAAAGGGCGCATGCCTTGTCATAAATTAGGCGCAAAGCCAGCGCAAAAGACAAGTAAAAAGCCAGTCTTTGTGTTTCAATTCCTCATTAATGTCAAGATCCATGCTGGCTGTCAGTGACTGGGGAATATTCAGATCCAGAGTCTGAAAAACGTGTCTAGTACTTCTCATAGCAGAGCTCTTGTTACCATTGCATTCAGTCCAGATAATACTCTGTGTAATGGAATGTCAGCCATATTTGTTGTCACCCAGTTTTTTCATCCAAACTAAGGAAACGGATAAAAAATGTATTCCTATCTTCTCGTTTCTAAGGAATAGTGGAATTTAGTATTTGTTCTACTGATCCAATGCATAAAAGAAATGTCAAAAGTTGCAAATAGTCTTGATTTAAAGAAGAAAAAAAAAAAAAGATCAGTTTTCAGTACACAGCTCCTTTGTAGTTCGATGTGTTTCTATGACTACAAATTCTGTATAGTCTGATCCTACCTGGGCCACTCTCAATAAAGAAAGAAAGGAACATGTCTGCTAGAAGGGACCACACAGGTCTGTGAGGAGCTGTATACATAAGCTACCCATTAGTTGAATGCTGGTTTGGTCGGCAGCCATCATACACATTCAGCTCGACTAAGATGCCAGACATCTCTAACGGGGGTTGATCTCCTGGGACAAGGATGAAAGACAGTTTAATTTTCTGATCCGTCCCACCCAACAACCCCTCTGAGACCCTCACCTGTCTCTAGAAAGAGGCAGCGTGCTCACCAGTCACGGTTACGAGAGTCCCGAAAATAGCCACACGAGCTCACTTGGCCAATATCGAAAGCGGTGGACGGAGGGTGGACGTGGCGGCTCTGTTGCTCTCCCTTCACTTCAGGGAGCCCGTTCCGGAGGTGGTACCGGCACCTATCCGACATTGATGCCATGTCTGAGATGAGAAAACCCCTTTAAAGCAGTTGTCTGACCCCCTAAAGCAGTTTTGATTATGACCCTGAAAGTGATTAGCATAAAGACAAAAACAGACACTTACCGATTCACTGACGTTCCTGCACCAAGGTTCTCATCCCCCCCTGCTTATAGTTTGCAAGTGGTGAACGTGATGATAGACGGGACACTTTCAGTCCACAACTTTTTTTTCCCTCTCAAAAACGTTGATTAAAGGGGTCGTGCCACAAAAAATATTCTACATTTTTCAATCCAGCCCCTGGATCTGAATACTTTTGTAATTACATGCGATTAAAAAAAAATTGTATAGACGCTGAGCTAGTCAATAAAATGTATCTGCATAGCGCCACCTGCTGTTTCTTCTATTTCTTGTCCACCTCACTGAGGTGGTCGCACGCGCTCAGTTTAAATCTTCAACTGCCACCAGCCATATCTTCTGTTAGAAGCTGTGACAGTTAGGACCCTTGCAGATGAGCGTGTGCAGATTAGGTCCGGATGCTTTGCGAATGCATTCGGTAAAAAAAAATGTGCGATTTCGCAAAGTCAGTCAGTTTTGTCTGCGTTCAGCGATTTAATGCGTTTTGCACGCGCGTGATAAAAAAACTGAATGCTTACAAACATCATCATTTAGCAACCATTAGTGAAAAAGGCATTGCATCCGCACTTAGCGATTTTCACGCAGCCCCATTCACTTCTATGGGGCCAAGAAAATCGCTGAATATAGAACATGCTGCGATTTTTCACGCAACGCACAAGTGATGCGTGAAAACCAGAGCTCATGTACACAGACCCATTGAAATGAATGGGTCCGGATTCCGGATTGCAAGGAGAGAACAGGCGGGAATAATTGCACATAAATTCTTTATTTTTTTATTCTTTTTTTTATATTTAAATAGAAGATGTCGATAAGCGTCCACACGTCTCTGAGGTACAAAAAGGGATTTAAATAAAGTGGAATTACCAGAAACGCCAATCAGAAATAAAATAAAAAAAAATAAAATAAAGAAGGCACGTCATGGGATTATTAATATTAAGAATAAAAAAAATCTGCTCAGGACACCGGCGGCCTGGAACCTGATAGATAAAACTGAGGCTGGATTATTAATATTGCTTTACATTTAAAAAGTCAGACAAAATAAAAATCGCTCTGTTCCATAATAATATAGATATATACATCAAAAAATAGAATTCTAGGAAGGCATTGGATCGATGCGATTAAAATTAAAAAAAATCCTATATAAATGTGCAGGTGTCTTTATTGTAAGGGGAGAACCAGGAATTGCATTTATTCTTAAATAGCCATGGTACCTGCAAAGAAAAAAAAGAATATATTAAATATGATGAGAATACATTTTGCAATGGTTATATATGGGGTTTGGGGGGCAGAACCACACAAAAGTGGCAAAAAAATGAAATAATACATAACATTATGATAGAAAATGTTATAAAGGTGGCATAAGAGATATTGGAGGCAGAACCACACAAAACTGTACTTTTGTCTGTGGCTGTGTTTTTTATTGCAATTCATTCAGTTTAATTTAATGGTGCAGTACCAGACACAGCCTATAGAACAAGGGTGGCGCCGTTTCTTGAATTACAAGCAGACCCTTTATTCTAATTCTACAGAAACCCTTTATGATACGCGATTTACTTAATGCTGGTGATAACGGTCTTGCACGGCCCAATGTCTGTGGGAGATGACAATGGGGGATCCGGCTGTAATACATGGTTGGGCTCCAGCCGTAACTGCCGGAATCGGAGCTAGCATCGCTTCTCTCATGCTGTGCTGTCACTATTGTATGGAGAAGTGAGAGAAGAGGGGGTGATATTTGGGGAGTCACGGGAGGACTCGTAGGAGGGCCTGCTATCAGATGCTGGGCCCCCACAGTCGTCCACGGGGCCCGGTATAGTCATAAGCACCTGGGGAAGCTTCCCGATAAATATGTATACTAGACAGATGCCAGACAGTGCCATCCATTACCCATAGGCGATTATGGCATCCTCAGAGCTTTATAAAGTGGGAGGTTGTCACCCATTGAGGGTCCTCATTTATAAGCCAAAGCAAAGAGTGCATCTCTTGTGCTGGAGGACTGAAAACGTCTGCATATTACATGGACAGCCCATAGAGCTCAATGTGAACAGTGTAAATCACCACTAGGGGGAGCATATGTGGTTTATTATTTGCTTAAAGGGGTTCTGCAGTTCTTTTAAAATGATGATCTATCCGACACCCGGGACCCCTGCTGATCAGCTGTTTGAGAAGGCATCGGCGCTGGCAGGAGCGCCGCGACCTTCTCTCGGTTTCCCTCAGGCCCAGTGACGTCACGACTAGTATTATTGGCCTGGGCGAGGCGAAGCTCTGTTCACTTGAATGGAGTTTAGCCGCACCCAGGCCAGTGATGCTAGTCGTGACGTCACTGGGCCGGCGGTAAACAGCGAGAAGGCCGCGGTGCTACTGCCAGCGCCACTGCCTTCTCAAACAGCTGATCAGCAGGGGTCCGGGGTGTTGGACCCCCGCCGATCAGTTTAAAAGAACTGCAGAACCCCATTATTGCACAGCTGTGTGAAGCCTAGAGACTAAATCCCATGAGCCATAAAGATCTTCTGACGTCGCAAGGTCACCTGACATGCTAAAGTCACATGGCTTTGAAGCAGAAGTAGGATATACCATCAGGGGTCATGTGTACCCATGCGCTGTGGTAATAATAATTAGTAATATAAAAAAATAAAGCCTAATGATGCGGTGTTCAGTAAGGCTACTTTCACACTTGCGTTGTCGTTTTCCGGTATTGAGATCCAGCAGAGGATCTCAATACCAGAAAAATACGTTCCCGTTTAGTTCTAATGCATTCTGAATGGAAGGAGATCCGTTCAGGATGCATCAGGATGTCCTCCGTTCCGGCAGGATTCCATTTTGTGAATGGACGCAAAACTACTGCAAGCTGTGGTTTTGTGTCCGGTCATAAAAACGGGGAAAAATAAAAAACAACGCAAGTCAATAGTGACGGATCTCTTCTTTTAGAAGCCTAAAAAACGGATCCGTCACCCATTGACTTTTAATGTCTTTAGTGATGGATCAATTTTTTATGTTTTGATTTCACACGTCCGCAAAATGGGTCTGCATCCATTCCGCAATTTTGCAGAACAGGTGCGGACCCATTAATTTTCAATGGGGCCGGAATGTGCTGTTCGCATCCACATTTGCGGATCCGCACTTCCGTTCCGCCCCAAAAAATAGAACATGTCCTATTCTTGTCCGCAATTGCGGACAAGAAAAAGCCTTTTCTATGAGAGTGTTGGCGATGTGCGGTCCGCAAAATGCGGAACGCACATTGCCGGTGTTCGTGTTTTGCGCAAAACACATACAGACGTGTGAATGGACCCTAACAGAACGGATTCCTCCTGATGTGCAAAATCAAAACGGATCCGTTTAATTCCAGTATTGAGATCCTCTGCCGAATCTCAATACCGGAATTAACAACGCAGATGTGAAAGTAGCCTTAGGTGCATGGTGAGTTTGGGAACGAGGCTTGTGACCCTGCGACATCAGAAAGTCCTTACGGTGCATGGGATTTTTAGACACTACCCTGCGTGATGGGAAGTAGGAGGTTTGGAGCTCTGTATCAGAAAAGGAGAGTCCGGTTTATTAGAAATATAAATGGATTCTGAAAATTAAAGGGGTTGTGTCATTTAAGCACTGGTGACATATTGCTAGGATATGCCACCAATGTCTGATAGGTGTGGGTCCCACCTCTGGGACCCGCACCCATCTCTAGAATGGAGCCAGCGAAGTGAAGGGGAGCGGACCACACACGTGCCGCCACCCCCTATTTATTTTTGTGGGAGTGCTGAAAATCGCCATGCACGGCCACTGCTCCATTCACTTCTATGGAGCGGACAGAAAGAGGCAAGCTCGGCTAATTTAAACAGTCCTATAGAAACTAATGGAGGGTAGCCGTGCATTCTAGAGATAGGTGGAGGTCGTCGAGGTGGGACCCGCACCTATCAGACATTGGTGTCGTATCGCTAGGATACTTGTGATGACATAGCCCCTTTATTCAACACAGAATTGTTAATTGGTGTAATTAAAGGGGTTGTCCAGGAATGATTTAAAATGGCCGCCAGTAACCGGTCCTAGAATGTGAGCAGGACTGGTCGCCACCACTTGCAGAGAAGCCCAAGAGGGTGAGGGTGCCTCACAACCCACTGCTCTGCTGTACAACGGATGGGGATGATGCGATCCTGCCTACGATATGCCATCATGACTGAGCAGCCTGACAGGAACGCTCACCAATATGTAGTATAGACAAGTGCCAGAGTGTGGCGAGGACCCATCCTCTCACCCTCCTAAGCCGCTATGCAAGTGTAGGCAACCAATCCTGCTCACATTCTAGGACAGGTTGCTGGCGGCCATTTTAAATCAATCCTCGAGAACCCCCTTTAAAGGGACACTGACAGGCCCAATAAGCATATTTAGGTGTGTATATATATATATATATATATATATATATATATATATATATATATATATATATATGTACAGGTCTTATAAAGTGTATTAAAATCATCTAAGTATCCCCCCTGTCCACCTTATAAATACAGTAAACTGAAGTTTTATAACTTGCTTGAATCGTCTTCAATCTGCCCAAGGGGCGGCGTTTCATCTACACTTGCGCCCAGCAAGCCGCCCCCCAACTGCCGTTTTGAAGCGCCGCCCAGCTCATCAATATTTCACTTTGCTGGGCGGCTTCTGCTGTCCCCGCTCTGAAGCGCTGCGCTGAACAGTGCCCGACGCATGCGCATAATGCAGAGGCTGAAGCGGTCTCTAAGATGCTTACTGTACGCAGGCGCGATGCTCCCGGCCAGTGGGGGTGCCGGGCGCATGCGCTGAAGATGAGACGGAGGCCGATGCCAATAGGATTGTATTGGGCATGCGCCGGATCTTGTGAAGTCGGGGACAGTAGTAGCCGCCCAGCGAAGTGCATATTGATGAGCTGGGCGGCGATTCAAACCGGCAGTTGGGGGGCGGCTGTCTGGCCCCAAGTGGAGATGAAACGCTGCCCCTTGGGCAGATTGAAGACGATTCAAGCAGGTTATAAAACTTCAGTTTACTGGTGTACAGGGGGGATACTTGTATGATTTTAATACACTTTAGAAGACCTGTACTGTCATATATATACCTAAATATGCTTATTGGGCCTGTCAGTGTCCCTTTAAGCCTAAAGGGGTCCTGTTATTCTAGTTCTATGGGATATGTGCACATACAAACACATTAGGTGTTCTTACCAAAGACAGAAAATTATGTTTCCACAGAACTCTCTGTGTCACTTTCAGCGCTTCGTGCAAGTATGTCGGCCATTAATGCCTCTTCTAATTTCTTTCGAACGTGTTGCACTCTCTCCTCCTGTTTCCTGAAATACACAACATAAGACAGGAGTTGTGAGAAAGGCTAAAAGACAAAAAAAGAAAAAGAAAAAAAAAGAAAAATTTGAAGTGACCCTCCAGTTCAAGAAAAAAATAAAATAAAAAAATAACATAAATTAGGAAACGAGCAGAACACCAATTCCCGGGCTCCTTATCTGCCATCCAAGATGGCGTGCCGCTTCTCAGACTGATAAACACTGGCCCAGATTTTCTGTGTCTGCTCCAAATATATGTCTAAAGTGGCGCATATTGGGGTTTCTACACTTTTTCCGACATGATCGACAAGGGGTGGGGCAGGAGTTCATGGGAATGGGAAAGGGAGCAGGGCCTATGTTGCGCCATTTTGCACTTAAACTGTGCAGCAATTCTGGCGTAAGACTCTGTCTCAAAGTAAACCAGCCGATAGTTGGTATAGAGTCAGTCAGTCCCTGCACCACATTCATCATCCAGCCTGAGCCCCCGAGTTAAATCTGGTGCAGATCTAGACACCGGCCTAAGCTTACCCCATCTACAGGGTCAGTAATGTGCATCAGAAGTCCAAGACACTTTCTACTTGCATTGGCCCACATGGTTCACGTGAGTAGTGCTGGCCAAATCAAGGGCAGGAGGAAGGGTCTTGGGCTACCATATTAACAGTATGCATCAGGTAGTCGGAGAGGCGGTGTGGCCATGTGGGATGGCGGAAGAGGAGCCTAGATTGGCGGATCTGCAGCTAAATAAAGCAATCGTGTACTTCTCTACTGATCCTGAGTTACATCCTATATTATACTCCAGAGCTGCACTCACTATTCTGCTGGTGCAGTCGCTGTGTACATACATTACTTATCCTGTACTGATCCTGAGTTACATCCTGTACTATACTCCAGAGCTGCACTCACTATTCTGCTGGTGCAGTCGCTGTGTACATACATTACTTATCCTGTACTGATCCTGAGTTACATCCTGTATTATACTCCAGAGCTGCACTCACTATTCTGCTAGTGGAGTCACTGTGTACATACATTACAATACTTATCCTGTACTGATCCTGAGTTACGGTACATCTTGTATTATACCCCAGAGCTGCACTTACTATTCTGCTGGTGCAGTCACTGTGTACATACATTACATTACTTATCCTGTACTGATCCTGAGTTACATCCTGTATTATACTCCAGAGCTGCACTCACTATTCTGCTGGTGCAGTCACTGCGTACAGACATATCATTACTTATCCTGAGTTATACTCCAGAGCTGTACTCACTATTCTGCTGGTGCAGTCGCTGTGTACATACATTACTTATCCTGTACTGATCCTGAGTTACATCCTGTATTATACTCCAGAGCTGTACTCACTATTCTGCTGGTGCAGTCACTGTGTACATACATTACTTATCCTGAGTTATACTCCAGAGCTGTACTCACTATTTTGCTGGTGGGATCACTGTGTACATACATTACTTATCGAGTAACCATCCTGAGTTACATCCTGTATTACACTCCAGAGCTGCACTCACTGTTCAGTTCATGTACACTATTGGGTGCCGAGGATGACTGACTCACCAACAAGCCACTGTGCTATAATTAGGGTTTTTAGGTAAAAGGGGCAAATAGTCAACAAACTGCATTATTGACCAGAGCTGAATTCACAATTCTGTAGCCATCAGAGTTAAAGATTACAGCAAGTATTGATTCATATGGATTTTCATTCACAACTGGAGGTAAACTTTAGAGCTCACAGCCAAGAAAAGACCAGCAGAATTATAAATGTAGCCGTGGAGCAAAGAATTAGTACCTGGTAACTAAAGCTACATTTTTACAATATAGTTCACACTTGATATGTTTGTTATACATAGAATACTTCAAATCTTTAATGGGAGTCTGTCAGCAGTTTTGACCATGCGAATATGAAGTTTTATGCTGCAATGTTCTGCTCCTGCAAGCAACCAGGAGGTGGAGCTTCACTTTGAAGTGCTGTCTGCATTTGAGCTGCTTCACAGCCCCTCCCCTCTGTGACAGCTGGACTGGTCTCCCTGTTGGATGCTACAGCTGTCACTCAGAGCAGAGGGGCTATGAAGAAGCTTAAAGCAGAGAGCACTTCACAATGCTAAAACTAGCAGAACAAAACCTCATAATCACACTACTCCTGATAATAAAAGCTCCTGCTGTCCCCAGCCCCTACCTAGTGCTGCCAGCAGTTGTGCATGCTCAAAACTGCTGACCGACTCCCTTTAAAAACCAAATGCAGTTTTTCACAACTCATTTCTACACTGGAGATGTCAGAACTGTATATATTCATCATCATGCAGATAGCCCGAAAGACTGAAATCGGAGAATATCTGTGACGCACCGCGGGGCAGGCTGACGGCGCACAGACTACTAAGATCCACGATCAGTCACTGACAGAGTTTCAACTCCAGAGATGAAACTCCAGGGACGACTCCGAAAGACTTGGCAGGACAGAGGATTCGCAAAACGGCACCTTCAAGCGAGATTTGTAGCGCTGGGCAAGCTCCATTAATTTATTGATTAAACGACCTGCCTGCATTAAATCCTAATGAGCAGAGGCTTTCACACAAACTGCGTCTAAGCACAGTCCTGACCGCAGCAAGGAGAACACAGCGCAGGGGTATACAGCCAGCAACGCACCGTGCTTAACCCCCTAAAGTCCAGGCTTACAGAACACAGATTTTTATTTTAGTCGCTGCTTTCCAAGAGATGTAACTTTTACATTTTTCACTGACGTAGCTATAAGGCAGACTGAATTCAGTTTTTTGTTGGTTTTTTTTTTTAGGAAGAAGAGGATTTTTTTGGACAGCTTTCAGGAACTTATAACTTTGAAATTTAATCTCTTCATTTATTTATGGGAGAGGTGGGAAAAAAAATGCAGTTTCAAATCCAATTTTTTTTATTTATTTTTCTTCTACTTTTTTTCACCGCTGGCCATGCTACAGGCCGATTACAGAGGGATCAGCTTTTATCTCAGCTTTTCACCTGTGGGACCCGCACCTACAAGGAGAACGGAGCCGGGGAGAGTTGTGGCTGGAGGACCCCGGGTTTCCAGGGGCCAGTCCACCACCAGGCGCAGCTCCCCGCCTCTCCCATTGAAGTGAATAGGAGCGCACCGCGCATGCGCGGCCAGAGCGCCCATTCTTTTCTATGGGGCCGACAGAAATAGCCGAGCCAGCACTCCGCTATTTTCGGCGGCTCCATAGAAATGAACGGAGGGCGGCTGCGCATGCGCAGTGCGCCCTCCTCAAGTTTCTCCGCTCCCTTCTCCTTGTAGGTGCGGGTCCCAGAGGTGGGACCCGCACCTATCAGACAATGGGGGCATATCCTAGCGATATGCCCCCATTGTCTAAGATGGGGTTGTCTCATCATGGACAATGGGGGCATATCACTAGGATATGCCCCCATTGTCTTATAGGTGCGGGTCCCACTGCTGGGACCCGCACCTATATCGAGAACAGAGCCCCGCAAGTGAAGGAGGGCGCCCTTAATTCATTTTCTATGGCTCGGCTATTTCCGTCGGCCCCATAGAAATGAATGGGAGCGGGGGCTGCGCATGCGCGGTACGCTCCCATTCACTTCTATGGGGGGCCGGACTGGTGGGACCCGCACCTATAAGACAATGGGGGGCATATCCTAGCGATATGCCCCCATTGTCCATGATGAGACAAACCCTTTAACCCTGGGTTCACACCTGAGCGTTTCTGAGACGCGCGTATTTGTCGCACGTTTTTTGCAATAGTAAACGCGCGTTTGACGCGCGTTTGTGTGATTGACTGCAGTGTTGTCCAATGAGTCTATGGCCCAAACGCGCGACAAACGCCCCAAAAAAAGCTCAAGTACTTGTTTATGCGTCGGGCGTTTTACAGCGCGTTCAAACGCGCTGTAAAACGCTCAAGTGTGAACCAGGGCCATAGGGAAGCATTGGTTTTCACGTGTTGAGCGTTTTACAGCGCATTTGAACGCGCTGTAAAACGCTCAGGTGTGAACTTACGCTGGGTTCACACCTGAGCGTTTTACAGCGCGTTCCTACGCGCTGTAAAACGCACAACAGGCAAGAACCAAATGATTCCCTATGGGAAGGGTTCACACCTGGGCGTTTTACAGCGCGTACGATCGCGCTGTAAAACGCCCGACGCTCAAACAAGTACAGGAGCTTTTTTTGGCGCGTTTGACGCGCGTTTGGGCCATAGACTCTTTGGACAACACTGCTGTCAATCACCCAAACGCGCGTCAAACGTGCGTTCACTATTAAAAAAACCGCGCATAAAACGCGCGACAAAAACGCGTTTGAGAAACGCGCGTTTGAGAAACGCCTAGGTGTGAACCCAGGGTTAGGGTAAGGGCTTGTCCAGCCCTATTGAAAGGGAACCTATCACCATGAAAATGCAATGCAGGCTACAAGCGGCATGTTACAGAGCAGGAGGAGCTGAGCAGATTGATTCTGTGGGAAAAAAATTCTGTATAATGTGTATTATTATGTCAACATTTCAGGACGACACTGAAGACAACGGGAGCAGCGCTGCAGTTACAAGCACTTTTCACTACAATATGGACGGTGCCGTGCAGTTCTAGCTCCGGCTTCCGGTGACAGAGCTACAAACAACGGGTGCGGATTGCAGGGTGGTTGTAACCATGGAAACGAGCAGTGTATAATGTGATAGAAAAATGAATCCTGCCAGCAAAGGAGGCAATATGGACAATCACAATACATTAGTAAGTGCCTTAACTTTCTCTACATAATAAATGCTATTTTCTGAAGTGATAAAACCCTTTGGCCCCTTTCACACGGGCGTTGCGGGAAAATGTGCGGGTGCGTTACGGGAACACCCGCGATTTTTCTGCGTGAGTGCAAAACATTGTATTGCGTTTTGCACTCGCGTGAAAAAAATTGCGCATGTTTGGTACCCAAACCCAAATTTCTTCACAGAAGTTCGGGCTTGGGATCGGTGTTCTGTAGATTGTATTATTTTCCCTTATAACATGGTTATAAAGGGAAAATAATAGCATTGTGAATACAGAACGCATAGTAAAATAGCGCTGGAGGGGTTAAAAAAAAATATTTAACTCACCTTAGTCCACTTGATCGCGAAGCCCGGCATCTCCTTCTGTCTCCTTTGCTGAACAGGACCTGTGGTGAGCATTAAATACAGGTAAAGGACCTTTGGTGACGTCACTCTGGTCATCACATGATCCATCACCATAGTAAAAGATCATGTGATGGATCAGGTGATGACCGGAGTGACGTCACCAAAGGTCTTTTACCTGTAATTAATGCTCACCACAGGTCCTGTTCAGCAAAGGAGACAGAAGGAGATGCCGGCTACGCGAACAAGTGGACTAAGGTGAGTTAAATAATTTTTATTTTATAAAAAAAAAAAAAAAAATTAACCCCTCCAGCGCTATTTTACTATGCATTCTGTATTCAGAATGCTATTATTTTCCCTTATAACCATGTTATAAGGGAAAATAATAATGATCGGGTCTCCATCCCGATTGTCTCCTAGCAACAGTGCGTGGAAAATCGCACCGCATCCGCACTTGCTTGCGGATGCATGCGATTTTCACGCAACCCCATTCATTTCTATGGGGCCTGCGTTACGTGAAAAACGCACAAAATAGAGCATGCTGCGATTTTCACTCAACGCATAAGTGATGCGTGAAAATCACCGCTCATGTGAACAGCCCCATAGAAATGAATGGGTCGGTATTCAGTGTGGGTGCAATGCGTTTAATCCGCGTGTGAAAAATACTCGCCCGTGTGAAAGGGGCCTTTTTAGTGCCACCGTGGCAATTGACTGCAGCATCTAAAAGGTTAATGTGCCGAGATCAGAGTAATCTTCGGCCCTGGTTGCTGTAATAGCAGCAGGAATGTATTACATACGGCCTCTTTCCTGCTTAAAGGGGTTCTCCGGGCTTTTTAATACCGATGACCTATCCTCAGGATAGGTCATCAATATCAGATCGGCGGTGGTCCGACTCCCGTCACCCCCGCCGATCAGCTATATGATAAGAATAGGGCTTAAATCAGTGTTTATGACCTCCTAGCAAATTAGAGATAAGGGTTATTAGAGTGAAAGTACCAGTCACACAGCTAGACAAACAGAGAACTGCTCAATAGTTTTAATAAAGACCAATTGAAAATATGATTTTTAGTCCAAAATGAATAAAATGCAAACAAAGACCAGTTGCATGTTTCTAGCTGCTGCCATTCAGGAGATAGCAGCATCTAAAGCAGCCCTCCCCCCTCCAGTCAGCTACTTTTCCCACTGCCGGAGCTGGACATTAGCGATTTAGGATACAGTCAGCTCCTATCTGATCGTGGGTCTATCAGACATGAACTGACTGTATTATAAATCACTACGATGCAGTCAGTTCGGAGCCGCGGTCCGTCTGCAAGATGATACACGGCTGATATACGCGCCCAGTTTCCTGGACCGAGCACGGTCGTGTGAATTGGCCTGGAATAATGAGGGTCGTAGTTTTCCCACTGCTGCAGATAATGAAGTTCTCTGCTATATTTGCTGGTAGAGGGTACTGTGACTGCAGACTATTACTCCCAGGCAGACGAGGGGAATGCAGAAAGTCCACACACACCAGTAACACCAGTTACAATGAGCAGAGGTTTGGCTTTCATAAAGCCAGGATTCTTCCCGGTGTCTTCTCACACAATATCTCTTCATTTAGAAGACGCCGGGGAGATTCTCTCCCTCGACCAAAAGCATTTTTACAACCTTTTCACTGCCCTTTCAGCTCCTACGACATAAAACTTTCTGATTCCAGCCGCGTTTCTGTGTAACGTAGCCGCATTCTTAGTATTGGAGGGGTGTAAATCTAACGACTGATGGATCGGCTGGATAATGCACCCGAGATTCTTCACACAAAGCTCCCGATAAGGGGGATGCATCACCGAACGGCAGGGGAGACATTCGCCTTCGGAGATGTTATATTGCGCAGGCTGTCACTGCTGTGGTAGCGGCGTTGGCTGTACGCTTGTGAGAGCGGCTGATTTTTATCTTCAGCATTTTGAGGGATAATAGAAATTTACATAGGGATATTAGGAAAATGGTATGAATTTGTGCGCTTGGCCGAACAGCAAAAAATGAGTTTTCATAGATCATGTTAATTTACAGGCTGTAAAACCAGATCAGAAAGAATTACTCGTCGCTGCCACCTAGTGGGCGCATTGCAGAAAACCTCTCCCTGCACAACATACAGCGATCAGCCAGTTCTTGATGTGTTGGAAGCAGGAGTAATAGGCAAGAGTCAGGATCTGAGCTCTGACAGGGGGCAAATCGTGATGACTAGAGCACCTCCAAAATGGCCAGTCTTGAGGGTTATGTTTCTGGTAAGTAAACATAGAAACATAGAATGTGTCGGCAGATAAGAACCATTTGGCCCATCTAGTCTGCCCAATATACTGAATCCTATGGATAGCCCCTGGCCCTATCTTATATGAAGGATGGCCTTATGCCTATCCCATGCATGCTTAAACTCCTTCACTGTATTTGCAGCTACCACTTCTGCAGGAAGGCTATTCCATGCATCCACTACTCTCTCAGTAAAGTAATACTTCCTGATATTACTTTTAACCCTTTGCCCCTCTAATTTAAAACGATGTCCTCTTGTAGCAGTTTTTCTTCTTTTAAATATTCTTTCCTCTTTTACCTTGTTGACTCCCTTTATGTATTTAGCAGTTTCTATCCTATCCCCTCTGTCTCGTCTTTCTTCCAAGCTATACATGTTAAGGGCCTTTAATCTTTCCTGGTAAGTTTTATCCTGCAATCCATGTACCAGTTTAGTAGCTCTTCTCTGAACTCTCTCCAAAGTATCAATATCCTTCTGGAGATATGGTCTCCAGTACTCAGCACAATACTCCAGATGAGGTCTCACTAGTGCTCTGTAGAGCGGCATGAGCGCCTCCCTCTTTCTACTGGTAATGCCTAGTAGTGGTTAGAACCTACCAAAAGTGGTCCAAAGGAAATACAACTAGTAAACAGGTGACAAGGTCATGGGCACCTAAGGCTCACCGATACATGTAGGGAGTGAAGGCTAGCCCATCGGGTCTGATACCATAAAAGTGAGACTGTAAGACAATCTGCTGAAAGAGTGTCACGGTGGGGAGTGGGGGAAACCTCCCACCGTGCAGTGTCAAAGGGTAAAGGGGATCAGCCTGGCCAAAAAGGAGTAATAAGGGAGCAGGTCACCTCCTACAGCGTCCCTAATCCTCTCCCTGACTCCTCACCATATGAGTGGACCCCGATGGTGGGACGGCTCATACACTGGATACCTAATATCCTGAGTCGCCCTGAAAAATCGCTCACTTAGGAGCAGGGGAGAGACGACCTGTTCATCCACAACGCGGAGGAACAGGAGTCTCTAACTAAGGCCAGGCTGCAAGGAGGGGAAACGCATACAGCCAAAGGAGATGGCAGGTAAGCGAAACCAGTAACACACTTACCTGCCACAGACACACTGACTGGAACCCGTGCACAAGTGCTAGTGTCCACACCAACATTAAAGGACACAGCACACACCACAAACCACACAGGAACCCAGGACACCATTAGCTGCAATAAACGTGAGACACCATAAGAACATCTATGACCACAAGGGTGGCCCTCACTGGAAAGATGGTAAAGCCAGGAGCAGAAAACCACCAGCATACACCAAGGCTGAAGGAACCCTCAGCTTCAGGCATCCAGCAGAGGCTAAATAGCCCAAGCAGCCACACCCAAAAACTGAGTTAACCCTTCCAACACCAGACAGAGGAAGGAAGCCACTTAAAGGGGAAGTGCACACACAAGCATGCCAAACCACACGTAACCAACGGCAACAGCATGCGTGGCAACCATGTCACGGCAATCACCCAGAAGGCCGAGACCCTGCCACCGCATGCTCTCACAGCAAAACGTTGCCACGGGCAACCGGAAGTGTGGCAACAGTGTCACAGCGTACACCATAGGCCATGACAAAGAGTTACTGCTGGCGACATGGCAGACTGGTCAGAGTGCCCATGCTGTCCCCAGTGTACCATGGAAAGCGACTACAACTACAATAGGCACCTGAGCATCAGAAGTGAACCATGGAGCAATGGAAAATTAATGCAGCCTGGCCTGATGACATGTGTTACGTCATGTGGACAGCCTGGTGCGTGTGCGTCACTTACTTGGGGAAGAGATGGCGCCAGGATGCACTACGGGCAGAAGACAAGCCGGTGGCGGCAGTGGGATGCCCTGATCAATGTTCGGCTGGGAACCTTGAGTATGATGTGAATGTGATGCATATCACCTTCCTAAACACTGTACAGACACGAATCTCCTTCATGCCAGTGGTGGAAGTGCAGTGGTGGAAGTGCAGGCCACACAAAGACTGTTCAGGAATAGCTTGAGGAACGTGACTCCAAATTCCCCAGATCTCATCATCAAGCATCTAAGGCAGGCATGTCCAAACTGCGGCCCTCCAGCTGTTGCAAAACTACAACTCCCAGCATGCCCAAATAGCTGTAAGCTATCCAGGCATGCTGGGAGTTGTAGTTTTGCAACAGCTGGAGGGTCGCAGTTTGGACATGCCTGATCTAAGGGATGTGCTAGAAAAAGAAGTCTGATCCATGGAGGCCGCACCAAGCATGTGCCAGATACCACAGGACATGTACAGGTCCTTCTCAAAAAATTAGCATATTGTGATAAAGTTCATTATTTTCTGTAATGTACTGATAAACATTAGACTTTCATATATTTTAGATTCATTACACACAACTGAAGTAGTTCAAGCCTTTTATTGTTTTAATATTGATGATTTTGGCATACAGCTCATGAAAACCCAAATTTCCTATCTAAAAAAATTAGCATATTTTATCTGACCAATAAAAGAAAAGTGTTTTTAATACAAAAAAAGTCAACCTTCAAATAATTATGTTCAGTTCTGCACTCAATACTTGGTCAGGAATCCTTTTGCAGAAATGACTGCTTCAATGCGGCGTGGCATGGAGGCAATCAGCCTGTGGCACTGCTGAGGTGTTATGGAGGCCCAGGATGCTTCAATGCGGCGTGGCATGGAGGCAATCAGCCTGTGGCACTGCTGAGGTGTTATGGAGGCCCAGGATGCTTCGATAGCGGCCTTAAGCTCATCCAGAGTGTTGGGTCTTGCGTCTCTCAACTTTCTCTTCCTAATATCCCACAGATTCTCTATGGGGTTCAGGTCAGGAGAGTTGGCAGGCCAATTGAGCACAGTAATACCATGGTCAGTAAACCATTTACCAGTGGTTTTGGCGCTGTGAGCAGGTGCCAGGTCGTGCTGAAAAATGACATCTTCATCTCCATAAAGCTTTTCAGCAGATGGAAGCATGAAGTGCTCCAAAATCTCCTGATAGCGGCTGCATTGCCCCTGCCCCTGATAAAACACAGTGGACCAACACCAGCAGCTGACATGGCACCCCAGACCATCACTGACTGTGGGAACTTGACACTGGACTTCAGGCATTTTGGCATTTCCCTCTCCCCAGTCTTCCTCCAGACTCTGGCACCTTGATTTCCGAATGACATGCAACAGTCCAGTGCTGCTTCTCTGTAGCCCAGGTCAGGCGCTTCTGCCGCTGTTTCTGGGGAATGCGGCACCTGTAGCCCATTTCCTGCACACGCCTGTACACGGTGGCTCTGGATGTTTCTACTCCAGACTCAGTCCGCTGCTTCCGCAGGTCCCCCAAGGTCTGGAATCGGTCCTTCTCCACAATCTTCCTCAGGGTCCGGTCACCTCTTCTCGTTGTGCAGCGTTTTCTGCCACACTTTTTCCTTCCCACAGACTTCCCACTGAGGTGCCTTGATACAGCACTCTGGGAACAGCCTATTGGTTCAGAAATTTCTTTCTGTGTCTTACCCTCTTGCTTGAGGGTGTCAATGATGGCCTTCTGGACAGCAGTCAGGTCGGCAGTCTTACCCATGATTGCGGTTTTGAGTAATGAACCAGGCTGGGAGTTTTTAAAAGCCTCAGGAATCTTTTGCAGGTGTTTAGAGGTAATTAGTTGATTCAGATGATTAGGTTAATAGCTCGTTTAGAGAACCTTTTCATGATATGCTAATTTTTTTAGATAGGAATTTGGGGTTTTCATGAGCTGTAGCCAAAATCATCAATATTAAAACAATAAAAGGCTTGAACTACTTCAGTTGGTGTGTAATGAATCTAAAATATATGAAAGTCTAATGTTTATCAGTACATTACAGAAAATAATGAACTTTATCACAATATGCAAATTTTTTGAGAAGGACCTGTATATATCAAGCGGAGAAAAACAGAACTGGACCGCACATCCACAATGCTATGCTTGGATCTAATTAAATTCGCTTCTCAGCGCAATATAAAAGTGTACAGCCCCCTATACTGCCTGCTTCTTTACCACTGGTATCAGCACTCCTCCCATTCGGCACAGGTGGTTTTAATTTCGCAGAAGTCTGCATAGAAGTGGTCATTGACCTGTAGCTCCTGATAGCAATGGACATGTTGTGTTAGACAACTGTTCACATGATGCAGTACTGCGTGGTGGCCTTTGTGGCGCTGTGCTGGTGGGACCCAGTGTCATGGGTGGCATTGTCTGACAGCAGGGTTACTGTTTGACTCCTGGGTCCCGCCGCCTACTAGCGCAGTGCTGCTTTGTCCCTGCATTGTGCTGCACCTTTTTGTCAAAGTAGGTCCCACTCAGAGGCGACCTTGGCGTGGTGAGTGGGCTTATGCCTTTTGATCAAAATGTACACTAATGCCTCTTGTACAGCATTAAGTATGGGGGGATGTACACTTTAATATATCGCTGAGAAGCGAGTTTAATTAGGTCAAAGCATAGCACTGTGGATGTGCGATCCAGTTCTGGTTTTCTCCCCCGGACATGTAAGAGATCTTGTGGCGTCCATGCCTCAATGGGTCAGAGCTGTTCTGGCACAATTAAGGGGGTCTACCCAATATTAGGCAGGTGGCTTTAAAGGGCATCTGTCAGCAGATTAGTCCCTATGACGCTGGCTGACCCGTTACATGTGCTCTTTTCAGCTGAAGGCATCTGTGTTGGTCCCATGTTCATATGTGCCCGCAGTGCTGAGAAAAATGATGTTTTAATATATGCAAATGAGCCTCTAGGAGCAACGGGGGCGTTGCCATTACACCTAGAGGCTCTGTGAGTCTCTGTATCTGCAGCGCCCCTTGCACATTGACTGAGGGCCTGAAAGGTGTGATGACGTTTACACTGCCTGGGTCTGTCAAAGCGCAGAGGGCGCGGCAGTTTCAGAGAGAGCAGAGCCTCTTGGTGTAATGGTAACGCCCCCGTTGCTCCTAGAGGCTAATTTATATATATTTAAACCACATTTTTCTCAGCAATGCGGGCACATATGAACATGTAACAGATTAGCCAGTGTCATGGTTACAGATCTGCTGACAGATGCCAGATGGGGTTATCCGTATTCTGAAAAATCCCCCCCAATGTACCGGGCCCCTCACAGGTAATATACTTACCCTGCTCCTGGTCCCCGCACCGCCGCTTCTCCCTGCACACGAATGAAAACATCCGGTGTCAGGGGGGAGCAGCCAATGGCAGACGGGGACGAGCCTCCCTAGCATCGCCCGCGATAACCCCTTTAATTTTCCGGATGATCGGTGTATACACTACTGGAGTGAAGCATGGAGCTCTACTATAAATGTCGTAGGTAATGGGGAAATGTCTATACTCACAGGACTGGACGTGTGACTTCCTGCGCAGCGTCAGTGGTATCTCTCCTGTGTACACTCACACCTTCAATATAAACACTATGCACCTACTACACATAAAGTGCACCCAATTGTACACACAACAGCCTCTAAATACATTCGGCACCCCCCTGTGAGCTCAGGACTTAATGCACTGAAGCCCCATGGGGTATCATCATGTTCCTTCTCCCCCATCAAGGCCTTACCTGATATCCTCGTCTGTAACTATGAAAGCTTTGCAGAGCGGCTGCGATGTGTTTAACCAAACGGACGGGTTTTTCTCTACGGCTGCGGAGAGTTGTCCTGTGATTGGTGCAGAGCTGGTGTGCAGGGCGCTGGCGATGGCGGCGAGGAGGGTGTCTTCTCTGTTCCCTGGCCCGACCGCTATGGCGAAAGAAAAAAAAAAGAAAAAAATTGTTCCTTTTATGTAACGCACTTCACCAAGCACAAGGTTATTCTTACCGAGACGCGAACCTACAGCAACTTACCGTACAGTAAGTGAACGGAGGTTTCCCCAAAAGCTCATCTACAGGTAACAGCAAAAATAAATCTACACGGAAATCAGTCCCTGCTCATTCCTGTGCAGACAAGCAGCAGATTTTCACCCCTTAAACTATATAGAGTGAAATCTGCAATGAATCCATAATAGGTAACACATGGATTTTGCATAAGAATCGCACCGGTTTTAAGACCTCTGCTAGCTGTCAATGAATGCAAATATTCTTATTTACCTCCAGAGGGTAGAAACATGTACAGACCTAATACTCCTCACAGCAGAGGGGCTGTTGCAACTGCATCCAGTCTAATGGAACTCTACCATACAAAACCGCACGTAGTGTCTCACATGCGGGTTTTAATGCTGCTTTTTACCTAACATAAAGGGGCTCTCTGGGAATAAGGACATTTTAGCAAGTGCGCCCAGGCTGCCTCCCTAAGCTGAGTATTCATACTTACCTTCTCCCCGCCGCTCCGGTTCTTCGCGCTTTCTCCGCTGTGTCCATGTTCCGGTCCCCGCACAGTTGACATCCGACTTAGCAAGGGCATGGTCACATAATCCGCTGCAGCCAATGACTGGCTTCAGCAGTGATGTGCTGCTTTTGGGCAAGGACCGAAACATGGACACAGCGGATGCAGAGCAGGTAAGTATGAATCTTCAGCTTAGGGAGGCAGCCTGCGGGCACTACTAAAACGTGCATATTTCCGGAGAACCCCTTTAGGGGTGCTTTCATACGCTGAGGTCATGATGCATAGCAAAGAAGGCATGCGTTTCTACCGGCCACTGGATGTCCTTATATTAGAGAAAAGCTAAGCTCTGACCTCCATTACAAATATTAGCACAGTATTTTCCACATACTGCGGTATTAAAAGTTGGACATTCACTTAAAGGGGGTTCTGTTATGAGTAACATTCATCAGCGGCTGTGTCAGGAGGAACAGGGGTAGGTGGGTCTGCTGGCCTAGTGATTGGTGCAGTCAGTGTGCAGACCTACCTTGCAGACCCTTAGGAAGCTCCATGGACTTTAGGACTTGTTCCGTTACATCCGATGCACTTAGTCCTTGTAACCTCTTCTCCCAAAAAAGCTGGAAAGAGATAAAAGGATGGAAAATGATAAAACTGCAGCAGGCCGAAACGTGTACACGAGTGTGACCAGTGTATGGCCTGCAGACATTTATGGGTTCCAGAAGTAGCACACCCCATCCCCGTCCTGCCTGGTGGGGCCAGGAATGAATGGAGAGGTGGTCGTTACCATGTGAGCAGAGGTCTCCATCCACCTCTATGGGAGTTATGGAAACAGCCGTCTGTGCATGGCATACTGTCTGTGGGTGTGCCATAGATGTCTGGATCCCTTTAAAAGAGGTTATCCCATGAAAATTATTCATCACCCATCTACAGAATAGGTGATAAATGTCAGATCGTGGGGGTCTGACAGCTGCGACCTCCGGGATCCAAAAAGTGAGTCTTCTCTGTGAATGGCGGTGCGCACGTCAGTCCACTGCTCCACGGAGCGGCGGTGCGCACGTCAGTCCACTGCTCCACGGAGCGGCGGTGCGCACGTCAGTCCACTGCTCCACGGAGCGGCGGTGCGCACGTTCTCAGGAGTCTTAGTGATCAGACCCCTCACGATCTGTTATTTATTAACCCTTGGATAGGTGATAAATAATTTTTGTGGGATAATCCCTTTAACTTCTTCCCATGTACAGCACATGTTGGGTCTTTAAAGATGGCGCTCACTCAGGAGCAGAGCACCATAGACGCCCGGTGCCTGCTGTTACACACAACAGACACAAGGGGCAATGGTTTTGATCGGCGATAATGCCAATCATGGACACTTAACCCATCAGATTCCATGGGCAATTGTGACCACGGCATCTGAGGCGGTTTTTCCCAGGAGCTCTGCACTCCCGGAGCCCGAATGGCTCTGTCGTGCAGCGATTGAGCGAGCAGTTCGGTTGCTTGCGATGGCAGCCTTGTGCCCTCTGAAGGAGTTTTAGTATATGGCTGCTTTGCGCCGTTTCGGTTATTCCCCTTAGAAATGTATAAATGAAGGCCAACTGAATTCTACTATTCCCACTATCAATATGCTGTGGCCTGCACGATGCAGGGAGATGAGTGTCCCGTGCACGGGGGAGAGAAAAGTAGCCCACATACTGGGGGGGGGGGGGGGAAGGGTGGAGAAGAGTGGTCTGCACACAGGGGGGAGATGAAGAGACCGCTTGGCTTCTCTGACAGGTCTCTGTTTGCGCACATAGAGACACCCATCGATGAGCGCTATATTGGTGGTGTCGCCATTACAAACAGGAGCCACGATGTTCCAGATGTGAACAGAGCCCCAGACATCAGATCACCCTCATCATTGGAGAAGTCTCTACCTCCGGCTCAGTAGAAGGTGATCTCTGCAGCGAGATATCAGTTTCTCAACCACAAAGGAAATTAGTTGGGTGCAAATATAAAGCTGTGGCTTCCTGCATGTCACCCCCGCCATTCATTAACACTTTGCTGACTGGAACCTCTTTCGTGTACGTGAATGGCTGAACGAGTATCCAGGAATGATGGCTTATATGGTTGTACATTTAATGGGGTACCCAGTAACCAGTTATACCCCATAGCAGAGACTAGAGAGAGAAAGCTGTGCATGTGCAGCACCCTCTCCAATCATGGCAGAGCCCCCTTCATGAGAGAGAGATCCAGTATCCAGTCAGCTCCCCCTAGTGGCTGATGAAGGTAGGGAATCTGGAGCTCGGTAGCGACGGATCGGTCAGCGCGTCATACGGCACTTGCTTACCTGGCGAGGCTGTTCAATGACCCGCTGCGGGTCGGATCGGACTTTGTTGTTGGGGTGGTTGGTTATTTTGGTAACCGGCTGCTTGAAGATGGACGCCGTCTGACGTATGGGTAACGTCGTGTTCAGGTCTGGTTTCGACTGTTGGCGAGAAACAAACCAAAGTGACTCCCGGTGTTAAGCATATAAAAAGGACATATAATGTACACGCCATTACACGGGATGGTTGTGTGATGATCACAGAGGTGGAAACCTGCTACAATAGAGCACTCCGATAATGTCATGTGACCACCAGGAAGATTTTCATCCACTGAAAGCAAACCGTGAAGGTTCAAATTCAATGACTGCAAGCAGAGATCACATAAGAAAAAAAAAAAAAAAAGTTTGGAGCTGGCAGTGCACCATGGGAGCTCCAATGACCATTACATAGCTGTGCCGGGACCCACTGAGTCCCTCAAACCCACTTTCACTGCACATAACACAACTGTAGGAGAAAGTTTATAATATACTTTATTTCCCAAAGTTGCATTTATCGTCCCCGGTCATGTGACGCTTCTCTTCTGATACTCCAGCTTCTGCCAATGTCAAGTCCTTTACTAGGTCAGACTATGGACAGGACGTCATTTCCGCTGCAGACGGGGTGAGCACTATCCTTATTTCTCGTGCATGCGCACACTCCTGAACCCACCTTTTTTGCGCAAGCGCGTAAGGAAAGGGCAGGGTCTGTCCCCCCCACCCACAGAAAAACTGAAAACCTCATAAAATCATGTTAAAGGGTCACCAAGGTTTGATGTGTTAGCGACATATCAAACCTGATCGGTGGGAGTCTGAGTGCTGAGACCTCCACCGATCACTAGAACGAAGAGACAGAAGCTCTCACATGTTGCGCTCTCTCTCTCCTCGCTGCGGGAGAAAAAGCAGGAGGGTCTCAATCCCGTCCTCTCGTGATTTGTGAGCACTTCTCCCTCCTCGTTCTGAGCGCTGAAACCCCCACTGATCAGAACTTTCCATAGGTCTCTATGACGTATCCAAAGTTTTCTCACAGGCCTTTTAAACCGACCGTACATTTTAGACAGTCGTTGGGCGAACTTTCCTTTGCCCGACATCTACTCCTCCCGACCCCTCCATCCTTCCCGCCACACGCCCAGCATCCACATTTTCTCAATAAGGTAAGCGGGGTACATCACGACACATCTGAGGGCAACGTATCCTCCTTGGATACAGTGGATCGCCCATGGGGATCTCGGTACCAACAATCATAAATAAATAACCAATTTTCCACCCTTCCCCCCCAGAAATTGAACAAGGCCTCAATTAACAAAATGAAGAAGTGATACTGGCGCCCGAGAAACCACAACGCGAAATGAAAGTCGCTCTGGTGAGAAACAGGTGCACGAGATGGTGGCACTTCTGCTACAGCAACCAGACTCAGAAGCTCATCTGTCCTGAGGTCACTAGAACATTAGCAGGAAGCAAACTGGAGGCAGCAGAAGCTGAGGCCCCAGGAGCATCGGTAAGAGCCGCCATCAAACTGGGATGAAAACTAGGGATTTCGCCCTGTATCGCAACGCTCTCCCCTCTAAATTACATTGTGTCCCTTCCAGTCACAATATTACATAGTTATGTCAGCCATTATGGAGTATAATACAGGATATGACTCAGGATCAGTACAGGATAAGTAATGTATGTACACAGTGACTCCACCAGCAGAATAGTGAGTGCAGCTCTGAAGTATAATACAGGATGTAACTCAGGATCAGTACAGGATAAGTAATGTATGTACACAGTGACTGCACCAGCAGAATAGTGAGTGCAGCTCTGGAGTATAATACAGGATGTAACTCAGGATCAGTACAGGATAAGTAATGTAATGTATGTACACAGTGACTCCACCAGCAGAATACTGAGTACAGCTCTGGAGTATAATACAGGATGTAACTCAGGATAAGTAATGTAATGCATGTACACAGTGACTCCACTAGCAGAATAGTGAGTGCAGCTCTGGCGTAGAATACAGGATACAACTCAGGATCAGTAACAAAATGCACGTACAAAATTTACAATAATTAAAAATACCCTTTAAGAAATCCCATTTGCCACTGTTTTATTGCTTGTCCAAAGGGAAAGCACCATGATAACAAGATAACGCTGATCACCAGTAATCATTGAAGTAAAGCCAACTACCCCGCCCATCATTCATCCTCCAAAAGCAAGGACGTACTAGATTTTGCACAGCCATTTTCAGATATGATGTGTTAACCTCCGAGCTGATGCTAAGGTCAACCGTCACGGAATATACGACACTGCAGAAAAGTGCGTCGTATGAATATTGTTCTGTGATGAGGGCATCCACAGCGATCTATCTGACCAGTTCCGCAGTCACTACCGTCACGGCGACGACCCTCCCATAGGGGGCGATGCAACATATTCAATTGTAGAAAAGGCCTGCTTCAGTCAGACAGCGGCGTGCAGGCAGAGCTGTACCGTGTATGCCATGTGTGTGGAGGCACCGTGTCTGCGACAACCTCCATGTCCACCTGAGCTTTTACTGGTGCGGAACGAGACATAATATGGTGGGGAATAAAATATACAACCGGGGAGAGTATAGTCTACCAGCACACAGGCGTTACACTGAGTGCATGTGAAGGATATGCATTACTGAAAGATGGCGCGGGGTTAAAGAGTTCAGTGTAGCAGAGCCAGATTCGTTTGACTGGCTCTGCTATGCTGACTGGCTGGCTGGCTGGTGCCTATATACAGGGTATCCTGATGTAGTCAGTGTTATGTCCGACTCCATAATATAACCTAATATAGCGGAAAGCCAGGCCACGGGGGACACACTAGAAACGACGTACAGCCCCACTCCTCCTCTTTTCCTTTGATCCCAATTTGTCTAAGGGCTCATGCACACAAAAAACGGATCCGCAAAAAATGCGGATGACGTCCGTGTGCATTCCGTGTTTTGCAGAACGAAACAGCTGGCCCCTAATAGAACAGTCCTATCCTTGTCTGTAATGCGGAAAATAATAGGACATATGTTTTATTGCGGAACGGAAATACGAACATACGGAAACTAAATGCAGACGAAGTAACTTCCTTTCTTTTGCGGACCCATTGAAAAGAATGGTTCTGCATTCAGTCCGCTAAAAAAAAAAAAAAAAAACACGGAACAGACATGGAAAGAAAATAGGTTCGTGTACATGACCCCTTAGGCTTAAAACAGAATGTTGCTTTGTGTGCATTCCGTTTCCGTATGTCTGTTCCGCAAAACAACAGAACATGTCCTATTATTGTCCTCATTACGGACAAGGATAGGACTGTTCTATTAGGGGCCAGCTGTTCAGTTCCGCAAAGTACAAAATAAACACGGACATCATCTGTATTTTTTGCGGACAGAAAAATACATACGGTCACGTGCATGAGCCCTAACTGAACAATTACCGGGGTTCTCCGAGACTTTTATACTGATGACCTCTCCTCTGGATAGGTCACCAGTATCTGATCATGGGAGACTGACACCCGGGACCCCCGCCGATCAGCCGTTTGAGTAGTGCCGCAGCCTTCCCACAGCTTAGCCTAGGCCATGCGACGCTGGATTCATCAGTCACATGGCCTAGATGCAGCTCAGCCCCACTGAAGTGAATGTAGCTGAGCTGTGATACCAAGCACAGCCACTATACATAGTATGGCGCTGTGCTTGGCGAGTTGAGAGGAGGCTACACATAGGAGCGCCGGCCAATGCCTTCACAGACAGCTGATCGGTGAGGGTCCTGGGCGTCGGACTCCCACCGATCAGATACAGATGTCCTGCATCTGGCTGCAGCAGGAGCCTCCCCACCCTCTGCTCTGTCTGACTTTACGGGTCCCACCCCTTCCCCAAGCCCCATCCTCTGATCTTAAAAATGGAAGAAATAAGCAGGACATTAGCCCCAGTATTTTCTGCAGGATTTCTACAAGGCTTTTAGTTTCGGAAACATGCTGAGAAAAAAAAAAAAAAAAACGCACAAAAAGTGGGGGAAACCACCTAAACTCGATCCGCAGGATCGGATATTAAATAAATCAGCATTTGAGATTCAGACATGGTCAAAGGATCTAACGCACTCTGATGTCATTAAATTATCTGACCAAAATGATTCCTGTTATTCCTGATTGTACTACTAGCTACCACCACAAGGTGGCGCTGTAGGGAGGGGGATTTTTTTTTTTAAAATCATTTGTGCACACACCACTCAGGCCAAGTACATGAACATATCATTGGAGCATCTAACAAACCTTCGTCTGATTGAGAGGGTCATTTCTTAGTCTTTGTTTGTTCTTCTGTAATTTACTGGGCATCATCTTTCCCGTTCTGAAGTCAAAACTGCTGAGGTCAACAGAATTCCCCAGGTACCTGGCCAACTGAGGCTTGCTTCTGAACTTCTTACCGCTCGGACTGGAAAGAAGAAAATATATAAGTATGGCTCCCCTGAGACCAGAGGGGTCAGGAACAAGTCCTACAGCTCTATGGTCAAAGTTACAGATAAAACCCATCATCGTCCGCTTATAGTCCAAGTCCTTAAAAAAATTAACGTATGCATGAAATATGACTTTAAAGGGGTTGTCTCACTTCAGTAAGTGGCATTTATCACAGAGAAAGTTAATACAAGCCACTTACTAATGTATAGTTATTATCCATATTGCTTCCTTTGCTGGCTGGATTCATTTTTCCATCACATTATACACTGCTCGCTTCCATAGTTATAGACCACCCTGCAATCCATCAGTGGTGGTCGTGCCTTCACCCCCTATATTTCTCAAATTATCTCTTTCTTCAATCTCAGGTCAACAAAAAAAAACTAGTCCACAACATCCTCCCATCTAACGTTCTCACCCTCCTCCAGTCCATCCTCACCCGCATGGTTAGTCCGCCTCTGCCAATCCCTTCACTGCCTGCCCATTACTCAACACAATGTCCACCACATGACCGAATCTCTGACCTAATCTCCTGATCCCTCCTCAGAAGTAATCCATGCCTCCGCTCCACAAAAGATAGAACAGGTCTTATCTTTTCCCATATCTTGTGGATCCATCCAAGTCAATGGGTCGCAATACGGAGACTTACTGCCTTGTGAATGGACCCTTGTCCTCACCAAACCTACTTCTTTGCTCTCCTCCTGTCTGTTCCTCGCACAAATATCTCCAAGACTTCTCCTGTGCTTTCCCTATACACTGGAACTCCTACACCAGGGATGCCCAACCTGCGGCCTCCTCCAGCTGTTGCCAAACTACAACTCCCAGCATGCCTGGACAGCTTAGATATCAGGGCATGTTGGGAGTTGTAGTTCTGCAACAGCTGGAGGGCTGCAGGTTTGACATCCCTGCACTACACCATCAAATAAGGCTCTCTTCTCCCACCACAGAAGTAACCTGAAAATTCACCTTTTTAGGAAAAGCCTCCAATGACAACATCCCTGCTGCCAATCGAAAAGCTTCTGCGCTCACCTCCTGTCTCCTTCCCCCTAACCTTGTAGGCCGTAAGTCCTCAAGGGCAGGGTTTTCTCTCACTACGCAAGCTCATGTTTATCATACTTTTTACTGTTTTTTGTTATGCACTTAGACCATTTTTCATATGTACAGCACCTTGCAATTAAAAAGGGATGGACTATAGTACTGCTGATGCCAACTAGGGTAGGAGGGGTTGTCATACCAGTCAGAAGCACGGCTGGATCTCTTGCCGTGGTGACCCCATGCATTTCTATGGGATCACCGCAACTTAGCCATCCTGGCGTGTGACCAGTGTCGCCGTGTAGCCCTTGCCTTAACAGCTGGTTCAGACCTGAGCGTTTTACAGCGCGTTCCTACGCGCTGTAAAACACTCAACAGGCAAGAACCAATGATCGCGCTGTAAAACGCCCGACGTCCCAAGTAGTACAGGAGCTTCTTTGGGGCGTCTTGTCGCGCGGTCCCGTACATAGACTTCAGCGGGAACGCGCGACAATGGGCGTTCGCTTGTCTCTGTATGCGCAATTGCAAACGCCTGTACAATCGCGCATACAGAGCGTACGTTCAGGTCTGAACCCAGCCTTAGATATTTGCCCGGTCCTGCCACAAATCAGCGAGTTCAGCGGCCTCACTCCTCCTCCACTGTATGACTGCAGATCCTATGTTAAAGGGAATCTGTCACCTGTTTTGAGCATATAAAGCTGCTAACATAGCAATGTTCAGTAAACTACCTTCATTCCAGCACGTGTCTTCTTTCTTTTATTCAACTTTTCATTTAGATCAAAAAGCAATTTTTCTGATATGCTAATTAAGCTTCAAGGTGCCCAGAGGGGTGTTATTCCTCTTCTCTAGTGCCCAGTAACGCCCCCCTGCAGTGCCCAGCCCGCCTTTCTTCCAAGCCCAGCACGCCTCCTAAGAAATAAAATTTACTCCCACATCCTTGCCGGACGGCGCCGCCCCCTCCACTACGTCATGTAATTTATTCACCCCACCATCCTTGCGTCCTCCTTTCGTGGCCTCCGAAATCTCGCGCAGCCGCAGTATCGCTGACTGCCTGCGCCTGTACGATATTCCGGCAACAGGAGCCAGAGTATCGTACAGGCGCAGGCAGTCAGCGATACTGCGGCTGCGCGAGATTTCGGAGGCCACGAAAGGAGGACGCAAGGATGGTGGGGTGAATAAATTACATGACGTAGTGGAGGGGGCGGCGCCGTCCGGCAAGGATGTGGGAGTAAATTTATTTCTTAGGTCTCTTTCACACTTGCGTTGTCCGGATCTGGCGTGTACTCCACTTGCCGGAATTACACGCCGGATCCGGAAAAACGCAAGTGAACTGAAAGCATTTGAAGACAGATCCGTCTTCAAAATGCGTTCAGTGTTACTATGGCAGCCAGGACGCTATTAAAGTCCTGGTTGCCATAGTAGTAGTGGGGAGCGGGGGAGCGGTATAATTACAGTCCGTGCGGCTCCCGGGGCGCTCCAGAATGACGTCAGAGCGCCCCATGCGCATGGATGACGTGCCATGTGATCACGTCATCCATGCGCCTGGGGCGCCCTGACGTCACTCTGGAGCGCCCCGGGAGCCGCACGGACGGTAAGTATGCTGCTCCCCCGCTCCCCACTACACTTTACCATGGCTGGCGGGACTTTAGCGTCCCGGCAGCCATGGTAACCATTGAGAAAAAGCTAAACATCGGATCCGGCAATGCGCCGAAACGACGTTTAGCTTAAAGGGCTTCTGTCACCCCACTAAACCTTTTTTTTTTGCTTACTTATAATCCCTACACTGCGATTTATGCCTATATGATCTAATTATTCATTTTGGTCCTGTAGATTTAGTTTAAAACAAGCTTTTAAAATATGCTAAATACCTTGCTACCAGCAAGTAGGGCGGCTACTTGCTGGTAGCAGCCGCATCCTCCGATCGTAAAGACGCCCCCTCCGCATTGTGATTGACAGGGCCAGGGAACGGGATCGTTCTCTGCTGGCCCTGCCTGTTTGCATTTAAAATCTTGCGCTTGCACCGCGGCCGTACCTGTCTTCAATTGGCGCAGGCGCACTGAGAGGCGGCCGCTCCATCCTCAATGCGCCTGCGCCGGGTGTACATGTGACGTCATCGGCGCATTGAGGATAGAGCAGCCGAGCGAGCGGCCGCCTCACAGTGCGCCTGCGCCAATTGAAGACAGGTACGGCCGCGGCGCAGGCGCAAGATTTTAAATGCAAACAGGCAGGGCCAGCAGAGAACGATCCCGACGACGGAACTCTATGCCGGAAGAAAAGAACGCAAATGTGAAAGAGCCCTAAGGAGGCGTGCTGGGCTTGGAAGAAAGGCGGGCTGGGCACTGCAGGGGGGCGATTCTGGGCACTAGAGGAGAGTAATAACGTCCCTCTGGGCATCTTGAAGCTTAATTAGCAGATCAGAAAAATCTGAAGACCCATGCTGGAATGAAGGTACTTTATTGAACATTGCTATGTTGGCAGTTTTATATGCTCAAAATAGGTGACGGATTCCCCTTGTTTTAGCTAATATAACTAACGTTAAGCGAATCGGGTTCAGACTGCTGTATCCGAACCCAATTCGTTTGAAAACTTCATTAAAAAAGGTTTTGTCCGGGTTCAGAGCTAAGCCCGGACATATCCCCATTTTCACCCCCTGACATGAGTATCGGAGCATTTCATGCTCTGATACTCTCCCTTGCCCTGCGCGATGATCCACGATAGGGCTTTCTTGTTTAGGTTTTTACTCTGCTAGATCCAGTGAGGTACTGGGCTAGGGAAAGCTAGGTGGAGGCTTCTGCCCAGCAGTGTTCCCAGTGACGTCACCGGCTCTGATGGGCGGGCTTTAGCTCCGCCCTAGCTGTTTTACAGGCTAGGGCAGCGCTAAAGCACGCCCGTTAGTGCCAGTGACGTCTCCGGGCTCGCTGCTAGGCAGAAGCCTCCACCTAGCTTTCTCTAGCCCAGTACCTCACTGGATCGCAATATTTGCAGCAAGATCGCAAAGCCCTCCGTGGAGCCCATACATTTTACGGTAGGACGGAGCCTATATCGTTAATGAAGTTTTCAAACTGCTGTATCCAAACCCGATTCGCTCAACACTAAATATAACTAACAGCATTACCCCACAGAAGATTGCAAACGCATCCCAAACATACCTGTGGCTACTTGGTGTCTTCATTCTGTGTCCAGAAAAAGTGCTTTTCAGCTAGAAACCAGCTCCCAAGTGCCTGGCTGGGCGGGGTGAGCTGCTCAAAGTGCCCAAGGCTAACCAGACAGAAGAAGGGGGGGAGGGCGCCTTTAGCTGCTCATAGTATCTGAGGATTGGAAGAGCTATCAGCCTTGGCTTTCAACCAATAGCACAATCCCAGCATTATATCAATTACATCGGAAGATATAGCTTTTGGAAAAAGGAATGGCAGTGAATGCAGCTGAAAGTGAAAGCAAAAGCAGGTTTCACTGCTTTCATTCGTCCAGCTGGGCACTTGGGACTCTCTTTGGCTGATGGAGGGGACACGAGGAGTCCTAGGCAGGGAGGCCTGGCCATGTGCAGCCTTATAGCCAATGACCTACTTGTGCAATTGAGATGCGGCTCAGGTTTCAGAGCTAGTCCTTGTGTCCACATGTGATCAGTGGCCGGAGCCTTGATAATGCGTTTACTGACTCACTGCCCGTAGAAAGGAGTCAATCTAACAAAACGTCGCTCCCCTGGGATGTCACAAAGCCATTATTGACTGTGCATAGGATGAATGGGGTCATTCATGTCTTAGAAGCCAAAACATGGGCGGACAATGGTGTAGCCCTCCCAACCGCCAAACCAGCCCCCCGGACTGTGGATATAGCAAACCGTGACGTAGTGAAGTGTAAATTAACATATACATCAACATGGAAGACAATGGGGAGAATGCAAACGAAAGGAAGCGACGGAGGAGACAACTGGCTGCGGCCGAATTTGACCCGTTCACTGGGAAAAAAAAAGAACGCACGGGAAGGGATGCAATACGCATCCAAAAATTGACCTGTTTAGATCAAGTCTGAACATGAATCGTTTTTTACTTTTTTTGGTGATTGTTTTTCTCATCCAAATTTATATACCGGTAAGTAAAAAAGTCCTTTAGTTTGTTTTCACAATGGCCACTAGGCCACCAACGCTTCCTGTCCTGGAGAGATCACTCCTCAGCAGTCATCCTATTATCATTACAGTCAGGATTATACTGACAGTCCACACCTATATAGCAATAACGCAGAACCCACCATTCACAATAGGTAATGTCACAGCTCGCTTCCTCCCCCTCCCTGCACAATGACAAGGAGTCATCTCCAGACAACAGGTTTCTAGGGTCCATGTGGCTATGAATGCTGTTGACAGCGGCTCATGTAAGATGACCCGCCCCTGTAATTATGTACAGAAAATAGAACAAAATAAATAAATAAAAAAACTGGTTCATTTATGATAAAATAAATAAAAACAGGTTCAAGAAAAAGTAATATGTATCAATTAAAGTCTGTTCGTTGCGGATTTCATCCTTTTGTAAGTGTAAAATCCACCAAAACACTCATCTGTAAAAATTGTAGGCTTAATAGGTACGATGTAAAACGGCACAAAATGACAATTAGATAATGTTGGGTGACCACCTAGAATCAAACAGAAATTTGTGAAATGAGTGGTCAAATTTAAAACTTAGCATTTAATGAACGTAAATTAGAAAATAGGTCCCATGATATTTAGATAACATATAAATAAATAAATATGGAGCAGCACGGCAGTATATCACACAGGATCTGATGGTGCACAAGGTGGAATAATGCAATTAAGTGATGCTCGGCGGCACCAACAAATTATAGTCAGGTGGTCCTACCGCTTCGATGTGGCGCTCCAGAGACAACGAATCACTAGCCGGTGTTGATTGATGAGCACACCATAGCTAGCGACAACTGTATACTGCAGGGTGGTCTGTAGTACTGGCTGACCCTAGTGATGCCCTAGAGCCCTACAATGGCCTATGTGACCAGATGGCGGAGACCGCCACCAGTCACCTACAGGAACCTCACCCTGGAATTAGTGCGCCCTGTTTGGCCCTTGCTTACCTGGTCCCTACACGCATGTTTCGCTAGGGGATGAGTAACAAGCTCATCAGGGGAAAAGCCGGGAGCTTGGGCTAAGTCTGTGCACGGAGGGCTGACAATGGTGTCAAGCATGTGTCCTGCACAGAGAAAAAATCACACCTTGATCCGGATGTGGATCAGTGTGGTATAGGGGAAAAGGGAATTAGGATGAAAAACCCCTCTCCTAATAACCAGTTCAGGCGCATAGGTTGATGTAACCTGGTTACATCAACCTATGCGCCTGAACTGGTTATTAGGAGAGGGGTTTTTCATCCTAATTCCCTTTTCCCCTATACCACACTGATCCACATCCGGATCAAGGTGTGATTTTTTCTCTGTGCAGGACACATGCTTGACACCATTGTCAGCCCTCCGTGCACAGACTTAGCCCAAGCTCCCGGCTTTTCCCCTGATGAGCTTGTTACTCATCCCCTAGCGAAACATGCGTGTAGGGACCAGGTAAGCAAGGGCCAAACAGGGCGCACTAATTCCAGGGTGAGGTTCCTGTAGGTGACTGGTGGCGGTCTCCGCCATCTGGTCACATAGGCCATTGTAGGGCTCTAGGGCATCACTAGGGTCAGCCAGTACTACAGACCACCCTGCAGTATACAGTTGTCGCTAGCTATGGTGTGCTCATCAATCAACACCGGCTAGTGATTCGTTGTCTCTGGAGCGCCACATCGAAGCGGTAGGACCACCTGACTATAATTTGTTGGTGCCGCCGAGCATCACTTAATTGCATTATTCCACCTTGTGCACCATCAGATCCTGTGTGATATACTGCCGTGCTGCTCCATATTTATTTATTTATATGTTATCTAAATATCATGGGACCTATTTTCTAATTTACGTTCATTAAATGCTAAGTTTTAAATTTGACCACTCATTTCACAAATTTCTTCACGATGTAAAACGGCCAACCATGATAGACTACTAATATATAGTGACCAGAGGGTCCGCGACAGCGGCTGCAGCTCCGCTCATTATGCCGGGCTGACGATTCCTCTCCAGACCCCTTTCAGAGACGACTTCCCGTCACATTAGACAAATATAAAAAAATAATTGAATTACAATAAATGTTTTTTTTTTTTTATATTATCCTTTAGGTCTTCGTTGTCCAGTCTTTGCACTTTGACCGCGAGCAGCTGTTCTTAGGTGCCCTCTAATAAAATAGCGCCTCTGCAGGTAAAAAAAAGGGGGTTGAAAGGTCTCTCAAAGATATGCTGGTCCCAGAGAGTCCTGCTGCTCTGTCCCAATCCCCCCAGCAATCAGCTGTAACCTGTCAGTGAGCCCATAAGCAAGCGTTCAATTCCCCCACAGCGCCCCCGCAGGACAAATTCAGTATTACGCTTCTTAACGCACAGAACCACCTGGCCCTCTAGACCAGTGTTTCCCAACCAGTGTGCCTCCAGCTGTTGCAAAACTACAACTCCCAGCATGCCCGGGCAGCCTTTGGCTGTGCGGGCATGCTGGGAAGTGTCATTTTGCAACAGCTGGAGGCACACTGGTTGGGAAACACTGGTCTAGACAGCAGATAGAGGAGGGTCCAGAACAGGAGACCTTTCTTTCAGGACTGCCATGAGGGCAGATGTTGGGCACGCTGGGCTTGCCCGATTCTTTGACCCACAGGACGTAAGTTGTTGGCAGAGGCGTATGGCAATGGTTTATTCCCATCTCCCCCATTGAAAACACAGGCATGCACGCCCAAACTGAGCGAACGCGTGTATGGGACGGGGTGGGGGGGGTGAGGAAGAATAGCTTAGTGTCCACGACTTCCACTCCACAAAGGATGGTGAGATGTTAGGTGAAAAGAACAATAGCTGAGTGTGATCACCATGACTGAGGACATTAGGACGGTCACTGGTGTAGATCTCCGGTCCTTTTACTGTAAGCGAGAACATGGGGAAGCGATGAATCACCCCGGACATCGTCTATAGCCTAATGACTCTGCTGCTGCAGGATTTCATCATGGGATGCCCAGAAGAACTGAACAATTAACCCCTCACTGGCCGTCTTAGCACCTACACGTAGTGGTGAGGCTTTCCAAGCCATGTGAACAAATAAAAGTGAACCATAAGGCTACAGGGTGACTCTGCCCGCGAGGAACGCCAAATATCTGTGTGATCTGCCTCCATCATAACATCTGCCTCTGCTTCCCCAGCAGCGCATGCGCTGATGACATCATCCACCACCTGGAGGAGGAGACGCCTGGCTTCTTTAATGTTGAGGATGACATCATCCGTACATGTCCAGTAGTCATCTGTGCTGCTGAAGGAAGCAGATGCACTGCGCATGAGCTGGTGGTACAGGGGCCCGGTGAGATGCCCTGTCAATTAAGGGGATGGGGGATTGGCGCTAAGTGCAGAGCAGAGGAACGCTGGGGACCAAAGAGAGGGCGCACTTAGGGGGCCCACAATGGGCATTAACTCCTGATTTTGGCTTCGAAACACTGACGCAATGAGTGTGAACAAGGCCTTAGTAGACACACACACAGCGCCTACAGACCCATAAGCCCAGGATCGGAGCAGACGCGAGGCCTGATCTTCATACACACACATGTCGCCGAGCCCTAATCCAGTAGTAGTGACTGATTCCATGAAGAAAACTGAAGGCCGTGTTCAGACCTGGAGGATTTCCTGCAGCTTCCATGAGCTAAGTCACAATGTCCAGCCGCACGATGCACGTGAATGGACGGTCAAATCCACCGCATGCCGATTAGGTCGGTGGATTTATTTTTTTATTTTATTTTTTTAACGAGGCGTCTGAACTCGGACTTGCCTTGTGCAGGGTCTGAGGGGGCAGAGCATGACACAGGGGTTCACAGCGCCACGTTTGTCCATGGGTCGCATCTAGTATTGCAGATCCATTGAAAGGGACTGGGGCTGAGCTGCAATACCACACACAACCTGCAGGACAGGGGGTGGCGCTCTTTCTGAAAGAAGCGGCCATGTTTTTAGTAATTGCAGAGGTCATTACAAAAGACATCTACAACATGAAGGGGTGAAGTAGTCATCGGGGGCCGGGCTGTGTATGACAGCAGCACAGAGGAGATCAGCACATTATACTGCGCACATCCACTGTGACGGAAAGAAATGAATCAGAAGTGGAGGTGAAGAAAAATACCGTACAGTACTGGAGCTGTTTTATACTTTTTATTTTATTTTTTTCAGTTTACATTACTATAACCGTCCCTTGTCCTCTCCCGGAGAAGAAAAAAATAAATAAAATAATTATATTTTTTTATGCAATTAACCTTGGTTCTGGTATTTTTAATTGATGGCTTCAAAGCAGAAATATAAAAACATTTTTAACATTATCTGGACATTTCGCGCACACCACACAAAAGACTCTCTAGCTTTACAGACATCATCCGTTTCTGCAGCCTCCTCACAGCGCCATATGATGTATAGTGGCCGTACTTGGTATTGCAGCTCAGGCCCATTCATTTCAATAGGACTGAGCTAGCCCTCGGCCAGGGGATCAGCAACCTCCGGCACTCCAGCCGTTCTGAAACTACAACTCTCAGAATCCTCCTTTCACTTTTATGTGAGTTGCAAGTAAGTGTGCATGCTGGGAGTTGTAGTTTCACAGCAGCTGGAGTGCCGAAGGTTGCTGATCCCTGGACTAGGAGTAGGCCGCAGCCTCTTCAAACAGCTGATCGGCGGAGGAGACGGAGCCCCACCGGTCAGATCTTGACAAGCTATCGAAACCCCCTTTAAAATCCGCACCACTAGTCAAATCTCGGGCGGATTCGTTACAGATTTCAATTTCCGCATTACAAAGGGTGAAATCTGCTGCACATATCCGCAACGTAATCTACCGAAAACCTCCGCGGCAGATTCCGGCGCCATTTGCAATATAGAGACCGCGCCAAAACCCGCATGACTTTGCTGCTGCAGAAAATCCCACAGTGGAAATTCTGATACTGATGACCCGATATCCTGTCCACGGCGCCGTCCATTGTATAGTGGCTGTTCTTGGTATTGCAGCTCAGACCCATTCACTTGAAGGAGCTTCTCCTAGGTCATGTGACCGATGAACGTGACGTCACTAGGGCTAGAAGAGGCCTCAGCACTCATGGAGGGCCGAGATCTCTTCAAACAGCTGATCCGAGTGTCGGACCCCCAGAGATCACATACTGATGACCTATTGTGCCATCGGTATTAAACACTCGGACCGCCCCTTTAAACAGACGGCGACTCCCCGCTGAGATCGCCGTTCTTACAACATGTCGCCCGCATGCTGCAATGAACGGTCTTTGTTGCTGAAGCGTCCGGGGATTAGATCTCTGCCGCTTCTAAACTTAAGAGCAGACGTGCAGCCTCCAACCATCACAGCTGATCCCCACCGCCCAGGAGAAGACACTGCCCCCCTGAAGCGTCACCCCTCACGAGCAAATAAATAATACCGTACGCTATTTCTTATAAGGGTTGTCTGCTTTGGATGCTCCATTTTCATACAATTTGCAGCCATGAAGAGGGGGGTCCCATAATCAAGACCCTCGTCGGTTAGTTAAAGGGGCGGTCTATGAAGACGAGCCCTGTCCATCCTGTCTGTTCAGAAGGGGGTCCGCAGCTCACGTGAAAACGTCACAAGGAAGGCCTCATGCACAGCACCGTAATTTTGGTTTGTGTGCGATCTGCTGAAAAAAGGTTTTCTGTGGGTCCGCAAAAAAACAACAACGTTGCAAATGACAGAACCTGTCCGTTTTGCGGACAAGCAAAGGCTTCTTTACGGCGGGTCCCGCGAAAAGTGCGGACAGCATCTGTATTTAGCGGATCCGCGAAAAGGGGTAAGGTTGCGTGCAGGAGGCCTAAGACAGAGAACGAAGACAAGGAGAAGAGTCAAATGAAAGGGCCACGCCCGCCATAAATCCACCCTCCTATCATCAATACAGGACACGGGGCGTGACTGGTGACTCATCCACCCGTCCGACGTCATATAACAATCACGGGAAGGTGTCTGCAGCCGATACATCTGCCCACCGTTAGGCATCTGGGGGCGGCAGAAGCCATGTAGACACCTGCAAAGACTCATACCCAAACCGAGGGGAACAAGGACGCCTATGAGGAGCTGGAAGCATGTCTGCCCTGAGGGGCGTCCACCGGACAAGAGCAAAGGGCAGTCGGGTCACCCCAATGCATGTGTGTACAGCCTTAAAGGAGTGCCATGGAGGTCTGACCTCTGGCACTGGTCAGTGCTCAGCGGCCTCCATCAGTCCCATAGTCTTTGAATGGAGGTCGCTCCATTCAAACAAGGGATTTAGGACTCTTCCCCCCCTTCTTGTGATCTATGGGGGTCTTAATGGTCGGATCTAACAGTTTGATCGGTGGAGGGGTCCGACACCCGGCACCCCCACCAAACCGCTGTTTGCAGCAGTCGCTGGAAACAACAAAAGTTGACTGAGGCGTAAGCAGAAGGCGCCACCCAGTGTGCAGTGGTCGTGCCAGGGTACTGCAACTCATCTTCCATCATCATGACGCTGGTTGAGCAGGGATGGGTTCGCCCTGAGCCCTTCCAGCGGAGGTGACCACCCTGGATTTTCCCGCGTAGCCCCCTCTCATATTCCATCAGGTCTTGATTACTGCCACATGCATTCCCACTGTAGACCGCACCGTCTGCCAAGGAACGGGGCAGAGAACGCCCCCCAAGACACAAGGGTCTGAGACCAAATATAGCCCATGCCACCAAGGCCACCCTCCTTCTAGATGTGGCTCTAGGACTGCACAGATCCTGTCCACGCCCCCGGGCACCATGCCACCCTCCCACCAGCATACGTGCCCTCTCATGCCCAACACTAACAGCTTTTTGGTAAGTATTGTCAGGGGAGCCCCTGTCCACATGCGTTATGGATGGCCATAAAGGGGGACTCAAAAATTAGGACCCCCGATCTAGAGCTAACTGTTCAGTCTCTTGAGCACTTGGCACAACCATCCATTGAGTTCAATGGGCACAGCGTAATACTACATTTTAAGGCGGCAGACTAAATATGGACACAATGGTAGCTCCCCCCCCCCAAAAAAAAATAGTGATGGGGCTGCAGCAATACCACCCCACGCCCCCCTTCTCCCAGTGATCAGAGCAGGGACCAGCTGTTCTGAAACTACAACTCCCAGAATCCTCCTTTCACTTTTATGTGAGTTGCAAGTAAGTGTGCATGCTGGGAGTTGTAGTTGCACAGCAGCTGGAGTGCCGAAGGTTGCTGATCCCTGCCATAGAGAAATGAGGAACCCCCTTTAAATCAACGTATCATGAAAATGTCTACAACCTTCTGATTTGCTTTGGGTTTCAGTTCCTCACCACTAAGATCCCTGCTTGCTGTCAGTGAATGGAAGCATTCTTGTTTACACCCAGAGGCGGAAAAACCTGTCCAGACCAGAGGCCCTAACACTTCTCACCCCTGAGGTTTTGCTACAGTTGTATCCAGCCCGAAATCCTCTCACAGCAATTTTGTTACAATGTATCAACGGAGGGAACATGTATCGGTCTGGAGTTCAGGCGGTTTGCCAAGGGGTCCACCACTGTAATCAGCTGTGAGAAGAATGAGGTCTGTAGGGGGTTCTAGGAAAGTTTCCATTCACTGATAACAAGCAGAGACCTTGAAAATCGTGAGAAAATTAAGCGCAAAGTAAATTAGAAAATTGCCAAACTTTACATTACACAGTGGTTAAAGGGGAACTCCGATCTCGGGACCAGGACACCGCGCCCACTTACAGCACTGCTATGGAAGTTACGGAAACAGTGTAGCAGAGCCCGCTCCGGCAGTGGGGGTCCCGTTCTGGAGATATGTGGGACCACCACGGATATGTCAAAAATATTTAAAATAGGAATACCCCTTTAAGGTTTGTCCTGGGATGATTACTTATCACTGAGTGTCTAATCGCTGGGGATCCCACTGATAAAGAGAACAAGGGTCTCCTGCGCCCATCTTAACGGAGCGGCGGTCGGTCATCTCCCATAGAAATCAATGGAGCGGGAGTGCGCGTCCATGACCACGGGTCAGAAACGTATCACCCACCAGAGGTCCTCCGCCTGACGTGACACTACAACTCCCAGCGTGCTCCATTCACTTCCTTCCCAGAACAGCTTGCCAAGTGTGCCTGCTGGGAGTTGTCGTTTTCACGCTGACCCCCGACCCATCCTGTAGGTGGGCGGTAAGTGGTCATCGTGGGGGTAACCCCTGCTGGAAAGTTAAGTCGCGACTATTAACATCAGTCTACGACGTGATTAACTGGAAAACCGCGCCGGACGCACGTCGACGCCCACGACGTGTGAACATGCCTCAAAAAAGTCTTTGGGATGGCGCCCCCGATCACCTGACAGATCAGCCGGAGAACGACTTTATCTGGCGGACTACAAATACCATATCGCCTTAACACTTCTCGACGAGTCATATGACACGGAAAATGGGGGGGGGAGTGTAAAAAAAAAGGTCATATGGCCCTGACAAGGGCCAGCACCTAGGCAAACCCCCTGGGCACCACACCTCTAGTGCCACCCTACAACCTGTCACTTCGTGCCCCCCCTCACCTGAAGTAGTAGACATCGCTCTTGCCAGCGCTCAGCCCGGACTTTCTGATGACCTCCTCCTTCTTCCAGCCCGGCGGCAGTGCCGGACAGTCCATCCTCCTCTTCTCCATGGACCAGCACACGACCTACACCATAGCCCGGCGGCTCCTCTCTGCCCCCCGCCTCACACGGCGCTGTCAAGTGACAGCAGCGCCCCCTAGCAGCCGCGATACTCTTCCGCAAATTAGTCCCGGGCCCTGAGCTGGCGGAGGGATACCGCAGACCAGGAAACCGGTGTTCTGCTGAGTCCCCACGGTGACAGGCGCTCGTTTAACCCTTTCCTGGTGCGGTGACGCAAAATAGTCCGCGGGCTCGGTTTATGTATCGATTAAACCCTTTATCCCTTGTGTGAATGAACTACGACTCTCATCAGCCAAGCATGGTGGGGGGGCTGTGGGTTCCTGGGAGCTTTAGTTTAATCGGTACCAGAACGAATTTCGTTGTGTTCTTCCGAGAGGAATGGGCAGGGATTTTATATTCTCTGTGGTGCAGTTTAACCCTTTCGCTGCCAGATACCAATTACAAACGCGCGCCACGTCGTGTCCAATACTAATAAAATTTTCAAAAATTTGCTGGAAACGTTCTGTCTTTTCCATTTTCAGGGTTTGTCACAGTGTATCAGACTAGAGAGAAAGGTATCGGACTGGATACGGTTGTAACAAAGCCTCAGCTGTGAGCGGTATTAGGCCACGTCACATAATTTCCGCTGCGTCTGAACCTATTTAAAGCCTATATTTACGTTTCCATTCATCGACACCAAACATTCGGAGAACCCCTTTACCTATACATATACTTTACAATATAAAGGTAAACCGCCTCACGTGGAGGAGAGCGGTCACCCCCGGCTGCTCTTTCAGACGTGCGATCTGTCCAAAATGAAGGACTATTTTTCGGGACGGACCACAGAAGAACTGCGTCCGTGTGCGGTCTTGTTTTTGTCATGCACCCATTGACTTGAATGGTACCTGCTGGGATTTTCTCTTCGCGGACCGGATGATGGAAAAATCAGTCTGTGAATTGGTCCATTGGCTATAACGGGTTGGGGTTCAGTCCGGGTGCGATCCGTTCTACCCTCATCATCCGTCTGCATGAGGTGAAACCTGAATCTCCTGGTCCCAATGCTAAATCCGAAATGCCCCCCCCCCCCTTCTCTACCTATACTGGTGACCTTTTGGCCCCGCATGTACGTACCATGGTGTGGGCCGACCGCCTAAGCTAGGCGCCTGAACCCGTCCGACCTTCTTGACCCCACAGACCAAGTATCAGCAACCTCCGGCGATTCAGCTGTGGTGAAACTACAACTCCCAGCATGCACACTTGCTTGGCTGTCATGAGAACTCCTATAGAAGTGAATGGTGCATGCTGGGAGTTATAGTTTCACTGCTGACCCCTGCCATAGATATTAGAAACTGGCAGAATCCACTGTCAAATACTGCGGGGACCTGTAATGGAAGTGAAACTACAACTCCCAGCATGCACACTTGCTTGGTTGTCGTGAGAACTCCTATAGAAGTGAATGGTGCATGCTGGGAGTTATAGTTTCACTTCTGACTCCTGCCGTAGACGTTAGAAACTGGCAGAATCCACTGTCAAATACTGAATGCGGGGATCGGTAAAGGGAGTGAAACTACAACTCCCAACATGTCCCGACAGTCACTGATCTGATGTATACAGAGCGTGTATATACGCTCTATGCCTATAGGGGGTGCTGTAATTGGGGCTTTTCTGGGGCCATTTGCTCTCTCTTTAGGGTGCATCCACATGGGGGGTATATTCCACAGCTTTTTGGGTGGGATCTGCGTGAAAATTTAAATTTTAATTTGGGTTTTCTCACAGAGTGGGAATGGGTCCCAGTAGAGGGAAGGATGAAAACCGTCCTCTGCTGGGATCCGTTCCAGCGCAGGAGCATATTTTCCTCCATTACATCACCAGCCAGCGTCGGCAGTAGAGGGGTTAATCCATACACACCCATCCACTCCCATCATCCCGCATGGACTAGAACCTCCTGGTGCATTAGTTAGCTAGACTTCACATGACGCAGGCTCCCAGCTGACCCCTACCATACGCCCGGCCCCCACAAAGCCTGTATTCATAGCGCCATCACAATACGGGCGTCTGCCTGATGACCTCCTTCACATGTCAACCCGCCAGCGGCCAGAGGTGGAACAACGGGGGTCACAAATTCCCATTCACACAATGCGACAGAACACTGTGCGTTATTGAGCCCCTGTTGTTTCCTTTTGTATCTCTGGCATCTGTCTGCCGTTTTTACCCTTTTGAAAGGCAAAAACAATGTAAGTGTGTTTCACATATAGTACCTCCAGAGCCGCACTCACTATTCTGCTGGTGGAGTCACTGTGTACAGACATTACTTATCCTGTACTGATCCTGAGATACATCCTGTATTATACTCCAGAGCTGTACTCACTATTCTGCTGGTGGAGTTACTGTGTACATACATTACTTATCTTGTCCCTGATCTTGAGTTACACTCTGTATTATACTCCAGAGCTGCACTCACTATTCTGCTGGTGCAGTCACTGTGTACATGCATTACATTACTTATCCTGTACTGATCCTGAGTTACATCCTGTATTATACTTCAGAGCTGCACTCACTATTCTGCTGGTGGAGTCACTGTGTACACACATTACTTATCCTATCCTGATTCTGAGTTCTATCCTGTATTATACTCCGGAGCTGCACTCACTATTCTGCTGGTGCAGTCACTGTGTACATACATTACATTACTTATCCTGTACTGATTCTGAGTTACATCCTGTACTATACTCCAGAGCTGCACTCACTATTCTGCTGTGCAGTCACTGTGTGCATACATTACTTATCCTGTACTGATCCCGAGTTACATCCTGTATTATACTCCAGAGCTGAGCTCTAATATTCACTACTGGCTCACTGTCTGCATAGGGCTTTTGCTTGCTATTCACCTGCTTGGCTGTTTTTGGCACTCCCTTGAGCATGCGAGATTCTGATATTGATGACGTATCCACATGATAGGTCATCAGTATTTGGTCAGTGAGGGTCCAACATCCGGGACCCCCATCATCAGCTGCTTGAAGAGGACATGGCGCTCACCGAAGCACCACAGCCTTGTCACATCTTACCAAGCACAGCGCCGTACCTTGTATAGTGGCTGACTTTGGTATTGCAGCCCAGGCCCATTCACTTGAATGAGACTGAGGAGCAGGAAAGTCACGCGACCGATGAATGTGGTGGAGTCACTGGCCTACGAAAGAGGAAGTGCCGGGAGTCGGATCCTCTCTGATCTGGTATTGACCTGTCCTGAGGGTAGGCCATCAATATCAAAATCTCAGACAACCCCTTTAAGATTCGGTGAGAGGTGACCACGTGTTTGAGAAGCCTTCAGGGTCAGAGAACATGCCAGGCTTCCTCTTGTTATGTAAACTGCTGCATCCTACGAATTTAAAGGCCCCCCCCCCCCCTCCTTTCTAGAGATAAGCGGCAGCAGAAGTGCCCTCTGCACTTTAATGGACAGGGCCAGGTGTGATGATGTTACTACTGCCCGGTCCTGTCAATCACAGTGCAGAGGGCTCAGCAGCTGCAGAGAGAGCAGAGCCTCTAGGTGTAATGTTGACGCCCCCGTTGCTCTGAGAGGCTCATTTGCATATATTAAAACCTAATTTTTCTCAGCAATGCGGACACATAGGAACATGGGACCAACACAGATGCCTTCAGCTGCCAAGCACACATGTAACAGGTCAGCCAGTGTCATAGTGACCAGTGGCGTATCAAAACAGATGGAAGCGCTCATTGCTGGAGCGCCGGGAGCTGCGGTCCTGTCACTCACCGCTCAGCTCCCAGCGCTCCTCCCCTCCTTCAGGCCGAGGCACTCTGAATGTGAAGGCAGGAAGACTTCTCCCCGCTCCACCATTCAGCCTGCAGGCACGGATCGCTCTGTCGGCCTGTGTGGGCGGAGCCTGTAACACGAAAATCTGCATAAGCTCCGCCCACACCGTGTGAATGGGGCATAATGAAGGGTTAAGTACTTTAAAGGGGGCACAATGGGCATTACTACTATTAAGAAAGGGCATAACTACTGTGAGGGGGGAACAATGAGGGTATAACTACTGTGAATGGGGCACAATGAAGGGCTAAGTACTTTAAGCGGGCACAATGTGGGCATAACTACTGTTAGGGGGCACACATCTGTACAAAACTACTGTGAAGGTTGTACAATGAGGGCAATACTAATGTGAGGGGGTACGATTTTTTTAAAAGTATTGTGGGGGGAAGGTGCCAGAGAAAGGACCCGCCCCGGGTGCCAAACAGCCTAGGCATGCCACTGATAGGGACTAACCTGCTGACAGATGCCCTTTAACATTACATGATCCTTTAATCAGCATTGTCGACCATTACACAGGTTTGACCCCCGGAAATTATGCTTGACTGCTTGATGTCATCGCTTGATGTCCCAGAATTTCTGCCTTTTTTTATTTTTTTTTGTTGGGGGGAATGGTTGCAAGGGAGTTTGTCAGCAGTTTTCATCATTCTAAACTGCTGCCAGCAGTAGGTAGAGGCTGGGGAGAGCAGGACAAACATAACTGCTGTGTAATTTTAATTAGCAGGAGTAGTGTAAATAGGAAGTTGTTTTCTGCCAGGTTTTTACTCCTACAGGTGTCCAGGAGGAGGAGCTTCACTGTGAAGTGCTTTCTGCATTGAGCTGCCATCTTCTATCTGATTGGACAAGGAGGGTTTGATCTGACTGTATTGACCCTGATAAGCGGCAGCAGAAGTCTATAAGCTTATTAATCTCCGGGCTGACAGGCAACGGCTGTAGAATCTGATCCATTTTCGGCAATGTGTACCTATCTGGGTATGTCAGTGTGCCAGAAGTCGCGGGGCACACCTGAGGCGGTGGGCTTGCTGGCTCACTCTGCCATACCTCGCCCAATATCAGCCCAGGATAGGTGAGTGCCTGTATGACCCCTCCACCCATCACAACCCCCACCCCCACCCATCCCCCTCCACAGCCATCATAGGACAGAGGGGTGGTGTCACCATCTGGTCAGATCCAACCTACCTTTTACATGCTAATGTAGTGAGCAAGAGGAAAGATCTTTTCCATTTCTGCTCATGAAGGGGGGTAGAAGTCTGAGGTGGGGGGGGTTCTTCTTATATGTAAATAAATCTAAATGACTGTCTAATGTAGCCTTATTTACCATTTGTAAGATCTCTGATTGCTGCCAGCGAATGGTGAGGTGAAGACTGTAAAGCTATTTCTCACAACTAAGAAGTTGCTAAATTCTTTGTGTGCGTCAGCCACTAGGGGGAGCTGATTGCATACAGATCTATACTATACAGCCAGTATTGAGTTTTTAGGGAGCTGTAAAAATCTGAATTCATTGAGCTCCCCCTAGTGGTGGCTGCAGATAACCACAATTGTGTCTTTGAAGTAATATGGAAGTAAGAGATCTGTATCAGAAATCTGGAGCTGGAACCGGTGTAAAAATATAAAGTAGTGAAATAGATCAGCAGTCCTCACCACCCTAGACCACCGGAGACACTAAGTATTAACCCTTACAACACTCTAAACTATTAGGGATACTATAAACTGTACCATGGATGGACCCTGTGCATGCGCCGATGATATTTAGTTGTGTTCTAGGGGACAGCACATTTCCTCGACATACCCATTATGGCCGCGTCACCTTAAAGTTTGGCTGTCAGGGTGTCGGCTTTTCTTCTCACCAGTAATTATCTCGCCTTCCTTAACCCTTGCAAGCCACAACCTGTACCTCATTGCCTTCCATGTGCGCCCGATAGCGCTGAGTCCTGCACATGTCACCACAAACATCTGCAAGAATATACACGCCGCCGCTGCGTCTCATGGGATTCACCCGTCAGGGAGGAGGCGAGACGCAGCTAACACTTTGATGCCGGCTTCTGTTGATCCAGAGGGTTCAGCGTAATTGCCTGCTGTTCAGATCATGGAGGGCTATCGCTCATATGTTATGATGGTCACAGGAGTCTGAATACATATATGTTGGGTAAATAAAGCTTAAAGGGATGGCCTCAAATGGGGAGCCCCTTCTCCACAGCAAGCCATCCTAGTGGTCAGCTGCTGAAAACAAAAAAAAATGAAGATTACAGCTGGCGACCACTACAGGGGAAATGTGGTATTGCATGGAAGATCCTCGTGGGCAGGAACTTCTCTCCAATGTGGCTGATGATTGGACAACCCCTTTGATCATCAATGATAGGCTCCTCGGGGATAGCATCAGAGGTTTTTGGTCAGTCAATTGGCAGGGTATGCATGTTTACTGCAATTTCTTGTCTGCAGTAGACATATATCCTCCACCAGGCTGAGAATGTGGTATTACATGGCAGCTCCTCGTGGGCAGGAACTTTTCTCCATTGTGGCTGATGATTGGATAAACCCTTTGATCACCGATGATAAGCTCCAGAGGTTTTTTGCTGTTGATTGGCAGAGTATGCATGTTAACTGCAATTTCTTGGTTGCAGTAAACATGCATCCTCTGCCAATCTGAGCATGTGGTATTGCATGAGAGCTCCTCATGGACAGGAACTTGTCTCCAATGTTGCTGATGATTGGACAACCCTTTCAATCACTGATTATAAGCTCCTTAGGGGATACGTAGCACCAGACATTTTTTGTCAGTCGATTGGCAAAGTATGCATGTTTACTGCAATTTCTTGGTTGCAGTACACATGCATCCTCTGCCAATCTGAACATGTATATTTATACTGGCATCTGTTGGCTCCACAACATTAGCTTTTAACCAATAGTCTCTATGCATACCGGTGGCCTAACATCTGGATTTCAACATATTCATCCTCTGTTCTGACGAGAGATAAGCAGCAAACAGAAGCGGTCGGCGGCCACTTTTCTCCCTATTGCAGTAAGCGTACACGTTCAGCTCATCTGAGGATTCAGGATCTATAGCTGTCGATCCGATGAGCTTGCAGCTGACAGCTCTGTCCAGTTTACATCCTGTATCAATTTCGCATGATTTTCAAGATCTCTGCTTGCTGTCATTCTAAAAGAACCCTTAATGTTTGCTTTCAATAGAGTAAGAACATCTCCAGTCATCACAAATTGTTGATGTCAGTGTGTTTCTCCCCCTGCTCTCCCAGGGTAATGATTCTCACCCAGCTTTCCCAGGCTCCTGAGCTGATATTCTGACATTCTTCATTTTCCGCACTGCTGCATCGCTGAGTACATCCGCTAATCAGGACTCTGGGAAAGCTGGATTGCTAGGCCTATCAAAGCTGCAGTGCAGGCTACGTAGGTTGCCACCCAGCTTTCCCAGGATCTAAATAAGGCCTCATGCACAAGAGCGTATTTTCTTTTTGTGTCCGTTCCGTTTTTTTTCCGGACCGTATACGGAACCATTCATTTCAATGGGTTTACAAAAAAAGAAAACGGAAGTTACTCCGTCTGCATTCCGTTTCCGTATGTCCGCATTTCCATTCCGCAAAAAAATAGAACATGTCCTATTATTGTAAGCATTACGGACAAGGATAGTGCTGTTCTTTTAGGGGCCAGCTGTTCCGTTCCGCAAAATACGGAATGCACACGGACGTCATCCGTATTTTTTGCGGATTTGTTTTTTGCGGACCGCAAAATGCATACGGTCGTGTGCATGAGGCCTAACTAAGAGAAGCAGCATTGCATAATTCTGAACTGACAAGAGAAGTGCTGCAGTATAAAGCATGGCGCCAGGAAAAGTACATAATCACGCTGCCCTCACCTTTTCCAAAATCTTCACACTGGAATATTCCTGTATATAAAGAGAAGCTCAGGGCTTATAGGAGGTATCATGAATTCTTAACTCCTTCTCTACCAGACAATAGTCTATAACTTTGACTCTCTTTTCTTTTTTACTTTCGGGAGGGTTTACGGCACCCCTCAAACTCCTGCTAGCTTAAAGAGGAGCTACCCCCTCTCCTGCCATGTCTGTTTTAGTAACTGCTTGCATCCCCCTTGTAATAATAATTCTGGAGCATCCACTCTATGTTGTGTTGTTCCTCTATTATTCCTGCTGGAAGTTTATGAATGAAAAAAAAAAAAAAAAAAAGTCCAGCTGAGTGTTACCAGTTGCAGCTGTGTCTCTGCACAGTCTGACACTATCCAATCAGTGCTGCCAAGGTCAGACTGTATAGGGGCACACCCCAAACTGGTAACACCCAGCTGACCCTTCATTCATAACTTGTAGCAGGAATAATAGAGGAATGGCACAATATAGAGCCATAAGAAGAGATGCTCCAGAATTGTTAGTACATGGGGAATGCAAGTAGACATGTCAGGGGTTTGATGGATGAGGGTGCAACCATTGAGACCCCACTGTTTAGGAGAATGGGGGGGGGGGGGTCCCTGAGTCTCATCCACTTCAAAATCCCACTAGACTAGTAGAGGAGACTGAATGGAGTGGTGGTCACACGTGCTCGCTGCCGCTCCCTGAGATCACAGAGCACTGTACTTGGCTATCCCCATCAGTCCTATCAATGGCATGCCTGACCGCCGCTTCAATCAATCTCCTCTGGAACGGGGGGCTCAGGACCCAGTGTCTTATCGATACCCTCTGCCTCATGACAATATTATATCCTCCTTTGCAACCATTAATATATTGATCCAATGAAGCAACTTTGCACATGGATGCATAATAATCTCCTATCGTTTTGTGTATACAGCTCCTGCGCGGATCTATGTGTCTCTATGTACAGACTACAAAACAAATCCTGAGTAGCCTGATGCAGCAGACACGCGTTAATCTACTGTCCTCTACTTTTTGCAAACTGACTGAAGGTTACAAGAAAAGGAGGACAGAGAACTGCAGGATCCAACTACACGGGGTCTGTTTGTGGTCTGTAACCATGGAGGGGCATAGATTTGCATGGGAGCTGCAGACCTAAAAGTGATAGGAGATTTTCAAGGAAGACTATTTGCAAAGCTGGTAAAAAAAATTTTTTATTGGAGCAATAAAAACTGTTGCAAAGGGGGAGCAGAGTCTATTAAAGGGGGCCTCCTACAGGTGTCAGAGCAAGGGCAAAAAGACCTACTGGTCTGGGGAACCATCATGGATTAGGTGTCAGGTGTGTATGGTATTTCAGGAGGGTAAATGGGGACGCTCCGGAAGCTTCATCCAGCAGGACATCCGCAAAACAAAGGATATGAAGAACCCCTCTTGAAGACAGTGGTTCAAGGCAGCGACCGCTTCAGCACCTCGGAGGACCTCCTTATGAGTAATGATTGATGGGAACTTGTGATCAGTGCAGGTTTGACATCAACAGAGGGGGCACTGTGCTCAGTGGAGCTGCCCTGCGGGCCTTTTAAGCGCCAGCTTTGTCCATGCTCCGGGCCTGATATTGCTGCTCAGCCCCATTCACCGAGCACAGCGCCCCCTTCTTTGCTGTGATCAGTTGGGGTCCCTCTGGTCAGAGCTGCACCACTCACATAGCGATTGCAAGTCTTGAGCTATATGTCATCCTTCATTAGTACAGTCGTCTTTAAGGGTCCATTCACACGTCCGCAAAATGGGTCTGCATCCGTTCCGCAATTTTGCGGAACAGGTGCGGATCTATTCGTTTTCAATGAGGCCGGAATGTGCTGTCCGCATCCGCATTTGCGGATCCGCACTTCCGTTCCGCAAAAAAATAGAACATGTACTTTTCTATGAGAGTGTCGGTGATGTGCGGTCCGCAAAATGTGGAACGCACATTGCCGGTGTCCGTGTTTTGCGGATCCGCAAAACACATACGGACATGTGAATGGACCCTAACCCTTTAAGGACCATATGGGTCCATACAGCATATATCCTGCGATGCACAGCCCATCACACAGACCGCCTAGCCTGACGGAGGGTTGAAATATTAGTTTTCCCGTAATTTTCGGGCTGTTTCTATTTCGTAATGACGTCACACAAAGCTGGGATAGGGGCCGGGAGGACGTGACCTGTGTCTTCCCTGCATTCCTCCATGTACAGATCATTGATATTACGTCTCTGGTATGGGGCTCACATTGCTGCCAACTATTTGCAGGGACTCTCCCTAATTTTTTGAGACAGTCCTGGCAAATTAGGGCTTTTCCAAGCTGAAAATAAGTGGGTTTTATGTTATTTCCACCCATGAGTGGACAGAACTAGGTGTGTTTGGGGTCCTTCCTGAGCGTAGGGCTTTCATGCCCCAAATTTACCAACTATAATGTTGGTAAGTATGGGCTGAGCAGCAGGAGGGGCCTGAAACGCGTCACATACAAGTGCCTATTTTGGGTACCATAATCAAAGCTTTGGTAATGGTCATTTCCACTGACCACTTTGAGGCCGATTTTGGGCGTCGGGACCAGGAGGTTGGGTGAGGTGACAAGTTAGAGTCTGGACAAGCAGGGACTTAAAGAGGCTGCCATCAAAGTCAGACAGGTACAGGTCCCACCTCTGAGACCCGCACCTATTTCCAGAACAGACCTCCAAAGTGAAGGAAAGCGCACCACGCATGCGCCGTGTGCCTTCTATTCACTTCTATGGGAGCGCGAATATAGCCGAGCGAGAGCGATTGGTTATGTGACGAAGTCCTATAGGAATAAATGGAGAGTGCGCTGCGCAAGCTTTTATGAGACTGCCGGAGATAGCGGAACCAGTGCTTAACTATTTTCGGAACTCCCATGGAAATAAATGGAGGGTGGCTGTGCATGTGTGGCTGCTCTGCGCTCACTTCAGGGTCCCATTCTGGAGATAAATGCGCCTAGCGATATGCCACCCGTGGCTAAGATGAGACAACCATTTTAAAACTGGATAACACTTCTACTATATGGGTTGCGGTACCCTTTGTGGTAAGACAGATTCATAAAACTGCGTGAAAGAAAAACTATCTTGGTTGCCCATAGCAACCAATCACGGCACAGCTTTCATTTTACAGGAAGAGAATGCAAAATGAAAGCAGCGATGGGATTGGTTGCTATGGGCAACAAAGACAGCGGGCAGATATATAAAAAAAAGTCTAAACTAAAAACTGCCTGTTGCTCCTGGCAATGAATCCCAGTGTGGCTTTCATTTTCCAGGAGCAAAGTATGAAATGAAAGCTGTGGCGGGGTTGGTTGCTATGGGCGACAACCAGTTTTCATAAATCTGCCTCACTGGCTCTGTGGCCCATAGCAACCAATCACAGCGCAGCTTTCATTTTCCAGGAGCACAATCAGAAATGTAAGCCAGGTTGTGATTGTTTGCTACGGGGGCAACAGAGACCGTTTTATTTTAAGACAAATTTCCTAAATCTCGTCGAGCAGCTTCGCTTGTTACAGCACCCGAAGAGTTAACACCAAATCACGTGCTCGCGTTCTGTCACATTTCCCGTAAAACTTCCCCGCTCTTGACCGCCAGCTATCTCTCTGGCCCGTAGCCCTTGCTGAGTCACACTATAGTTATGCAATATCACGCAAAAACTTTTTTGCACCTTTTATTAAAAAGAAAAAAAAAAGAAACCCTATGGCCATTAAATCCATCGTCTCCAACCAGAACAGGCAGTGAAGGGTTAACCCTCTCCAGGCAGAGTGTGCAGTTCTTTCCGCTAGCACAGAACGTTCTGCCAGATCAGAGGTCAGGACGAGACGGGCTTGGCGCTGGTCATGGCGAATACCTTTGCTTTCCTTTTATATGGTTTGACCGCGGATCTGATCAAACTTAACCCATGAAAGTCCACCGCATCATGAGCGCATGACGCGCTTCCCCCCCAGGCAGTACCTCACTATCCATTCCAGACTTGTCAACCCCCGGTTGCCTGGTGCCAAAAAAAAGGTTGCACCATGGGGTATCTTCGGTTTTGGGGTTCCCCTTTAAGAGAAGACAATCGCAGAGCAAATCAAGTATTGGTTACTGTGACTTTAAGAGATACTCTGCTTGTCGTGGAGGCACTATGGCTGTCATGGGCGTGAGGAAGGTACGTGTCTGCTCTGTCACCCTGTGGAAAGCTGTGAGATCACATTGGTCGCTATATGGTGTTTTTATTAGAGCGCTGTATGGCGGTCTCTCGTACTTAGGTATAAGTATTGGTTACTGTCACTTTAAGAGGCGCTCTGCTTGTCATGGAGGCACCATGGCTGCCGTCAGGGTGTGGACTGTACGTGTGTATGAGGTTCGTGTAGTAAAAAGTCTCCCTGAAACCAGTTCCTAGGGGTGTGACACCGAGGATCGGGAAATCAGTTTTTCATGTCAAATCTGTTACGGAAACTTCTGGAGAATTGTCTCCCTGGGAATCATGGAAATCGAGGAGCAGGAAAAGTCACTCTCAGGCCGGAGACAGGACGAGACGTCTCCTCCTGGCATAAGTGACTGCACCGTGGGAAGATCCGCCCGGGACGCCGTCATCGGTTCGCGGTTATTTTTGAGGTGATTAAAGGGAGACGACTTCAGAATACGGTTACAACGTCCTGTCACTTATACTACGTTAGGGAGACCAGGCGTCTTCTTCGTCCCGGACATGTCCTCTTTCTGTAACCTAAAAAACTGTCCGGGATTAATATCCAGGATTCTCAAGGGGGGAGGCGCTATAACTAGTCTTAGGCCTTGTTCACATTTCTGTTCATTCGACATCCGTGAAAAAAATCAATCCGTGTTTCATTCGTGAAGGATCCATGTTTAGTCCGCGTGCCTGTTTTTTCCTTCCACGTGTCATCCGTATTCCACTGACACTTCTCAGTTGAAAATTTATTTAAAAAACATCAGTGAAAAATGGACGCTACACAGGTGTTGATTTGCATTGACCCATAGGCCTCAATGGGCGTGTTGGTCTGCATCGTGGACCAGCAATCCTCAGACGCACTACTTGGGGTCCCTTAAAGTACACATTTTTGTCGTGACGCCAGTTGCAGTGAAGCAACAAGGGCACAGGGCCCCTTTTAGTGAAATGGATGGTACCCAGGGTAGGAATGCCAAAGTGGTGTAGGATGGCCTAATGTCCCTTAATGGCGTTGCACTTGTCATGGTGCTCCTACCTGGATACGCTGGAACACCAGGCGTGGCCGTCCGAAAGCAGAAAAAGGGGTAGTTGAATGGTGGGATGAAGAACAAATTTAGTCCAGACCTTGTGATGAACTTGATAACAGCTTTAATTAAATAAACTTTCTTCCAACACGATTTATAGTCTTTGTCTTGGTTTCCAGCAGGCTTTGGTATTAACGGTGGCAGGCAAACAAACTCAACTCTGCTACATCTGTCGCTCTCTGGCTCTGCTCTGCTAACAGGATAACTGTAAAACTTAGCTTTAGCTGTACTTTCCTCTGTAATCTGGTCTCTAACTTTCTTTATCCAGGAAACTTTCTCCTCCTGGATTTTGAGGCTTCAGGCTTTGGCCTCTGTGTCCAGCAGACCTGAAGGTGCTCTAGCTGGCTTAGGCAGGGACGAGCTCCTGCAGCACAACCTCCCTTGGCAGGGGGTAAACTAGACTGACTTCAAACTGACTAAATTTCTCCCTCTCTTGGAGAGATCTAGAATGGAAAGGAGGTTCCATTCTCTGCAAATGTAGCTCTGCCATGCTTGCCGCCATCTGCTGGTGAACCAGTTACATTACACTGAAACAGTCACATAACAAGAAATAGCAATACACATTTTGCACGACCTGGAAATTAATACATGCAATAACATTAGGTTGACCATAGAAGACAGTAGCAAGGCGCAAAGGTGGTAATGCCACTCTGGGGCGTTACAGACCAAAGTAGCATAGGTCAGCAAAAAAATACTGATGTGTGAACAAGCGTGTTAAAATCAATGGGTACATGTGCCGTCCATGAAAAATGCAGACAGCACACGTCAGTGAAAAACAGAAATGTGAAAGAGGCCTTAGAGGTCAGGAGGCCTCAGGGAGTGGTGAATATGCGCTTTACTCACCGCTCCATGATCCTCTTCAGCAGGTGACGGTCCTGCATATCAGTGTGAAGAGCAGGAGTGGCGGCGCTCGGTGGAGTGAAGGAGAGGTGAGTATTCCAAAAAATTCCACCTGGTCTGAGGTTTGCAACTCTGCATTTAGGGGAATGAGGTGTTGGGTGGGCCGAAGGGGTAATTTCTGAGCAGTGGCAGCCCAGGGGTGTGCATGGCATACATTTGGGTCTTTATGAATTTGTGAGCTGATTTGGACTTTATTCTGGAGTCTGAATAAATTTGAGGCTGATCTGGGGTCTGTATGAATTGGAGTCTGGTCTGGGGTCTGTATGAATTTGAGTCTGGTCTGGGGGTCTGTATGAATTTGAGGCTGGTCTGGGGTCTGTATGAATTTGAGTCTGGTCTGGGGGTCTGTATGAATTTGAGGCTGGTCTGGGGTCTGTATGAATTTGAGTCTGGTCTGGGGTCTGTATGAATTTGAGGCTGGTCTGGGGTCTGTATGAATTTGAGGCTGGTCTGTGGTTCTGTATGAATTTGAGGCTGGTCTGTGGTTCTGTATGAATTTGAGGCTGGTCTGTGGTTCTGTATGAATTTGAGGCTGGTCTGGGGTCTGTATGAATTTGAGGCTGGTCTGGGGTATGTATGAATTTGAGGCTGGTCTGGAGTCTGTATGAATTTGAGGCTGGTCTGGAGTCTGTATGAATTTGAGGCTGATCTGGGGTCTGTATGAATTTGAGGCTGGTCTGGGGTCTGTATGAATTTGAGACTGGTCTGGGGTCTGTATGAATTTGAGGCTGGTCTGGAGTCTGTATGAATTTGAGGCTGGTCTGTGGTTCTGTATGAATTTGAGGCTGGTCTGTGGTTCTGTATGAATTTGAGGCTGGTCTGTGGTTCTGTATGAATTTGAGGCTGGTCTGGGTCTGTATGAATTTGAGGGGGGGTATGGGATCTGGGGTCTGTATGAATTTGAGTCTAGTCTGCGGTCTGTATGAATTTAAGGCTGGTCTGGGGTCTGTATGAATTTGAGTCTGGTCTGGGGTCTGTATGAATTTGAGTCTGGTCTGGTGTCTCTATGAATTTAAGGCTGGTCTAGGGTCTGTATGAATTTGAGGCTGGTCTGGGGTCTGTATGAATTTAAGGCTGGTCTGGGGTCTGTATGAATTTGAGGCTGGTCTGGGGTCTGTATGAATTTAAGGCTGGTCTGGGGTCTGTATGAATTTAAGGCTGGTCTGGGGTCTGTATGAATTTAAGGCTGGTCTGGGGTTCTGTATGAATTTGAGGTCTGATGCATGGTGGACTGGTTGTAGCAAGCTGCAGAACACCCCATGCATTCATAATGAAGAACACCCCATGAGGTGTGATGAGACACAGGCTGTGTTATATAGAGATGTAAATGGATGGTGTGGGGTCTGCTGATCCTCATTGTGTTGGAGGCATGGTGTTCTACAGTAGGGAGATCAGCGGCTGCAGAAGTTTCTCCGTCCATTTCCATCAGTATATAACGCAGTCTGTATCTCATTGCAGGCCGTTGCCACAGTTATAGCCTTCAGCAGCATATAGGAACAACCGAAGGGACGGCGCCCCCCACAGCCAGGTAGCATTATTTGATGTGCCTGTTGGCCAAATTTTCTAGAAACTGCCTTCCTAGTCAACCTGAACAATGTCCAAACACATGCAAATTCATGGAAGAATTACAGAAAGAATTCCTGTGTTTTTGTCTCGTGTCTCCCCCCCTTCCACCAAGTGCAGGTGTCCGACTGCCTCATGCCACCATCCTGCCCCAAGTGTCCTCCTTTTTGAAAACCAAAATATGGTCGCCTTATACTACATATAGTGAAGCTTGGGTTTTCTGATTTGTAAATAACATAACTGGGTCTACCTGCACCCACCACTAGGGGGAGCTCACTGCATATGAGCTTATACATCTGGTATAGAACTCAATGCATAAAGCTGTAGTCCAGGGATGTCAAACTCGTGGCCTGCCAGCTGTTGCAAAACGACATCTCCCAGCATGCCCTGATAGCTGTAGGATGCCCGAGCATGATGGAAGTTGTCGTTTTTGAACAGCTGTGGGGACACGAGTTTGACATTCCTGCTGTAGTCTAGTGGAAGCTGCAGGTACAACAGATTTGATAATTTACCTACTTTTGTCTGCCTGCAGCCGCCACTAGGGGGAGCCCTCTGCATATGAACTTGTGCTACTTGTAGAAAACTTAATGCATAAAGCTGTAGGTTCCTCCTAGTGGCAGCTGTAGGTTCCTCCTAGTGGCAGCTGTAGGTTCCTCCTAGTGGCAGCTGTAGGTACAACAGATTTGAAAAATAACCTGCACCAAGTACTAGCAGGAGCCCTCTGCATATGAACTGATACAGCTGGTATAGCACTCCATATATAAAACTGTATTCTGTAGGCTACCCCCTAGTGGCACCTGTAGGTACAACAGATTTTATAAATGCCATAATTTTGCCTGCCTGCAGCCGCCACTAGGGGGCGTTTGCTGTATATGAACATATACAACTGTATTTTGCGATCTGCAAAACGCGAATCCGCAAAAAATATGGATGAAAGCCGTGTGATGTCCATGTTGCATCCGTTTTTTTGCCAAACGAAATGCGCAGCTCCACTCGTGCAGCGGTTTGATCATGCGCTTGCACATTCGCTGTGTACGACGGAGCTATACCTCAGGAGGATCTCTCCCACATGGATAAACACTGACATATGTCACCTATAGGTTCCCATGAGTTGTTTTTGCAGGACGGCTGTTGTAGCAGTGGGTTAGGAACCACCGAGTCAACCTACAGATTTTACTTTGGGCTAATCCTAAGGGCATAATCCTGGCAGTCCCCTGGTTTTACCCCTTTAACCCCCCTGTACAGGGATCTGGAGTTCGCTGCAGGGGAACCACCAGGCCTCTACCTCCTGGAGTAGTCTCTGTTTGGTTGACAGCTGAGTCATGGGGGTCAGAGACACCAATGCAGGGCACCGGGGGATCAGGTGAAATCGTAGTCAGAGACAGGCCAAGGTCAGGGCAGACAGAGTACGAGCAATCTGAAGTCAGGGCAAACAGCGAAGTGTCAATATGGAGATCAGGCATAGGTCAGGTCAGGCAGCGGAGGGTCAATATCCAGGAAACAGGGAGAAATCAGTACACGGGCAGACAAACACAGCACACCTTTGCAGGTACCCTCTCATGGCGGTCACCAGCTATTGGGTGGTGTGAATTAGGGTACGCGTATGCTGGCCCTTCAAGACACGTTCACATGCGCCTTGCGGCAGTGGGCGGAGGCCATGCTAACATAAAGCAGACCCCAGAGGCAGGGCCCGCCGCATGGGAGCAGAAGACAGGGTGAGTGCACCAATGTCTGCCCGGGAGAAGAGGATGGCGGCGAGCACAGTGTGACTATAGTACTGGGGCCCAGGAGAGAGCATAGCCCTATAACAGCTGTCCCTGTGCTGCAGTGTGATATCAGGACTAATTATAAACCTCCTATAGCTGATATGTGATATCTACCAGCCGGGGGCTCAGGGAGAAAGGTTATCCACCGCTGTGATATGTACAAAGACACTGCTACACCATATTGTGGTACAGGGATGTAGCAGAGCCAAAGGTACTACCATTTTTAGAGTTTTGGGGTACATTCACATACTGAAGATTTAATGAAGAAATATCTACACATCTGCTTCATGAGGAATGAGGATGGATAGATGATAGATAGATAGATAGATAGATAGATAGATATGAGAGATAGATAGATAGATGGAGAGATATGAGATAGATAGATAGATATATGAGAGATGGATAGATAGATAGATATATGAGAGATGGATAGATAGATAGATAGATAGATAGATATGAGAGATAGATAGATAGATGCCATAGATTTTCTTAGGAGAGCAGCGCCACCTCTCGGCACTGGCAGTTAGCGCCACCTGGATAGATAGATGGATAGATAAAGATGAAAGAAGGCCAGCAGCACACCACGGATTTCAATGGAAAACGTGTAGTTTATTCACCCAGAGTCAGCAGCTAATAAACTACACGTTTTCCGTTGAAATCCGTGGTGTGCTGCTGGCCTTCTTTCATCTTTACATTGCATTAGACCTAGGTGCCGGTTCACACTGGCCTGATTTGCACCCGCAACTTACAGTGTGCTGCATCCTCATTTTTTTCAAAGCATAGATAGATAAATATGAGATGGATAGGAGATAGATGGATAGACATGAGATAGATAGATAGATAGATAGATAGACATGAGATAGATAGATAGATAGATAGATAGATATGAGATAGATAGATAGATAGATAGATAGATATGAGATAGATAGATAGATATGAGATAGATAGATAGATAGATAGATAGATAATAGATAGATATGAGATAGATAGATATGAGATAGATAGATAGATAGATAGATAGATAGATAGATAGATAGATGCCATAGATTTTCCTAGGAGAGCAGCGCCACCTCTCGGCACTGGCTGTTGGCGCCACCTGGCGGCGGTATGGCAGTAACACAGGAGGGGTGTAGGTGACGGCTGGAGGAGGTGACGTGCTGATGACGGCCCCGCGGGTTCCTCGCTCTCAGGCCGGGGTCAGGCTCACGTTTCCCGCCGGTCGCTTCTGCTGAGTGCAGGATGGAGTCTCCGCGGGAAGAAGAAGAGGAGGAGGAGACCCAGTGGTGGAGCCGGGAGGAGGAGGGGCCCCGGGAGCCCCCTGCCGCCTGTAAATACTGTGTGGCCGGTACAGCGCCCCCTCCTGACACGTGGCGGGGTGACTACTCTGCCCATCAGGCTGTGGATGGCTGAGGTCTGATCCCTGTCACTGCCCAGCTGTTATGACACGGCATAGGCTAATGGATGTTGGGGTGACCCTGGGACCCCCTGACACGTGACATGAAGTATGAGACCCCCTTCCCCCACACATAGCATAGAGTGATGAGACCCCCACTGAAACTAACAGGGTCCCTAGGGGGTAATAACGCCCTTCCCTGACAGGTGACATGGGCTGATGATGCCCCCCAGACAGTTGCCAGAGCGGTGACAGCCGCTAACCCTAAACCCATCACAGGGTAATGACACCCACCCTCGCCCCTGGCATTGCCACCGCCTCCATACAGCGTTGTCTAGATCTGCTGGACACATTGTAACAAACCCTCAGCTATAAGGTTTTAGGCCTCTATAGGTAACAGTTGTATTCTCATTCACTGACAGCAAGCAGTGATCTTGGAAATTATGAGGTAATGGAGGCCAGAGTGTATTAGTAAGTGGCAGAGGTTTTCACTGTGAAGCTTTATTGTCGGAGACCCCCTTTAACCCCTTGTGGCCCTGCAGAGCTGTAGGTGGCGGTGCCCCTGATCCCACATACTTCTTCTCTTCCAGCCTCGGGAAGTCCGTCTCTCGCCCGGCGGGTGATCCTGCACCTGGACATGGACTGCTTCTACGCCCAGGTAGAGATGATCCGGAACCCAGAGCTGAGGGAGAAGCCGCTGGGTAAGTGTCAGCCATGTACCCGCAGGGAGATGGGGGTAGGCCTGCAGGGACCATGCCCTCAGTGATGCCCGTGGAGCTCCTCTGTCTCTGAGAAGGCGCAGGTACACTGGTGGCAGGTACACTGGTATGGTATAGGGGGCACACTGTTTCTGGGATTGTATGGTGGGCATACTGACCAGTATGGTATAGGGGGCACACTAGCTTGTATAGTATAGGGGGTACAATGTGGCTGGCATTGTATGGCAGGCACACTGACTGGTACAGTATAGGGGGCACATTTGCTGTGTACTATATAGGGGGCACACTGTGCCTGGCACTGTATGGGGGGTAAACTAGCTGGTGTGGTATAGGGGCACTCTTTTGCTGGCACTATGTGCACGGTACACCGCCTGGCATTGTATGGCGGGCACACTGACTGGTATAGTATAGGGGGCACACTGGTTGGTATGGTATAGAGGCACACTGTTTCTGGGATTGTATGGTGGGAATACTGAGTAGTACGGTATAGGGGGCTCACTAGCTGGTATTGTATAGGGGGTACATTGTAGCTGGCTGTGTATGGCAGGCACATGGCTGGTACGGTATAGGGGACACACTGTGGCTGGCACTGTGTGGAGGGTACACTATGGCCTCCCACCAAAGTATAAGATGGCACATTGCTAGTATACGGCATTACTTAGGGTACGTGGCGGGTACCAGGTGGATGTGATGCGGTAAGTCCGCGGTGGCGTACAGAACCAGCAGTGTGCGCCACCGTAACCTGCCCTGCAGGGTCCTCAGCCTCTCAGATTCAGCTCAGACCCGCGGTGACCATGTTATACATGGCGGCACGCAGCTCTGGAGACCCAAGGGTTAAATTAAAGAGTTCCTGAGTGGGGAGGGGGCTCCTCCCTCTACCCTCATAGGGTAAAATCCCTCTTATTAACCCTTTGCTTATTTGCAGGCGTCCAGCAGAAAACACTTATGGTCACCTGTAACTATGTAGCCAGAAATCTGGGGGTTAACAAATGCATGTCCATCCGGGAGGCGAGAGAGAAGTGTCCACAGCTAGTCCTGGTCAGCGGGGAGGACCTGACGCACTACAGGGAGATGTCCTACAAGGTCACCAGTGAGTGCTGGGGGTGGGGCAGGCGGGGGCCCCCTCCCTGGGAACCTGTATAACTTTCCGTTGCATCCCAGGTCTGTTGGAGGAGTTCGGTCCGCGGGTGGAGCGGCTTGGCTTCGATGAGAACTTCATTGACATCACAGAGCTGGTGGAGAAGAGGCTGCGAGACCCTCAGTGTGGCAGAGCCATGGAGGCGTCTGGCCACGTGTACAACCAGCAAGGTTAGTGCCTCTGTGGGGGTCATTCACTGCGGTGCAGTCACACTGCTGCCTTCTGTGTCCTGTAGGCCATCGGGATCAGATCAGCGGGGTTCCGACCCCTGGCCCTGCATCGTTTTCCAGGCACAGCGCCTCACATTAGGTTGTGGCTGTGCCTGGTACTGCAGCCCAGACCCATGCAAATGATACCGCTGCACCATGCCAGAAACCCTTTTCTTCCCAGTTCCAGATGCCAATGACTGGACTCACCAGCGCCTCATCGTGGGCTCTCATGTGGCAGCGGACATTCGGGCAGCAGTGTACAGCCGGCTGGGGTTGACGGGCTGTGCTGGGGTGGCATCGAATAAACTGCTCTCCAAACTCGTGTCTGGGACCTTCAAACCAAATCAACAAACCGTTCTGCTCCCGGAAAGCTGCAGCTGTCTGATCAACAGTCTTAATCACGTCCATAGGATTCCAGGTGTGTGTGTGTAATACCAGTCACTGCCACTAGGGGGACGTCAAATATGAGCTTCCTTTACAAGTATCATAGTGCATAGTAATGAAAGCTTAAAGGCTATGTACACCTTCAGGGACAATTATTTTTTATTTTTTTATGATTGCATTTTACTTATTTTGGGCTAAAAATCATTTTTTCAATTGGTCTTTATTAAAAATATTGAGCCGTTCTGTCAGAAAGGGTTGACTGTTTATCTAGCTGTGTGAATCCTACTTTCACTTTGTCCTGGTCATCTATTAACCCCTATCTCTAAGAGGTCATGAACACTCATTTGTTAGATAAGATAAGGATTGAGCTATAATGAGTGTTTAGGCTGTCAGAGATGAGGAGCCATCAGCTAAGCTGCCTGACGGGAAACAGGAAAAATATAGAGCAGCTACTAGAGAATCTCAAGGCTGTACAGAGAAGGGGGCTCAAATTTTTGGTATTCCGTGAGGGGCATGGCGAGTTCCTAGAATTTAATTTTTTTTATCACAAGTTAGCGGAAAATGATGATTTTTTTTTTTTTCTTACAAAGTCTCATATTCCACTAACTTTAGACAAAAAATAAAAAATTCTAGGAACTCGCCATGCCCCTCACGGAATACCCTGGGGTGTCTTCTTTCCAAAATGGGGTCACTTGTGGGATAGTTATACTGCCCTGGCATTTTAGGGGCCCAGATGCGTGAGAAGTAGTTTGAAATCAAAATGTGTAAAAAATGGCCGGTGAAATCCTAAAGGTGCTCTTTGAAATGTGGGCCCCTTTGCCCACCTAGGCGGCAAAAAAGTGTCACACATGTGGTATCGCCGTACTCAGGAGAAGTTGGGCAATGTGTTTTGGGGTGTCATTTTACATATACCCACGCTGGGTGAGAGAAATATCTCGGCAAAAGACAACTTTTCCCATTTTTTTTATACAAAGTTGGCATTTGACCGAGATATTTCTCTCACCCAGCATGGGTATATGTAAAATGACACCCCAAAACACATTCCCCAACTTCTCCTGAGTACGGCGATACCACATGTGTGACACTTTTTTGCAGCCAAGGTGGGCAAAGGGGCCCACATTCCAAAGAGCACCTTTAGGATTTCACCGGCCATTTTTTACACATTTTGATTTCAAACTACTTCTCACGCATTAGGGCCCCTAGAATGCCAGGGCAGCATAACTACCCCACAAGTGACCCCATTTTGGAAAGAAGACTCCCCAAGGTATTTTGTGATGGGCATAGTGAGTTCATGGAAGTTTTTATTTTTTGTCACAAGTTAGTGGAATATGAGACTTTGTAAAGAAAAAAAAAAAACATTTTCCGCTAACTTGTGACAAAAAATAAAGTTATATTAACTCACTATGCCCATCAGCGAAAAAATTTACAACTGAAAGTGAAAAATTTTATTTATTTTTTTGCAAAATTTTTGTTAATAACAAAAAAAAGTAAAAATGTCAGCAGCAATGAAATACCACCAAATGAAAGCTCTATTAGTGAGAAGAAAAGGAGGTAAAATTCATTTGGGTGGTAAGTTGCACGACCGAGCGATAAACGGTGAAAGTAGTGTAGTGCAGAAGTGTAAAAAGTGCTCTGGTCATGAAGGGGGTTTAAGCTAGGGGGGCTGAGGTGGTTAAGGGGGTTGATACATATCCAGATGAATCATGTCAGCAACTTTATAATAATTAAAGCCTACAATAACCCAAAAACAGAACCTCACTCCCCAACCTACTGCAACTTGTACAAAAAAAGAGCAAGGATTTATGCAAGGTAAAAAAAATCTCATTTTATTCAATATAAATCACATGATCATTACAGGTAATGCTCAAAAGGGACAGGACATGGAGACTGGGCCACAAAGGGCTATACAATGTGGAGAATCACAATGGGGGATGATGTGACCATAAACAGCAGGGAACAACAATTTACCAGAGGCCGTGAACAAAGGTGTGGTTGCGGGTGGTCAGTGTTGATGACTGACAGGGATCTGCCGTCATCCCTACCCAATTATCCCCAAATCACTTGGAGAAGGTCCAGAACCCTGAAGGATATGTTGACAAGGAGCCATTATGTAGCAGACATTCCCTGGGGAATCTTTGGGGGCAAAGGTCCTCCATGGGGTTCGAAAGCTTGTGGTAAATGTGCCGCATGCATGTACATGGAACGTTCCACCACTTTCTATGACGCCTCCGGGGACGCGGAGTTTAAGATCGTTCACTATATAACCTGCACCACTGAGAGAGTCGTATACTGGCTAACTTGTCCGTGCCGACTGATTTATATCGGCGTGACAACAAGAGCATTGAAAACTCGGATATTGGAACATGCCAGCAAAATCCGCACAGCCTCACAATGTAAAGACCAGGACGTGGATGAATTACAGTCGGTTCCACGGCATTTCCTTAAAGGGCTATTATCAGCTTAATGATCACTGTTAAATCTGTTAATGATTTAACAGTGATCATTTTTCTAAATATATTTTATTAACAAATCCCCACCCCTTAGAAAAAAATAAACCTATACTTACCTGACTGTTGTCTTCCGTCTCCCCTGGTTACGGCCACCGCTCTTCTCATGAATCGCGATGGCCACGCGTGTGCAGACGACTTTTCTTTTCTTCTCCCGGCCGGCCGCGCGATGTACTGAACGCGCACGCCGAGTCCACGCATGCGCCCTGGTGACTTCTTCCTGGCAAGTATACTATACTGGCCAGGAAGAAGTCACCAGGGCGCATGCACGGACTCGGCGTGCGCGTTCAGTACAGCGCGCGGCCCGGCCGGGAGAAGACATCAATGAAGATGGAGCCCGGCCTCTGCCGAAACCAGGAAGTGGACGGCGCGCCGGGACCAGGTAAGTATGAAACGCCGTGTTGAGAAAACCCCTTTAACCACTTCAGCCCCGCTAGCTGAAACCCCCTTCATGACCAGAGCACTTTTTACACTTCGGCACTACACTCCTTTCACCGTTTATCGCTCGGTCATGCAACTTACCACCCAAATGAATTTTACCTCCTTTTCTTCTCACTAATAGAGCTTTCATTTGGTGGTATTTTATTGCTGCTGACATTTTTACTTTTTTTGTTATTAATCGAAATGTAACGATTTTTTTGCAAAAAAATGACATTTTTCACTTTCAGCTGTAAAATTTTGCAAAAAAAACGACATCCATATATAAATTTTTCGCTAAATTTATAGTTCTACATTCTAGTTCTAACATTTGATAAAAAAAAAATGTTTGGGCAAAAAAAAAAAATGGTTTGGGTAAAAGTTATAGCGTTTACAAACTATGGTACAAAAATGTGAATTTCCGCTTTTTGAAGCAGCTCTGACTTTCTGAGCACCTGTCATGATTCCTGAGGTTCTACAATGCCCAAACAGTAGAAAACCCCCACAAATGACCCCATTTCGGAAAGTAGACACCCTAAGGTATTCGCTGATGGGCATAGTGAGTTCATAGAACTTTTTATTTTTTGTCACAAGTTAGCGGAAAATGATGATGATTTTTTATTTTTATTTTTTTCTTACAAAGTCTCATATTCCACTAACTTGCGACAAAAAATAAAAAATTCTAGGAACTCGCCATGCCCCTCACTGAATACCTTGGGGTGTCTTCTTTCCAAAATGGGGTCACTTGTGGCGTAGTTATACTGCCCTGGCAATTTAGGGGCCCAAATGTGTGAGAAGAACTTTGCAATCGAAATGTGTAAAAAATGACCGGTGAAATCCGAAAGGTGCACTTTGGAATATGTGCCCCTTTGCCCACCTTGGCTGCAAAAAAGTGTCACACATCTGGTATCGCCGTACTCAGGAGAAGTTGGGGAATGTGTTTTGGGGTGTCATTTTACATATACCCATGCTGGGTGAGAGAAATATCTTGGCAAAAGACAACTTTTCCAATTTTTTTTATACAAAGTTGGCATTTGACCAAGATATTTCTCTCACCCAGCATGGGTATATGTAAAATGACACCCCAAAACACATTCCCCAACTTCTACTGAGTACGGCGATACCACATGTGTGACACTTTTTTGCAGCCTAGATGCGCAAAGGGGCCCAAATTCCTTTTAGGAGGGCATTTTTAGACATTTGGATCCCAGACTTCTTCTCACACTTTCGGGCCCCTAAAAAGCCAGGGCAGTATAAATACCCCACATGTGACCCCACTTTGGAAAGAAGACACCCCAAGGTATTCAATGAGGGGCCTGGCGAGTTCCTAGAAATTAATTTTTTTTTGCATAAGTTAGCGGATATTGATTTTTTTTTTGTTTTTTTTCTCACAAAGTCTCACTTTCCGCTAACTTAGGACAAAAATTTCAATCTTTCATGGACTCAATATGCCCCTCACGGAATACCTTGGGGTGTCTTCTTTCCGAAATGGGGTCACATGTGGGGTATTTATACTGCCCTGGCTTTTTAGGGGCCCTAAAGCGTGAGAAGAAGTCTGGAATATAAATGTCTAAAAATGTTTACGCATTTGGATTCCGTGAGGGGTATGGTGAGTTCATGGGAGATTTAATTTTTTGACACAAGTTAGTAGAATATGAGACTTAGTAAGAAAAAACAAACAAAAAATTTCCGCTAACTTGTGCCAAAAAAAGTCTGAATGGAGCCTTACAGGGGGGTGATCAATGACAGGGGGGTGATCAATGACAGGGGGGTGATCACCCATATAGACTCCCTGATCACCCCCCTGTCATTGATCACCCCCCTGGTAAGGCTCCATTCAGACGTCCGTATAATTTTTTCGGATCCGCAAAACACATGCGGACGTCTGAATGGAGCCTTACAGGGGGGTTATCAATGACAGGGGGTGATCACCCCCCTGTCACTGATCACCCCCCCTGTAAGGCTCCATTCAGACGTCCGCATGATTTTTACGGATCCATGGATACATGGATCGGATCCGCAAAACACATGCGGACGTCTGAATGGAGCCTTACAGGGGGGTTATCAATGACAGGGGGTGATCAATGACAGGGGGTTATCAGGGAGTGTATATGGGTGATCACCCCCCTGTCACTGATCACCCCCCCTGTAAGGCTCCATTCAGACGTCCGCATGATTTTTACGGATCCATGGATACATGGATCGGATCCACAAAACACATGCGGACGTCTGAATGGAGCCTTACAGGGGGGTGATCAATGACAGGGGGGTGATCAGGGAGTGTATATGGGTGATCACCCCCTGTAAGGCTCCATTCAGACGTCCGCATGTGTTTTGCGGATCCGATCCATGTATCCGTAAAAATCATGCGGACGTCTGAATGGAGCCTTACAGGGGGGTGATCAATGACAGGGGGGTGATCAGGGAGTGTATATGCGTGATCACCCGCCTGTCATTGATCACCCCCCTGTAAGGCTCCATTCAGACGTCCGCATGTGTTTTGCGGATCCGATCCATGTATCCGTGGATCCGTAAAAATCATACGGACGTCTGAACGGAGCCTGACAGGGGGGTGATCAATGACAGGGGGGTGATCAGGGAGTTTATATGGGGTGATCAGGGGTTCATAAAGGGTTAATAAGTGACGGGGGGGGGGGGTGTAGTGTAGTGTGGTGTTTGGTGCGACTTTACTGATCTACCTGTGTCCTCTGGTGGTCGATCCTAACAAAAGGGACCACCAGAGGACCAGGTAGGAGGTATATTAGACGCTGTTATCAAAACAGCGTCTAATATACCTGTTAGGGGTTAAAAAATTCGGATCTCCAGCCTGCCAGCGAGCGATCGCCGCTGGCATGCTGGAGATCCACTCGCTTACCTTCTGTGTGCGCGCCTTCACAGGAAATCTCGGCTCTCGCGGGAGGACGCGTATATGCGTCCACCCAGAAGAGCAGGACGCAATCCTGCGTACGGCGGTCCTGGAGTGGTTAAAGGGCTTCTGTCACCCCACTAAACAGTTTTTTTTTGTACTTATAATCCCCATCCTGCCATACTGCTATACCTTATGTTATTAATAATTTTCGTTCAGTAGATTTTGCAAAAAACATACTTTTATGATATGCTAATTACCTTTCTACCAGCAAGTAGGGCGTCTACTTGCTGGTAGCAGCCGCAGAAAACCGCCCCCTCCTCTTGTTGATTGACAGGGCCAGCCGCGATCTCCTCCTCCGGCTGGCCCTGTCAGCATTTCAAAAATCGCGCGCCTGTGTTGATTCGGCGCAGGCGCTCTGAGATAAGGAGGCTCGCCTCCTCAGCACCCCCTCCGTGCGCCTGCGCCGATGACATCACCAAAAGAGAAGACGTCATCGGCGCAGGCGCACTGAGGAGGCGAGCCTCCTTATCTCAGAGCGCCTGCGCCAAATCAACACAGGCGCGTGATTTTTGAAATGCTGACAGGGCCGGCCGGAGGAGGAGATCGCGGCTGGCCCTGTCAATCAACAAGAGGAGGGGGCGGTTTTCTGCGGCTGCTACCAGCAAGTAGACGCCCTACTTGCTGGTAGAAAGGTAATTAGCATATCATAAAAGTACGTTTTTTGCAAAATCTACTGAACGAAAATTATTAATAACATAAGGTATAGCAATATCGCAGGATAGGGATTATAAGTACACAAAAAAAAAAAAGAGGTTTAGTGGGGTGACAGAAGCCCTTTAAGTACCATAATAGTGACCCGAGTGTCCTGAGGGTAAGAGGTATTGACAGAGTTAGGTTGGGGGTGCGAGGTGGTGACGCAAAGAAGGCGTTACTACAAAAAGAAACGAAATGGATTACTGTGCTTGATACAGTATAGCCCTTTGTGGCTCAGTCTCCATGTCCTGTCCCTTTTGAGCATTACCTGTAATGATCATGTGATTTATATTGAATAAAATGAGATTTTTTTACCTTGCATAAATCCTTGCTCTTTTTTTGTACAAGCAACTTTATAATAGACTTTGGGGGGGTCTTTATAAATGGCCTTTGATATCTCCTGCACCACTAAAGGGGAGCTTAAAGGTGCCACTACTAGAAATGTATCCCACACCACAGAAATCGCTATTTTATCAATTTCCCCAATTACCACCATTGATCAAAACTGCCTTGTTCTAAAGTAATTAGCCTACCGTTGCGCCCTGCGGCAAATCAGTTTAATTATTCAGTCGTCGTTGGTTACATCCTGCATCGGAGCCTTCTAATGTAGGACGTAGAAACAGTCATTGGTAAAAACAAGGGGCGTGGTTATTGTCACATGATCTGCTGATGTCAGGACACATCTCACTGCAGCAGTCACGTGACAAACCAGGAAGTAGGATTCAAGCACGAGGGATAGGAGAAAACTGCAAATGAGGTAAATTTGAAAAAACAATAAACTATCCAAGGAGGCCTGGGAGCTAGAGTCATGGCTGACAATACACTTCAGAGTGAAAAGTAGTTTATGATGAGGGGCAGATGGAAATCGACTCCAGCTCAGTCGTCATGTATGGAACTTGGCAGTGAGCACCTTCTCGCAGATTCGCATTTTTGTCAGCCATCGTGTCACTTAGGGCTCACGGTGCAGCCCAGTTTTCTGTCGTTGGTGGTGATGATGTCATCGCTTGCCTTAATGACGTCATCTGTTTATTTGTGCAGGCATCGGATATAAAACAGCCGAGCGTCTGGAGGCTTTAGGGCTAGGCAGCGTCAGCGCCCTGCAGTCCTGTCCAATCACAGTCCTGGAGAAAGAGTTGGGGGCCGCCGTGGCTCATCGCATCCAGATGCTCAGCAGAGGAGAGGACAATTCACTGGTGACACCGACGGGACCTCCGCAGGTAGACGAGCTGCATGTTACCGAGCTCACATCCCCAGCACCTCCACTGCTGCTTCACGGTGTCATTCTGTTGATATCAAAGAGGGTGTCATCGTCCTTACGTCAGGCGCTGCCTGTGGGTGGTGACTTACGTCATTTTATGACCAGAGTGTTTCTCTCCGGTGTCCGGACATGATGCTTAGGGCCTTTTTTTTTTGTTATAGAAATGATTTTTATTTTCTCTATAATGTTATTGGGGGTAATGTGTACAAAAAGATAAAAAATCCTCTTCCACTTGATAGACCTTTATTCTTTAAATTGGTTACTTGACACTAAAATAAAGTACAGTAAAATGGGTTCCTATTGGGTTCGGCCACTTTGATCCATAGTGTGTCCGGGCTCTGGATGTGGCAGTGGTTGGTGTGGCAGTGCTTTTTCTCTGAGGGGCGTTTCCTGGCTGCTGCAGCTCTCTCTCATAGCTCAGGTTGCATGGCCCTTCTGTTGCAGCTCTCTCTCATAGCTCAGGGTTCTTGTGCTTTCTGCTGCAGCTCTCTCCATATCACAGCTCAGGGGGCATGTCCTTTCTGCTATAGCTCTCTGTCACAGCTCAGAGGACAGGTTTAGGGCACACACACCAGTTCTGTCCACTACATAATGGATGGAGCTGTGGAGTTCTGGCTGATGGGCGGGGTTATGTCAGACCTCCACCCGTCTGATATTGATGGTCTAGCCTGAGGATCCTGGACAAACCCTTTAAGACTTCTGATCTTTTCCTTCTTCTTGGATTTCAGTCTCTTAGTGAAGAAGACTCCTTCAAAAAGTGCTGCACGGTGTCAGATGTGAGAGCAAAACTGGAAGAACTGCTGCGCCTCCTACTAAGCAGGTAGGTGGCTGCCCCGGTAGGACGTGTTCAGACTGTACAGGCAGCGCCTCTCACCATAAGGTTCACAGACATCCACTGGTTATTGATTGTGGCGAGGACTGGGCGTTCCCTCACAGCCAAAACAGGTGCCTTCTATTCCGGGGCCCCGCAGAGTTAGGCCTCATGCACACGACTTTCAATGGGTCCGTGGAAAAATCGGAAAATGCACCGTTTTGCAGCCGAGGCCGTGATCCGTGTATCCTGTCCGTCAAAAAAATATGACCTGTCCTATTTTTTTGACGGACAACGGTTCACGGACCCATTCAAGTCAATGGGTCCGTGAAAGAACACGGATGCACACAAGATTGGCATCCGTGTCCGTGATCCGTGGCCGTAGGTTGCTTTCATACAGACGGATCTGAAGATCCGTCTGCATAAAAGCTTTTTCAGATCTAAGTTTTCACTTCGTGAAAACTCATATCCGACAGTATATTCTAACACAGAGGCGTTCCCATGGTGATGGGGACGCTTCTAGTTAGAATACACTGCAAACTTTGTACAAGACTGCCCCCTGCTGCCTGGCAGCACCCGATCTCTTACAGGGGGATATGATAGCACAATTAACCCCGTCAGGTGCGGCACCTGAAGGGGTTAATTGTACTATCATATCCCCCTGTAAGAGATCAGGGCTGCCAGGCAGCAGGGGGCAGACCCCCCCCCCTCCCCAGTTTGAGTATCGTTGGTGGCACAGTGTGCGCCCCCCCATCGGGCCCCCCCTTCCTCCCTCTATTGTTATAAATCGTTGGTGGCACAGTGTGCGCCCCCCATCGGCCCCCCTCCCTCTATAGCAGTAACAACATTGGTGGCAGTGTGCGGCCTCCCATCATTGGTGGCAGCGGAGTTCCGATCGGAGTCCCAGTTTAATCGCTGGGGCTCCGATCGGTAACCAGGAAGCTACTGCAGCCCTGGTTGCCATGGTTACTTAGCAATAGTACACAGTAGAAGATTCATACTTACCTGCTTGCTGCTGCGATGTCTGTGACCGGCCGGGAGCTCCTCCTACTGATAAGTGACAGTTCTTTAGCAATGCGCCGCACAGACCTGTCACTTACCAGTAGGAGGAGCTCCCGGCCGGACACAGACATCGCAGCAGCAAGCAGGTAACTATGAGTCTTCTACTATTGTACTATTGCTAAGTAACCATGGCAACCAGGACTGCAGTAGCGTCCTGGTTGCCATGGTTACCGATCGGAGCCCCAGCGATTAAACTGGGACTCCGATCGGAACTCCGCTGCCACCAATGATCGGGGGGGGGGGAGGGGGGTGGAGATGGGAGGCCGCACACTGCCACCAATGTTGTTACTGCTATAGAGGGAGGGGGGCCGATGGGGGGCGCACACTGTGCCACCAACGATTTATTACACTAGAGGGAGGACGGGGGGCCCGCAAAACTCCAATCCGATGGTATAAAAGAACTCCAGGCTTTACATTGAAAGTCAATGGGGACGGATCCGTTTGAAATGGCACCATATTGTGTCAACATCAAACGGATCCGTCCCCATTGACTTGCATTGTAATTCAGGACGGATCCGCTTGGCTCCGCACGGCCAGGCGGACACCAAAACGACTTTTTTTTTCATGTCCGTGGATCCTCCAAAAATCAAGGAAGACCCACGGACGAAAAAACGGTCACGGACCTACGGACCCCGTTTTTGCGGACCGTGAAAATAAACTGTCGTGTGCATGAGGCCTTAATTATAGGGTCTCTGTCACTAGAATTTTCACTATTAAACTGGCTGACCTTAGCGATGTGCTAATGTCAGCTGCACCTAACTCTGCTATTCTTGTGTGATTATCGATGCCCCCGTTACTGCAGAATTCTTACTTTTAAAATATGCAAATTAGCCTCTAGGAGTGGGGGGGGGGGGGCGTTGCTCCTGCTCCTAGAGGCTCCGTTCTCCCACCTCATTACACGAATTCTAGTGACAGAAACCCTTTAAATTAGTGCATATAATAGATTTATATCAATGAAAAGGTCGACAACTTCCTAATGTGATTTATTTTTCAGTCTCTCAACACTGTCAAAATCTCTGTTTGCTGTCAATGAATAATATCACTTGTTTCCATTCAAAGGCAGTAATCCTGTCTATAGCCAGTCCTGATGAGACCATTGGATCCAGTCTAGACAGTGCTCTGTGAGCTAAACCCATTAGCAGCAGCTGCATAGATCTCTCTGCTAGTTTGTTACAATGTATCAGTCTGGAGTCCGGGCTGTTTAGCTCACAGAGCATTGTCTAGACTGGATACAACTGTACTAGCTTGTTACAATGTATCAGTCTGGAGTCCGGGCTGTTTAGCTCACAGAGCATTGTCTAGACTGGATACAACTGTGCTAGTTTGTTACAATGTATCAGTCTGGAGTCCGGGCTGTTTAGCTCACAGAGCATTGTCTAGACTGGATACAACTGTGCTAGTTTGTTACAATGTATCAGTCTGGAGTCCGGGCTGTTTAGCTCACAGAGCATTGTCTAGACTGGATACAACTGTACTAGCTTGTTACAATGTATTAGTCTGGAGTCCGGGCTGTTTAGCTCACAGAGCATTGTCTAGACTGGATACAACTGTACTAGCTTGTTACAATGTATCAGTCTGGAGTCCGGGCTGTTTAGCTCACAGAGCATTGTCTAGACTGGATACAACTCTGCTAGTTTGTTACAATGTATCAGTCTGGAGTCCGGGCTGTTTAGCTCACAGAGCATTGTCTAGACTGGATACAACTGTACTAGTTTGTTACAATGTATCAGTCTGGAGTCCGGGCTGTTTAGCTCACAGAGCATTGTCTAGACTGGATACAACTCTGCTAGTTTGTTACAATGTATCAGTCTGGAGTCCGGGCTGTTTAGACTTGATGCAATTCTTTCCGTGCTTGGTGTAGAGGTTATTACTGATCTTTAACGACTTCTCGTCTCCAGACTGTCCACTGACGGGCGGAGCGCCCACACACTGCGCTTAACCATTCGCCAGTTCACGCCGACCAATAAATATTTAAACCGGGAAAGTCGTCAGTGTCCTATTCCAGTAAACGTGGCTCAAAGCATGAACCAAGGTGAGCGACAGACCATGAGTGACAGCAGCCGTGAGCCTTCATTACAATGTGGGTACACCAGAGTCAGAAAAAACTTCTACCTTTCAGAAACAGCGCCACATTTGTCAACAGGTTGTGTGTGGTATTGCCGCTCATCCCCATTCACTTCAATGAAACGGTAATACCAGACATGGACAGGGGTGGAGCTTTTTATGCAAAAAAAAGTAGCCATGTTCCATCTTCTCATCGTAGATACTGCCGTAACACATTAATACCTAAAGCTCATTAATATATGAAAATACCAATGATCTGATGAATGTATTATTACTGACGACGAGGATTCACGTGCTGACTGTAAGGTTTGCAGGGTGAAGAAGGAGGTTAATGAGCAAAACCAAAACATATTCACTGCAGTAGGCAATTAAACAAGACGCATAGCAAGAATGCAGATCCGCCAACAGCAACTTGCTGATGGTTTCCATATAGGAACATACATTTATTGCACTCCATAAGATCAAACCAATACTTTTATTGTTTCCAATGCCTTAAAACTGAACAATTAAGGAACTTTTAGTGAGGATTAAAAGTCTTGTACTATGAAACATCATAAAGCTCTGATCCAGATTTATATGTCTCCATGGTTACAGAATACGTGCCATGTGTTGTCTGATCTCGCAGTCACGTGTTACCTCCTTCTACCTGTCCCATCTTCTACTACTTGGAAGTTAGGCTACTTTCAAACCTGCGTTTAGGTGCGGATCCGTCTATCTGCACAGACAGATCTGCACCTATAATGCAAACGCTTGTATCCGTTCAGAATGGATCCGTTTGCATTACCATGAAAAAAAAAAGCAAAACGGATCCGTTTTGACTTACATTGAAAGTCAATGGGAGGCGGATCCGTTTTCAATTGCACCATCGTGTGTCAGTAAACATTGTAAGTCAGGACGGATCCGTTTGGCTCAGTTTCGTCAGACGGACATCAAAAAGCTGCAGGCCGCATTTTGGTGTCTGCCTCCAGAGCGGAATGGAGGCTGAACGGAGGCAAACTGATGCATTCTGAGCGGATCCTTATCCATTCGGAATGCATTGGGGCTGAACTGATCCGTTTTGGTCAGAGCCCTGAAACGGATCTCACAGGCGGACCCAGAAACGGCAGTGTGAAAGTAGCCTTACCAAGAAGAGACGGGAGTAACTATTGCCTGCAGGATCACGCTGCGCATAGTTCTGAATGGGAGCTGTAGACAAAAAAGGGTGGTACATTTTTAATCACAAAATGCTACATTTCTGTAGATAATTTGATTGATACGATTGTCAGCTGATCGGACCTTTCCTTCTCAGGATCAGACAGCGCTGCCATTGTCTCCGCGCTGATGGAGCTGCTCATGAAGCTCTTTCAGAAGATGATTGATGTCAAGTTGCCGTTTCACCTTACTCTCCTGAATGTTTGCTTTTCCAACCTCAAGGCTTCTCGGTCCTCGACCTCCTCACGGTGTTCAATTGGATTTTACCTCACTCAGAAAAAGTCGTCAGAAAATGATTGTGGAGTCAGCGAGGTAAGATTATACCTGGTAGAAAGGGTTAAAGGAGAGAAGGAATAATAATGTGTAGAGGCACTAGATCAGGGCTGGCCAACCTGAGGCTCTCCAGCTGTTGCAAAACTACAACTCCCAGCATGCCCAGACTAGCTTACAGCCTACAGCAGGGCATGGTGGGAGTTGTAGTTTTACAACAGCTGAAGAGCCGCAGGTTGGCCATGCCTGCATTAGATGTTATATTATTATCCTCTATACTACACCACACAGTGATGCTGACAGATCCTCTATACTACACCACACAGGAGAGCCGACAGATCCTCTATACTACACCACACAGGAGAGCCGACAGATCCTCTATACTGCACCACACAGGAGAGCCGACAGATCCTCTATACTACACCACACAGAAGAGCTGACAGATCCTCTATACGACACCACACAGGAGAGCTGACAGATCCTCTATACGACACCACACAGGAGAGCTGACAGATCCTCTATACGACACCACACAGGAGAGCTGACAGATCCTCTATACTACACCACACAGGAGAGCTGACAGATCCTCTATACTACACCACACAGGAGAGCCGACAGATCCTCTATACTACACCGCACAGGAGAGCCGACAGATCCTCTATACTACACCGCACAGGAGAGCCGACAGATCCTCTATACTACACCGCACAGGAGAGCCGACAGATCCTCTATACTACACCGCACAGGAGAGCCGACAGATCCTCTAATACTACACCGCACAGGAGAGGCTGACAGATCCTCTATACTACACCGCACAGGAGAGGCTGACAGATCCTCTATACTACACCGCACAGGAGAGCCGACAGATCCTCTATACTACACCGCACAGGAGAGCCGACAGATCCTCTATACTACACCGCACAGCAGACCGACAGATCCTCTATACTACACCGCACAGGAGAGCCGACAGATCCTCTATACTACACCGCACAGGAGAGCCGACAGATCCTCTATACTACACCGCACAGGAGAGCCGACAGATCCTCTATACTACACCGCACAGGAGAACTGACAGATCCTCTATACTACACCGCACAGGAGAGCCGACAGATCCTCTATACTACACCGCACAGGAGAGCCGACAGATCCTCTATACTACACCGCACAGGAGAGCCGACAGATCCTCTATACTACACCGCACAGGAGAGCCGACAGATCCTCTATACTACACCGCACAGGAGAGCTGACAGATCCTCTATACTACACCACACAGGAGAGCTGACAGAGCCCTATACACACCACACAGGAGAGCTGAAGATCCTCTATACTACACCACACAGGAGAGCCGACAGATCCTCTATACTACACCACACAGGAGAGCCTCACAGATCCTCTATACTACACCACACAGGAGAGCTCACAGATCCTCTATACTACACCGCACAGGAGAGTCCGACAGATCCTCTATACTACACCAGCACAGGAGAGCGACAGATCCTCTATACTACACCACACAGGAGAGCTGACAGATCCTCTATACTACACCACACAGGAGAGCCGACAGATCCTCTATACTACACCACACAGGAGAGCTCGACAGATCCTCTATACTACACCAACAGGAGAGCGACAGATCCTCTATACTACACCACACAGGAGAGCTGACAGATCCTCTATACTACACCACACAGGAGAAGCTGACAGATCCTCTATACTACACCACACAGGAGAGCTGACAGATCCTCTATACTACACCACACAGGAGAGCTGACAGATCCTCTATACTACACCACACAGGAGAGCTGACAGATCCTCTATACTACACCACACAGGAGAGCTGACAGATCCTCTATACTACACCACACAGGAGAGCTGACAGATCCTCTATACTACACCACACAGGAGAGCTGACAGATCCTCTATACTACACCACACAGGAGAGCTGACAGATCCTCTATACTACACCACACAGGAGAGCCGACAGATCCTCTATACTACACCACACAGGAGAGCCGACAGATCCTCTATACTACACCACACAGGAGAGCCGACAGATCCTCTATACTACACCACACAGGAGAGCCGACAGATCCTCTATACTACACCACACAGGAGAGCCGACAGATCCTCTATACTACACCACACAGGAGAGCCGACAGATCCTCTATACTACCCCACACAGGAGAGCCGACAGATCCTCTATACTACACCACACAGGAGAGCCGACAGATCCTCTATACTACACCACACAGGAGAGCCGAACAGATCCTCTATACTACACCACACAGGAGAGCCGACAGATCCTCTATACTACACCACACAGGAGAGCCGACAGATCCTCTATACTACACCACACAGGAGAGCCGACAGATCCTCTATACTACACCACACAGGAGAGCCGACAGATCCTCTATACTACACCACACAGGAGAGCCGACAGATCCTCTATACTACACCACACAGGAAGAGCCGACAGATCCTCTATACTACACCACACAGGAGAGCCGACAGATCTTCTATACTACACCACACAGGAGAGCCGACAGATCCTCTATACTACACCACACAGGAGAGCTGACAGATCCTCTATACTACACCACACAGGAGAGCTGACAGATCCTCTATACTACACCACACAGGAGAGCTGACAGATCCTCTATACTACACCACACAGGAGAGCCGACAGATCCTCTATACTACACCACACAGGAGAGCCGACAGATCCTCTATACTATACCACACAGGAGAGCCGACAGATCCTCTATACTACACCACACAGGAGAGCCGACAGATCCTCTATACTACACCACACAGGAGAGCCGACAGATCCTCTATACTACACCACACAGGAGAGCCGACAGATCCTCTATACTACACCACACAGGAGAGCAGACAGATCCTCTATACTACACCACACAGGAGAGCCGACAGATCCTCTATACTACACCAACACAGGAGAGCCGACAGATCCTCTATAACTACACCACACAGGAGAGCCGACAGATCCTCTATACTACACCACACAGGAGAGCCGACAGATCTTCTATACTACACCACACAGGAGAGCCGACAGATCCTCTATACTACACCACACAGGAGAGCTGACAGATCCTCTATACTACACCACACAGGAGAGCTGACAGATCCTCTATACTACACCACACAGGAGAGCTGACAGATCCTCTATACTACACCACACAGGAGAGCCGACAGATCTTCTATACTACACCACACAGGAGAGCCGACAGATCCTCTATACTACACCACACAGGAGAGCCGACAGATCCTCTATACTACACCACACAGGAGAGCTGACAGATCCTCTATACTACACCACACAGGAGAGCTGAGAGATTATCCCTAACTCGAGCTCCACCTGAAGATGAGCTTTTTGCTGAGAAAGTGTTTTATTTCTAAAAAGTAATTCAGTTTTTTTCATCTTTTCTGTAAGACATCGGGATTCAGTATAAAAGCTAATTCTGCCTTTCCTGAGAAGTCGGGTCACTCTGCCTGTCCTGTGGAGATGGATGGTGAGGTTTCTCTATCATTACCTGAGGACATTGACATGGACGTGTTTAGTCAACTCCCAGATGACATTAAGAAGGAGATTATCCAAAGCCCACATATGACAAGAAGGAGCAAAACTATCCAGACAAAGCCCCAAGCAGCAGCTGCTGGGGGGATACAGAATTTCTTCACTAGAGGTAAATCCGGGCCTGGGCTCAATTCTGCGAGAGATGAGGGGCATTCTCAGGAGCCACTGCCGTCTCCTCTGAAGAAACCTTTGAGAAAAGACTCTGAATCTCTCAGCAATGTCTCCGACACAGTCGTGCCTCCTTCTTGTACGCCGCACACTGCTTGTCCCCAGGGTACAGAACCAAACGTTGGGTTTGCAATGGATTGTACAGAATCGGTGGATGGTGATGCCGTCTCATCACTCCCTAAAAGCGTTGATGTGAATGTGTTTTCTCAGCTGCCGGTGGAGCTTCAGAAAGAACTTATGAGCGAATGGAAGAATCAAAAATTAACTCCCAAAATCCAGACCAAGAAGTTTCAAGACAAAGGAAAGACCTCAAAAGGTCAAAGGCCGAGCGCAGCGTCCCATCCCAACAGCCTGCTGAAGTATTTCAAGCCGAATTAGTGTTACCTGTAAAGAAGATGGGTCGTGTGTATAGTTGTAAATAATTTGTAATAAAAAGGTTTGAGAAAAGATTAAGGCTGAGCTTCTTAGGCTACTTTCACACTTGCGTTCAGGGCTCCGCTTGTGAGTTCCGTTTGAAGGCTCTCACAAGCGGCCCCGAACGGATCCGTCCAGCCCTAATGCATTCTGAGTGGATGCGGATCCGCTCAGAATGCATCAGTCTGGCACCGTTTGGCCTCCACTCAGCAGGCGGACACCTGAACGCTGCTTGCAGCTTTCGGGTGTCCGCCTGGCCGTGCGGAGGCAAACTGATCCGTCCAGACTTACAATGTAAGTAAATGGGGACGGATCCGTTTGAAGTTGACATAGTATGGCTCAATTTCAAACGGATCCGTCCCCCATTGACTTTCAATGTAAAGTCTCGACGGATCCGTCTGACTAACTTTCACACTTAGAATTATTTCTGAAATATAATGCAGACGGATCCGTTCTGAACGGATCCCATCGTCTGCATTATAGGAGCGGATCCGTCTGTGCAGACACCAGACGGATCCGCTCCGAACGCAAGTGTGAAAGTAGCCTAATTCCCATTATTCTGTGTATTAGGACCAAACTTAAAGGGGATGTCCTTTGGGACATACATAAAAATCAGTGCAAAACTCAGGATGGACCTCATCTCCTTTTAGGAGCTCTGCCATAATTTTATAGAGTTCCAAATGTGCTTCCCTTCACACCTTCTGGCTGCTGCAGCCACCACTAGGGGGAGCTCACAACATAGGGATTTATGCAGGAAGGGTTAAAGGGAACTTAAATATTGATGGCTTAGCTTCTCACCATTGAGCTTATGAAAGGGGCTGAGGTTCCCTGGGAACGCTGCGGCCTCCTCCTGTGACTTTAAATCCATTTGTTATATGGTGATCCCCTCCCACTTATGTAACTCATTCTTATTCAAATGCTACCTACTGATCCGCAATACCAAACACGGCCACTATACAATGTATGGCGCTGTGCTTGGCATAATATGAAAAGGAGCAGCCATCTTGTATGGCAGAAGGGAGAGGCTTAGGAATCGGCAGATCAGAAGTTGAAAAGGAGATGTGTCATGTCCACTGCCAGCTAGGCCCCATTCACATGACCGTATTTTTGTATGTGTCCGATCTCCACTTTTTACGGATCAGATACAGACCCATTCAAGTCAAAGGAGCTGCAAAAGATGCGGACAGAACACCGGGTGTTGTCCGCATCCGTATGTCTTGCAGACAAGAATAGGCATGTCTAACATAGGGCAGAATGTGCGGGACCGCAAAACGGATATGTTGTGGGAATGGGGCTTTAACGTGAATTTGAACTGGAGTCCTGGAGAACCCCGTTATGCTGGTTTCTCGCTCACAATTTACTAAGACCAGCATTTTATAAGCCGGTCTTGCCATAACGCCAGTTTGCATAAGATGTGCCTTAGTTATTAAAGGGGTTTTCTGAGACTTTTATACTGATGCCCGATTCTCAGGATAGGTCATCAGTATCTGATTGGTGGGGGTCTAATACCCGGGACCCCGCCAATCAGCTGTTTGAGAAGGCACCTGAACTCGCAGTAGCGCCGCGGCCTTCTCTCTGCTTTGCGTAGGCCGTGTGACATTGTGTTAATCGATCACGTGGCCTAGGTGCAGCTCAGCCCCATAGAAATAAATGGGGCCAAGTGCAATACCAAGCACAGCCACTATGCAATGTAGGGCACTTTGCTTGGTGAGCACAGAGAAGGCCAGGGTGTTACTGCGAGCATTGGTGCCTTCTCAAACAGCTGATGGAGGAGTCTCATTGTTCTGTTCTGGTAGGTCATCCAGGTATTGCAAAGACTAAAAATCTGGTCTCTCGGGCAGGCGAGAGTCCTGGGTGTTGGACCCCCACAGATCAGATACTGATGACCTATACAGAGGATAGAGCAACAACACTTTAGAGCAGCACCAGTACCTCGCAGACTCCCTCAGGAATGCATCGGCTCGTCCACAACCATAGATCCTCAACAGAAAACCAACAGATGACGGCAGCATATCCAAAACGAGGGTCCTTTATTCACCAAACGTCCATGAACAATGTACAAAAAGTATATAAAATGCAACGTTTCGGCGACATACTAGCCTTTGTCAAGCATGTTATCAAGTGACTATTGACAATATTTAAAGTGCTTCATGTCCCACCCACCATTATTAAAAACCAATCAAAGTGTCTAAACATATTTGGGATTCACCTACTCATTAAGATCTCTCCAATGAATACCTCTCATTCATAATGGACGTCACCTTAATCAAACATGTGAACTAAATAAGTGATTGCCTTATGTGATCATAGGTGTTCTCCATACTGTAGATGACGGGCAATGGAGTCCACATTACATGCACACCAGTTACATCGCAGCGTCTATCAAATTCCTCCGCACATGCTCACATGCTGTCCTATCACTTCCGCCGTGCCGGCATGACGTCGGTTCACCATGTGATACAAACAGGTCACATGACACACTCTGAACTACAAGAGCGTCCATATCTCCATGGAAATCGCTACACCGCGTCGCTACAAATAGTGCGCGCATCATGTGACATATCTCTGTACTAAACAACCAAAGGGTTGTTCCCGCCTCCATGGAGATCAATCGTCAACAGCCGCATAGCATGTATGTAAATAAGGCTACTTTCACACTTGCGTTTTTTGCGGATCCGTCATGGATCTGCAAAAACGCTTCCGTTACAAGAATACATCCGTCATGAACGGATCAGGTTGTATTATGTCTTCTATAGCCAAGACGGATCCGTCTTTAACACCATTGAAAATCAATAGGGGACGGATCCGTTTTCTATTGTGCCAGATTGTATCAGAGAAAACGGATCCGTCCACATTGACAGGACGGATCCGTTTGGCTCCACTTCGTCAGGCGGACAGCAAAACGCTACAAGCAGAGTTTTGATGTCCGCCTCCAGAGCGGAATGGAGACGGAACAGAGGCAAACTGATGCATTCTGAGCGGATCCTTTTCTATTCAGAATGTATTAGGGCAAAACTGATCCGTTTTGGACCGCTTGTGATAGCCCTGAACGGATCTCACAAACGGAAAGCCAAAACGCCAGTGTGAAAGTAGCCTTAGAGGAAACATCCATGTATCATACCTTCATATACCATACTCTCCCAATCTATCAAATGAAGAATATCCACTAAAGGCATTATAAATACCTCTTACTGGTGCATAATGTGTATCCACCGTCCGCCATCTTCCACATACAAAAAAGACTAGAACATAGTTAAAAACAATACTACAACTATAAAAACAATATATACTCTATACTGATGAATATTAATTATGAACTTATTCAATACCACTAACATTGAATTCAATATTCAACCCAAAGGGTTATAGAGACCTCAAAGTAAAACTCCACCTCAATTCTTTTTTTTTCGAAGAATCATCTCTCTGTCGCCTCCTCTCCTTAATGTCCAATTACACAAAACCTCAATTGGTTAATTGAGTGACCATATTCTATAAAATGTTTCACAACCGGTTTTTCCACCATCTTTTTTCTGATAGTACTTTTATGTTTATTGATTCTTTCCCTGATTTTCATAGTCGTCTCTCCAACATATATGAGACCACACAGACATTGGATCATGTAAATGACATCCTTAGATCTACTTGTATAATAACCTCTGATATTGAATGTATATCCAGTGTATGCGTGTACAAAAGTGTCCCCCTTAATTAGGTTACCACAGTTGCCAAATTGCCCATTTTTTTCGTGGGGCCAAGTAACGTCTCTCAACAAACCAGCTATATCTGCCTTAACCAACTTATCACATAGGCTAGTGTTCTTTCTGTAAGCCATGAAGGGAGGTGCCTCGAATTCCCGTATTTCGGGTAGGCCTCTTTGCAAAATGTGCCATTCTTTTCTCAAAATTCCTGCTATCTTACCACTATATGTGTCAAAAGATGACACAAAGGGAATCCTATTCATCTCCCAGTTGTGGACCTCTTCTGTAAAGTGACCTCTCTGTCAATGGCCAATACCTTATTACGGGATCTCTCCAATAGTCTACGAGGATATTTACGTTTGGAGAATCTATTGCACAGCTCATCAACCCTATTATAAAATGTATCAGAGACTACTCTTCTGACTCCATGGTAATGATTCAATCATACATCGCGGATGGTCACTATCATATCTTAACAAATTATTCTTATCAGTGGCTTTCTGAAATAAATCTGTCTTAAGAATACCTTCTTCCACATCCAAAAATTGTGATCTGTTACCGTTTTGGTAAATTGTAGTCCGGGGACTCCAATATTCAAATGCTGGTGGAAAGTCTCCAACTCTTCCAAAGTCCTACTCCAAACCAAGAAGATGTCATCGATGTAGTGCCACCAGCACAGGATCCTCTCCATAAATGCAGATTGAAACAATATCACCTGACCCAAGAGGGAGTCACAAGAACCACCCCATACATAGACATCCGACAATCCATCAGTATTAAAAATATAAAGTTTATTAGACACACCAACAAACACACATTCAAAATTGTATACAATTGAGACAAGGTGCGGTATACAGTATAATAAATATAACCGACACATACAGGTCCACTGAAATGCCAAGGATAAGCATATATATTATAAACCAGCACATAAAAATCCAATATACAGCATGAAGCGAATATAGAATGAGGTGAGACCACTAGAAATACAAACAGACCAAGATAAGGTCTGAGTTAGAGAGTCAAACCTAAATAAACTGCTGGTGCAGTGGACCTGAAAAAATGAGAAAGCGCCCAACGCGTATCGCCGGAGCAATCCGGCTTCCTCAGGGGTAAAGAGCGTTATGTTGGAGTATCACACTATATAGGGTAACAAATAAGATGAAAATGACATTCACCTGTGCAGCAGGGTGTTGTGAGCAATGAAGAGGCATGTCAGGCAGAGTATAGCCGGAAACCGGAAGTATGGGGATCACATGATCGGCAGGTAGAACGCATATGTGTTCCACCTGTCAGATCACAGCAATACATAATTATTAAGGATGGGGGAGACCATATAGCGCCATATATTCAAATAGAGTACATACATAAGACAGTCATATGCCCCAACAAAAGAACAGAACCGATAAGCCAGCTGAATGGTGGCAGTGTCAGAGCGGAAAAGGAGTTTATGGAAGTCAAATTTCCCATCACCCCGACTTTCTACATGCTCCCTAAGGTGCATAAGGACCTGACTGTACCACCAGGACGCCCAATTGTGGCGGGGATAGGTGGGTTATGTGAACAGGCGTGCATTTATCTTGACTTTTTCTTACAGCCCTTTGTCTTAGGTCTCCAGTCATATTTTAGAGATTCTATGCCGTTGGTACAATATCTACAAGAGATCCAACTTCCCCCGGGCACAATGATACTTACGTGTGATGTGGAGTCTCTTTACTCGAACATCTCGCATGGTGATGGCATACAAGCTACCCAATATTTTCTTCAAAAATCAACCTCTGGAGATCCGGTGCGTCACACATTTTTGGTGAGTTTGTTGGAGTTTGTTCTCCACCACAATTATTTCGTGTTCGACCGTGTCTTTTACAGACAGGTCTCGGGGACCGCGATGGGGGCACGCTGTGCGCCCTCCTACGCCAACCTTTTCCTAGGATGGTGGGAGGAGACACAGGTGTACCCCATGGCCATGTATAACGAACATGTTATAGCATGGTTTCGTTATATCGATGACCTCCTGATCTTCTGGCAGGGCACAGTGGAACAGTGCACTGAGTTTGTCAGCAGGCTAAACACCAATCCGTATAACATCGCCCTTACTTACAGGATATCGGACACTACTGCTGATTTTTTGGATCTAAGATTAAAATTGGATGACCAGGGCATTCGTACATCGCTATTCCGCAAGGAAACGGCAACTAATAGCCTGTTACATTTTGACAGCTTTCATCCGCCCACCTGCGAAAAGGGATCCCGAAGGGACAATTCTTGAGATTGCGCCGTAACTGCACTACTACGTCTGACTTTAGCGAGGCTGCTGGTGACTTGACAACCAGATTTCGAGCACGGGGTTACCCTAAGAAAGTAATCTCGGGGGCATTTGAAACCGCAAAGGTGGCCGACCGTCTGGAATTGTTGAAGCCGAAATCCAAGCCTCGGAATACACAAGTTCACCTTATTACCAAGTATAATAATCAATGGTGTGATTTGTATACAATACTAAATGTACATTGGCACCTCTTGCTGGCGGATCCTAAGCTGAGCAGCTACGTCAACCCAAGTTCTAAGATTATTGCACGAAGAGCCCCGAATTTACGAGACAAATTGGTACGTAGTCACTTCCAGAGGCCCACACAGGGACTGGGGAGGGGCGTCAGGTTATGCTGAGGACATATCCGATGCGGGAACTGCAAATTGTGCAATATAATGATCTGTACTGACTCCTTTCTCTACTTTGCCGGCATTCGACTGTATTTCCCTTGGGCCATTACATCAACTTGCCGGACTAGGAATGTGATTTACGCACTCATCTGGAATGTGGAAAAATTTATGTGGCCAGACCGGTCAGGAGGATACAGGAAAACGGACCAACAGCACCTATACAAACATTGCCTTGGCCCCGTGTGATCGGATTTCAAGCCAAGAAAACCCGTTGACCTCAGTTGCTGCGCATTTTTCTGGATTGCCACCAGTGCATCACCTCTTGGACTCAGGATTGTCCGGCCTTGATGTGGTGCGCACTATCTGAGGGGAGGGTTCACCCTACTTACTCAACTACTACGTTTAGATCCAAATGGATCTTCAATTTGGATACAGTGGCCCCACCATGGACTAAAGTGAAGAACGTACCTTTACGGGGTTCTACAACTGAACTTGGGGATCTTCATTTGTGATCTCAGTATATTTGGGAGGTCACCTTTCTTGGGGTTTGAGGACATACTGTCATTTTGCGAGCTATGAGGCTTGCTTCACAATAGGCAAACTGCTCTGATGAAATTGGGCATTTGGGCTGCCAGCTAATCCATGTATATATTGATGGGCTGTGTGATCTGGTGACAGTGTTGATGTGTGTAAAGATACTGATTTTGTGGCGATACGGGGATCTAAGCATGGGATCACAATATACATACATTATGCAGGGCCATTTGGCCTATTGCCATATTCTGAATTTTTTGTAATTTAATCATTTTCTCATGCTTTTATCAATTAATTTATTAATCATTCCTTACAGGTCTTCTTCACTTCTCTATTTTTCCTTTACACACGGGTGTGCACTCTTTTATTCACCTCACCAATTTCGTGGTCTTTCCCACGTTTTATTTTACTTTATTTCACTTTGTATTTTATTAATTTATCACTTTTTTCCTTTCAGGTAGGATTCACCTTTGGATCATTAATTAGGATCCTCATTATTGTTCATAATTATAATTATAATCATATCACTATTTTATCCTGTAGGAATGTATATCGTGGTCATTGTCATAACATTCATATTCTCATTATTTTTATTTTGCATTGTTTGGCATTTCGGCAGTTACTTATATCAAACTAACTGCCCTTAGCGTTTGGTATAATCCCACTACACTACATTGGATGATACTCTGCCATGTATAGTATTTATAACACTGCCCTCCTATTTAGTAGGCTCCACCGCATCTATTTTTGCATAATGCACCGCCCAGGCCCTCCTCTCCATGTGGTGAGCGCATTGTGCGCTTCACCTCTCCCCATGGGGCGCACTGTGCGCTCTACCCCTCTCTTGCATGGCGAACGCATAGTGCGCTCCACCATGCGTTCCACCGCGGCATCTGATTTCCGGTCATGTGTCTAACACATCCAGTTCACGACTGCCGCTCTGACACTGCCACCATTCAGCTGGCTTATCTGTTCTGTTCTTTTGTTGGGGCATATGACTGTCTCATGTATGTACTCTATTTGAATATATGGCGCTATATGGTCTCCCCCATCCTTAATAATTATGTATTGCTGTGATCTGACAGGTGGAACACATATGCGTTCCACCTGCCGATCATGTGATCCCCATACTTCCGGTTTCCGGCTATACTCTGCCTGACATGCCTCTTCATTGCTCACAACACCCTGCTGCACAGGTGAATGTCATTGTTATCTTATTTGTTACCCTATATAGTGTGATACTCCAACATAACGCTCTTTACCCCTGAGGAAGCCGGATTGCTCCGGCGATACGCGTTGGGCGCTTTCTCATTTTTTCAGGTCCACTGCACCAGCGGTTTATTTAGGTTTGACTCTAACTCAGACCTTATCTTGGTCTGTTTGTATTTCTAGTGGTCTCACCTCATTCTATATTCGCTTCATGCTGTATATTGGATTTTTATGTGCTGGTTTATAATATATATGCTTATCCTTGGCATTTCAGTGGACCTGTATGTGTCGGTTATATTTATTATACTGTATACCGCACCTTGTCTCAATTGTATACAATTTTTTATGTGTGTTTGTTGGTGTGTCTAATAAACTTTATATTTTTGATACTGATGGATTGTCGGATGTGCATGTATGGGGTGGTTCTTGTGACTCCCTCTTGGGTCAGGTGATATTGTTTCATGGTTTCTTCACCACCCCTTGCACTCCGTATATTATTTGGTGTGCCCCCTGATCTCTGAATTCTAATAAGTGCAGATTGATACACCAGCTCGTCCTCCACCTGGGCCATGAAGATATTAGCCACATTGGGCCCTATTGCTGTGCCCCGCTTCTGTTGGTAATAGGTGTCCCCAAAGAGGAAATAATTCCTCCTGAGGACAACCTCCAGCAGGCGGAGGACAAGCTGGGTAGCACCTGGAGAGGACCCTGCGCCGGCAAGCGCCACCCTGACCGCCCTCAAGCCTCTGTCGTGTTCGAAGAAAGTATAAAGTGAGACCACATCAAAACTAACAAGGAAGAAATATGTTGGCAACTCAATCTCTCGTAATTTTAAATTTTAAATTTTAGGAAGTGACTTGTGTCTCCAATATACGAAGGAACATTTATCGCATATGTACGCAATACTCTGTCCAGGAATACAGCTATGGTACTAAATATTGAACCCCTACCCGATACTATCGGTCTACAGGGGGGGGGGGGGGGTCAATGAGCCTCTTATGGATTTTTGGAAGTACATATAATAAAGGGGTAATGGGATGTTGCACTTTCAAATATTCCCCTAAATCCTGATCTATGACCTCATCGTCCATAGCCTTATTCAATATGTTCTCCAGCTGATTCATAATCTCAAACCTGGGGTCCCCCTTAAATACCTCATAAACCTCCTCGTCCTCCAATTGTCTCCATATCTCTTTAATATATTTATCAAAATCCATAATAACCACTGCACCCCCTTTGTCCGCGGGTTTTATCATAATCCTGTTGTTCGGTTCAAAAGACCTTAAAGCATTCCTTTCCTGTTTAGATATATTATGTACATAATTCTCCCTAGATCGCCTAGATCGCTCCCTTAATTTTCTAATCTGTTTGGAGACTATCTCGATATACGATTCAATTGCATGATTATTCTGAGGGGGAGAAAAGTTACTCTTATTTCTCAGACCTAAATCTTTTAGACATAACATATCTTTATTCGTATTATCATTAATCAATCTCATATTCATAAACGTATCCTTTGAAAAAAAAAGTTTTAACCGTAATCTCCTAAAGAATCGTTGGAGATCAAGTTCAACCTCGAACCAATCGAATGATGTTAACCCCTTACACAGCAGCGCCCCGCATGCGCATAAAGCAGACGCGCAATGCGATCCAGGCCAGTGAGGGTGCCGGGCGCATGCGCATAAGGCCTCATGCACACGACAGTATTTTTTCACGGTCCGCAAAAACGGGGTCCGTAGGTCCGTGATCCGTGACCGTTTTTTCGTCCGTGGGTCTTCCTTGATTTTTGGAGGATCCACGGACATGAAAAAAAAGTTGTTTTGGTGTCCGCCTGGCCGTGCGGAGCCAAACGGATCCGTCCTGAATTACAATGCAAGTCAATGGGGACGGATCCGTTTGATGTTGACACAATATGGTGCCATTTCAAACGGATCCGTCCCCATTGACTTTCAGTGTAAAGTCTGGAGTCCCTTTTATACCATCGGATCGGAGTTTTCTCCAATCCGATGGTATATTTTAACTTGAAGCGTCCCCATCACCATGGGAACGCCTCTATGTTAGAATATACTGTCGGATATGAGTTACATCGTGAAAACTCATTTCCGACAGTATATTCTAACACAGAGGCGTTCCCATGGTGATGGGGACGCTTCTAGTTAGAATATACTACAAACTGTGTACATGACTGCCCCCTGCTGCCTGGCAGCACCCGATCTCTTACAGGGGGCCGTGATCAGCACAATTAACTCCTCAGGTGCCGCACCTGAAGGGGTTAATTGTACTATCATATCCCCCTGTAAGAGATCAGGGCTGCCAGGCAGCAGGGGGCAGACCCCCCCCCTCCCCAGTTTGAATATCATTGGTGGCCAGTGCGGCCCCCCCCCTCCCTCCCTCTATTGTAATAAATCGTTGGTGGCACAGTGTGCGCCCCCCATCGGCCCCCCCTCCCTCCCTCTATTGTAATAAATCGTTGGTGGCACAGTGTGCGCCCCCCATCGGACCCCCTCCCTCCCTCTATTGTAATAAATCGTTGGTGGCACAGTGTGCGCCCCCCATCGGCCCCCCTCCCTCTATAGCAGTAACAACATTGGTGGCCAGTGTGCGGCCTCCCATCTCCCCCCCCCCCGATCATTGGTGTCAGCGTAGTTCCGATCGGAGTCCCAGTTTAATCGCTGGGGCTCCGATCGGTAACCATGGCAACCAGGAAGCTACTGCAGCCCTGGTTGCCATGGTTACTTAGCAATAGTACAATAGTAGAAGATTCATACTTACCTGCTGCGATGTCTGTGATCGGCCGGGAGCTCCTCCTACTGGTAAGTGACAGTTCATTTAGCAATGCGCCGCACAGACCTGTCACTTACCAGTAGGTGGAGCTCCCGGCCGGACACGAACATCGCAGCAGCCAGCAGGTAACTATGAATCTTCTACTATTGTACTATTGCTAAGTAACCATGGCAACCAGGACTGCAGTAGCGTCCTGGTTGCCATGGTTACCGATTGGAGCTCCAGCGATTAAACTGGGACTCCGATCGGAACTCCGCTGCCACCAATGATCGGGGGGGGGGGGAGATGGGAGGCCGCACACTGGCCACCAATGTTGGTAATGCTATAGAGGGAGGGGGGCCGATGGGGGGCGCACACTGGGCCACCAACGATTTATTACAATAGAGGGAGGAAGGGGGGGGGGCCGATGGGGGGCGCACACTGTGCCACCAACGATTTATTACAATAGAGGGAGGAAGGGGGGGGGGGCCGGGGGGCCGCACACTGGCCACCAAGCTATTATTACAATAGAGGGAGGGAGGGGGGTGGCCGCACTGGCCACCAATGATATTCAAACTGGGGAGGGGGGGGGTCTGCCCCCTGCTGCCTGGCAGCCCTGATCTCTTACAGGGGGACATGATAGTACAATTAACCCCTTCAGGTGCCGCACCTGAAGGGGTTAATTGTGCTGATCACGGCCCCCTGTAAGAGATCGGGTGCTGCCAGGCAGCAGGGGGCAGTCTTGTACACAGTTTGTAGTGTATTCTAACTAGAAGCGTCCCCATCACCATGGGAACGCCTCTGTGTTAGAATATACTGTCGGATCTGAGTTTTCACGAAGTGAAAACTTAGATCTGAAAAAGCTTTTATGCAGACGGATCTTCGGATCCGTCTGTATGAAAGCAACCTACGGCCACGGATCACGGATGCCAATCTTGTGTGCATCCGTGTTCTTTCATGGACCCATTGACTTGAATGGGTCCGTGAACCGTTGTCCGTCAAAAAAATAGGACAGGTCATATTTTTTTGACGGACAGGATACACGGATCACGGCCTCGGCTGCAAAACGGTGCATTTTCCGATTTTTCCACGGACCCGCGAAAAAAAACAGAAAACGGCACAACGGCCACGGATGCACACAGAGGTCGTGTGCATGAGGCCTAAAGCAGACGCGCGATGCGATCCAGGCCAGTGAGGGTGCCGGGCGCATGCGCTGAAGATGGCCGGGGACACTAGTACAGCGCTTCAGAGTAGCCGCCCAGCTCAGTGAATATTGATGAGCTGGACGGCGCTTCAAACGGCAGTTGTGGCGAGGCTGGCTGGGCGCAAGTTGATATGAAACACCGCCCCTTGGGCAGATTGAACACCAGGAAAGCAGGTTATAAAACTTCAGATTACTGTATTTATGAGGTGGACAGGGGGGATACTTAGATGATTCTAATACCCTTTATAAGACCTATACTGTCATATATACCCCTAAATATGCTTTTTGGGCCTGTCAGTGTCCCTTTAAGGACTTGGCCATTTTTTGCAAATCTGACCAGTGTCACTTTAAGTGGTGATAACTTTTTAAACGCTTTGACTTATCCAGGCCATTCTGAGATTGTTTTTTCGTCACATATTGTACTTCATGACACTGGTAAAATGAAGTAAAAAAAATCATTTTTATTTATAAAAAATACCAAATTTACCAAAAATGAAGTAAAGAATTGCAAATTTCCAAGTTTCAATTTCTCTACTTCTATAATACATAGTAATACCTCCAAAATAGTTATTACTTTACATTCCCCATATGTCTACTTCATGTTTGGGGATGTTACAAGGCTTAGAAGTTTAGAAGAAAATCTTGAAATTTTTCTGAAATATTCAAAAACCCAATTTTTAGGGACCAGTTCAGGTCTGGTCACTTTGCGAGGCTTAAATAATAGAAACCGCCCAAAAATGACCCCATTCTATAAACTACACCTCTCAAGGTATTCAAAACTGATTTTACAAACTTTGTTAACCCTTTAGGTGTTCCACAAGAATTAATGGAAAATAGAGATACAATTTCAAAATTTAACTTTTTGGGCAGATTTTCCATTTTAATAATTTTTTTCCAGTTACAAAGCAAGGGTTAACAGCCAAACAAAACTCAATATTTATGGCACTGATTATGTAGTTTACAGAAACACCCCACATGTGGTCGTAAACCGCTGTACAGGCACACGGCAGGGCGCAGAAGGAAAGGAATGCCATACGGTTTTTGGAAGGCAGATTTTGCTGGACTGTTTTTTTTTACATCATGTCCCATTTGAAGCCCCCCTGATACACCCCTAGAGCAGAAACTCCATAAAAGTGACCCCATCTAAGAAACTACACCCCTCAAGGTATTCAAAACAGATTTTACAAACGTCATTAACCCTTTAGGTGTTCCACATGAGTTATTGGCAAATGGAGATGAAATTTCTGAATTTCAATTTTTTTGCAAATTTTCCATTTTAATCCATTTTTCCCAGTAACAAAGCAAGGGTTAACAGCCAAACAAAACTCAATATTTATGGCCCTGATTCTGTAGTTTAAAGAAACACCCCATATGTGGTCGTAAACAGCTGTACGGGCACACGGCAGGGCGCAGAAGGAAAGGAATGCCATACGGTTTTTGGAAGGCAGATTTTGCTGGACTGTTTTTTTTGACACCATGTCCCATTTGAAGCCCCCCTGATGCACCCCTAGAGTAGAAACTCCAAAAAATTGACCACATTTTAGAAACTACGGGATAGGGTGGCAGTAATGTTGGTACTAGTTTAGGGTACATATGATTTTTGGTTGCTCTATATTACACTTTTTGTGAGGCAAGATAACAAGAAATAGCTGTTTTGGCACCGTTTTTATTTTTTGTTATTTACAACATTCATCTGACAGGTTAGATCATGTAATATTTTTATAGACCAGGTTGCCACGGATGCGGCGATACCTAATATGTATACTTTTTTTTATTTATGTAAGTTTTACACAATGATTTCATTTTTGAAGCAAAAAAAATCATGTTTTAGTGTTTCCATAGTCTGAGAGCCATAATTTTTTAAGTTCTTGGGCGATTACCTTGGTTAGGGTATGATTTTTGCAGGATGAGATGACGGTTTTATTGGCACTATTTTGGGGTGCAGTGTGACTTTTTGATCGCTTGCTATTACACTTTTTGTGATGTAAGGTGACAAAAAATTGTTTATTTAGCACAGTTTTTATTTTTTATTTTTTACGGTGTTCATCTGAGAGGTTAGGTCATGTGATATTTTTATAGAACCAGTCAATACGAACGCGGCGATACCAAATATGTATACTTTTTTTTATTTATGTAAGTTTTACACTATAACAGCTTTTTTTTAAACAAAAAAAATGATGTTTTAGTGTCTCCATATTCTGAGCCATTGTTTTTTTTATTTTTTGGGCGATTGTCTCAGGTAGGGGCTCATTTTTTGCGGGATGAGGTGACAGTTAGATTGGTACTATTTTGGTGGGCAAAACCACCACTATTTTGGTGTCTTTTTGATCGCTTGCTGTTGTACTTTTTGTGATGTAAGGTGACCAAAAAATGGTTTATTTAGCACAGTTTTTATTTTCTATTTTTTATAGTGTTCATCTGAGGGGTTAGGTCATGTGATATGTTTATAGAGCCGGTCGATACGGACGCGGCGATACCTATATGTATACTTTTTTTTCCCCCTATTTTTTACCAATTTTTTTAACTTTATTTGGGGAAAATGACATTTTTGTTTATTTTTACTTGAAACTTACATTTTTTTTGGGGGGGAAAGTTTATTTTTTCAACTTTTTTTTGTATGAGTAAGGCCTCATGCACACGACCGTTGTGTGCATCCGTGGCCGTTGTGCCGTTTTCCGTTTTTTTTTCGCGGACCCATTGACTTTCAAAATATGACCTGTCCTATTTTTGGGACGAACAACGGTTCACGGACCCATTCAAGTCAATGGGTCCGTGAAAGAACACGGATGCACACAAGATTGGCATCCGTGTCCGTGATCCGTGGCCGTAGGTTACTTTCATACAGACGGATCCGAAGATCCGTCTGCATAAAAGCTTTTTCAGAGCTGAGTTTTCACTTCGTGAAAACTCAGATCCGACAGTATATTCTAACACAGAGGCGTTCCCATGGTGATGGGGACGCTTCTAGTTAGAATATACAACGAACTGTGTACATGACTGCCCCCTGCTGCCTGGCAGCACCCGATCTCTTACAGGGGGCTGTGATCCGTACAATTAACCCCTCAGGTGCTGCACCTGAAGGGGTTAATTGTGCGTATCATAGCCCCCTGTAAGAGATCCGGGGCTGCCAGGCAGCAGGGGGCAGACCCCCCTCCCTCCCCAGTTTAAATTTCATTAGTAGCCAGTGCGGCCCCCCCCTCCCTCTATTGTAATAATAGCATTGGTGGCACAGTGTGCGGCCCCCCCCCTCCCTCCCTCTATTGCATTAACATTGGTGGCAGTGTGCCCCCCCGCCCCCCCCCTTCCTCCCTCTATCGTTTTAATACATTGGTGGCAGTGTGTGCCCCCCCCCCTTCCTCCCTCTATTGTTTTAATACATTGGTGGCAGTGTGCGCCCCCCACCCCGCCCTCCCTCTATTGTTTTAATACATTGGTGGCAGTGTGCGGCGCATTGCTTAATGATCTGTCACTTACCAGTAGGAGGAGCTCCCGGCCGGACACAGACATCGCAGCAGCCAGCAGGTAAGTATGATGCTTCTACTATTGCTAAGTAACCATGGCAACCAGGACTGCAGTAGCGTCCTGGTTGCCATGGTTACCGATCGGAGCCCCAGCGAGAGGGGAGGCCGCACACTGCCACCAATGTATTAAAACAATAGAGGGAGGAAGGGGGGGGGGGGGGCGGGGGGGGCGCACACTGCCACCAATGTATTAAAACAATAGAGGGAGGAAGGGGGGGGCGCACACTGCCACCAATGTATTAAAACAATAGAGGGAGGCCGGGGGGGCGCACACTGCCACCAATATATTAAAACAATAGAGGGAGGAAGGGGGGGGGCGCACACTGTGCCACCAATGCTATAATTACAATAGAGGGAGGGAGGGGGGGCCGCACTGGCCACCAATGATATTCAAACTGGGGAGGGGGGGTCTGCCCCCTGCTGCCTGGCAGCCCTGATCTCTTACAGGGGGCTATGATACGCACAATTAACCCCTTCAGGAGTGGCACCTGAGGGGTTAATTGTGCTGATCACGGCCCCCTGTAAGAGATCGGGTGCTGCCAGGCAGCAGGGGGCAGTCATGTACACAGTTTGTAGTATATTCTAACTAGAAGCGTCCACATCACCATGGGAACGCCTCTGTGTTAGAATATACTGTCGGATATGAGTTTGCACGATGTAACTCATATCCGACAGTATATTCTAACATAGAGGAGTTCCCATGGTGATGGGGACGCTTCAAGTTAAAATATACCATCGGATTGGAGAAAAATCAGATCAGATGGTATAAAAGAGACTCCAGACTTTACATTGAAAGTCAATGGGGGACGGATCCGTTTGCAATTGCACCATATTGTGTCAACGTCAAACGGATCCGTTCCTATTGACTTGCATTGTAATTCAGGACGGATCCGTTTGGCTCCGCACGGCCAGGCGGACACCAAAACGACTTTTTTTTTCATGTCCGTGGATCCTCCAAAAATCAAGGAAGACCCGCGGACGAAAAAAACGGTCACGGATCACGGACCTACGGACCCCGTTTTTGCGGATCGTAAAAAAAAACGGTCGTGTGCATGAGGCCTAATACTGTGTGTATAACTCATACAGCTTCCGGCCTGTGAGATCTACGGGGCTGGATCTCACTGGCTCGTCACCGGAAGGCAGCGCGATGCCTTCCTTAGACATCGCGCTGCCTTCCATGCCATCGGGTCCCCCCCTACAGCCGCATGGGGACCCGTTGGCACCGCCGACCACCGCCGCAACCGCAGGTCTGAATTGACCTGCGGTTTGCGGCGATCGCCGATACGGGGGGGTCACATGAATGAGTTCAGCCGGCATCATGTCACAATTAACCATCGCCGCGCCACAATCGCGGTTTAAACCCATACGTCATGGGTCCTTAACCACCTCAGCCCCGCTAGCTGAAACCCCCTTCATGACAAGAGCACTTTTTACACTTCGGCACTACACTCCTTTCACCGTTTATCGCTCGGTCATGCAACTTACCACCCAAATGAATTTTACCTCCTTTTCTTCTCACTAATGGAGCTTTCATTTGGTGGTATTTTATTGCTGCTGACATTTTTACTTTTTTTGTTATTAATCAAAATGTAACGATTTTTTGCAAAACAATGAAATTTTTCACTTTCAGCTGTAAAATTTTGCAAAAAAAACGACATCCATATATACATTTTTCGCCAAATTTATTGTTCTACATGTCTTTGATAAAAAAAAATGTTTGGGCAAAAAAAAAATGGTTTGGGTAAAAGTTATAGCATTTACAAACTATGGTACAAAAATGTGAATTTCCGCTTTTTGAAACCGCTCTGACTTTCTGAGCACCTGTCATGATTCCTGAGGTTCTACAATGCCCAAACAGTAGAAAAACCCCACAAATGACCCCATTTCGGAAAGTAGACACCCTAAGGTATTCGCTGATGGGCATAGTGAGTTCATAGAACTTTTTATTTTTTGTCACAAGTTAGCGGAAAATGATGATGATTTTTTTTTTTTTTTTTTTTCTTACAAAGTCTCATATTCCACTAACTTGCGACAAAAAATAAAAAATTCTAGGAACTCACCATGCCCCTCACAGAATACCTTGGGGTGTCTTCTTTCCAAAATGGGGTCACTTGTGGGGTAGTTATACTGCCCTGGCAATTTAGGGGCCCAAATGTGTAAGAAGAACTTTGCAATCAAAATGTGTAAAAAATGACCGGTGAAATCCGAAAGGTGCACTTTGGAATATGTGCCCCTTTGCCCACCTTGGCAGCAAAAAAGTGTGACACATCTGGTATCGTAGTACTCAGGAGAAGTTGGGGAATGTGTTTTGGGGTGTCATTTTACATATACCCATGCTGGGTGAGAGAAATATCTTGGCAAAAGACAACTTTTCCCATTTTTTTATACAAAGTTGGCATTTGACCAAGATATTTTTCTCACCCAGCATGGGTATATGTAAAATGACACCCCAAAACACATTCCCCAACTTCTCCTGAGTACGGCGATACCAGATGTGTCACACTTTTTTGCTGCCAAGGTGGGCAAAGGGGCACATATTCCAAAGTGCACCTTTCGGATTTTGCAGGCCATTTTTTACACATTTTGATTGCAAGGTACTTCTCACACATTTGGGCCCCTAAATTTCCAGGGCAGTATAACTACGCCACAAGTGACCCCATTTTGGAAAGAAGACACCCCAAGGTATTCCGTGAGGGGCACTGCGAGTTCCTAGAATTTTTATTTTTTTTGTCCTGGCAAAAGACAACTTTTCCAATTTTTTTATACAAAGTTGGCATTTGATCAAGATGTTTATCTCACCCAGCATGGGTATATGTAAAATGACACCCCAAAACACATTGCCCAACTTCTCCTGAGTACGGCGATACCAGATGTGTGACACTTTTTTGCAGCCTAGATGCGCAAAGGGGCCCAAATTCCTTTTAGGAGGGCATTTTTAGACATTTGGATCCCAGGCTTCTTCTCACGCTTTAGGGCCCCTAAAAAGCCAGGGCAGTATAAATACCCCACATGTGACCCCACTTTGGAAAGAAGACACCCCAAGGTATCCAATGAGGGGCCTGGCAAGTTCATAGAAATTTTTCGCATAAGTTAGCGGAAATTGTTTTTTTTTTTTTTTTTCTCACAAAGTCTCACTTTCCGCTAACTTAGGACAAAAATTTAAATCTTTCATGGACTCAATATGCCCCTCAGCAAATACCTTGGGGTGTCTTCTTTCCAAAATGGGGTCAGTTGTGGGGTGTTTGTACTGCCCTGGCATTTGAGGGTCTCTGCAATCATTACATGTATGGCCAGCATTAGGAGTTTCTGCTATTCTCCTTATATTGAGCATGCAGGTAATGAGATTTTTTTTTCCGTTCAGCCTCTGGGCTGAAAGAAAAAAATGAACGGCACAGATTTCTTCATTCGCATCGATCAATGTGGATGAAAAAATCTCTGCCAAAAAAAAAAAAATGGAGGGGAAAGGCGTCTGCCAGGACATAGGAGCTCCGCCCTACATCCATACCCACTTAGCTCGTATGCCCTGGCAAACCAGATTTCTCCATTCACATCAATCGATGTGGATGAATAAATCATTGCCGGGATTTTTTTTTTTTTTTTTTATATATATACAAAGTGTTTGCCAAAGCATAGGAACGCCGCCTCCTCCTCAGCTCGTATGCATCGGCAAACATATCTGTTACTGCAGAGGAGAAAATCCCGTCTTGCAGCGCCGCATACACCGACTTGCGTGTAATCTGACAGCAGCGCAATGCTTCTGTCAGAATGCACATCAGTGCTGCAGCTAATCGATCGGTTGGTCCACCTGGAAGGTAAAAAAAGAAAAAAAAAAAAAAAGAAAAAACCAGGCCGCAACGCAATAATTTTATTAACTTTGCAACAGAACATATAAACTTTAACTTTTTTAACTGAACATTTAACCTTTTTGCTTACTGGTGTTTTTTTTTTTTACCTTTATAGAACAAACCTCTCCTTCCCCATGGGTCAATGTGCAAAGCGCAAATCGCCCAAAGATGTGGCGAAGTGCGTTATGCACTTTGTCCCATGTGAAAGGAGACGTTTGCAGCAGCAGTGAGTGAATGGGGCCTAATAGCCCTGTGTGCCTGTCCTGGTGAGATGATCCCTATGCTAATAGTGTACCTGTGAGTGGTACTTCCGGAAACACTCTCCAAAGCATAGGGCAGGGTGGTGTCACAACCAGACAGCTGAGAAGCTCTGACAGAGGCCTTTCAGAACCTCCTCCTTGAGTTTCTGTGTTGTGGTATTCAGCTCCTCCTCTCGTCAGCCTCTCTCAGCTGTCATGTGTTGGACTAATTGCTTCCCTTTAAATTCTTCCCCAGAAGGCTTTTCTGGGCGGCTTATATTACTTCCTGGAGTGTGTGTGCACGCTGACTCTGTCCTCCTGTTTGCGTCAAAGCTAAGTGTTGTACCTTTATCTGTTATTATCTGTTTGCTGGATCCCAGGTGACCCTGACTCCCTCCGTATCTTGTGTAGGGAGCCGGTGGTCGTGTCCCCTCACTATTGTAGGGTGCTCAGGGCTTTATAGTCAAGGTTCGTGGATATGCAAACCTCCACCATTCGGATCTTTGCATAGGCTGAGCAGCCAGGGAAAGTGCCAGGTCTTCTGCAGGGGTCTCCCTTGGTTCCTTAGTTTTTGGATCCAGCGAGTCGTTTATACATGTTGCTTTGCCTTGTTTCCTGTACACCGTCCGTGACATTATAAGCCGCCATAACCGTCTCAAGCATGGATCCGGTTTCACTTTTGGCTGAACGCTTCCAGGGTCTTTCATTGGAGGTAGCTGATCTCCGTAAGACTTTTTCTCAGCTTCAAGTGACCGGTTCAGCTTGCGTTCATGGAGTTTGTTCTGAGCCTAAGATCTCGCTCCCGGATACGTTCTTCGGGGGTAGTGAGAATTTTGTGCGTTTTAGAGAGGCTTGCAAACTCCATTTTCGCCTTCTTCCCCACTCCTCTGGTGATGAGGAACGGAGGGTGGGGATCATTATATCGCTGCTCAGAGGTAACGCTCAGTCCTGGGCCTTTTCGCTGCCGGAGGGGGCACGGCCTCTCCGTTCAGTGGATGAATTCTTTTTAGCCCTGGGTCAGATATATGATGATCCGGATCGTATTGCTCTGGCTGAGTCTAAACTACGTCTATTATGCCAGGGTAAACAATCCGCAGAAATATACTGCTCAGAATTTCGGAGATGGGCAGTTGATACTGGTTGGAATGATGCTGCACTCCGAAGTCAATTTTGCCATGGTCTTTCAGAGGGATTGAAAGATGCATTTGCCTTTCATGAGAGGCCTATTTCTTTGGACTCTGCTATGTCTCAGGCCGTTCGTATTGACAGGCGTCTTAGAGAGAGAGGAGAGATGTCTCCTTCCTGTCATACGCAGTCCCAGGACAGTGCAGCGGTCCCGCTCTGTGCGCAGGGGTCTCAGTCGCCGTCAGCCCCTTCTGAGCAGGAGCCCATGCAGCTGGGGTTGATTGCTTCTGACAATAGAAGATTCAGCCCGCATGGGAGGGTTTGTTTTTGTTGTGGAGGTATAAATCATTTGGCAAATATTTGTCCCTCTAGGAGATTCAGGCAGTTTTCTGGGAGTAATAAAGAAACAAACAGGAAAAAATCTTTTAAAAATGTTCCGTCTGTTACTATTGGCAGGGTTGAGGCGGAAATTGAAGGTTTTCCATTTGCTTGTAGTTCCCGTTTTGTCCTGCCGGCTAGGGTGGCGCTAGAGAGCAAGAACATTTTTTGTGAGATTTTTGTGGATAGTGGAGCAGCGGTTAATCTCATTGATAATCAATTTGCGATAACTCATGGTTTCCAGGTGCGCACTTTGGGAAAGGATATTCCTGTTTTTGCTATCGATTCCGCTCCACTTTCTCAAAAATCATTAAAGGGCATAGTTCACAATATCCGTTTAATTGTGAGTGATGCTCATGTTGAGGATGTGTCATGTTTCGTCCTTAGCGGTTTACCCACCCCTCTGGTGTTGGGGCTGCCCTGGCTCACTAAGCATAACCCCACCATTGATTGGCAAGCGAGGCAAATAAATGGTTGGAGTGACTTTTGCAGAGAGAATTGCCTCATGACATCTGTTTCTGAGGTTGCTACTAAGACTGTACCATCTTTTCTCTCTGAATTTTCGGATGTCTTCTCTGAGAGTGGAGTTCAGGATTTGCCCCCGCACAGGGAGTACGATTGCCCTATTAATCTCATCCCAGACGCCAAGCTGCCTAAATCTCGTTTATACAATCTTTTCCAACCTGAGAGGATCGCTATGCGTGCTTATATCTCTGAGAGTCTGAGAAAAGGACACATACGACCCTCGAAGTCACCTGTTGCCGCTGGTTTTTTCTTTGTTAAGAAAAAAGATGGTTCTTTAAGACCTTGTCTGGATTTCAGGGAGCTGAACAATATCACAATTCGTGACCCTTATCCGCTTCCTCTGATCCCGGACCTATTTAACCAGGTTGTTGGGGCTAAAGTCTTTTCCAAATTAGATTTAAGAGGGGCATACAACCTGGTCAGGGTCAGAGAAGGGGACGAATGGAAGACGGCCTTCAATACCCCTGAGGGCCATTTTGAAAATTTGGTTATGCCTTTTGGTTTGATGAATGCCCCAGCCGTTTTTCAGCATTTCGTGAACAGCATTTTTTATCATTTGATGGGAAAATTTGTATTGGTGTATTTGGATGACATTTTGATTTTTTCTCCCGATTTCAAAACTCATAAGGAACATTTACGTCAGGTCTTGCTCATCCTGCGGGAGAATAAATTATATGCGAAACTGGAAAAATGTGTGTTTGCGGTTCCAGAAATTCAATTTCTGGGGTTTCTTCTCTCCGCTTCTGGTTTTCGCATGGACCCCGAGAAGGTCCGCGCTGTGCTTGAGTGGGAGCTTCCTGAGAATCAAAAGGCACTGATGCGTTTTTTGGGCTTTGCCAATTATTACAGGAAGTTCATTTTGAATTATTCTTCTATTGTTAAACCACTCACTGATATGACCAGAAAGGGGGTAGATTTTTCTTCTTGGTCAGTAGAGGCGCGTAAGGCTTTTTCTGATATCAAGGAGAGTTTTGCTTCCGCTCCCATCTTGGTGCAACCTGATGTTTCTTTACCCTTCATAGTTGAGGTTGATGCTTCTGAGGTGGGTGTGGGGGCGGTCTTGTCTCAGGGTTCCTCTCCTGCCAAATGGCGACCGTGTGCCTTTTTCTCAAGAAAACTCTCCTCCGCAGAGAGAAATTACGATGTGGGAGATAGGGAATTGTTGGCCATCAAGTTGGCTTTTGAGGAATGGCGCCATTGGCTAGAGGGAGCCAGACACCCTATTACCGTATTTACTGACCATAAAAATCTGGCCTACTTGGAGTCAGCCAAGCGTCTGAACCCGAGACAGGCCAGATGGTCGTTGTTCTTTTCTAGGTTTAATTTTGTTGTCACGTTCCGCCCTGGAGTTAAGAATGTGAAGGCAGATGCCCTGTCACGTTGTTTTCCGGGAGGCGGGAATTTTGAAGACCCGGGTCCCATTTTGGCTGAAGGTGTGGTGGTCTCTGCTCTTTTTCCTGAATTGGAGGCAGAGGTGCAGGCAGCCCAGTCAGAGGCTCCTGATCTTTGTCCTCCTGGGAGGTTGTTTGTGCCTCTCGCTTTAAGACACAAGATTTTTAAAGAACACCACGATACGGTCCTTGCTGGGCACCCGGGGGTAAGAGCCACACTGGATCTCATCGCTCCGAGATTCTGGTGGCCTGCGCTTCGTAAGTCGGTTGAGGGTTTTGTGGCAGCCTGTGAGACTTGCGCTCGTGCCAAAGTCCCTCATTCACGGCCATCAGGTCCTCTCCTTCCCTTACCCATTCCTTCCCGTCCTTGGACACATCTGTCCATGGACTTCATAACGGACCTGCCTCGTTCCTCGGGGAAGACTGTGATTTTGGTGGTGGTGGACCATTTTAGCAAAATGGTGCATTTCATCCCTTTTCCTGGTTTGCCCAATGCTAAGACGCTGGCGCAGGCATTTGTTGATCACATTGTCAAATTGCACGGTATTCCTTCAGACATAGTCTCTGATAGGGGCACGCAGTTTGTTTCCAGATTCTGGAAGGCTTTCTGTTCTCGCTTGGGGGTTCGGTTGTCATTCTCTTCTGCTTTCCACCCGCAGTCGAATGGCCAGACAGAGCGCGTCAATCAGAATCTGGAGACATATCTGCGTTGTTTTGTGGCGGAGAATCAAGAGGATTGGTGTTCTTTTTTGTCCCTTGCTGAGTTTGCTTTAAATAACCGTCGTCAGGAGTCCTCTGATAAGTCACCATTTTTTGGTGCATATGGGTTTCATCCACAGTTTGGGACTTTCTCGGGAGAGGGGTCTTCTGGTTTACCTGATGAGGACAGATTCTCCTCGTCTTTGTCATCTATTTGGCAAAAGATTCAAGATAATCTAAAGAGCATGAGTGAGAGATATAAGCGTGTGGCTGATAAGAGACGTGTGCTTGGTCCGGACCTGAATGTTGGTGATCTGGTGTGGTTGTCTACCAAGAATATCAAATTGAAGGTTCCCTCCTGGAAGTTGGGTCCTAGGTTTATTGGGCCTTACAAAATCCTGTCTGTCATCAATCCTGTTGCATACCGTCTTGATCTTCCTCAGACTTGGAAGATCCATAATGTTTTTCATAAGTCCTTATTGAAACCTTATGTTCAACCCATTGTACCCTCGCCTTTGCCTCCTCCTCCGATTATGGTTGATGGGAATCTTGAATTTCAGGTCTCTAGGATTGTGGATTCTCGTCTTGTCCGCGGTTCTCTTCAGTACCTTGTTCAGTGGGAGGGGTATGGTCCTGAGGAGAGGATGTGGGTCCCTGTGACGGACATTAAGGCCTCTCGTCTCATCAGGGCTTTCCATAGGTCCCATCTTGAGAAGGTGGGTTCTGAGTGTCCGGAGTCCACTCGTAGAGGGAGGGGTACTGTCACAACCAGACAGCTGAGAAGCTCTGACAGAGGCCTTTCAGAACCTCCTCCTTGAGTTTCTGTGTTGTGGTATTCAGCTCCTCCTCTCGTCAGCCTCTCTCAGCTGTCATGTGTTGGACTAATTGCTTCCCTTTAAATTCTTCCCCAGAAGGCTTTTCTGGGCGGCTTATATTACTTCCTGGAGTGTGTGTGCACGCTGACTCTGTCCTCCTGTTTGCGTCAAAGCTAAGTGTTGTACCTTTATCTGTTATTATCTGTTTGCTGGATCCCAAGTGACCCTGACTCCCTCCGTATCTTGTGTAGGGAGCCGGTGGTCGTGTCCCCTCACTATTGTAGGGTGCTCAGGGCTTTATAGTCAAGGTTCGTGGATATGCAAACCTCCACCATTCGGATCTTTGCATAGGCTGAGCAGCCAGGGAAAGTGCCAGGTCTTCTGCAGGGGTCTCCCTTGGTTCCTTAGTTTTTGGATCCAGCGAGTCGTTTATACATGTTGCTTTGCCTTGTTTCCTGTACACCGTCCGTGACAGGTGGTCAGGACAGTCAGGACAGAAATAGCGGGTGTCACGCCTTATTCCACTCCTGCTACAGACACGACATCTTTTTCGGGGTGACGGTTGGGTTGAGGTACCAGGAACGACATTGGGGAAATGTCGCTCGTGTAGACGGCTAACTACACTGGTGGATGGGGCCACGGAACCTCCTGGGTACAGGAGGTTCTCGATGATCTCTTCCTGAAATTTGAGGAAGGATCCAGTTCTCCCAGCCTTACTGTAGAGAACAAAACTATTGTACAGAGCCAATTGAATTAAATATACAGACACCTTCTTATACCAGCGTCTGGTTCTGCGGGAAACTAAATACGGAGCCAACATCTGGTCATTGAAGTCCACCCCTCCCATGAGCAAATTATAGTCGTGGACTGAGAGGGGCTTTTCAATGACACGGGTTGCTCGCTCAATTTGTATTGTCGTGTCTGCGTGAATGGAGGAGAGCATGTAAACGTCACGCTTGTCTCTCCATTTCACCGCGAGCAGTTCTTCGTTACACAGTGCGGCCCTCTGCCCCCTTGCAAGACGGGTGGTAACGAGCCGTTGGGGGAAGCCCGCGCGACTAGTTCGCACGGTACCACAGGCGCCAATCCGTTCTAGAAACAAATGCCTAAAGAGGGCCACACTTGTGTAAAAATTGTCCACATAAAGATGGTACCCCTTGCCGAATAAGGGTGACACCAAGTTCAAACTGTCTTCCCACTGCTCCCCAGGTAGTCAGGGCAACCGACCGGCTCCAGGATCTGATCTTTTCCCTCATAGATCCGAAATTTGTGGGTATAGCCTGTGGCCCTTTCACAGAGCTTATACAATTTGACCCCATACCGGGCGCGCTTGCTTGGGATGTATTGTTTGAAGCCAAGGCGCCCGGTAAAATGTATCAGGGACTCGTCTATGCAGATGTTTTGCTCTGGGGTATAAATATCTGCAAATTTCTGGTTGAAATGGTCTATGAGGGGCCGAATTTTGTGGAGCCGGTCAAAAGCAGGGTGGCCCCTGGGACGGGAGGCGGTGTTGTCACTAAAGTGCAGGAAACGCAGGATGGCCTCAAAACGTGCCCTGGACATAGCAGCAGAGAACATGGGCATGTGATGAATCGGGTTCGTGGACCAATATGACCGCAATTCATGCTTTTTTGTCAGGCCCATGTTGAGGAGGAGGCCCAGAAAAGTTTTAAGTTCGGAAACTTGGACTGGTTTCCACCGGAAAGGCTGGGCATAAAAGCTTCCCGGGTTAGCGGTGATAAATTGTGTGGCATACCTGTTTGTTTCGGCCACAACTATGTCTAAAAGCTCCGCAGTCAAGAACAGCTCAAAAAATCCCAGGGCCGAACCGATCTGAGCTGTCTCAACCCGAACTCCAGACTGGGCAGTGAAAGGGAAAACTACAGGTGCGGCTGAAGTTGGGGACTGCCAATCAGGGTTTGCCAGCACCTCTGGGATTCTAGGGGCTCTACGGGCACGTCTTTGCGGTGGCTGCGACGGGGTCACTACTGCACGTGCCACCGTACCAGCTTCAACTGCCTTTCTGGTGCTCGCTACTTCACCAGGTTGTACGGCAGTGCTGGTACTAGGTCCAGGGAGGGCTGGGCTGCTGGTGTATGCCTCACCACGTAATCCGACAGCACCAGCCCCACTCTGCTGCTCTTGAAGCGGATCCTGCGCAACCTGTGGTCTAGCGACACGGGGCCGGGTACGCCTGGTGGTATCAGGGACCTCAGCCTCCTCGTCCGAACTTTGGGTCAGAGAGCCACTGCTTTCTACAGGTTCGTATTCTGACCCGCTGGATTCATCAGATGAGGGTTCCCACTCCTCATCCGACTGGGTCAGAAGCCTGTAGGCCTCTTCAGAGGAATACCCCCTGTTAGACATGTGGGCAACTAAATTTAGGGGTATTCCCTGAGACTACCCAAGAAAAAAAAAGCAAGCCTGTCTTACAAAGGGGAGGCTAGCGAAGTACCGGAGGCCGCTGCGGTTGATAAAAAATATCAAAACTGATTTTTTTATCGCCGCAGTGCGTGTAAACTGATTGTGCAGTGATCAAAAAAAATTTTTGTTTTGTCACTGCGGTGGGGCGGGTGTGGGCGAATGCACGTGTGGGCGACCGATCAGGCCTGATCGGGCAAACACTGCGTTTTGGGTGGAGGGAGAACTAAAGTGACACTAGTACAATTATAGATCTGACCGTGATCAGTTTTGATCACTTCCAGATACTATAAAAGTACAAATGCTTATTAGCGATACGCTAATCAGCGAATAACGGACTGCGGTGCGGTGGGCTTGGCGCTAACCGATCCCTAAACTACCTAACCAAGGGGCCTAAACTATACTGAAACCTAACGGTCAATACCAGTGGAAAAAAAAAGTGACAGTTTGCACTGATCACTTTTTTCTTTTCACTTGTGATTGACAGGGGCGATCAAAGGGGTGATCAAAGGGTTAATTGGGGTTCAGGGGGGTGATCTGGGGCTAAAGTGTGCTGTTTGGTGTACTCACTGTGAAGCCTGCTCCTCTGTTGGATCCAACCGACGAAAAGAACCAGCAGAGGAGCAGGCCAACCATATAACAGATCATATTTACAAATATGATCTGATATATGGCTCTGTGATTGGCTTTTTTGAAAATCATCAGCTTGCCAGCCGCGATCATTGGCTGGCAAGCTGATAACGAAATGGTCCTCTTCGAAATGCCGGCGCGAACTGCGCATGCGCGGGCCGCATATCGCGTCATCTCGCGTCTCGCGAGATGACGCGTATATGCGTCGTTGTGCGCAGCGCTGCCGCCTCCGGACCGCACATTTGCGTTAGGCGGTCCAGAGGTGGTTAAGGACTCGGGAAACATGCCGTACCGGTACGTCATGCGTCCCTAAGGGGTTAAAGGACAGAATGTCAATCCACGGCTTAAAACCTGAACCTGATCCGCAGTCAACTCTATAGAGGAGATATTTACAACAAGTTGGTCTATTTCCTCTGGTTGCGTCTCGTCAATCTCCCGTGGGTTTCTTTGTTCTGTCCTAAATGTGTTAAAGGAGGTATGTTCCTTCTGGGACCTCCGATGTTTCCTTCCACCCCGTCTATATTTCCTCTTCCTCCTGGTTTGACTGTACCTAAAAAAGATTTACTCGATTCATCAGTGTATTCAGAGTCACAGGGGGTGAATCCAAAATGACCTTGTACGAATTTCCTCCCTTTTCTTCTCCTCGGTTTTCCTTATATTTGTTGACCTTGCCAATTGTACACTTTACCAGTTTGATCATCTTCCAAATCCCGATGCCACTTATCACGTTTTGTACGTTCCACTTCTGTTTTATGACGTTGTACATATTGTGCTATTTTCTCTTTATGGGTAGTGACTTCATCCGCTCCGAAAAGTTCCTGTATTTGAGCATCGAGTGTTGATATCACATGTTTAATAGCTTCAGCCTCCTTATTAAGATACTCTATATCCAGTAGCATAATTTCAAATGAGTATTTATTACTAACAAGTTCAAATTTTCTACAAAATTCTTCATTATTAGGGAAGAGATTAGGGCGTAAATGGGATCTCAATCCCCTCGGGATCCTTTGCATTTTATAATATAATAAAATAATGTTTTTAAATGCAACTCAATCGTGGTAAGTCTCTTGAACTTTTGTTCAAATTTCTTTTTCAACAGCTCCAATGAGGGTGTACTTAAAAAAGATGCATCATTTTCACCCCCATTGATCAATCCGTGTAAATCTTCATCAGTATACACTACGTGCAGAATTATTAGGCAAATGAGTATTTTGACCACATCAGCCTCTTTATGCATGTTGTCTTACTCCAAGCTGTAAAGGCTGGAAAGCCTACTACCAATTAAGCATATTAGGTGATGTGCATCTCTGTAATGAGAAGGGGTGTGGTCTAATGACATCAACACCCTATATCAGGTGTGCATAATTATTAGGCAACTTCCTTTCCTTTGGCAAAATGGGTCAAAAGAAGGACTTGACAGGCTCAGAAAAGTCAAAAATAGTGAGATATCTTGCAGAGGGATGCAGCACTCTTAAAATTGCAAAGCTTCTGAAGCGCGATCATCGAACAATCAAGCGTTTCATTCAAAATAGTCAACAGGGTCGCAAGAAGCGTGTGGAAAAACCAAGGCGCAAAATAACTGCCCATGAACTGAGAAAAGTCAAACGTGCAGCTGCCAAGATGCCACTTGCCACCAGTTTGGCCATATTTCAGAGCTGCAACATCACTGGAGTGCCCAAAAGCACAAGGTGTGCAATACTCTGAGACATGGCCAAGGTAAGAAAGGCTGAAAGACGACCACCACCGAACAAGACACACAAGCTGAAACGTCAAGACTGGGCCAAGAAATATCTCAAGACTGATTTTTCTAAGGTTTTATGGACTGATAAATGAGAGTGAGTCTTGATGGGCCAGATGGCTGGATTGGTAAAGGGCAGAGAGCTCCAGTCCGACTCAGACGCCAGCAAGGTGGAGGTGGAGTACTGGTTTGGGCTGGTATCATCAAAGATGAGCTTGTGGGGCCTTTTTGGGTTGAGGATGGAGTCAAGCTCAACTCCCAGCAGTGGTACAGGAAGAAGTCTGCAAGGTAAGAAAAACATGATTTTCATGCAGGACAATGTTCCATCACATGCGTCCAAGTACTCCACAACGTGGCTGGCAAGAAAGGGTATAAAAGAAGAAAATCTAATGACATGGCCTCCTTGTTCACCTGATCTGAACCCCATTGAGAACCTGTGGTCCATCATCAAATGTGAGATTTACAAGGAGGGAAAACAGTACACCTCTCTGAACAGTGTCTGGGAGGCTGTGGTTGCTGCTGCACGCAATGTTGATGGTGAACAGATCAAAACACTGACAGAATCCATGGATGGCAGGCTTTTGAGTGTCCTTGCAAAGAAAGGTGGCTATATTGGTCACTGATTTGTTTTTGTTTTGTTTTGGAATGTCAGAAATGTATATTTGTGAATGTTGAGATGTTATATTGGTTTCACTGGTAAAAATAAATAATTGAAATGGGTATATATTTGTTTTTTGTTAAGTTGCCTAATAATTATGTACAGTAATAGTCACCTGCACACACAGATATCCCCCTAAAATAGCTAAAACTAAAAACAAACTAAAAACTACTTCCAAAAATATTCAGCTTTGATATTATTGAGTTTTTTGGGTTCATTGAGAACATGGTTGTTGTTCAATAATAAAATTAATCCTCAAAAATACAACTTGCCTAATAATTCTGCACTCCCTGTATAAGTACATGTTCATGGTTTCTTGTCTTACCGTGTCCTGGGGTCCCCTCCATGTCAGTATATATGGGGTCCCCCTGTGCACGCTCCTTGGATCCACAGGATACAGCAACAACACTTTAGAGCAGCACCAGTACCTCGCAGACTCCCTCAGGAATGCATCAGCTCATCCACAACCATAGATCCTCAACAGTCAACAGACCAACGAAAAACCAACAGATGACGGCAGCATATACAAAACGAGGGTCCTTTATTCACCAAACCCATGTACAGTCCTGTATATTACACTGCACCCAAAGTATAGTCCTGTATATTACACTGCACCCTATGTACAGTCCTGTATATTACACTGCACCCAAAGTATAGTCCTGTATATTACACTGCACCCCATGTACAGTCCTGTATATTACACTGCACCCAAAGTATAGTCCTGTATATTACACTGCACCCCATGTACAGTCCTGTATATTACACTGCACCCAAAGTATAGTCCTGTATATTACACTGCACCCCATGTACAGTCCTGTATATTACACTGCACCCCATGTATAGTCCTGTATATTACACTGCACCCCATGTATAGTCCGGTATATTACACTGCACCCCATGTATAGTCTGGTATATTACACTGCACCCCATGTATAGTCTGGTATATTACACTGCACCCCATGTATAGTCCTGTATATTACACTGCACCCCATGTATAGTCCTGTATATTACACTGCACCCCATGTATAGTCCGGTATATTACACTGCACCCCATGTATAGTCTGGTATATTACACTGCACCCATGTAGTCTGGTATATTACACTGCACCCCATGTATAGTCCTGTATATTACACTGCCCCCCATGTATAGTCCTGTATATTACATTGCACCCCATGTATAGTCCTGTATATTACACTGCACCCCATGTATAGTCTGGTATATTACACTGCACCACATGTATAGTATTGTATATTACACTGCAGCCTATGTATAGTCCTGTATATTACACTGCCCCCACGTATAGTCCTGTATATTATACTGCACCCCATGTATAGTCCTGTATATTACACTGCCCCCCATGTATAGTCCTGTATATTACACTGCACCCCATGTATAGTCCTATATAATACACTGCCCCCCATGTATAGTCCTGTATATTACACTGCACTCCGTGTATAGTCTTGTATATTACACTGCACCCCATGTATAGTCTTGTATATTACACTGCAGCCTATGTATAGTCCTGTATATTACACTGCCCCCCTGTATAGTCCTGTATATTACACTGCCCCCCCATGTACAGTCCTGTATATTACACTGCACCCCATGTATAGTCCTGTATATTACACTGCCCCCCCTGTATAGTCCTGTATATTACACTGCCCCCCATGTACAGTCCTGTATATTACACTGCACACCATGTACAGTCCTGTATATTACACTGCAGCCCATGTATAGTTCTGTATATTACACTGCCCCCATGTATAGTCCTGTATATTACACTGCACCCCATGTATAGTCCTGTATATTACACTGCATCCCATGTATAGTCCGGTATATTACACTGCACCCCATGTATAGTCCGGTATATTACACTGCACCCCATGTATAGTCCTGTATATTACACTGCACCCCATGTACAGTCCTGTATATTACACTGCACACCATGTACAGTCCTGTATATTACACTGCACCCCATGTATAGTCCAGTATATTACACTGCCCCCCATGTATAGTCCTGTATATTACACTGCACCCCATGTATAGTCCGGTATATTACACTGCACCCCATGCATAGTCCGGTATATTACACTGCACCCCATGTATAGTCCTGTATATTACACTGCACCCCATTATGACAAAACCAACCTCGCCAGTGGGTGGTGGAGAAGCCTGGCTACCAGCCTCTTGCCCCAGGATTATGGGTCCTCTCATCAGCCAGGCCTCCTTTGTTCACAAAGGACTTTTACTAACTTTTGAACCCCTGGTCTAATTCGTACCATTTTGGGATATGTTAAATGTCTATGTGTACTGTAAAGGGTGGGACATTGTATATTTGAGTAGTGATGTCTGTCCTATTGTCCCCACGTGTGTATTGGCGATTTCACTTTGTCCTGAGAGATAATTGACTTACTCATCGGTTATCTCCAGGACAGAAGACACTGTGTTTTCTCCTGCCTGTGATACAATTGCATTAACCCATTGTGTGGGGTAATTGTATCACAGGCAGAGGGGAGGATTTTGTGTGGGAGTGTCTGAGTGTATTGTACGTGTTTATTGGTTGTTTTTACAAAACCCTGTGGGTGGTAACCTTGTTGGAAAATGTGTATGTCAATGCTTGTGTGTTCAATAAAGAGTTCCTGTTTTACCCTTCATCATGTTAAGGCTGGTGTTTGGGTAACTGATCGACACTGGGGATTGCTATACGCTGAAGATTTGCTATACTCCCCTGGTTATAACTACTAGCTCTTGTTCCAGTTACTTGTTCCTGCATCGCTCTCTGAAGGAACAGAGGTTCACCCACTGGAGCCTGGAGCCTTGTCGTAGGTCCAGGGTGGGTAGGAGACGGCGAGACCTCAACTAAGCTTCGGCGGTTCGTGGGGTCTGCAGTGCTTACGGTGTCGAGTGGAGTGCTTGGAGTCCTCGGGGAGCGCTAGGAGCATCCATCGACGGAGGTACCCGGTCGGGGTGCCAGGAGATCTGTTACACCCATGTACAGTCCTGTATATTACACTGCACCCCATGTATAGTCCGGTATATAACACTGCACCCCATGTATAGTCCGGTATATTAAACTGCACCCTATGTATAGTCCTGTATATTACACTGCACCCCATGTATAGTCCGGTATATTACACTGCACCCCATGTATAGTCCTGTATATTACACTGCACCCAATGTACAGTCCTGTATATTACACTGCACCCCATGTATAGTCCTGTATATTACACTGCACCCCATGTATAGTCCTGTATATTACACTGCCCCCATGTACAGTCCTGAATATTACACTGCAGCCCATGTACAGTCCTGTATATTACACTGCACCCCATGTATAGTCCTGTATATTACACTGCACCCCATGTATAGTCCGGTATATTACACTGCACCCCATGTATAATCCTGTATATTATACTGCACCCCATGTATAGTCCTGTATATTACACTGCACCCTATGTATAGTCCGGTATATTGCACAATAATCCACAGTTGTTTTATTGTGAACATGTTACATTATAGATAAATATCTGTAAGCTCTCCAATCATCTTACACAATGTATTGCTCCCATCCTCTCACACAATATATCACTTCCATAATCTGATATGCAATGTATCACTCCCATCATCTCACATACAAGGTATTATTCCCATCATGTTACACCCAATGGCTCTCTCTCATCATTATACATAATTTATCACTCCCACTATTTCTATCTCATACACAATATATTACTCCCATTATCTCACAGTGTATTACTCCCATCAGCTTGCACATTGTGTCATATTGAAAGTAAAACTGTCCTCGTTGCCCCTAGCAACCACTCACAGCACTGCTTTCTTTTTTTTTTCAAAGCAATTTTAGAAATGTGTGGCCTCCCCAATAGCGTATAGCTTGGGGGACGCATGGTGACACGGTCACGTTTTTTCTTTTTTGTGGTTTTATTGTTTTGGCGTATGTGGTGCTCTGGTGTTTTCTTCTCCCCCCTCCCCCTCTTGTTTTGATACAGGGCCCCTACCTGAGGAGAATCCGGTTCCAGGTGGTTCAGGTGTTCTTCTGCCTGGTGACAGCTTTATTGGTCAAGTTGTCCAACAGCGGGAAAAGGTGGATCAGCTGATTGGTAGAAGACTCCTGCGGCGGGAAACCTGTGTGCTTAAAAGAGAGGACATCGCTATTAGCTGCTGTCAGTTTGAGAAGACCTGGACCAGCGCCCGCCCACCCTCCCTTTATATGTCGTGTTGCTCTTATTAGGGGGATATTTGTCGGTGGACTGATTGGTCTATAGTTTTATTTGGTGATTGGTTAAATTATTTATTAATTGATAGTTATTTATGGATTATTTATTAAATATTTATTTATTTATCTGGGGTAACCCCGAATGAAGCAACACGGCCTAATTTTATCCACAAATAAATGTGTGGTCTCTTATTTAATTGGTTATTGGTTGAGTTATGTGACCTGTGTTACCATGAAAACTGAGAGGTTGAGAGATTTAGATGGAAATGGAGAAGATAAGTGGTGAAATGTTGCCCTTAGCGACCATTCACAGCCCAGCTTTTATTTTCCAAGAGCTAAATACAAAATGAAAGTTGCGCTGTGATTGGCTGTTACCGTTTCATAAATCTGTCCCATAATTCCACCTCTGGGGTCATGTATCCCACCCCTCACGCCAAAATCTATGTGAACAAAATAAAGAGACATGAAGAAAATTTCTGTCACCGCCAGTCCTGTGAGAAGGTCTTGCAGACGTTCTTCTCTATCTCTTGTATGATGTTCTTTGTTTTGGTTTCACTTTCTCATCTCCTTTCCTTCTGCCAGGTGTCACTTATTCAGACTAATCCTTTTCCTTTATATTCCCTCCCATACTGCCTCACTTTGCGGTTTATATTACTTCCTGGATGAAGTGGTCATTGCTGGAGGCTGTGTCTGCTGTTTGATCAGATAAGTCCTTTACTTTATTGTGTTTCCTTGCTGGATTGATTCTAGGTGACCCTGACTCCGTCCGTATTAAGTGCAGGGAGCCGGTGGTTGTGTCCCCTCACTTTTATAGGGTTTTCAGGTGTCACACAGACTTAGGTACGTGGGCATGCAATTGTCTATAATAAAGACCTTTGCATGGGCATAGCAGGCAGGGAGAGCTCTTAGGCCCCTTTCACACGGGCGAGTATTTTGCGCGGATGCGATGCATGAGTTGAACGCATTGCACCTGCACTGAATCCCGACCCATTCATTTCTATAGGGCTGTGCACATGAGCAGTGATTTTCACGCATCACTTATGCGTTGCGTAAAAATCGCAGCATGCTCTATTTTGTGCGTTTTTCACGTAACGCAGGCCCAATAAAAAAGGAATGGGGTTGCGTGAAAATCGCAAGCATACGCAAGCAAGTGCGGATGCGGTGCAATTTTTTACGCACGGTTGCTAGGAGACGATCGGGATGGAGACCCGATCATTATTATTTTCCCTTATAACATGGTTATAAGGGAAAATAATAGCATTCTGAATACAGAATGCATAGTAAAGTAGCACTGGAGGGGTTAAAAAAAATTATAAAAATAATTTAACTCACCTTAGTCCACTTGATCACGAAGCCGGCATCTCCTTCTGTCTTCATCTTAGCTGTGTGGAGGAACAGGACCTGTGGTGACGTCACTCCGGTCATCACATGATCCATCACCATGGTAAAAGATCATGTGATGACCGGTGTGACGTCACCACAGGTCCTGTTCCTGCACAGCTAAGATGAAGACAGAAGGAGATGCCGGCTTCACGATCAAGTGGACTAAGGTGAGTTAAATTATTATTTTTTTTAACCCCTCCAGCGCTATTTTACTATGCATTCTGTATTCAGAATGCTATTATTTTCCCTTATAACCATGTTATAAGTGAAAATAATACAATCTACAGAACACCGATCCCAAGCCCGAACTTCTGTGAAGAAGTTCGGGTTTGGGTACGAAACATGCACGATTTTTCTCACGCGAGTGCAAAACGCATTACAATGTTTTGCACTCGTGCGGAAAAATCGCGCGTGTTCCTGCAACACACCCGCACATTTTCCCGCAACGCCCGTGTTAAAGAGGCCTTAGGGTTTTATAGGGCTCACCTATATGCTCCTTAGTTTGGGATCAAGCCAGTCGCTCGTTTATTTATAAGTTCCAGCTTTCTGTTAACTTCATCCGTGACAATTTCAGGCAAAAACATGTACTGTATGTAGTTGCTGTGATATTAAACATTTTTTCCCGATAACACCCCTAAGCGCAAACTGTAAGCCCATTACATTCAATATGGCCGCTCTCATGCTAAGGCACTTTTTGTGATGCCATCATTAGAATGCCACGGTCATGCTTTTCCCACTGCCCCCCCTCCTTGTTATGCCGCTGGCATTACCTCTATGCTTGTGATGTCATAACAGGGGGGCATGACTCGCTTACTTATGACATAATAATCAGGGGGTGTGGTCTAATCTCTTAAATCGTGGTCGCCCCCTGACACCAGTGTCAGTTTCTCTAGCTGGCTCTCACCATGGGGAAGTCTACGAAGAGGAGGAGGTTGATAAAGACAGTTCCTGTGGTGAAAACAGTAGAGAGTATGGATGTTGGCCCTCGCCAGTATCCAGATGATATCGACATGGAGTCTGTTCACGATGATGAGGATAACAAGATGTATGTTGGCCCTCGTCAATATCCAGACAATGTGGAGATGAAGGACCTTTCGGGGAGCTTCACCAACATCAGGGCTTCAAGCCCCCGTAAGAGAAAGCGGCCATCTTGTATCATCTGCCGCCGGCGATAACATCTGCCGCTAGGCCCTAAACTAACATCTGCCCCTGGGCCAACTAAAAACCATCTGCTGCTTGGGTCCCATTTACCATCTGCCTCCTGGGGCCATTTACTATCTGTGGCTTGGGGCCCATTTACCATCTGCAGCTTGGGGCCCATTTACCATCTACCCCTTGGGGCCCATTTACCATCTACAGATGGTTTGTACCTTCCAAACCATATGAAATTCCCATGAAGACGAGCAGAGCACCACCAGGTACGGTAAGTTTGGTCGCTTCCCTCCGTCTTTTCCTTGTGTTTTTGTAAACTGTTTTTCTTTTTTATAACTTTATTCAGATGTATAAAGTATATAGTTGCATATTACAGAAGATAGAAAACATGGAATGTATAACCATTATCTCTATCAGAAACGTTCACATACATCTTTTATGTCATTAGTTTACATCAAGCATGTCAAACTCAAAGGCTAACATGGGCCAAAAAAACAAAATTTAAGTTTATGTGGGCCGCATCAAAAAAATAATAATTTTTTTTTACAATATAATGCAGACGGATCCGTTCTGAACAGATCCACCGTCTGCATTATATGAGCGGATCCGTCTCAGACGGATCCGCTCTGAACGCAAGTGTGAAAGTAGCCTTAGGGGTGAGAACCTGGGATCTTTCATCCCTTGTCCTATTCAGCTCTATCAGGGTGAATAGGACTTCACACTGTCCCTGCTGCTCTGTGCCTTGTGCACACAGCATCAGGGATGTTACCATGGCAACCAGGGCTTCTGTAGCGTCCTGGCTGCCATGGTAACTGATCGGAGCCCCAGGCTTACACAGCTGGGGCTCCGATCAGAAGCTGCCACTGTACCACCAATGAGGGGGAGGGGAGAGGTCCCTGTGGCCACTGCCACCAATGATTTTAATACTGGGGGGGTTGAGAGGGGCTGGCGCACTGTGCCACCAATGATTTTAATGGGATGGGGGGTTGAGGGGGGGGGGCACACTGCACCACCAATGATAAATTACCCCTTTATACAGGAGGCTGGTACTGGCAGATCAGCAGTTAACCCCTCAGGTGCGGCACCTAAGGGGTTAACTGCCTCTGATCACAGCTCCCTGTCAGCGGCAGTACTCAGGAGAAGTTGGGCAATGTGTTTTGGGGTGTCATTTTACATATACCCATGCTGGGTGAGATAAATATCTTGGTCAAATGCCAACTTTGTATAAAAAAAATGGGAAAAGTTGTCTTTTGCCAAGATATTTCTCTCACCCAGCATGGGTATATGTAAAATGACACCCCAAAACACATTCCCCAACTTCTCCTGAGTACGGCGATACCAGATGTGTGACACTTTTTTGCAGCCTAGGTGGGCAAAGGGGCACACATTCCAAAGTGCACCTTTCGGATTTCACCGGTCATTTTTTACAGATTTTGATTGCAAACTTCTTCTCACGCATCTGGGCCCCTAGAATGCCAGGGCAGTATAACTACCCCACAAGTGACCCCATTTTGGAAAGAAGACACCCCAAGGTATTTTGTGATGGGCATAGTGAGTTCATGGAAGTTTTTATTTTTTGTCACAAGTTAGTGGAATATGAGACTTTGTAAGAAAAAAAAACCAAAAAACATCATATTCCGCTCACTTGTGACAAAAAATAAAAAGTTCTATGAACTCACTATGCCCATCAGTGAATATCTTAGGGTGTCTACTTTCCGAAATGGGGTCATTTGTGGGGTGTTTGTACTGTCTGGCCATTGTAGAACCTCAGGAAACATGACAGGTGCTCAGAAAGTCAGAGCTGCGTCAAAAAGCGGAAATTCACATTTTTGTACCATAGTTTGTAAACGCTATAACTTTTACCCAAACCATTATTTTTTTTGACCCAAACATTTTTTTTTTTTTATCAAAGACATGTAGAACAATAAATTTAGCGAAAAATTTATATATGGATGTCGTTTTTTTTGCAAAAGTGAAAAATTTCATTTTTTGGCAAAAAAATCGTTAAATTTCGATTAATAACAAAAAAAGTTAAAATGTCAGCAGCAATGAAATACTACCAAATGAAAGCTCTATTAGTGAGAAGAAAAGGAGGTAAAATTCATTTGGGTGGTAAGTTGCATGACCGAGCGATAAACGGTGAAAGTAGTGTAGTGCAGAAGTGTAAAAAGTGGCCTGGTCATTAAGGGGGTTTCAGCTAGCGGGGTTGAAGTGGTTAATTCTAGTGTGAATAAGGGCCGCTAAGTCCCACGGCGTCGCCAGTTCCCTTTCCACCCTACCTGCCGAAAAATGATCAGTTTTCCCTATCCAGTCCCTTACGTGACGGAATAGGGCCGCCAGGTTATATAACCTAATATCTGGCATATTTAATCCCCCTTCCCATTTCATTAAACATAGTTTCCTGTAGGCTATTCGGGGCCTCTTCTTATTCCAAAGGAATTTCACAAATGCTGATTGCAATTTCCCAACATCAGCATGTTTGAGAAGCAGGGGAATCGTCTGTAACGGATATAGCATTTTAGGAAAACTGATCATTTTAATCAAACAGGCTCTCCCCATCAGGGACAATGGCAGATCTTTCCATTTATCAAGTTCTTTGATAATTTTAATTATAAGTGGAGGATAGTTTAAGGAGTAAATTGAGGAAGCTGTTCTACCTATTTTAACCCCTAGATATGTAATCTAGTCTTTACGTATCTCTACCCCTAGTTGGGATTCGGCTTGTGCATTTCTATCCCCTAAAAATAACAGTTGACTTTTGGTCACATTTACCTTGTAGCCCGTTACCCCTCCATAGTTGTGAAATAACTCCAAAATAGCTTTCAAATGATTGCCTGGTGATTTCATGAAAATCAGCAGGTCGTCTGCAAAACACGCAAGCTTCAAAACTTCCTTCCCCACCTTGATCCCTTCATATACATCTGACTTCAAGAGGTACAAGGCCAGAGGCTCCAAAGCAAGGTCAAACAATAAAGGAGACAAGGGACACCCCTGTCTCGCTCCTCTGTAAAGCCATATGACATTCGACAAGAAGCCCGGGATATGTATCTAAGCCTGAGGGACTGTATACATCGCTGTCAGATAGTTCCGGAAGGCCCCTCTTATTGCCATTGTATCCAAGACATGATTTAGCCACTTCCAACTAACATTGTCAAATGCCTTTTCGGCATCAACGGCAAGGAGGGCCTGCGTTGCTAGGGATCCTTTACTCCGCAAACTATCCTGGACCGCTAATACTTTCCTGATATTTGTAACCGCTGAGCGACCTTTGATAAACCCCACTTGATGTTCCCCAATCAGATCGGGCATAATTGATGCCAATCTGTTAGCCAGTATCTTTGAGGCCAATTTGAGATCCTGATTGATCAGCGAGATTGGCCTGAAAGACTCCGTCCGTGTCAAGTCTTTTCCTGCTTTTGGGATTAGCTTAATATAAGCCATGTTACTGGACGGGGGTATCCTCTCCCCCTTAAGCACCGCATTAAACAGGGCCGCTAACGTAGAAACTATCTCAGGTCCTATTAGCCTTATAAAATTCTGCTGGGAACCCATCAGGGCCCGGAGATTTCCCATTCTGTAGGGTCTTTATAGTCAGCTGAATCTCGGACTCTGTTATTTCAGCATTAAGGCTCTCTAACATTTCTGCCGACAGGGTTGGAAGCTTCACCCGACGCAAAAGCTCACTCGCTTTCTGAGGATCATAGGGCACATTGAAGTACATACCTGCAAAGTATTTTTCCAGTTACTCTAGCATCTTTTTAGGATGTGAGTGTAAATCTCCTTTCTCATCCCTCAGGGAAAATATTTGTGTACGTCTGGTATATGGGCGAGAGAGATTTGCAAGTAGTTTGCCTGCCTTGTTCCCAAATTTAAAGAGAGTGGCTTGTCTACCGTCAGCAAACCACCTGACTTTCCCTTCCTGGTAATAATCGTAATTATGCTTGGCCGTCACCCACTGCACCTTATTTTCCTCTGACGGATTACTGAGATACCTGGTGTATGCTAGCCTGACCTGTTGTATAGCCTGATCGTATTTCTTCTGCACCTCTCTTCTTTTCCCTATTGTATATGACATAATCCGTCCCCTCAAGACCGCTTTTGCAGTTTCCCAAAACAATTCAGAATTTTGCCTATGGGCTTCATTATCTTGGGAATACTCCCACCAGCAACCTCTCAGTTTGTCAATGAAATCCTCATCCAGATCTGGTCTGTACCCCTGGGGAAAGTGTCCTCAAGCTCAATCCAGAGTGGAGCATGATCTGAGATCAAGATGTCTGTTAACTCAGCCCTGTGGATTCTGGAGACCAAATCTGGAGACACCATAATATAATCAATTCTGGACCAGGATCTCTAAGAAAAAGAGTAATGTGAGTACTCCCTTTCAGTAGGATGACACCTCCGCCAAATATCTATCAGATCTAAGTTTTCTAGCATCGGGGTGAGCGTATGGGAGCCCTCTGGATTCTGCAAAAACCTATTTTGACCCGCCTGTTTTCTATCCTCTACACTATTTCTTACTCTATTAAAGTCACCCGCTACTATCATGGGTGGTCCTTTGTCTTGCAGAACTAAGTTTTCCAGGACTTGATAGAAGTTTGCCTGCGCCGAGTTAGGGGAATATATGTTATACAATATACATAATCAGGTTTCTAGCTCCCATACTAAGTTCCACTTTCAACCTCCTACCTTCCTTATCGGCCTCACTACTAATTAATGCATACTGAAAGTTTTTATGGAAAAGTATCATTACTCCCGCCTTCCTCCCTACTGATGACGAACCTAGAACCTGGCCTACCCAGTGTTTGCGCATCCTCCAAAAGTCTTGTTCCTCCAGGTGTGTCTCCTGCAGCAAAGCTACATCCGCTTTTAGCTTCTTAAGATGTCTAAGCACCATATTGCGTTTGGTCTGAGATCGTAGACCTTTCACATTCCATGTCACTACTTTCATACAAATATCTCATACAAAGCAATTACTAGAGACACACCTGGAGAAAATCCAGACCGCCCTTCTCTGTGAAGAAAGCACAAGTTAGCAGCAAGCAGCAGTACAAACATTTCCCAACTCAGACCCCCCCCCCCCACCCTCCCCTCCATGAACACAACAAACAACTATAGGCGATATCAGTCTCATCATATGGACTTCTCTTTTTTCGCGCATCTTCCGGAACTATCGCAATTCCGTATCCCTATCTACTCACGACAGTAGATCAAGAGAAAACTCCTATCCCCAAAGCCCTTTGCATCGTGTCGTTCTTATAACTTATACTTAAACCATTCGCTACCCCTCCCTACTGAATCAGGATTATGGGTTTAGTTTCTCCCACCCCCCCCCCTCTTTCTTATATAACAAACCCAATAAGACATTGCAATCTAGCTATGCAGGAAAAAGAAATATCTCAAGTCTTTTAACTGTTATCTGGTGACCCACCATACAAGACAAAAGTCCTCAGAGTCTCCTCTCTTCACCCTTGGGAGTCGTCTATGGGCTCCATGAAAGTCGGGGATTTTCTTCGATACTGAGGATCTGAAAGTCTCTCTTTCCTGCGGTTGTGATTACCTTCCGATAATTTTCTTTCTCCCCCGTTCCTTAATTCTTCCTCTATGCTTTCTTCAAGTGCTCCCATAGCCTCCTTCGGATTGTGGTAGGTGTCGATGCAACCGTCTTGGCGAAATATCCGCAGCGTGGCAGGAAACAGCAGCGCGAACTTGACTTTCTTTCTGACCAAGATAGAGCATATTTGCGAGAAGGCTCTTCTACGCTTAGTGACCTCCATCGAATAATCGCTAAAGAGGAAGATTTTCGCGCCTCTCAGCACAATCGGATGTTGAGCCCCCTTATATTTCTTCAAAATCGCCTCTTTGGCGGCGTAGTTTAAATACTTCGCAATAGCTTGCCTCGGTCTTGTGTTCCCCCATTCTGCATCTGCTGGTCTGGCCGGACCCAATCTATGCGCTCTTTCGACCGTGCACTTGCCTTGGAGCCCAAAGGTCTGAGGGAGTTCTACTTCAAAGATTTGAAGCAACTGCGATTGTGGGATATCTTCGGGTAGTCCCACCATCCGAAGATTATTTCTTCTGGAACGATTTTCCAAATCTTCCAATTTGTCTTTAAGTGTCTGATTATTCGCCAACACCTCTCGCACTTTTATTTGAGTCTGCTCCAGCTCTTCTCCCACCAGAGCTACCCTCTGCTCTAACTCAGTTATCTGAGCAGAATGTTGAGACACATCCGTTTGTATCTGGAGGAGAGTCGCCGATACTGTGGCTTCCAGTGTGGCTTTAATATCCGGCGCTAACAACTTTGCCACTTCCAGCACCATAGTTTTGCAAGAAACCGTAATATCCTGGTCCTGAGCCAAAGTAACCTCAGAACCCTCCGGCTCTGCATCGGTGTTTCTGACCAGCGGCTGTGCCACCGACCTGGTTAGCCTCTGTATCTTCTCCGGCGCCGCCATCTAGCCTTTTAATTGGCGCTCATCACTCTGTGAATGCCGCGTCGGGGTGCTCGGCATGCCATCCTTTTTCAGATATTTCTCCATCCTTTATGTTGTACGGCACACGCGGAGATCATAGGAGGGTATAGTCACCTCTGGAGGGTCTTGTAGCTCGTTTTGCGGGCTTCGGGTGTCGGAGCTCCGGTCTTCTTCACCCTTACATAGGCACGCCGGAACCGGACGGAAGTCCTAAACTGTTTTTCTTATTTGGATATTTTCTCTTCTAAGATCTGGCTATAAAGCAACATGAGGAACCTCTCGTTACACTTTTCCGTCCCTGAAAATCTGTCAGAGGTGTGAACCCCGACCTCCCCTCTACAAGTTAGAAGACCAGAATTTAACTAGTCCTGAAGACGGAGCCACCGTCTACCTTAAAAAACAAAAGCCGCAAAAAATGCACTGAAATGCTAAAATGTTTTATAATAAACATAGTTTTTTTTTAAAGAAAAAAATGGTGTCTTATTTTTCTTAATTGAAAAATTGCACAAATTGTACTCAGCCTTTATTTTCTATGAGTATCCTGTATCCTAAGGGTGTAGGAAGTAAGTTCAGAGAGCTGAAGCCTGAAGGGGTGACTTACCCATTTTCAAAAGGATGCAATTCACACATATTTACTTTAAATCTGTATGGGGGAGATTTATCAAACTGGTGTATAGTAGAACTGGCTTAGTCGCCCATAGCAACCAATCAGATTCCACCTTTCATTTTTTACAGCTCCTTTGAAAAATGAAAGGTGGATTCTAATAGGTTGCTATGGGCAACTAAGCCAGTTCTACATTACACCAGTTTGATAAATCTCCCCCTATGTGCCAAAGTTTATGACTTTTAGTTTTGCCAGAAAACTAGCACAGGTCTGAAAATAAATTACCCCCCCCCCCCCCCCCCGGGTAATACTTCATCCACTAGTGATATCTCCCTTAACAGAATTTTCATAACACGTGAGCCTATTACATTCAAGATGGCCGCTCTCATGATAAGGCCCCTGCTTGTGATGTTATCATTAGAATCCTGGCATGGTGACACTTTTTGTGATGTCATCATTAGAATCCTGGCTATATGAAGAAAATGAAGAGACATGAAGAAAATTTCAGGCAAGAACATGCATGTAGATGCTGTGATATTATTATTTTTTTCCCTAAGAACACCCCTGAGTGCAAAGTCCATTACATTCAATATGGCCGCTCTCATGCTAAGGCACTTTTTGTGATGTCATCATTAGAATGCCACGGTCATGCTTTTCCCTCTGCCCCCCCCCCTTGCTATGCCGCTGGCATTACCTCTATGCTTGTGATTTCATAACAGGGGGGCAAGTGTCTGATTATTCGCCAACACCTCTCGCACTTTTATTTGAGTCTGCTCCAGCTCTTCTCCCACCAGAGCTACCCTCTGCTCTAACTCAGTTATCTGAGCAGAATGTTGAGACACATCCGTTTGTATCTGGAGGAGAGTCGCCGATACTGTGGCTTCCAGTGTGGCTTTAATATCCGGCGCTAACAACTTTGCCACTTCCAGCACCATAGTTTTGCAAGAAACCGTAATATCCTGGTCCTGGGCCAAAGTAACCTCAGAACCCTCCGGCTCTGCATCGGTGTTTCTGACCAGCGGCTGTGCCGCCGACCTGGTTAGCCTCTGTATCTTCTCCGGCGCCGCCATCTAGCCTTTTAATTGGCGCTCATCACCCTGTGAATGCCGCGTCGGGGTGCTCGGCATGCCATCCTTTTTCAGATATTTCTCCATCCTTTATGTTGTACGGCACACGCGGAGCTCATAGGAGGGTATAGTCACCTCTGGAGGGTCTTGTAGCTCATTTTGCGGGCTTCGGGTGTCGGAGCTCCGGTCTTCTTCACCCTTACATAGGCACGCCGGAACCGGACGGAAGTCCTAAACTGTTTTTCTTATTTGGATATTTTCTCTTCTAAGATCTGGCTATAAAGCAACATGAGGAACCTCTCGTTACACTTTTCCGTCCCTGAAAATCTGTCAGAGGTGTGAACCCCGACCTCCCCTCTACAAGTTAGAAGACCAGAATTTAACTAGTCCTGAAGACGGAGCTACCGTCTACCTTAAAAAACAAAAGCCGCAAAAAATGCACTGAAATGCTAAAATGTTTTATAATAAACATAGTTTTTTTTAAAGAAAAAAATGGTGTCTTATTTTTCTTAATTGAGAAATTGCACAAATTGTACTCAGCCTTTATTTTCTATGAGTATCCTGTATCCTAAGGGTGTAGGAAGTAAGTTCAGAGAGCTGAAGCCTGAAGGGGTGACTTACCCATTTTCAAAAGGATGCAATTCACACATATTTACTTTAAATCTGTATGGGGGAGATTTATCAAACTGGTGTATAGTAGAACTGGCTTAGTCGCCCATAGCAACCAATCAGATTCCACCTTTCATTTTTTACAGCTCCTTTGAAAAATGAAAGGTGGATTCTAATAGGTTGCTATGGGCAACTAAGCCAGTTCTACATTACACCAGTTTGATAAATCTCCCCCTATGTGCCAAAGTTTATGACTTTTAGTTTTGCCAGAAAACTAGCACAGGTCTGAAAATAAATAACCCCCCAAGGGTAATACTTCATCCACTAGTGATATCTCCCTTAACAGAATTTTCATAACGCGTGAGCCCATTACATTCAAGATGGCCGCTCTCATGATAAGGCCCCTGCTTGTGATGTTATCATTAGAATCCTGGCATGGTGACACTTTTTGTGATGTCATCATTAGAATCCTGGCTATATGAAGAAAATGAAGAGATATGAAGAAAATTTCAGGCAAGAACATGTATGTAGATGCTGTGATATTATTTTTTTTTCCCTAAGAGCACCCCTGAGTGCAAAGTCCATTACATTCAATATGGCCGCTCTCATGCTAAGGCACTTTTTGTGATGTCATCATTAGAATGCCACGGTCATGCTTTTCCCTCTGCCCCCCCCCCCCTTGCTATGCCGCTGGCATTACCTCTATGCTTGTGATTTCATAACAGGGGGGCATGACTCGCTTACTTATGTCATAATAATCAGGGGGTGTGGTCTAATCCCTAAATGGTGGTCACCCCCTGACACCAGTGTCAGTTTCTCTAGCTGGCTGTCACCATGGGGAAGTCTACGAAGAGGAGGAGGTTGATAAAGACCGTTCCTGTGGTGAAAACGGTAGAGAGTATGGATGTTGGCCCTTGCCAGTATCCAGATGATATCGACATGGAGTCTGTTCACGATCATGAGGATAACAAGATGGATGTTGGCCCTCGTCAATATCCAGACAATGTGGAGATGAAGGACCTTCCGGGGAGCATCACCAACATCAGGGCTTCAAACCCACGTAAGAGAAAGCGGCCATCTTGTATCATCTGCCGCCGGCGATAACATCTGCCGCTAGGCCCTAAACTAACATCTGCCCCTGGGCCAACTTAAAACCATCTGCTGCTTGGGTCCCATTTACCATCTGCCTCCTGGGGCCATTTACTATCTGTGGCTTGGGGCCCATTTACCATCTGCAGCTTGGGTGTGGTCTAATCTCTTAAATCGTGGTCGCCCCCTGACACCAGTGTCAGTTTCTCTAGCTGGCTGTCACCATGGGGAAGTCTACGAAGAGGAGGAGGTTGATGAAGACAGTTCCTGTGGTGAAAACGGTAGAGAGTATGGATGTTGGCCCTCGCCAGTATCCGGATGATATCGACATGGAGTCTGTTCACGATGATGAGGAAAACAAGATGGATGTTGACCCTCGTCAATATCCAGACAATGTGGAGATGAAGGACCTTCCGGGGAGCTCCACCAACATCAGGGCTTCAAACCCCTGGAAGAGAAAGCGGCCATCTTGTATCATCTGCCGCTAGGCCCTAAACTAACATCTGCCCCTGGGCCAACTAAAAACCATCTGCTGCTTGGGTCCCATTTACCATCTGCCCAGCTCCTGGGGCCATTTACTATCTGTGGCTTGGGGCCCATTTACCATCTGCAGCTTGGGTGTGGTCTAATCTCTTAAATCGTGGTCGCCCCCTGACACCAGTGTCAGTTTCTCTAGCTGGCTGTCACCATGGGGAAGTCTACGAAGAGGAGGAGGTTGATGAAGACAGTTCCTGTGGTGAAAACGGTAGAAAGTATGGATGTTGGCCCTCGCCAGTATCCGAATGATATCGACATGGAGTCTGTTCACGATGATGGATGTTGGCCCCCGTCAATATCCAGACAATATGGCGATGAAGGACCTTCCGGGGAGCTCCACCAACATCAGGGCTTCAAACCCCCGGAAAAGAAAGCGGCCATCTTGTATCATCTGCCGCCGGCGATAACATCTGCCGCTAGGCTCTAAACTAACATCTGCCCCTGGGCCAACTAAAAACCATCTGCTGTGCTGCTTGGGTCCCATTTACCATCTGCCTCCTGGGGCCATTTACTATCTGTGGCTTGGGGCCCATTAACCATCTGCAGCTTGGGGCCCATTTACCATCTACCCCTTGGGGCCCATTTACCATCTACAGATGGTTTGTACCATCTAAACCATCTAAAATTACCATGAAGACGAGCAGAGCACCACCAGGTCCGGTAAGTTTGGTCGCTTTCCTCCGTCTTCTCCTTGTGTTTTTGTAAACTGTTTTTCTTATTTGGATATTTTCTCTTCTAAGATCTGGCTATAAAGCAACATGAGGAACCTCTCGTTACACTTTTCCGTCCCTGAAAATATGTCAGAGGTGCGAACCCCGACCTCGCATCTACAAGTTAGAAGACCAGAATTTAACTAGTCCTGAAGACGGAGCCACCGTCTCCCTTAAAAAACCAAAGCCGCAAAAAAATGCACTGAAATGCTAAAATGTTTTATAATAAACAGGTTTTTTTAAAGAAAAAAATTGGTGTCTTATTTTTCTTAATTGAGAAATTGCACAAATTGTACTCAGCCTTTATTTTCTATGGGTATCCTAAGGGTGTAGGAACTAAGTTCAGAGAGCTGAAGCCTGAAGGGGTGACTTACCAATTTTCAAAAGGATGCAATTCACACATATTTGTTTTAAATCTGTATGGGGGAGATTTATCAAACTGGTGTAAAGTGGAACTGGCTTAGTCGCCCATAGCAACCAATCAGATTTCACCTTTCATTTTTTACAGCTCCTTTGAAAAATGAAATGTGGATTCTAATTGGTTGCTATGGGCAACTAAGCCAGTTCTACATCACACCAGTTTGATAAATCTCCCCCTATGTGCCAAAGTTTATGACTTTTAGTTTTTTTCCAGAAAACTAGCACAGGTCTGAAAATAAATTACCTCCCTGGGTAAAACTTCATCCACTAGTGATATCTCCCTTAACAGTATTTTCATAACGTGTGAGCCCATTACATTCAAGATGGCCGCTCTCATGATAAGACCCCTGCTTGTGATGTTATCATTAGAATCCTGGCATGGTGACACTTTTTGTGATGTCATCATTAGAATCATGGCTATATGAAGAAAATGAAGTCATGAAGAAAATTTCAGGCAAGAACATGTATGTAGATGCTGTGATATTAATATTTATTTTCCTAAGAACACCCCTGAGCGCAAAGTGTAAGCCCATTACATTCAATATGGCCGCTCTTATGCTAAGGCACTTTTTGTGATGTCATCATTAGAATGCCACGGTCATGCTCATCCCTCTGCCCCCCCACCCTTGCTATGCCGCTGGCATTACCTCTATACTTGTAATGTCATAACAGGGGGGCATGACTCGCTGACTTATGACATAATAATCAGGGGGTGTGGTCTAATCCCTTAAATCGTGGTCGCCCCCTGACACCAGTGTCAGTTTCTCTAGCTGGCTCTCACCATGGGGAAGTCTACGAAGAGGAGGAGGTTGATAAAGACAGTTCCTGTGGTGAAAACGGTAGATAGTATGGATGTTGGCCCTCGCCAGTATCCAGATGATATCGACATGGAGTCTGTTCACGATGATGAGGATAACAAGATGGATGTTGGCCTTCATCAATATCCAGACAATGTGGAGATGAAGGACCTTCCGGGGAGCTTCACCAACATCAGGGCTTCAAACCCACGTAAGAGAAAGCGGCCATCTTGTATCATCTGCCGCCTGCCATAACATCTGCCGCTAGGCCCTAAACTAACATCTGCCACAGGGCCAACTAAAAACCATCTGCTGCTTGGGTCCCATTTACCATCTGCCTCCTGGGGCCATTTACTATCTGTGGCTTGGGGCCCATTTACCATCTGCAGCTTGGGTGTGGTCTAATCCCTTAAATCGTGGTCGCCCGCTGACACCAGTGTCGGTTTCTCTAGCTGGTTGTCACCATGGAGAAGTCTACAAAGAGGAGGAGGTTGATAAAGACCGTTCCTGTGGTGAAAACGGTAGAGAGTATGGATGTTGGCCCTCGCCAGTATCCGGATGATATCAACATGGAGTCTGTTCACGATGATGAGGATAACAAGATGTATGTTGGCCCTCGTCAATATCCAGACAATGTGGAGATGAAGGACCTTCCGGTGAGCTCCACCAATATTAGGGCTTCAAACCCGCGTAAGAGAAAGCGACCATGTTGTATCATCTGCCGCCGGCCATAACATCTACCGCTAGGCCCTAAACTAACATCTGCCCCTGGGCCAAATAAAAACCATCTGCTGCTTAAATCCTATTTACCATCTGCCTCCTGGGGCCATTTACTATCTGTGGCTTGGGGCCCATTTACCATCTGCAGCTTGGGTGTGGTCTAATCTCTTAAATCGTGGTCGCCCCCTGACACCAGTGTCAGTTTCTCTAGCTGGCTGTCACCATGGGGAAGTCTACGAAGAGGAGGAGGTTGATGAAGACAGTTCCTGTGGTGAAAACGGTAGAGAGTATGGATGTTGGCCCTCGCCAGTATCCGGATGATATCGACATGGAGTCTGTTCACGATGATGAGGATAACAAGATGTATGTTGGCCCTCATCAATATCCAGACAATGTGGAGATGAAGGACCTTCCGGGGAGCTTCACCAACATCAGGGCTTCAAACCCCCGTAAGAGCAAGCGGCCATCTTGTATCATCTGCTGCCGGCGATAACATCTGCCGCTAGGCCGTAAACTAACATCTGCCCCTGGGCTAACTAAAAACCATCTGCTGCTTGGGTCCCATTTACCATCTGCCTCCTGGGGCCATTTACTATCTGTGGCTTAGGGCCCATTTACCATCTGCAGCTTGGGTGTGGTCTAATCCCTTAAATCGTGGTCGCCCTCTGATACCAGTGTCAGTTTCTCTAGCTGGCTGTCACCATGGGAAAGTCTATGAAGAGGAGGAGGTTGATGAAGACAGTTCCTGTAGTGAAAACGGTAGAAAGTATGGATGTTGGCCCTCGCCAGTATCTGAATGATATCGACATGGAGTCTGTTCATGATGATGGATGTTGGCCCCTGTCAATATCCAGACAATGTGGCGATGAAGGACCTTCCGGGGAGCTCCACCAACATCAGGGCTTCAAACCCCCGGAAAAGAAAGCAGCCATCTTGTATCATCTGCCGCCGGCGATAACATCTGCCGCTAGGCTCTAAACTAACATCTGCCCCTGGGCCAACTAAAAACCATCTGCTGTGCTGCTTGGGTCCCATTTACCATCTGCCTCCTGGGGCCATTTAATATCTGTGGCTTGGGGCCCATTAACCATCTGCAGCTTGGGGCCCATTTACCATCTACCCCTTGGGGCCCATTTACCATCTACAGATGGTTTGTACCATCCAAACCATCTGAAATTCCCATGAAGACGAGCAGAGCACCACCAGGTCCGGTAAGTTTGGTCGCTTCCCTCCGTCTTCTCCTTGTGTTTTTGTAAACTGTTTTTCTTATTTGGATATTTTCTCTTCTAAGATCTGGCTATAAAGCAACATGAGGAACCTCTCGTTACACTTTTCCGTCCCTGAAAATATGTCAGAGGTGCGAACCCCGACCTCCCATCTACAAGTTAAAAGACCAGAATTTAACTAGTCCAGAAGACGGAGCTACCGTCTCCCTTAAAAAACCAATGCCGCAAAAAATGCACTGAAATGCTAAAATGTTTTATAATAAACAGGTTTTTTTTAAAGAAAAAAATTGGTGTCTTATTTTTCTCAATTGAGAAATTGCACAAATTGTACTCAGCCTTTATTTTCTATGGGTATCCTAAGGGTGTAGGAAGTAAGTTCAGAGAGCTGAAGCCTGTAGGGGTGACTTACCAATTTTCAAAAGGATGCAATTCACACATATTTGCTTTAAATCTGTATGGGGGAGATTTATCAAACTGGTGTAAAGTGGAACTGGCTTAGTCGCCCATAGCAACTGATCAGATTTCACCTTTCATTTTTTATAGCTCCTTTGAAAAATGAAATGTGGATTCTAATGGGTTGCTATGGGCAACTAAGCCAGTTCTACATTACACCGGTTTGATAAATCCCCCCCTATGTGCCAAAGTTTATGACTTTTAGTTTTTTTCCAGAAAACTAGCACAGGTCTGAAAATAAATTAGCCCCCGGGGTAATACTTCATCCACTAGTGATATCTCCCTTAACAGTATTTTCATAACGTGTGAGCCCATTACATTCAAGATGGCCGCTCTCATGATAAGGCCCCTGCTTGTGATGTTATCATTAGAATCCTGGCATGGTGACACTTTTTGTGATGTCATCATTAGAATCCTGGCTATATGAAGAAAATGAAGAGTCATGAAGAAAATTTCAGGCAAGAACATGTATGTAGATGCTGTGATATTAAACATTTTTTTCTAAGAACACCCCTGAGCGCAAAGTGTAAGCCCATTACATTCAATATGGCCGCTCTCATGCTAAGGCACTTTTTGTGATGTCATCATTAGAATGCCACGGTCATGCTCTTCCCTCTGCCCCCCACCCTTGCTATGCCGCTGGCATTACCTCTATACTTGTGATGTCATAACATGGGGGCATAACTCGCTGACTTATGACATAATAATCAGGGGGTGTGGTCTAATCCCTTAAATTGTGGTCGCCCCCTGACACCAGTGTCAGTTTCTCTAGCTGGCTCTCACCATGGGGAAGTCTACGAAGAGGAGGAGGTTGATAAAGACCGTTCCTGTGGTGAAAACGGTAGAGAGTATGGATGTTGGCCCTCGCCAGTATCCAGATGATATCGACATGGAGTCTGTTCACGATGATGAGGATAACAAGATGGATGTTGGCCTTCGTCAATATCCAGACAATGTGGAGATGAAGGACCTTCCGGGGAGCTTCACCAACATCAGGACTTCAAACCCACGTAAGAGAAAGCGGCCATCTTGTATCATCTGCCGCCGGCAATAAAATCAGCCGCTAGGCCCTAAACTAACATCTGCCACAGGGCCAACTAAAAACCATCTGCTCTTTGGGTCCCATTTACCATCTGCCTCCTGGGGCCATTTACTATCTGTGGCTTGGGGCCCATTTACCATCTGCAGCTTGGGTGTGGTCTAATCCCTTAAATCGTGGTCGCCCCCCTGAGAACAGTGTCGGTTTCTCTAGCTGGCTGTCACCATTGAGAAGTCTACGAAGAGGAGGAGTTTGATAAAGACCGTTCCTGTGGTGAAAACGGTAGAGAGTATGGATGTTGGCCCTCGCCAGTATCCGGATGATATCGACATGGAGTCTGTTCACGATGATGAGGATAACAAGATGTATGTTGGCCCTCGTCAATATCCAGACAATGTGGAGATGAAGGACCTTCCGGGGAGCTCCACCAATATTAGGGCTTCAAACCCCCGTAGGAGAAAGCGACCATGTTGTATCATCTGCCGCCGGCCATAACATCTGTCGCTAGGCCCTAAACTAACATCTGCCCCTGGGCCAACTAAAAACCATCTGCTGCTTGGGTCCCATTTACCATCTGCCTCCTGGGGCCATTTACTATCTGTGGCTTGGGGCCCATTTACCATCTGCAGCTTAGGTGTGGTCTAATCTCTTAAATCGTGGTCGCCCCCTCACACCAGTGTCAGTTTCTATAGCTGGCTGTCACCATGGGAAAGTCTACGAAGAGGAGGAGGTTGATAAAGACCGTTCCTGTGGTGAAAACGGTAGAGAGTATGGATGTTGGCCCTCGCCAGTATCCGGATGATATCGACATGGAGTCTGTTCACGATGATGAGGATAACAAGATGTATGTTGGCCCTCGTCAATATCCAGACAATGTGGAGATGAAGGACCTTCCAGGGAGCTCCACCAATATTAGGGCTTCAAACCCCCGTAAGAGAAAGCTGCCATGTTGTATCATCTGCCGCCCGGCCATAACATCTGCCGCTAGGCCCTAAACTAACATCTGCCCCTGGGCCAAATAAAAACCATCTGCTGCTTAAATCCTATTTACCATCTGCCTCCTGGGGCCATTTACTATCTGTGGCTTGGGGCCCATTTACCATCTGCAGCTTGGGTGTGGTCTAATCTCTTAAATCGTGGTCGCCCTCTGACACCAGTGTCAGTTTCTCTAGCTGGCTGTCACCATGGGGAAGTCTACGAAGAGGAGGAGGTTGATAAAGACCGTTCCTGTGGTGAAAACGGTAGAGAGTATGGATGTTGGCCCTCGCCAGTATCCGAATGATATCGACATGGAGTCTGTTCACGATGATGAGGATAACAAGATGGATGTTGGCATTCATCAATATCCAGACAATGTGGAGATGAAGGACCTTCCGGGGAGCTTCACCAACATCAGGGCTTCAAACCCACGTAAGAGAAAGCCGCCATCTTGTATCATCTGCCGCCGGCGATATAATCTGCCGCTAGGCCCTAAACTAACATCTGCCACAGGGCCAACTAAAAACCATCTTCTGCTTGGGTCCCATTTACCATCTGCCTCCTGGGGCCATTTACTATCTGTGGCTTGGGGCCCATTTACCATCTGCAGCTTGGGTGTGGTCTAATCCCTTAAATTGTGGTCGCCCCCCTGACACCAGTGTCGGTTTCTCTAGCTGGTTGTCACCATGGAGAAGTCTACGAAGAGGAGGAGGTTGATAAAGACCGTTCCTGTGGTGAAAACGGTAGAGAGTATGGATGTTGGCCCTCGCCAGTATCCGGATGATATCGACATGGAGTCTGTTCACGATGATGAGGATAACAAGATGTATGTTGGCCCTCGTCAATATCCAGACAATGTGGAGATGAAGGACCTTCCGGTGAGCTCCACCAATATTAGGGCTTCAAACCCGCGTAAGAGAAAGCGACCATGTTGTATCATCTGCCGCCGGCCATAACATCTGCCGCTAGGCCCTAAACTAACATTTGCCCCTGGGCCAACTAAAAACCATCTGCTGCTTGGGTCCCATTTACCATCTGCCTCCTGGCACCATTTTCTATATGTGGCTTGGGACCCATTTACCATCTGCAGCATGGGTGTGGTCTAATCTCTTAAATCGTGGTCGCCCCCTGACACCAGTGTCAGTTTCTCTAGCTGGCTGTCACCATGGGGAAGTCTACGAAGAGGAGGAGGTTGATAAAGACCATTCCTGTGGTGAAAACGGTAGAGAGTATGGATGTTGGCCCTCGCCAGTATCCGGATGATATCGACATGGAGTCTGTTAACGATGATGAGGATAACAAGATGTATGTTGGGCCTCGTCAATATCCAGACAATGTGGAGATGAAGGACCTTCCAGGGAGCTCCACCAATATTAGGGCTTCAAACCCCCGTAAGAGAAAGCGGCCATGTTGTATCATCTGCCGCCGGCCATAACATCTACCGCTAGGCCCTAAACTAACATCTGCCCCTGGGCCAAATAAAAACCATCTGCTGCTTAAATCCTATTTACCATCTGCCTCCTGGGGCCATTTACTATCTGTGGCTTGGGGCCCATTTACCATCTGCAGCTTGGGTGTGGTCTAATCTCTTAAATCGTGGTCGCCCCCTGACACCAGTGTCAGTTTCTCTAGCTGGCTGTCACCATGGGGAAGTCTACGAGGAGGTTGATAAAGACCGTTCCTGTGGTGAAAACGGTAGAGAGTATGGATGTTGGCCCTCGCCAGTATCCGGATGATATCGACATGGAGTCTGTTCACGATGATGAGGATAACAAGATGGATGTTGGCCCTCGTCAATATCCAGACAATGTGAAGATGAAGGACCTTCCGGGGAGCTTCACCAACATCAGGGCTTCAAACCCCCGTAAGAGAAAGCGGCCATCTTGTATCATCTGCCGCCGGCGATAACATCTGCCGCTAGGCCGTAAACTAACATCTGCCCCTGGGCCAACTAAAAACCATCTGCTGCTTGGGTCCCATTTACCATCTGCCTCCTGGGGCCATTTACTATCTGTGGCTTGGGGCCCATTTATCATCTGCAGCTTGGGTGTGGTCTAATCCCTTAAATCGTGGTCGCCCTCTGATACCAGTGTCAGTTTCTCTAGCTGGCTGTCACCATGGGAAAGTCTATGAAGAGGAGGAGGTTGATGAAGACAGTTCCTGTGGTGAAAACGGTAGAAAGTATGGATGTTGGCCCTCGCCAGTATCCGAATGATATCGACATGGAGTCTGTTCACGATGATGGATGTTGGCCCCCGTCAATATCCAGACAATGTGGCGATGAAGGACCTTCCGGGGAGCTCCACCAACATCAGGGCTTCAAACCCCTGGAAAAGAAAGCGGCCATCTTGTATCATCTGCCGCCGGCGATAACATCTGCCGCTAGGCTCTAAACTAACATCTGCCCCTGGGCCAACTAAAAACCATCTGCTGTGCTGCTTGGGTCCCATTTACCATCTGCCTCCTGGGGCCATTTACTATCTGTGGCTTGGGGCCCATTAACCATCTGCAGCTTGGGGCCCATTTACCATCTACCCCTTGGGGCCCATTTACCATCTACAGATGGTTTGTACCATCCAAACCATCTGAAATTCCCATGAAGACGAGCAGAGCACCACCAGGTCCGGTAAGTTTGGATGCTTCCCTCCGTCTTCTCCTTGTGTTTTTGTAAACTGTTTTTCTTATTTGGATATTTTCTCTTCTAAGATCTGGCTATAAAGCAACATGAGGAACCTCTCGTTACACTTTTCCGTCCCTGAAAATATGTCAGAGGTGCGAACCCCGACCTCCCATCTACAAGTTAAAAGACCAGAATTTAACTAGTCCAGAAGACGGAGCTACCGTCTCCCTTAAAAAACCAATGCCGCAAAAAATGCACTGAAATGCTAAAATGTTTTATAATAAACAGGTTTTTTTTAAAGAAAAAAATTGGTGTCTTATTTTTCTCAATTGAGAAATTGCACAAATTGTACTCAGCCTTTATTTTCTATGGGTATCCTAAGGGTGTAGGAAGTAAGTTCAGAGAGCTGAAGCCTGAAGGGGTGACTTACCAATTTTCAAAAGGATGCAATTCACACATATTTGCTTTAAATCTGTATGGGGGAGATTTATCAAACTGGTGTAAAGTGGAACTGGCTTAGTCGCCCATAGCAACTAATCAGATTTCACCTTTCATTTTTTACAGCTCCTTTGAAAAATGAAATGTGGATTCTAATGGGTTGCTATGGGCAACTAAGCCAGTTCTACATTCTACCAGTTTGATAAATCCCCCCCTATGTGCCAAAGTTTATGACTTTTAGTTTTTTTCCAGAAAACTAGCACAGGTCTGAAAATAAATTAGCCCCCGGGGTAATACTTCATCCACTAGTGATATCTCCCTTAACAGTATTTTCATAACGTGTGAGCCCATTACATTCAAGATGGCCGCTCTCATAATAAGGCCCCTGCTTGTGATGTTATCATTAGAATCCTGGCATGGTGACACTTTTTGTGATGTCATCATTAGAATCCTGGCTATATGAAGAAAATGAAGAGTCATGAAGAAAATTTCAGGCAAGAACATGTATGTAGATGCTGTGATATTAAACATTTTTTTCTAAGAACACCCCTGAGCGCAAAGTGTAAGCCCATTACATTCAATATGGCCGCTCTCATGCTAAGGCACTTTTTGTGATGTCATCATTAGAATGCCACAGTCATGCTCTTCCCTCTGACCCCCACCCTTGCTATGCCGCTGGCATTACCTCTATACTTGTGATGTCATAACATGGGGGCATAACTCGCTGACTTATGACATAATAATCAGGGGGTGTGGTCTAATCCCTTAAATCGTGGTCGCCCCCTGACACCAGTGTCAGTTTCTCTAGCTGGCTCTCACCATGGGGAAGTCTACGAAGAGGAGGAGGTTGATAAAGACAGTTCCTGTGGTGAAAACGGTAGAGAGTATGGATGTTGGCCCTCGCCAGTATCCAGATGATATCGACATGGAGTCTGTTCACGATGATGAGGATAACAAGATGGATGTTGGCCTTTATCAATATCCAGACAATGTGGAGATGAAGGACCTTCCGGGGAGCTTCACCAACATCAGGGCTTCAAACCCACGTAAGAGAAAGCGGCCATCTTGTATCATCTGCCGCCTGCCATAACATCTGCCGCTAGGCCCTAAACTAACATCTGCCACAGGGCCAACTAAAAACCATCTGCTGCTTGGGTCCCATTTACCATCTGCCTCCTGGGGCCATTTACTATCTGTGGCTTGGGGCCCATTTACCATCTGCAGCTTGGGTGTGGTCTAATCCCTTAAATCGTGGTCGCCCGCTGACACCAGTGTCGGTTTCTCTAGCTGGTTGTCACCATGGAGAAGTCTACAAAGAGGAGGAGGTTGATAAAGACCGTTCCTGTGGTGAAAACGGTAGAGAGTATGGATGTTGGCCCTCGCCAGTATCCGGATGATATCAACATGGAGTCTGTTCACGATGATGAGGATAACAAGATGTATGTTGGCCCTCGTCAATATCCAGACAATGTGGAGATGAAGGACCTTCCGGTGAGCTCCACCAATATTAGGGCTTCAAACCCGCGTAAGAGAAAGCGACCATGTTGTATCATCTGCCGCCGGCCATAACATCTGCCGCTAGGCCCTAAACTAACATCTGCCCCTGGGCCAACTAAAAACCATCTGCTGCTTGGGTCCCATTTACCATCTGCCTCCTGGCACCATTTTCTATATGTGGCTTGGGACCCATTTACCATCTGCAGCTTGGGTGTGGTCTAATCTCTTAAATCGTGGTCGCCCCCTGACACCAGTGTCAGTTTCTCTAGCTGGCTGTCACCATGGGGAAGTCTACGAAGAGGAGGAGGTTGATAAAGACCATTCCTGTGGTGAAAACGGTAGAGAGTATGGATGTTGGCCCTCGCCAGTATCCGGATGATATCGACATGGAGTCTGTTCACGATGATGAGGATAACAAGATGTATGTTGGGCCTCGTCAATATCCAGACAATGTGGAGATGAAGGACCTTCCAGGGAGCTCCACCAATATTAGGGCTTCAAACCCGCGTAAGAGAAAGCGACCATGTTGTATCATCTGCCGCCGGCCATAACATCTGCCGCTAGGCCCTAAACTAACATCTGCCCCTGGGCCAACTAAAAACCATCTGCTGCTTGGGTCCCATTTACCATCTGCCTCCTGGCACCATTTACTATCTGTGGCTTGGGACCCATTTACCATCTGCAGCTTGGGTGTGGTCTAATCTCTTAAATCGTGGTCGCCCCCTGACACCAGTGTCAGTTTCTCTAGCTGGCTGTCACCATGGGGAAGTCTACGAAGAGGAGGAAGTTGATAAAGACCGTTCCTGTGGTGAAAACAGTAGAGAGTATGGATGTTGGCCCTCGCCAGTATCCGGATGATATCGACATGGAGTCTGTTCACGATGATGAGGATAACAAGATGTATGTTGGGCCTCGTCAATATCCAGACAATGTGGAGATGAAGGACCTTCCAGGGAGCTCCACCAATATTAGGGCTTCAAACCCCCGTAAGAGAAAGCGGCCATGTTGTATCATCTGCCACCGGCCATAACATCTGTCGCTAGGCCCTAAACTAACATCTGCCCCTGGGCCAAATAAAAACCATCTGCTGCTTAAATCCTATTTACCATCTGCCTCCTGGGGCCATTTACTATCTGTGGCTTGGGGCCCATTTACCATCTGCAGCTTGGGTGTGGTCTAATCTCTTAAATCGTGGTCGCCCCCTGACACCAGTGTCAGTTTCTCTAGCTGGCTGTCACCATGGGGAAGTCTACGAGGAGGTTGATAAAGACAGTTCCTGTGGTGAAAACGGTAGAGAGTATGGATGTTGGCCCTCGCCAGTATCCAGATGATATCGACATGGAGTCTGTTCACGATGATGAGGATAACAAGATGGATGTTGGCCCTCGTCAATATCCAGACAATGTGAAGATGAAGGACCTTCCGGGGAGCTTCACCAACATCAGGGCTTCAAACCCCCGTAAGAGAAAGCGGCCATCTTGTATCATCTGCCGCCGGCGATAACATCTGCCGCTAGGCCGTAAACTAACATCTGCCCCTGGGCCAACTAAAAACCATCTGCTGCTTGGGTCCCATTTACCATCTGCCTCCTGGGGCCATTTACTATCTGTGGCTTGGGGCCCATTTATCATCTGCAGCTTGGGTGTGGTCTAATCCCTTAAATCGTGGTCGCCCTCTGATACCAGTGTCAGTTTCTCTAGCTGGCTGTCACCATGGGAAAGTCTATGAAGAGGAGGAGGTTGATGAAGACAGTTCCTGTGGTGAAAACGGTAGAAAGTATGGATGTTGGCCCTCGCCAGTATCCGAATGATATCGACATGGAGTCTGTTCACGATGATGGATGTTGGCCCCCGTCAATATCCAGACAATGTGGCGATGAAGGACCTTCCGGGGAGCTCCACCAACATCAGGGCTTCAAACCCCTGGAAAAGAAAGCGGCCATCTTGTATCATCTGCCGCCGGCGATAACATCTGCCGCTAGGTTCTAAACTAACATCTGCCCCTGGGCCAACTAAAAACCATCTGCTGTGCTGCTTGGGTCCCATTTACCATCTGCCTCCTGGGGCCATTTACTATCTGTGGCTTGGGGCCCATTAACCATCTGCAGCTTGGGGCCCATTTACCATCTACCCCTTGGGGCCCATTTACCATCTACAGATGGTTTGTACCATCCAAACCATCTGAAATTCCCATGAAGACGAGCAGAGCACCACCAGGTCCGGTAAGTTTGGACGCTTCCCTCCGTCTTCTCCTTGTGTTTTTGTAAACAGTTTTTCTTATTTGGATATTTTCTCTTCTAAGATCTGGCTATAAAGCAACATGAGGAACCTCTCGTTATACTTTTCCGTCCCTGAAAATATGTCAGAGGTGCGAACCCCGACCTCCCATCTACAAGTTAAAAGACCAGAATTTAACTAGTCCAGAAGACGGAGCTACCGTCTCCCTTAAAAAACCAATGCCGCAAAAAATGCACTGAAATGCTAAAATGTTTTATAATAAACAGGTTTTTTTTAAAGAAAAAAATTGGTGTCTTATTTTTCTCAATTGAGAAATTGCACAAATTGTACTCAGCCTTTATTTTCTATGGGTATCCCAAGGGTGTAGGAAGTAAGTTCAGAGAGCTGAAGCCTGAAGGGGTGACTTACCAATTTTCAAAAGGATGCAATTCACACATATTTGCTTTAAATCTGTATGGGGGAGATTTATCAAACTGGTGTAAAGTGGAACTGGCTTAGTCGCCCATAGCAACTAATCAGATTTCACCTTTCATTTTTTACAGCTCCTTTGAAAAATGAAATGTGGATTCTAATGGGTTGCTATGGGCAACTAAGCCAGTTCTACATTCTACCAGTTTGATAAATCCCCCCCTATGTACCAAAGTTTATGACTTTTAGTTTTTTTCCAGAAAACTAGCACAGGTCTGAAAATAAATTAGCCCCCGGGGTAATACTTCATCCACTAGTGATATCTCCCTTAACAGTATTTTCATAACGTGTGAGCCCATTACATTCAAGATGGCCGCTCTCATGATAAGGCCCCTGCTTGTGATGTTATCATTAGAATCCTGGCATGGTGACACTTTTTGTGATGTCATCATTAGAATCCTGGCTATATGAAGAAAATGAAGAGTCATGAAGAAAATTTCAGGCAAGAACATGTATGTAGATGCTGTGATATTAAATATTTTTTTCTAAGAACACCCCTGAGCGCAAAGTGTAAGCCCATTACATTCAATATGGCCGCTCTCATGCTAAGGCACTTTTTGTGATGTCATCATTAGAATGCCACGGTCATGCTCTTCCCTCTGCCCCCCACCCTTGCTATGCCGCTGGCATTACCTCTATACTTGTGATGTCATAACATGGGGGCATAACTCGCTGACTTATGACATAATAATCAGGGGGTGTGGTCTAATCCCTTAAATCGTGGTCGCCCCCTGACACCAGTGTCAGTTTCTCTAGCTGGCTCTCACCATGGGGAAGTCTACGAAGAGGAGGAGGTTGATAAAGACCGTTCCTATGGTGAAAACGGTAGAGAGTATGGATGTTGGCCCTCGCCAGTATCCAGATGATATCGACATGGAGTCTGTTCACGATGATGAGGATAACAAGATGGATGTTGGCCTTCGTCAATATCCAGACAATGTGGAGATGAAGGACCTTCCGGGGAGCTTCACCAACATCAGGACTTCAAACCCACGTAAGAGAAAGCGGCCATCTTGTATCATCTGCCGCCGGCAATAAAATCAGCCGCTAGGCCCTAAACTAACATCTGCCACAGGGCCAACTAAAAACCATCTGCTGCTTGGGTCCCATTTACCATCTGCCTCCTGGGGCCATTTACTATCTGTGGCTTGGGGCCCATTTACCATCTGCAGCTTGGGTGTGGTCTAATCCCTTAAATCGTGGTCGCCCCCCTGAGAACAGTGTCGGTTTCTCTAGCTGGCTGTCACCATTGAGAAGTCTACGAAGAGGAGGAGTTTGATAAAGACCGTTCCTGTGGTGAAAACGGTAGAGAGTATGGATGTTGGCCCTCGCCAGTATCCGGATGATATCGACATGGAGTCTGTTCACGATGATGAGGATAACAAGATGTATGTTGGCCCTCGTCAATATCCAGACAATGTGGAGATGAAGGACCTTCCGGGGAGCTCCACCAATATTAGGGCTTCAAACCCCCGTAGGAGAAAGCGGACATATTGTATCATCTGCCGCCGGCCATAACATCTGTCGCTAGGCCCTAAACTAACATCTGCCCCTGGGCCAACTAAAAACCATCTGCTGCTTGGGTCCCATTTACCATCTGCCTAGCTCCTGGGGCCATTTACTATCTGTGGCTTGGGGCCCATTTACCATCTGCAGCTTAGGTGTGGTCTAATCTCTTAAATCGTGGTCGCCCCCTGACACCAGTGTCAGTTTCTATAGCTGGCTGTCACCATGGGGAAGTCTACGAAGAGGAGGAGGTTGATAAAGACCGTTCCTGTGGTGAAAACGGTAGAGAGTATGGATATTGGCCCTCGCCAGTATCCGGATGATATCGACATGGAGTCTGTTCACGATGATGAGGATAACAAGATGTATGTTGGGCCTCGTCAATATCCAGACAATGTGCAGATGAAGGACCTTCCAGGGAGCTCCACCAATATTAGGGCTTCAAACCCCCGTGAGAGAAAGCGGCCATGTTGTATCATCTGCCGCCCGGCCATAACATCTGCCGCTAGGCCCTAAACTAACATCTGCCCCTGGGCCAAATAAAAACCATCTGCTGCTTAAATCCTATTTACCATCTGCCTCCTGGGGCCATTTACTATCTGTGGCTTGGGACCCATTTACCATCTGCAGCTTGGGTGTGGTCTAATCTCTTAAATCGTGGTCGCCCCCTGACACCAGTGTCAGTTTCTCTAGCTGGCTGTCACCATGGGGAAGTCTACGAAGAGGAGGAGGTTGATAAAGACCGTTCCTGTGGTGAAAACGGTAGAGAGTATGGATGTTGGCCCTCGCCAGTATCCAGATGATATCGACATGGAGTCTGTTCACGATGATGAGGATAACAAGATGGATGTTGGCATTCATCAATATCCAGACAATGTGGAGATGAAGGACCTTCCGGGGAGCTTCACCAACATCAGGGCTTCAAACCCACGTAAGAGAAAGCCGCCATCTTGTATCATCTGCCGCCGGCGATAAAATCTGCCGCTAGGCCCTAAACTAACATCTGCCACAGGGCCAACTAAAAACCATCTGCTGCTTGAAACCCATTTACCATCTGCCTCCTGGGGCCATTTACTATCTGTGGCTTGGGGCCCATTTACCATCTGCAGCTTGGGTGTGGTCTAATCTCTTAAATCGTGGTCGCCCCCTGACACCAGTGTCAGTTTCTCTAGCTGGCTGTCACCATGGGGAAGTCTACGAAGAGGAGGAAGTTGATAAAGACCGTTCCTGTGGTGAAAACAGTAGAGAGTATGGATGTTGGCCCTCGCCAGTATCCGGATGATATCGACATGGAGTCTGTTCACGATGATGAGGATAACAAGATGTATGTTGGGCCTCGTCAATATCCAGACAATGTGGAGATGAAGGACCTTCCAGGGAGCTCCACCAATATTAGGGCTTCAAACCCCCGTAAGAGAAAGCGGCCATGTTGTATCATCTGCCGCCGGCCATAACATCTGCCACTAGGCCCTAAACTAACATCTGCCCCTGGGCCAAATAAAAACCATCTGCTGCTTAAATCCTATTTACCATCTGCCTCCTGGGGCTATTTACTATCTGTGGCTTGGGGCCCATTTACCATCTGCAGCTTGGGTGTGGTCTAATCTCTTAAATCGTGGTCGCCCCCTGACACCAGTGTCAGTTTCTCTAGCTGGCTGTCACCATGGGGAAGTCTACGAGGAGGTTGATAAAGACAGTTCCTGTGGTGAAAACGGTAGAGAGTATGGATGTTGGCCCTCGCCAGTATCCAGATGATATCGACATGGAGTCTGTTCACGATGATGAGGATAACAAGATGGATGTTGGCCCTCGTCAATATCCAGACAATGTGAAGATAAAGGACCTTCCGGGGAGCTTCACCAACATCAGGGCTTCAAACCCCCGTAAGAGAAAGCGGCCATCTTGTATCATCTGCCGCCGGCGATAACATCTGCCGCTAGGCCGTAAACTAACATCTGCCCCTGGGCCAACTAAAAACCATCTGCTGCTTGGGTCCCATTTACCATCTGCCTCCTGGGGCCATTTACTATCTGTGGCTTGGGGCCCATTTATCATCTGCAGCTTGGGTGTGGTCTAATCCCTTAAATCGTGGTCGCCCTCTGATACCAGTGTCAGTTTCTCTAGCTGGCTGTCACCATGGGAAAGTCTATGAAGAGGAGGAGGTTGATGAAGACAGTTCCTGTGGTGAAAACGGTAGAAAGTATGGATGTTGGCCCTCGCCAGTATCCGAATGATATCGACATGGAGTCTGTTCACGATGATGGATGTTGGCCCCCGTCAATATCCAGACAATGTGGCGATGAAGGACCTTCCGGGGAGCTCCACCAACATCAGGGCTTCAAACCCCCGGAAAAGAAAGCGGCCATCTTGTATCATCTGCCGCCGGCGATAACATCTGCCGCTGGGCTCTAAACTAACATCTGCCCCTGGGCCAACTAAAAACCATCTGCTGTGCTGCTTGGATCCCATTTACCATCTGCCTCCTGGGGCCATTTACTATCTGTGGCTTGGGGCCCATTAACCATCTGCAACTTGGGGCCCATTTACCATCTACCCCTTGGGGCCCATTTACCCTCTACAGATGGTTTGTACCATCCAAACCATCTGAAATTCCCATGAAGACGAGCAGAGCACCACCAGGTCCGGTAAGTTTGGTCGCTTCCCTCCGTCTTCTCCTTGTGTTTTTGTAAACTGTTTTTCTTATTTGGATATTTTCTCTTCTAAGATCTGGCTATAAAGCAACATGAGGAACCTCTCGTTACACTTTTCCGTCCCTGAAAATATGTCAGAGGTGCGAACCCCGACCTCCCATCTACAAGTTAAAAGACCAGAATTTAACTAGTCCAGAAGACGGAGCTACCGTCTCCCTTAAAAAACCAATGCCGCAAAAAATGCACTGAAATGCTAAAATGTTTTATAATAAACAGGTTTTTTTTAAAGAAAAAAATTGGTGTCTTATTTTTCTCAATTGAGAAATTGCACAAATTGTACTCAGCCTTTATTTTCTATGGGTATCCTAAGGGTGTAGGAAGTAAGTTCAGAGAGCTGAAGCCTGAAGGGGTGACTTACCAATTTTCAAAAGGATGCAATTCACACATATTTGCTTTAAATCTGTATGGGGGAGATTTATCAAACTGGTGTAAAGTGGAACTGGCTTAGTCGCCCATAGCAACCAATCAGATTTCACCTTTCATTTTTTACAGCTCCTTTGAAAAATGAAATGTGGAATCTAATGGGTTGCTATGGGCAACTAAGCCAGTTCTACATTACACCAGTTTGATAAATCCCCCCCTATGTGCCAAAGTTTATGACTTTTAGTTTTTTTCCAGAAAACTAGCACAGGTCTGAAAATAAATTAGCCCCCGGGGTAATACTTCATCCACTAGTGATATCTCCCTTAACAGTATTTTCATAACGTGTGAGCCCATTACATTCAAGATGGCCGCTCTCATGATAAGGCCCCTGCTTGTGATGTTATCATTAGAATCCTGGCATGGTGACACTTTTTGTGATGTCATCATTAGAATCCTGGCTATATGAAGTAAATGAAGAGTCATGAAGAAAATTTCAGGCAAGAACATGTATGTAGATGCTGTGATATTAAAGGGTTTCTACCACTTGAATATCTCATATTTGGTGTTCAGACACTAGCGATTCGCTAGTGTCTGTTCTTGCCTACAAGCTAATTATCACATTAATCCGGGCTGCCGATACCTCAAAAAACGCACTTATATCTTTATGCAAATGAGCCTCTAGGTGCTATGCAGGCGTTTTTCTAAGCACCTAGAGGCTCCGTCTACCTTGTATTTTGCCGCCCTGCGCCTCGCTCCAGCACGCCCATCTCTCACTGTAATCGATCCTCCCCCTGCTTCAGCGTTCCGAAATCCCGCGCCTGCGCCGTCCGTCGCGGCATTCGGAGGCATTCGGCGCAGGCGCAGTCAATGGCTGACCGCTCCCTGATCAGACATTTCAACTGCGCCTGCGCCGATGACGTCACAGAGCTCCGTGGGACAGACGAAGCCCAGCAGCAAGCGGAGGAGGTAGCTTTCTGGACGTTCATCGCTGGATCTTCGGATTAGGTAACTATTTATACATATTAATAAGCCATCATAACCACTGATACCACCAACGATTAATGGGGCATTATTGAACTTGAATAAAAGTTTTTATTAAAGAAAATATAGTCATTTTTTTTTGAATGGATAAAATGTATCAAGCACAATAGTGTGCAGCTATATATTCAAAGCTACATTTACAGCCAGCCAATACAGAGTGTATATAGTTACATTTATATTATATATCCATATTTTATATATATATATAATATATATCTATATATCTCTTGTTATATTGTATATAATCTAATATATAAATATATAGTTATATATATATGTATACACACATGTTTAATCACATGACTAGTTTTATAGTAATTAATATATATACATATATATAGAAATAAATATATATGTAAATATACATATTTGTGTATATATATATATATATATATATGTATAGACATATATATATATTTATATATAGATACATATATACACATATACATATATCTATATATACATACTTATGTTTCATGATAATCCCAATAAAGTTTTATTGCAATGAAAATATATACATATAATTATATATATATATATATATATTTAAATTTATATATGTATATATAGCTGTATATAAAATTAAAATTTGTTATTATAAATATTAGTTTTTGTCTAAATATAGATATATGTAGATTATTATAATTAATATTTCAAAATATTACAAATTTAAAAATTAAATTTTTTATAAATATTAAATTAAAACTTAATACATACAAATTTAATATCATTTAATAATTGAATTTTTATCTGTTTAAAAAAATGTAAATTATATTTTGAGCAAAACATATTAAAAAATCTTTATAGCATAAATAAACATCAAAATATTTACTATTCTTTTGTTATAAATTTTAAAAAAAATTATTAATAAAATAATTTTTATTTCTAAAAAATTGTATTAGTTTTTTTACATTCTAATTACTAAATTAAAATCAAAAATAATATTAAAAAAATGTATACATATTTTTTATAAAAATATTTAAAATGAAATATAAATTATTATATCATAATTTTAAAAATCAACATTTTAAAAAAATTAAAAAAAAACAAAACTAAACATATAAAATCAATATTATTTTAAATATTTTAAATAATATATATTGATTTTTAGATTAATAAATATATAAAAATTTAGTATACAACTGTATCTATACATTTGCATATTTAAGTTAATTTAAAAATGTGTTTTTATTTATTTATATCGTATTCAAGTTAAAGTAATATTTGGAAAATTGTTTAAGTAAAAATATTTTAAATTTCTAAATCAAATATATAGAATAATAAATTTTAAATTATTCAATCGTTATATGGTGATAGTACATAGTATTAATTTATAATATATTATATTCAAATATAAAATAAAAATTGTTACATGATAATATTCATAAAGTTTATACAAAATTATTAGATTAATTTTAATGAACATAAAATTAATTTTATATGACAATAAAGATTTCATTTTTCTTTTATTTATATAATTAAGGATAATAGATTAATCTAAAATATATTTATTTTTCAATTTTTACAATTTTTTTTAATACATTTAGGAGTTTTAATATACATATATATATATATGTATATATGTATATATATATATATATATACTCACACACAATTACATAGACAGTGTTTATATACCCAAAAATAAAATTTACCATAAAAATTATTTTTCTATTGTAATTACATTAAAATTATTTCTTTTTTCAAACTAATTAATTTATTTTTAATTAGCATAAAACCAAGTTTTATTAAATGATAAATTTTAATTATCATGTGCTTACCTAATATAGGATGCCCGATTTTTTTAAGCTGCTAGCTTTTTTTTTTAAGGTTTAAAAAAAAAATTTTGTTTCTCCATCTTAATTTTTTTATTTTGTCAACAATACTTTTATTTTTTTTTATTACTCGGTTGTAATTCAAATTTTTATAGAAAATATAATTTCCCATGATTAATTGTATTTTTATCCTAATTAATTTCTTATTATTTAATTTAAAATATTGAGTTTTTTATATCGCATGGATGTGTTTATTATATTTCATCTTAAATTTTAATAAAACTATTTTATATTATTTTAAATTTCAAAATTAATAAAAATGAAATATTATTTTAATTTTAAGGTTTCATTACTTGTGGAGACTTTATAAAACTGCCCTAATTATCCTACCTGGAAATCTATACATAAAAGGTATTTATCATTATTTATTTTTTTTAGAAAAAATTTATGTTAACATAAAGTCAATTTTTTCTTTTTTCATTTTTATCACAAACTAAAAAAATTATCATTAAGATCGTTAACAACTACTGTAACGCCTTATGCTGGATTGCGTCCTGGAGGCGTACCGGGTATTCTTCTGGAACAAAACGGCGCATCCTCTCCCAATAGGCAAGACTTCATGTGAACGTACGTGCACACAGGCGCATGCGTTCACAGGTCCAAAAGGTAAAGTAGTGGATCAGCAGCCTGGCAGTGGACATTGTTCGCTGCCTGGGTGTAGAAGTAGTTTTAAATAAAATATAAAGGTATATAGACACTGTTTTGATAACATCTTCTACTCTCCCTGGTATCTGTTCCCCCTGTGGTGCTATTTGTTTGTATAGACCACCATAGGACAAAGGTAGCTCGGTAAAGTGGCAACTCCCTATTAAGCACTAATCAAGCAATATAGCCTCCAGTGTTAACCCACTCCCATTTATCCTCCCCCTCTAAGGCTACATTCTTAGTTCCATCAGTGTTTTGCACATCCGGAAAATAGAGATACATTGGATCAACAAAATACAGATAAATACAATGCCCTTTATCCATTTTGCGGATCCAGACACAACCATAACTATATAGATCTTTAGAGCTATATAAACTTTGAAAGTATTGTAGTGTAGAATTCAAGAAAGTCTGTTTCATTAATTTAATTTTAAGCTAGGGTATCTGTGGTGGTTAATATTTTAATTTCATTTTTTATATTTACAGATTCAAATAGAAAAAGATGCCGGCCTGTATTGTGACTAAGTGTCGTAACAAATCTGGCCGCCGAGGACAAAGTCCCCATATAATAATGCACTATTTTCCGAATGACATTGACCGTGTAGTTTTGTGGCTTGCACAAACTGCTCAAAAATTTGCTGACATCAATGGTGTGGCCAAAAAAATTGCGGAAGGAAGAAAATCTAACAAATATGTCATTTGTTCAGATCATTTTGCGGAGGATTGCTACAAAAACACTCATTACGGAAGAGTTTTGAACAAGGATGCAGTTCCTACCATCTTTCCAGATGTGGTTGATGGAGAAAGTATTATTGAGGAAACTTTAAAAAAACCAACTGGACACTCTAGAAAGCGAGTTCGGGATCCTGATTTACCTACAACAAGTCTTTGCGAAAATATTTCTCCGGGTGAACCTATTCTACCAGAAATTGTAAAGTATGGTATGTGTAGTGTATCAACCCAAACTGACTACAATTTGACCAATAGCAGAGTGTACTTGTTATCCACTTCTCAATCATTAAACGAAGCCCAACTATCAACTCAACAAGAACAATGCCTTTTGAATCCAAATATGTCCACACCTCTACATCAAGGTGTACGCAGAGTTCTTGAAAGCAGTCCAGGATTTTCATCACCTCTAAAAAAAAAATTAATCTAGATTTTGAATTATTGGATCCGGATTCAAATATTATGTCAAAGATATATCCTTTATCACCAATTCTAACAACAAACTTAGAACAACCTGAAGTTAATGAAGATGAAATATCGATCAATGTAGATGAAAGTTTACAGAACGAATCATGAATATCTCCCCGGAATATCAAGTTTGGATGATTCTGAAAATTTTATGTGTGAACCATTAGTTTTAGAAAAAAAAAATTCTGATCCATGCAGGCAATTTCTTCGCCCAGAAAACTTGGTCAACGATAAAAAATTGATTGTGTTTGAGAGCTGCCTTGAAGAACTATTTACAAAAATAAAATGTCAAAAATACACAAATTGCAATTTGATGGTGAAATCATGGTCCAAAAATTATGATGGTACCTTTTGCAAATTCAAAGGAACTTGTAGTGCTGGACATTCTTTTTTACTCTTTGAAACCCAACCAAAGATAGGACGTTACTCTGCTGGGAACATATTGACTGCCTCTTCCATTCTTTTTTCAGGTCAAAATTTCCAAAAAATTAGTGAATTTTTTAATATTTTAGGATTATCATTTATTTCACAAACAACGTATTATAGATACCAAACAAGATTTTTATTCCCAGCAATCCATTTAGCTTGGGAAAATGAAAAAAATTGTATAATCAATTCAAAAGTAGGGAAAACCCTTTGTGTTTCCGGGGATGGCCAATGTGACAGTCCAGGCCATAGTGCTAAGTACTGCATATATACTGTTATGGACCTTTTAACCAAAAAAATAGTTGATTTCGAAGTTGTTCAAAAAACATCAATGCTCATCCTCAGTGGCCATGGAGAAGTTCGGTTTTGAGCGTGTTTTGAACCGAATGGCTGAAAAAGGATTGAAGGTCAAAATATTTGCATCGGATCGGCATGTTGGCATCAGGTCTAAAATAAAAAACGATTTCCCATCCCTAATACACCAATTTGATGTCTGGCATTATGCAAAATCTTTAAAGAAGAAAATGCATACAGCATCAAAACTTAAATTTTGTAAAGAAATAACTCCGTGGATTGAAAAACTAATCATACATTTTTGGTGGTGTGTCCAAACATGTGAAAATTCACCAGAACTTCTAAAAGCAAAATGGGTTTCACTACTAAATCATGTAAAAAATGTTCACACCTGGGAAGGAGATTTGTATTCGGCCTGCACACACCAACCTATAGAAGACATTGACCGTGAAGTCCTCTGGTTACAATTGGGAACTCCACCTTACACCAAGATTGAGGAAATTGTAACTAGCAAACAGTTGTTGTCCGATTTACCTCATCTGGCACATAACTGCCACACAGGTGAACTTGAAAATTTTCACAGTCTAGCTCTTAAATACCGCAGTAAACGTATTCACTTTGGAATTGATGGGATGGAAGCACGGACCAAACTGGCCTCATTGACCCATAATAACAACGTTGGTCGTGAGCAAGCAGTTGTCAAATTTTCCAAAAAAAAACACAGAGCCAAAAGGAAGTCTTAGAACAGCATTAAAAATTCCAAAAGGCAAGGGGAGATGGATTGTACGGAACGTGTACGAAAAAGCCAATGTTGACTATTTGGAAAACTTACAAATTGATGTTATTAAATTAGTCCAAAAAAATCTTACAAGTGACTGGTTGTCCCGTGCACCAAATTTACCAGCAAATATTCTAAATGCTGAGAGACCTTGTAAGGAGGATATCAAAAGGCAACAATTAAGCCGGTTCAGGGCTATGTCCATTGCTGAAAAAACTCCAATTGTGAATTTTGATTAAAAAAATATAATTGTAATACAAACCCTAAATATTTTTTTAACGTAATGTTATTCGGTTTTCTCTGTTTTTTTTTAAATAAATCTTATTTATTACACTGTTTATCCAAAAATGTTATTTTTATCTAATAAATATTTTTTGAAAAATACTATTGATATCTTTTATTTCAAATTATTTATTAATGTTATTTATTTATATATGATATGAAACTAAGTTTTATTTAGAAAACATATTCAAACAATGTTTATTAAACTAACAAAAATTATAGGAAGACGCAGTGTCCACTTTTAAATATGTGGTCACTTGTGGGTTTTTTATACTGCCCATTTTTAATTGGCTCTACAGCAGCATTACATGTATGTACTTCATTACGATTTTCAAATATTCAGCTAAGGCTGAGTTCACACGGGCGAGATTTCCGCGCGGGTGCAATGCAGTAGGTGAACGCAATGCACCTGCACTGAATCCTGACCCATTAATTTCAATGGGGCTGTGCACATGAGCGTTTTTATTTTTAATTCATCACTTCTGCAATGCTTTAAAATCGCAGCATGTTCTATATTCTGCGTTTTTCACGCAGCCCTGGCTCCATAGAAGTGAATGGGGCTGCGTTAATAACGCATTGCATCTGCAAACAAGTCTGGATGCGATGCGTTTTTCACTGATGGTTGCTAGGAGATGTTGTTTGTAAACCTTCTGTTTTTTATCACGCGCGTGAAAAACGCATCAAAACGCATTGCACCCGCGCTGAAAAAACTGAACAACTAAACGCAATTGCAGCCAAAACTGACTGAACTTGCTTTCAAAATGGTGCGAGTTTAACTGAACGCACCCTGAACGCATCCGGACCTAATCTGTCACGCTCGTGTGAACTCAGCCTTAGGCCTCATACACATGATCTTTGTTTTTGAAAGCAAGAGAACATATGTTTTGGCAACTATAAATTTTTTCTATATAGATGTTGATTATTGTACACATATTTTGGCCAACACTCAGTGTGCTATCCGCATCACTGGATCCAGCCAAAATATATCATGTTCTATTTTAGTAGACGACTATTGTACAAGAATCTGCATTTATATTGCCGGCTAACATCTTGTTACGCACTTTTTTTAAAGCAAAATGGATGACCCTTAAATTATTTGTCACGTACTCAGTTTGTGATCCACCAACAAATAAAATTCACCAACTGAGGAACAGGTAGCAGGTGTATTAAATGGTATTAACAAAAATAGAAAAAAAATCAAAGTCTTTTTTAAAAATTAATAAAAAAAATCAAGTAGATGCCATAAGATGCTATCCGCCGGAAGGATGTTGATCAACTTGATTATCTTCCGTTCATGTGAACTTGTGTTCTTGTAATAGCGTGTTCATTTTTACAAATATAGAGTATTGCCTGATGAAGCACAGGTGCATCAAGGAGGAATAACCCATTCAACTGCAGGACGCACCACAGCACTAGCCAATCATGTGGCTGCAAAGTGTAATATTTTCAATCATACATTTCAATCAGATAATAATTATAATTTTTATTCAATTAAAATACATAAACTATCAATTCAAAACTAAATTTTTATTTTGATAAATTAAATATAATAACAAAACTTTTTAAGTTCAACATAAACCAAAATTTTTTTTTTTAAATTAAAAAAATAAATTATTAAATTAACAATAAAAATTTTTTTAACCAAAACAAATAGAATAAACAATTATTCAAAAGCTAGAAATTCTGCAGCCCTTTCTCTAGTATTTTTATATCCTAAATATATAGACTCAGGATCAGGAAATGAAATTCGAACACTGTTCACTGCACATGCCGGGATGGGTCGTCGATTACATGGCCCTAGGTATCCATGAATCCATGCCGTAAAGGATCTATAGGCAGTTTTTCGTAGCAATCTAGAAAGTATATAAAAATATACATTTTATTAACCAAATTAAACATAATAAATTAAATTGTGAATTAAATAATTCTAACTTTACCTGTTCAAATCCTTTACCGACGGTTCCTGTTGTACAATTCCCCAAGATCGAAAATTGATATTGACTGTCTCTACTCTTTTACAATAAATGACAAATAATTCGTGCTCTGTAATGCAATTTAACTCTTCCAAAAACGCATCTGCATTGGAAATTTCCTTACAACAGACTGACTCGATATTGGTCGGCATTGGAATGCAGTTTTGACATTGACACCAATCATAATGACCAATTCGATTTTCATCTTCAGTGTCTTGGAAGACTATATATTTAAAATTTTCTGATTTTAAAGGATTACTAGTAAAAGACACTAGGCTTGGTGTTGCAGAACTGTACATTCGGTTCATTTCACCTAATAATTCATCCAACTGTAAAAAAAAACACAATAATACATCTTAAAATATTGGATACATTTGTTAAAAGAAAAAAAAAAAAAAATCATTTATAATATTTTTTAAATTGACTAAAATTATTTTACACTAAACTAAACTTTAAAAATATATTTAATACATATCTTCTAATTTTAATGTTCAAATATTAAATATTTTATAAGTTTATAAAAATAATATTAAAAAATGTCTTATTTAAAATAAAAAACTTTTATAATTGCAGACAAACAATATATATCTACTAATTTATCTAATATTTACAAATATAGTTAAATTTACTTTATTATTTATTTTTAAATTTTCATAATTAATTATTTAATGTTTTCTATTGGTAATGTTTATTACAACATTTTTTTTATCATTATTATTTAAAAAATAATTAATATTATATTAAATAATGAATATTTTTAAATAAAATTAGTCGTTTATTATATTATTAAATACATACTCCAAAATTATAAGAAATTTTATGGGGGTTAAAATAACTTTTTTTTTTATAATAAATAATATTAAATATTAAATTTATTATTCAAAGTTTAAATTGAAAATTTAGTTAATCTTTTTAATCTAATACATTTTTAAAAATTTTATTAATGTAAATATGAATTTTATAATATATTATATTAATTTAAATTTTTAATAAAGAATAGTGAATTGTTTTTACCTCTTTATCAAAAACAGTAGAAGAGTCATGTAAATTCACCCGCCCGGTGGGATCTTCTGCAACATCCACAATATCAGTATCAGAAAATGGCTAAAAAAAATATAAACAAAAAATTTTTTGAAAATTAATGCAACGCAATAAACGGCAGTGAGCTGAACGGAAGACGCGTGATAACTATTCAATAAGTAAGGCTTATGCTTCCTGAAGTTGGAAGAGCCGTACTAAGTGATGTCATTGAAGGGCAGGCCTGCCAGCCAGCTGCATTTTATTCATCGTGAAAGTGACTACATATACTGATTTTTTGCCCCATAAGTTTACTTATTATATCCCTCCTAACACAGTGCTCCACAGATATACCCTAAGAGTGTTCTGAATTTAGCAATTTAAAAAAAAAATCTAAATGGGTTGCACATAACAGCGTCCTCAACAGATCACCCTTAACAGTGCAATACACACTACACCCCTAATCATGTAATGGACATACGCGTAAGCAGGCTCAAATTTGAAAAATCTGTCCAATAAAGAAAATTTATATACTAAAAAATCAATATAATTATACTTTGTAATTATAAATATGAATATATATAAAAAAATTACCAATATACTGTCGTCTTCTTCAACAATACAATCGATGATATCGTAGTTGCTTGAAATAATAATATCAGAATTTTGACCACTACTGATGGTAATAAAAACGTCTTCAGAATCATCGTGAACAGTTGATTCCTTTAATAATTAAAAAAGAAAAAATATTACAATAAGTGTAATGTTAAAATATATAGAAATATTTTTTACAAATTATAACACTGTAAGATAATTAAATATTATTATCAGTGATATTGTTACTAACTGTCAGTATTTTCATTATGAGGCACATAAATACATGGCAAAAATATTTTAACATAAAAAAGTAATTAAATGCAATGTGAATAATATGTTTTTTTTTACAGTAAAAATTTGTGTAAATATTAGTGAAAAACATAGATTATAATTAGTATTGACCGATATCATTTCTTCCGTATGCCTGAAAGCTACTTGATCAACATGTCCATTAAGAATTGTCTTCCCAACTCTCCTCCTGCTGAATGTTTGACCGCCTACAATCTGGGTTGCGAACCCAACAATCGACCGTGACTGCCCTTACCAAAGTCAGCACTGACCTACTAACATCAAAACCAAAGAAAGAATACTCTGTCTTCCTTCTCTTTGAACGGTCCTTTGCCTTCGACACTGTTGATCACTCCCTTCTGTTGAAAACTTTCTCACCTGTTGGCATCACTGACCTGTCTCTCTCCTGGATCACATCATACCTCACAGACCGGACGTTTAGCGTCTCCCACTCCCGCAACACCCACTCATCTCATCCCCTCTCTGATGATGTCCAGCAAGGCTCTGTCATAGGACCCCTGATCTTTACAATATACACTTATGGCCTGGGACACCTCATTGAGTCCCATGGCTTTCATGTATGACTCAGATTACGGTGACACACAAATCTACCGCTGTGGTCCAGACATCACCACCTTACTATCAAGAATCCCACAATGTCTATCTTCTATATCATCATTTTTCGCGTCTAGCTAAAATGCATACAACAGAATTCATAATCTTTCACCCATCTTGTTCAACACCACCAACAGACCTATCTATCACGATCAATGCCTGCACATTATCCTCAGTCAACAAAGCCCGCTTCAGACAAGCCTAGAAAGAGTGACCCTGCCGCCTCTATAACGCCAAGAAAAACTTAACTTGCACCGACTGTATCCCTCTCCCATACCATATAGATCGTAACCCCTCACGTGCATGGCACTCTTTCCTTCTGTACCAGATTTTAACTAATCTTGTTTATGATTAGTGCAATTCTATGTGTTCATCATGTGCACCGTTTATTTATATAGCTCATAAAATTATTTAGAGTTAAATATTTTTTAATATGATCTAAGTGGTTACCAAGTTTAATATTATATTAAAATGTAATCTTACTAGTGTTCTTGAAGAATTAGCTTCATGAATCTCCACCACGTTTTCGTCACTCTTAGTATGATCGATTCTTTTAGTTTCCTTTAATGAAATTTTTTTTTTTATTACATACACAACTTAAATTTTCTATACACTTTTTTTTTTTAACAATACACTTACCATTTTACTAATTTAAAATTAAATTTGATTATCAAAATTTCAAAGGTAAATTTTAATAGCCTAAAAGGAATATCAGTGCCATTTGAAATTGGGGAAAAAAAATAAAAAAAAAATTATTAGTAATATTAGAGTATATCATTTTCAATCTATAGTAAACATGTATAAGAGAAAAGAAAAGTACGATTTAAAATTAACAAAATTTTAGAAAACATAATTATAAGTAAATTTAAATTTTACAGAAAATTAAGAAAATAAATTAAAATATAAAAATAGTGCTTGTTGTTTTTCTATTTTCATTATGATTTTCAACAGTATTACTAATTAATCAAGAAAATATTACTTGGTAATGAAATAACAATAGCATTTAGATCAGAAGCAAAAGAATAATACTATCTATATAAAAAAAAAATAACATCAATATACCAACTAAAATATTAACATTAATAATAAAAAATATATATATAAAATCACTTATAAAAAAACCTAAGAATTAAGTACACAATAATGATATATACATCAAATACATTTTAATGTTTAAAAAATAGTTGATTTACCGAATAGCAAAATATCAATTCATAAAATAAAATGTCAATTCTAATTTAAATTTTTCCTATTTTTTTAAAAATGTATATAACAATAAAAAAATAGTTATTTAGATAATTTTAATATTTGCCTATTTAATTTTTTTTACATCTTTTTATTAATTTTCTATATTTAATATTTTTTTATTAAAAAAAGGTTAAATATAAATATTTTTTTTTTATGTTTAGTAAATTAATATTTATTTTTTAATTATATTTAGTATTTATTAAAAATGATATAATAATTTATACTTATTTTTTAATGTTAAACCACAAAATTTATTTTTATATATTTTTAAAATATTTTTGTTATTTAAATTTACTAATAATTAGCTAAAAAAATTATAATAAAATTTTAATATAGTACAAAAAATTTATTAATAATTTTTAAAAAAATTAAAGTTTTTAGTTAATAAAAAAAATGATACATATAATGATTTTATTCGGTTAATAGAGACAAAATAGATTTTATATTATGTTTTTCTTAAAACATATTTAAAACAAAATTTAATGTTATAAAATTTATTTTTCGATGTTATTTGATTTGAATTTATTTTTTAAATTTTTAAATTAACATATATATCATTTTTTTTTATTTAAATTATTTTTAATATTTTAAACAATTTTTTTAAAAACAATAAATATATCTAAATAAATATATATATATATAAAAATATATATATATATATATATATATATAGAGATATATATATTTAAAAAAACCAATATTTTTAAATTATTTTTATAATTTTTTAATTTTAAAAATATATATATATACATATATATATATTTTTTTTTTCTTTCCAATTAAATTTTGTGGGGATATAATGAAACGTGTATATATAGAGATATAGATATATATATATATATATATATATATATATATATAGATATATATATATATATATATGTGTGTGTGTGTATATATATATATATCTACACACATGTTATTTTAAATATATATATATTTATTGCTATAGAAGTAGTCATGTGATTAAACATGTGTGTGTATACACACACACATATATATATATATAACTATATTTATATATTAGATTATATACAGTAAAATATGAGATATATAGATACATATTATACTTATATATAATATAAATGTAACTATATACACTCTGTATTGGCTGGCTGTAAATGTAGCTTTGAATATATAGCTGCACACTATTGTGCTTGATACATTTTATCCATTCAAAAAAAAATGACTATATTTTCTTTAATAAAAACTTTTATTCAAGTTGCAATAATGCCCCATTAATCGTTGGTGGTATCAGTGGTTATGATGGCTTATTAATATGTATAAATAGTTACCTAATCCGAAGATCCAGCGTTGAACGTCCAGAAAGCTACCTCCTCCGCTTGCTGCTGGGCTTCGTCTGTCCCACGGAGCTCTGTGACGTCATCGGCGCAGGCGCAGTTGAAATGTCTGATCAGGGAGCGGTCAGCCATTGACTGCGCCTGCGCCGAATGCCTCCGAATGCCGCGACGGACGGCGCAGGCGCGGGATTTCGGAAGGCTGAAGCAGGGGGAGGATCGATTACTGTGAGAGATGGGCGTGCTGGAGCGAGGCGCAGGGCGGCAAAATGCAAGGTAGACGGAGCCTCTAGGTGCTTAGAAAAACGCCTGCATAGCACCTAGAGGCTCATTTGCATAAAGATATAAGTGCTTTTTTTGAGGTATCGGCAGCCCGGATTAATGTGATAATTAGCTTGTAGGCAAGAACAGACACTAGCGAATCGCTAGTGTCTGAACACCAAATATGAGATATTCAAGTGGTAGAAACCCTTTAAACATTTTTTTCTAAGAACACCCCTGAGCGCAAAGTGTAAGCCCATTACATTCAATATGGCTGCTCTCATGCTAAGCCACTTTTTGTGATGTCATCATTAGAATGCCACGGTCATGCTCTTCCCTCTGCCCCCCACCTTGCTATACCTGTTTTTTATCAACTATGTTTTTATTGACAGTAAAACAATAGTTACATCTTACATTTGATCAGCCAGTAAAAGGCCAGTAAAGGTGCAATAAAGGAGTTCGCAGACTCCCTAAAAAAAACATCAGTGTCAGGCATTTGCATAATATAACGTTTGCAAAAGGACAATCTCTTGTCTCTCTGTCAACAGGTACTTATATTGATCAATGCGAGTAACAATTTACATGTGTAACAGCATAATCAATGGGGACCAAACACTCTATGGGCTGTTATTGTGCAATGTAAATGCTATAATAGTGAGATTTGGTATTGAAGAGCTTCTTAGTGTGGAAAGTAAATAAGATTAAAATTAAAATTATAGTGGGGAGTAAAAAATTACCTCTATAATTGTGATGTCATAACATGGGGGCATAACTCGCTGACTTATGACATAATAATCAGGGGGTGTGGTCTAATCCCTTAAATCGTGGTCGCCCCCTGACACCAGTGTCAGTTTCTCTAGCTGGCTGTCACCATGGGGAAGTCTATGAAGAGGAGGAGGTTGATGAAGACAGTTCCTGTGGTGAAAACGGTAGAGAGTATGGATGTTGGCCCTCGCCAGTATCCGGATGATATCAACATGGAGTCTGTTCACGATGATGAGGATAACAAGATGGATGTTGGCCTTCGTCAATATCCAGACAATGTGGAGATGAAGGATCTTCCGGGGAGCTTCACCAACATCAGGGCTTCAAACCCACGTAAGAGAAAGCGTCCATCTTGTATCATCTGCCGCCGGCCATAACATCTGCCGCTAGGCCCTAAACTAACATCTGCCACAGGGCCAACTAAAAACCATCTGCTGCTTGGGTCCCATTTACCATCTGCCTAGCTCCTGGGGCCATTTACTATCTGTGGCTTGGGGCCCATTTACCATCTGCAGCTTGGGTGTGGTCTAATCTCTTAAATCGTGGTCGCCCCCTGACACCAGTGTCAGTTTCTCTAGCTGGCTGTCACCATGGGGAAGTCTACGAAGAGGAGGAGGTTGATGAAGACAGTTCCTGTGGTGAAAACGGTAGAGAGTATGGATGTTGGCCCTCGCCAGTATCCGGATGATATCGACATGGAGTCTGTTCACGATGATGAGGATAACAAGATGTATGTTGGCCCTTGTCAATATCCAGACAATGTGGAGATGAATGACCTTCCAGGGAGCTCCACCAATATTAGGGCTTCAAACCCCCGTAAGAGAAAGCGGCCATGTTGTATCATCTGCCGCCGGCCATAACATCTGCCGCTAGGCCCTAAACTAACATCTGCCATAGGGCCAAATAAAAAACATCTGCTGCTTAAATCCTTTTTACCATCTGCCTCCTGGGGCCATTTACTATCTGTGGCTTGGGACCCATTTACCATCTGCAGCTTGGGTGTGGTCTAATCTCTTAAATCGTGGTCGCCCCCTGACACCAGTGTCAGTTTCTCTAGCTGGCTGTAACCATGGGGAAGTCTACGAAGAGGAGGAGGTTGATAAAGACCGTTCCTGTGGTGAAAACAGTAGAGAGTATGGATGTTGGCCCTCGCCAGTATCCGGATGATATCGACATGGAGTCTGTTCACGATGATGAGGATAACAAGATGGATGTTGGCCTTCGTCAATATCCAGACAATGTGGAGATGAAGGATCTTCCGGGGAGCTTCACCAACATCAGGGCTTCAAACCCACGTAAGAGAAAGCGTCCATCTTGTATCATCTGCCGCCGGCCATAACATCTGCCGCTAGGCCCTAAACTAACATCTGCCACAGGGCCAACTAAAAACCATCTGCTGCTTGGGTCCCATTTACCATCTGCCTCCTGGGGCCATTTACTATCTGTGGCTTGGGGCCCATTTACCATCTGCAGCTTGGGTGTGGTCTAATCCCTTAAATCGTGGACTCCCCCCTGACACCAGTGTCGGTTTCTCTAGCTGGCTGTCACCATGGAGAAGTCTACGAAGAGGAGGAGGTTGATAAAGACCGTTCCTGTGGTGAAAACGGTAGAGAGTATGGATGTTGGCCCTCGCCAGTATCCGGATGATATCGACATGGAGTCTGTTCACGATGATGAGGATAACAAGATGTATGTTGGCCCTCGTCAATATCTAGACAATGTGGAGATAAAGGACCTTCCGGGGAGCTCCACCAACATCAAGGCTTCTAACCCCTGGAAGAGAAAGCAGCCATCTTGTTTCATCTGCTGCTAGGCCCTAAACTAACATCTGCCCCTGGGCCAACTAAAAACCATCTGCTGCTTGGGTCCCATTTACTATCTGCCTCCTAGGGCCTTTTACTATCTGTGGCTTGGGGCCCATTTACCATCTGCAGCTTGGGGCCCATTTACCATCTACCCCTTGGGGCTCATTTACCATCTAGATGGTTTGTACCATCCAAACCATCTGAAATTCCCATGAAGAAGAGCAGAGCACCACGAGGTCCGGTAAGTTTGGTCGCTTCCCTCTGTCTTCTCCTTGTGTTTTTGTAAACAGTTTTTCTTATTTGGATATTTTCTCTTCTAAGATCTGACTATAAAGCAACATGAGGAACCTCTCGTTACACTTTTCCATCCCTGAAAATCTGTCAGAGGTGCGAACACCGACCTCCCCTCTACAAGTTAGAAGACCAGAATTTAACTAGTCCTGAAGACGGAACCACAGTCTCCCTTAAAAAACCAAAGCCGCAAAAAATGCACTGAAATGCTAAAATGTTTTCTAATAAACATATTTAGTTTTTTTTTTAAGAAAAAAATGGTGTCTTATTTTTCTTAATTGAGAAATTGTACTCAGCCTTTATTTTCTATGGGTATCCTAAGGGTGTAGGAAGTAAGTTCAGAGAGCTGGAGCCTGAAGGGGTGACTTACCAATTTTCAAAAGGTTGCAATTCACACATATTTGCTTTAAATCTGTATGGGGGACATTTATCAAACTGGAGTAAAGTAGAACTGGTTTAGTCGCCCATAGCAACCAATCAGATTCCACCTTTCATTTTTTACAGCTCCTTTGAAAAATGAAATGTGGATTCTAATGGGTTGCTATGGGCAACTAAGCCAGTTCTACATTACACCAGTTTGATAAATCCCCCCCTATGTGCCAAAGTTTATGACTTGTAGTTTTTTTCCAGAAAACTAGCACAGGTCTGAAAATAAATTACCCCCCACAGGTAATACTTCATCTACTAGTGATATCTCCCTTAATAGTATTTTAATAACGTGTGAGCCTATTACAATCAAGATGGCCGCTCTCATGATAAGGCCCCTGCTTGTGATATTATCATTAGAATCGTGGCATGGTGACACTTTTTGTGATGTCATCATTAGAATCCTGGCTATATGAAGAAAATGAAGAGACATGAAGAAAATTTCAGGCAAGAACATGTATGTAGATGCTGTGATATTAAACATTTTTTTCTAAGAACACCCCTGAGCGCAAAGTGTAAGCCCATTACATTCAATATGGCCGCTCTCATGCTAAGGCACTTTTTGTGATGCCATCATTAGAATGCCACGGTCATGCTTTTCCCTCTGCCCCTCCCCCTTGCTATGCCGCTGGCATTACCTCTATGCTTGTGATGTCATAACAGGGGGGCATGACTCGCTTACTTATGACATAATAATCAGGGGGTGTGGTCTAATCCCTTAAATTGTGGTCGCCTTCTGACACCAGTGTCAGTTTCTCTAGCTGGCTGTCACCATGGGGAAGTCTACGAAGAGGAGGAGGTTGATGAAGACAGTTCCTGTGGTGAAAACGGTAGAGAGTATGGATGTTGGCCCTCGCCAGTATCCGGATGATATCGACATGGAGTCTGTTCACGATGATGAGGATAACAAGATGGATGTTGACCCTCGTCAATATCCAGACAATGTGGAGATGAAGGACCTTCCGGGGAGCTCCACCAACATCAGGGCTTCAAACCCCTGGAAGAGAAAGCGGCCATCTTGTATCATCTGCCGCTGGCTATAACATCTGCCGCTAGGCCCTAAACTAACATCTGCCCCTGGGCCAACTTAAATCCATCTGCTGCTTGAGGTCCCATTTACCATCTGCCTCCTGGGGCTATTTACTATCTGTGGCTTGGGGCCAATTTACTATCTGCAGCTTGGGGCCCATTTACCATCTACAGATGGTTTGTACCATCCAAACCATCTGAAATTCCCATGAAGACGAGCAGAGCACCACCAGGTCCGGTAAGATTGGTCGCTTCCCTCCGTCTTCTCCTTGTGTTTTTGTAAACTGTTTTTCTTATTTGGATATTTTCTCTTCTAAGACCTGGCTATAAAGCAACATGAGGAACCTCTCGTTACACTTTTCTGTCCCTGAAAATATGTCAGAGGTGCGAACCCCGACCTCCTCTCTACAAGTTAGAAGACCAGAATTTAACTAATCCTGAAGACGGAGCCACCGTCTCCCTTAAAAAACCAAAGCCGCAAAAAATGCACTGAAATGCTAAAATATTTTATAATAAAGAGGTTTTTTATAAAGAAAAAAATGGTGTCTTATTTTTCTTAATTGAGAAATTGCACATATTGTACTCAGCCTTTATTTTCTATGGGTATCCTAAGGGTGTAGGAAGTAAGTTCAGAGAGCTGAAGCCTGAAGGGGTGACTTACCAATTTTCAAAAGGATGCAATTCACACATATTTGCTTTAAATCTGTATGGGGGAGATTTATCAAACTGGTGTAAAGTAGAACTGATTTAGTCGCCCATAGCAACTAATCAGATTCCACCTTTTATTTTTCAAAGCTCCTTTTAAAAATAAAAGGTGGATTCTAATTGGTTGCTATGGGCAACTAAGCCAGTTCTACATTACACCAGTTTGATAAATCTCCCCCTATGTGCCAAAGTTTATGACTTTTAGTTTTGCCTGAAAACTAGCACTGGTCTGAAAATAAATTAGCCCCCCCCCCCCTCCAGGTAATACTTCATCCACTAGTGATATCTCCCTTAACAGTATTTTCATAACGTGTGAGCCCATTACATTCAAAGTGGCCGCTCTCATGATAAGGCCCCTGCTTGTGATGTTATCATTAGAATCCTGGCATGGTGACACTTTTTGTGATGTCACCATTAGAATCCTGGCTATATGAAGAAAATGAAGAGACATGAAGAAAATTTCAGGCAAGAACATGTATGTAGATGCTGTGATATAAATTTTTTTCCCCTAAGAACACCCCTGAGCGCAAAGTGTAAGCCCATTACATTCAATATGGCCGCTCTCATGCTAAGGCACTTTTTGTGGTCATCATTAGAATGCCACGGTCATGCTCTTCCCTCTGCCCCCCCCCCCCCATGCTATTCCGCTGGCATTACCTCTATGCTTGTGATGTCATAACAGGGGAGAATGACTCGCTTACTTATGACATAATAATCAGGGGGTGTGGTCTAATACCTTAAATCGTGGTCGCCCACTGACACCAGTGTCAGTTTCTCTAGCTGGCTGTCACCATGGGGAAGTCTACGAAGAGGAGGAGGTTGATAAAGACCGTTCCTGTGGTGAAAATGGTAGAGAGTATGGATGTTGGCCCTCGCCAGTATCCGGATGATATCGACATGGAGTCTATTCACGATGATGAGGATAACAAGATGGATGTTGGCCCTCGTCAATATCAAGACAATGTGGAGATAAAGGACCTTCCGGGGAGCTCCACCAACATCAAGGCTTCTAACCCCTTGAAGAGAAAGCTGCCAACTTGTATCATCTGCCGCTAGGCCCTAAACTAACATCTGCCCCTGGGCCAACTAAAAACCATCTGCTGCTTGGGTCCCATTTACCATCTGCCTTCTGGGGCCATTTACTATCTGTGGCTTGGAGCCCATTTACCATCTGCAGCTTGGGTGTGGTCTAATCCCTTAAATCGTGGTCGCCCCCTGACACCAGTGTCGGTTTCTCTAGTTGGCTGTCACCATGGGGAAGTCTACGAAGAGGAGGAGGTTGATAAAGACCGTTCCTGTGGTGAAAACGGTAGAGAGTATGGATGTTGGCCCTCGCCAGTATCCAGATGATATCGACATGGAGTCTGTTCACGATGATGAGGATAACAAGATGGATGTTGGCCCTCGTCAATATCCAGACAATGTGGCGATGAAGGACCTTCCGGGGAGCTCCACCAACATCAAGGCTTCTAACCCCTAGTAACATAGTACATAAGGCCGAAAAAAGACATTTGTCCATCCAGTTCGGCCTGTCATCCTGCAAGTTGATCCAGAGGAAGGCAAAAAACCCCTGTGAGGTAGAAGCCAATTTTCCTCACTTTAGGGGAATAAAAATTCCTTCCCGACTCCAATCAGGCAATCAGAATAAATCCCTGGATCAACGACCCCTCTCTAGTAGCTATAGCCTGTAATATTATTACGCTCCAGAAATACATCCAGGCCGCTCTTGAATTCCTTTATTGTACTCACCATCACCACCTCCTCCAGCAGAGAGTTCCATAGTTTTACTGCTCTTACCGTAAAGAATCCTCTTCTATGTTTGTGTACAAACCTTCTTTCCTCCAGACGCAGAGGATGTCCCCTCGTCACAGTCACCGTCCTGGGAATGAATAGATGATGGGATAGATCTCTGTACTGACCCCTGATATATTTATACATATTAATTAGATCTCCTCTCAGTCGTCTTTTTTCTAAAGTGAATAACCCTAATTTTGATAATCTTTCAGGGTACTGTAGTTGCCCCATTCCAGTTATTACTTTAGTTGCCCTCCTCTGGACCCTCTCCAGCTCTGCTATGTCTGCTTTGTTCACTGGAGCCCAGAACTGTACACAGTACTCCATGTGTGGTCTGACTAGTGATGTGTAAAGTGGTAGGACTATGTTCTCATCACGGGCATCTATGCCCCTTCTGATGCAACCCATTATCTTATTGGCCTTGGCAGCAGCTGCCTGACACTGTTTTTTGCAGCTTAGTTTGCTGTTTATTAAAATTCCTAGATCTTTTTCCATGTCAGTGTTACCGAGTGTTTTACCATTTAATAAGTACGGGTGACTTGCATTATTCCTTCCCATGTGCATAACTTTACATTTGTCAGTGTTAAACCTCTGGAAGAGAAAGCTGCCAACTTGTATCATCTGCCGCTAGGCCCTAAACTAACATCTGCCCCTGGGCCAACTAAAAACCATCTGCTGCTTGGGTCCCATTTACTATCTGCCTCCTGGGGCCATTTACTATCTGTGGCTTGGGGCCCATTTACCATCTGCAGCTTGGGGCCCATTTACCATCTGCAGCTTGGGGCCCATTTACCATCTACCCCTTGGGGCCCATTTACCATCTACAGATGGTTTGTACCATCCAAACCATCTGAATTTCCCATGAAGACGAGCAGAGCACCACCAGGTCCGGTAAGTTTGGTCGCTTTCCTCCGTCTTCTCCTTGTGTTTTTGCAAACTGTTTTTCTTATTTGGATATTTTCTCTTCTAAGATCTGACTATAAAGCAACATGAGGAACCTCTCGTTACACTTTTCCGTCCCTAAAAATCTGTCAGAGGTGCGAACCCCGACCTCCCCTCTACAAGTTAGAAGACCAGAATTTAACTAGTCCTGAAGACGGAGCTACCGTCTCCCTTAAAAAACCAATGCCGCAAAAAATGCACTAAAATGCTAAAATGTTTTATAATAAACATAGTTTTTTTTTTAAAGAAAAAAATGGTGTCTTATTTTTCCTAATTGAGAAATTGCACAAATTGTACTCAGCCTTTATTTTCTATGGGTATCCTAAGGGTGTAGGAAGTAAGTTCAGAGAGCTGGAGCCTGAAGGGGTGACTTACCAATTTTCAAAAGGATGCAATTCACACATATTTGCTTTAAATCTGTATGGGGGAGATTTATCAAACTGGTGTAAAGTAGAACTGGCTTTGTCGCCCATAGCAACCAATCAGATTCCACCTTTCATTTTTCACAGCTCCTTTAAAAAATAAAAGGTGGATTCTAATGGGTTGCTATGGGCAACTAAGCCAGTTCTACATTACACCAGTTTGATAAATCTCCCCCTATGTGCCAAAGTTTATGACTTTTATAGTTTTGCCAGAAAACTAGCACAGGTCTGATAATAAATTAGTATATACATAGAAAAATAGATCTTTCAAAGCCACATATGTAAGCATAAAATGTATTCATTTCTAGTACTCATCGAGATTAGCTGCAGGTTCACAGGCTGAGGTGATGGCACTAGGAATAGTAAACTAAGTCTGATGATAAGCGCACTATGAAGTGACAATAAGACATGCGCCTTAGAGCCTGCAAGACGAATGCAATGCCTAAGTTGGAGCGCAAGCGTAGATGAATGGAAACTAAACATTGACTCTAGAAACATCTGAGTGGTTTGACATGCGCAGGAGAGAAGCGGGTCCAGCGTGAGCGCAATAATCACACACCAGTACGGAATCTTCAAAGTTGGGGCGCAGGCACAAAGAGGAATCAGGACGAGCTATAGAATAAACTAAGACCAAATACATGCGCAATCAACACTAGAGGTTCACGTAGTGTGTAAGTCCTGCGACATGCGCAATAGAGGATATAGAGTAGAAACAATGTCTAAGTCCCAGCGCCTGCGCAAGGTAGTACGTAAGTGTTCATTGGAAGAACGTCCAATTGGAGGTATAGTAAGTTTACAAGCCCCTCTCTGATAGGCCAATAGGAAACATGGTGATTTAATGAATACTTAGTGGCCAGCCAGACCGCGACGTCATCGGAGGGAGGTTTTAAAAGTTCCGGTCACGTCCCCTTTACTAGCAGACTGCCCGAACCCCTGAGGACGCCAAGTGTTTGGTGAAACATGTCGGGGGGCAGTGCGAAATAGTGCATGTGTTTTAGACAGCTTACGATATGTCTGCATCTAACAACCAGCGAGCAACATACAGCGCCATATAGACAGGGAGGCTTGCATTAGAGGGTGTTCCCCTGAGACCGCTAGTGACGCTACACTGTGAATACAACAGTGCAAGTATTAGTATCCGCCTATAGCACTCACTATAGGGAAGAAGTGAAGTAGATAGTGAAGCAGGGTAGACACCTGAACCTCCAGTCAACCCTGTAGCGCCATTATAAGGACACAGTTTAAATAATCCAATTGCAGACATAGCTGATAATTTTAAAGTGTGAGTTTAGTATAGTGTTTTATTAATAGGCAATAAACATTATGTTTTATATTAAATTATATTCACACGTGTAAACCCAGAGACAACCATTGGTCTATGTGACCATCTGTAAATATGCAATGTATATTACACTGCTCCCCATGTACAGTCCTGTATATTACACTGCCCCCCATGTACAGTCCTGTATATTACACTGCCCCCCATGTACAGTCCTGTATATTACACTGCACCCCATGTATAGTCCTGTATATTACACTGCCCCCCATGTACAGTCCTGTATATTACACTGCCCCCATGTATAGTCCTGTATATTACACTGCACCCCATGTATAGTCCGGTATATTACACTGCCCCCCATGTACAGTCCTGTATATTACACTGCACCCCATGTACAGTCCTGTATATTACACTGCACCCCATGTACAGTCCGGTATATTACACTGCCCCCCATGTATAGTCCTGTATATTACACTGCACCCCATGTACAGTCCTGTATATTACACTGCCCCCCATGTACAGTCCTGTATATTACACTGCACCCCATGTACAGTCCTGTATATTACACTGCCCCCCATGTATAGTCCTATATATTACACTGCCCCCATGTACAGTCCTGTATATTACACTGCTCCCCATGTATAGTCCTGTATATTACACTGCACCCCATGTACAGTCCTTTATATTACACTGCCCCCCATGTACAGTCCGGTATATTACACTGCCCCCCATGTATAGTCCTATATATTACACTGCCCCCATGTACAGTCCTGTATATTACACTGCTCCCCATGTATAGTCCTGTATATTACACTGCCCCCCATGTATAGTCCTGTATATTACACTGCACCCCATGTATAGTCCTGTATATTACACTGCACCCCATGTACAATCCTGTATATTACACTGCACCCCATGAACAGTCCTGTATATTACACTGCCCCCCATGTATAGTCCTATATATTACACTGCCCCCATGTACAGTCCTGTATATTACACTGCTCCCCATGTATAGTCCTGTATATTACACTGCCCCCCATGTATAGTCCTGTATATTACACTGCACCCCATGTATAGTCCTGTATATTACACTGCACCCCATGTACAATCCTGTATATTACACTGCACCCCATGAACAGTCCTGTATATTACACTGCACCCCATGTATAGTCCGGTATATTACACTGCACCCCATGTATAGTCTGGTATATTACACTGCCCCCATGTATAGTCCTGTATATTACACTGCACCCCATGTATAGTCCGGTATATTACACTGCACCCCATGTATAGTCCGGTATATTACACTGCACCCATGTATAGTCCTTTATATTACACTGCCCCCATGTATAGTCCGGTATATTAAACAATAATCTACTGTAAATTATTGAAAATATCTTTAAAAAGTTGTATTATTGTGAACATGTTACATTATAGATAAATATCTGTAAGCTCTCCAATCATCTTACACAATGTATTGCTCCCATCCTCTCACACAATATATCACTTCCATAATCTGATATGCAATGTATCACTTCCATCATCTCACATACAAGGTATTATTCCCATCATGTTTCCACAATATTCTAATTTTCTGACATACTGACGTTTGCATTTTCATTAGCTGTAAGCCATAATCATCAACATTAAAAGAGATAAACACTTGAAATAGATCACTCTGTGTGTAACAAATCTATATATGACTTTCATTTTTTAAATTAAAGTACTGAAATAATTGAACTTTTCGATGATATTCTAATTTATCGAGATGCATATGTATACATAAGTCTTTGCTGAAAACCCCTTTAAGGCAGAACTACCGTAGTTATTCCCATAAGTACTGTATTTTTTACTCTATAAGATGCACATGGGGAGAAAGGTCCTACAGCTATACTGAAAGGAAGTGAAAACTCCAAGTGCAGCTTAAGGACCTTTGATTATGTCATCAATGGGAGGAGCCAGAGCAGGAAAACTAGACATCCGGTGGGAGTGTAGGGAAATGTGAGTTTTTACTAAAGATGGTGTATGTGTAGCAAAGCTGTATGTGTGTAAGGGTGCCTTCACACGCAGCAGATTTTGTGGCAGAAAATTCGGCGATTAAAAATCAGTTCTATTCATTTGAATAGGGACAGGAAGCACATGGGATTTCTGTAAGCCTCATTAACCCTTAGTACTCTCAGGACTGCGCATATACAGCGCTGGGAGGCTCTTTAAAGGGAACCTGTAAACCTCCAAAAAGCTATCCCAAGCCGCCAGCAGTACCTGACAGTAGCCAGCAGTGTGTTTCCGACGATAATTTTCCTTCCTGAAGGCCGATGCGGCTAAAGTTTAGAAAACGTTTTATCCCCTGCCGGAGCGCTTCTCTAATCATGCTTGAAGTCAAGGGGGCAGCGGCCTCCTTGCTTCAAGTCAAGATAACCACGTCCGCTTCCCTGCCCCTTCGCTGTGACTGACAGCGCTTATGTAGAGAGTTCGGCATTAAAACAGGTCCGTTTTTTTCCGTATAAAAATGCCGTAGGACAAAGCCCATAAAACTGTGACATAATTGCATTTTATTTTCCAATTCTACCTCATTTGGAATTTTTTACCTGCTTCCCACTATATTATATACCATAATAAATGGTGGCATTAAAAAGTACAACTTATCCCACAAAAAACAAGCCCTCATAAGGCTATATGAATGAAAAAACAAAAAGTTATGGCTCCAGGAAAACAGGGAAGAAAAACAAAAATGCAAAAAACCCCGGTATCCAAGGGGTTAAGGTGAATGGAACAGATTTTCAGCAGTAGAATTTTCTGCCACAAAATCTGCCGCGTGTGAAGGCACCCTAATAGAAATGTGAAGCAGAGCTGTATGTGTGTAGCAGGCTGTATGGGTGTAGCAGGGCTGTATGGGTGTAGCAGGCTGTATGCGTTTTTAGTGCAGTTGTGTGTGTAGCAGGGCTATATGTGTATAGCATAGCTTTATTTGTGTGTAGTAGAGCTGTATGTGTGTATGGAAGTGCTGTATGTGTTTATAGCAAAGCTGTGTGTATATAGCAGAGCTGTGTGTGTGTGTATATGTCTGCGTGTGTGTCGCTGACAAATACTTAAAAATAATCTAGCAGAACAAGAAGCATGGCCGGATGTAACAGGGCAATGATAGGAGACACATTTAATGAGGTGACCACATGCACCACTGCTGGTTGTTACAATGGTCAGCAGATAACACAGGAAGGGTAACAGGAGCCAACCAAAACTATTCCCCCTTCCCCCGCTACACCCTGAGGCTGGGTTCAGACCTGAGCGTTTTACAGCGCGTTCCTACGCGCTGTAAAACGCTCAACAAGCAAGAACCAATGATTCCCTATGGGAATGGTTCTCACCTGAGTGTTTTACAGCGCGTACGATCGCGCTGTAAAACGCTCGACGCCCCAAGAAGTACAGGAGCTTCTTTGGGGCGTCTTGTCGCGCGTTCCCGTACATAGACTTCAGCGGGAACGCGCGACAATGGGCGTTCGCTTGTCTCTGTATGCGCGATTGCAAACGCCCGTACAATCGCGCATACAGAGCGCATACAGAGCGCATACAGAGCGCATACAGAGCGCTCCATCGCGAACGCTCAGGTCTGAACCCAGCCTAAAGTTACTGACCTTGACCCCTCCACTTCGGTAAAACACCAGTAAACTACATTTTCTTCAAAGAGGACCTAGAAATATATTTTTAGAATTTCTGTTGTCTAAACCTGGGATTTATCATCCAGTTTTAGCAGCTTGCACAGCAGTAACTATAGTTAGTAAACACCTGGTATTGGGAACAGGTATTACTGGTTTTATGTGGATATAACCTATCTGCTTGTTACATGATTCCCGTTGTAATATACTGTGCAGCTAATTATTTCCAGTTCAGTATAAGCTCTCAGAGGAGCATTTATGCCCTTAAGCAACATGGCTGTGCCCGGCTTCATCCGTACGAGTCACATGACACAAGGGGCAGGCAGATGTGGCTTCTCTCCAGCACTTCCTTGGACACGTTTCTAGCAGAGTGTGATTATGTCACAAGCAGCCAAGATCCAGATCAAAGTACAGAGGCGGAGGAGGTGAGGTCTGTGCTGCTGCCACAGCTTCTTCTGCAGCTTCCTGGCACTGGGGTAAGACCTGGACAATCCTTGATGCCAAGGAATTCCAGCCTGGCAACATTGTAACCATTGTGTGTAACCTTGTAGTAATCTAGACTTTGTTTCACCCATCAACATTGTAGTGAATCCATTGATACAATATAGATTCAGGTAGAAGGGGCTCCCATCCAAAGGTTCTTAAAGGGGCAGTCCAAGATTCAGAAAATTCCTTCCAGTGCTGCAAGAACAACAACGGAGCCTTGCAGCGCTGGGGTCCTAGGTAGAAATCTGCAAGGAGTTTGTATGTTCTCCAGGGTTTGAGTGGGTTTCCTCCTAAGGACATTTTAATAGGGAACTTAGATTGTGAGCTCCGCTGGGACAGTGGGTGATGATAAAGTCTTCAGAATATGTCTGTTTTATATAAATGAGTAAAATAATAGTAATAATTTTCCTAATATAACGTTAAGATCGCCATGGGTCTTGTGTATTTGCTGCGCCATTGCTACATTGAGCGGATACAGACGGAATGCCCTGCGGCAGCGACTGACAAGGCAGTAGTGATGTTAGTCCGAGGATGTAACCTCAATAACAGCAAATGTCAGCATAGCACCAAAGGCAAAATGTAACGGCAATACAGCAAAATTCTTTTAATCTGCCATCTAATGATCCAGAGAGTCTCATAATCTGGTACCTGCTGCGGCATCTGCATGATCATTTTGTATTGTACAAGGCCAAGACCAGAAGACGGAGCAGAATTAATTACAAAACGTCTATGATTTTATTTCAATTATTATTAATAATTATATGAATGAAACGTGCTACAGATTTCTCATAGACTTTATGTTACAGTTCCTCACTATTTTCAAGAGAAGTGCTTGCTGTCAGTGAATGAGAACTCATTCAGATGCAGTAATCCTGTCCATAGCCAGTCCTGTTTTCAGGTGAGAAGTGGATACAGTTGTATCCAGTCCAGACAATGCTCTGTGAGCTAAACAGCCCGGACTCCAGACTGATACATTGTAACAAACTAGCAGAGTTGTATCCAGTCTAGACAATGCTCTGTGAGCTAAACAGCCCGGACTCCAGACTGATACATTGTAATAAACTAGCAGAGTTGTATCCAGTCTAGACAATGCTTTGTGAGCTAAACAGCCCTGACTCCAGACTGATACATTGTAACAAACTAGCACAGTTGTATCCAGTCTAGACAATGTTCTGTGAGCTAAACAGCCCGGACTCCAGACTGATACATTGTAACAAACTAGCACAGTTGTATCCAGTCTAGACAGTGCTCTGTGAGCTAAACAGCCTGGACTACAGACTGATCCCAGGAAAGAAGATGGAGGCAGCATATCCGGTATAAAAAAAAACTTTAATGGGAACCGCCAAGTGAACAAGCGTGCAACAGGTCGTGACGTTTCGGCTGGTCCACAGCCTTTATCAAACACCTGTTGTGTTTGATAAAGGCTGTGGACCAGCCGAAACGTCACGACCTGTTGCACGCTTGTTCACTTGGCGGTTCCCATTAAAGGTTTTTTTTATACCGGATATGCTGCCTCCATCTTCTTTCCTGGGACTTGTTACACAGGAGCCCTGATGAATCTTGGACTCCAGGTAGGCTGTTGCATGCCGGACGACCTCAAGATCTGGTGAGTGCGATTCCGCAACTATTTTCTGTTATGGACTACAGACTGATACATTGTAACAAACTAGCACAGTTGTATCCGGTCTACACAATGCTCTGTGAGCTAAACAGCCCTGACTCCAGACTGATACATTGTAACAAACTAGTACAGTTGTATCCAGTCTAGACAATGCTCTGTGAGCTAAACAGCCTGGACTCCAGACTGATACATTGTAACAAACTAGCACAGTTGTATCCAGTCTAGACAATGCTCTGTGAGCTAGACAGCCTGGATTTCAGACTGATACATTGTAACAAACTAGCAGAGAGATTTGTGTAGATGCCAATGTGTTTAGCTCACAGAGCATTGTCTAGACCAGGGATCAGCAACCTTCAGCACTCCAGCTGCTGTGAAACTACAACTCCCAACATACTAACTTAGGCCTTAGGAACTGCCCGACGGATCACCTGCAATCTGATGGAATTTGTCAGACGGATCCGTCTCTCCGGTGTCATCCGGAAAAAAGGATGCAACATTTATTTTTTTTCTCCATTTTTTGCGGTCTGAGCATGCACACTACAGACCGCAATGCCGGATCCGTTTTACCGAAACACTCGTATACGGCATTAATGCATTTCAATGGTAAAAAATGCCGGCTCCACCATTTCGGCAAGTGTTCCGGAATTTTGGATGGAGATAAAACCGTAGCATGCTGCGATATTATCTCCGTCCTGAAAAGGCAAATAGACTGAACGGAAAACATACTGATGCATCCTGAACGGATTACTCGCCATTCAGAATGCATGGGGATAAAACTGATCAGTTATTTTACAGTATAGAGCCCCTAGGACGGAACTCAATGCCGGTAGAGAATAACGCTAGTGTGAAAGTACCCTTACACACGACCGTGTGTCCCCCATGGCTGTATTCCGGCCCACATATGGCGGGTCCGCAATACACAGGACACCGGCCGTGTGCATTCTGCATCACAGATGCAGACCCATTCACTTGAATGGGTCCGCAAATCCAGACATGCGGAACAGAACCATGGAACAGAAGCACTATGCTTTTGTGGGGTTCCGTTCCGTGCTTCCGTTCTGCAAAAAGATAGAACTTGTCCTATCTTTTTGCGGAACGGACGGATCGCAGACCTCATTCAAGTGAATGGGGACGCGATCCGCATGCGGCTGGCCCACGGTCGGTGCCCGTGCATTTCGGACCACAATTTGTGGTCCACAGCACGGACAGCACACGTTCGTGTGCAAGAGGCCTTACTCGGCTGTTATTGTAACTGCCACAGAAGTGAAAGGAGAATTCTGGGAGTTGTAGCTTCACCTGATCCCTGGCCTAGACAATGTTCTGTAAGCTAAACACATTGGCAGCTGAACAGATCTCTCTGCTAGTTTGTTACAATGTATTAGTCTGGAGTCCGGGCTGTTTAGCTCACAGAGCATTGTCTAGACCGAATACAACTGTGCTAGTTTGTTACAATGTATCAGTCTGGAGTCCGGGCTGTTTAGCTCACAGAGCATTGTCTAGACCGAATACAACTGTGCTAGTTTGTTACAATGTATCAGTCTGGAGTCCAGGCTGTTTAGCTCACAGAGCATTGTCTAGACTGGATACAACTGTGCTAGTTTGTTACAATGTATCAGTCTGGAGTCCAGGCGGTTTAGCTCACAGAGCATTGTCTAGACCGGATACAACTGTGCTAGTTTGGTACAATGTATTAGTCTGGAGTCCGGGCAGTTTAGCTCACAAAGCATTGTCTAGACCGAATACAACTGTGCTAGTTTGTTACAATGTATCAGTCTGGAGTCCGGGCTGTTTAGCTCACAGAGCATTGTGTAGACCGGATATAACTGTGCTAGTTTGTTACAATGTATCAGTCTGGGGTCTGGGCTGTTTAGCTCACAGAGCATTTTCTAGACTGGATAGAATTGTATCCACTTCTCACCTGAGAACAGGACTAGCTATGGACGGGATTACTGTCTCTGAATGGAAACAAGAATGTTTTCAGTCACTGACGGCAACAAAAATAGATCAGGTCACAGCAGCAGATTGTGTAGTAAGATAGTATTGTGGAATTTCTTCCTGGAGGCGTCAACACATAGGCCTCTTTCAGACAAGCGCGTCCTGTGCGGAAACCACGCTTTCAGCGGGTGTTACCGCGATTCCCAGTTCTGGGCACTGCTTGTTCCGCAGGAGTGCACAGCATTATAATGATTCATAATGCAGTCTGTATAATTCAGCAGATACAGGTCATGCAGAGACACATAGCATTATGAATCATTATAATGCCGCGCACTCTCCATAAAGGGCAATCACGCTCTCATGTGGAGCGTGATTTCGATACAGGCCTCCCGTGTCCGAAAAAAGCCTTACAAGTGAGTTTAACATACGCTTAAGGGCTCATGCACACGACTGTATGTATATTGCGGTCTGCAAAAAAACTGATCCGCAAAAAAAATGGATGACGTCCGTGTGCATTCCGTATTTTGCGGAACGGAACAGCTGGCCCCTAATAGAACTGTACCATCCTTGTCTGTTATGCGGACAATAATAGGACATCTTTAATTTTTTTGCAGAACTGAAATACGAACATATGGAAATGGAATGCTGATGGAGTAACTTCCGTTTTTTTTTGCGGACCCACTGAAATGAATGTTTTAGCATACGGTCTGCAAAAAAACGGAACGGACACAGAAATAAAATACGTTTGTATGCATGAGCCCTAAGCGTGTATTTACATCACTGTTTAGCTTCCTTTCTTCTGATCCGTCAGAAGAAGAGAGAGAAAAAAAAATGCAGGATCCTGTTGCATCAGTTGGCATCCGTTTGAGCCATTTCCGTCTGAGATCATGCAGGACGTTTTTTCTGTCTAAAAAACGGATCTCAGAAGGAAATGGCTCAAACTCTCTTCTTCTGACGGATCAGAAGAACGGAAAGCTAAACGGTCATGTGAACTTGGCCTAAGCTGGCCATACACATTAGATATCTATCAGTCAAACCCGACGATTTTAATAGGACTGGCCTAAGGGCGGCTGCTCATGGTGCAGATTTAGGGCTCGTTCACGCGAACATTTTTTGCGTTCCGTATACGGGCCATATATGGAACTATTCATTTCAATGGTTCCGCAAAAAAAAAATGAATGTACTCCGTGTACATTCTGTTTCCGTAGTTCCGTTCAAAGATAGAACATGTCCTATTATTGCCCGCAAATCACGTTCCGTGGCTCTATTCAAGTCAATGGGTCCGCAAAAAAAACGGAACACATACGGAATGTACCCTGTATGTCTTCCATATCCGTTCTGTTTTTGCGGAACTATCTATTGAAAATTTTATGCCCAGACCAATTTTTTCTATGTAATTACTGTATACTGTATATGCCATACGGAAAAACGGAATGGAAAAATGGAACAGAAACGGAAACACAACGGAAACAAAAAATGGAACAACAGATCCGTGAAAAACGGACCGCAAAACACTGAAAAAGCCATCTGGTCATGTGAAAGAGGCCTTTTCTGCAGAAAATCCACATGAAATCCATGCCAAAAACGCACATAATTCTGCACTATTTATGATGTTTTTTATGTAGTTTTTGTTCGTTTTTTATGCGTTTTTGATGCGGATTTACCATAGATTTCACCCTGCCATTGAGAAGTGTGAAGTCTGCACAAAACAATGCAACAACAACTGACTAGCAGGTTTCAAAATTTGCACGGCCGTTCATTTCTGCACCTAAGAAAAAAAGCTAAGTGTACAGGAGATTTGTCTAATGTCATATACTTTGCTGGTACTGTATTATGCTGCAGTTTTTCCACAGGAAAATCCGTGCGGAAAAAACTAATATAATCTGCATCATGTGAAGGTAGCCTTAAGGCGCATTTACACGCGTTCAGGGCCGTCTTTACCAAGGGGCAAAAGGGGCAGCTGCCTCTTGAGCCCTGCTAGCTACTGCCCCGGGTGTCAGGCTGTCGGCTACACAGGCTGCGTTGCGGACTCGCTGCGTGGTGCCTAAGACTTATTGTATGCCTCAGCGATGAATGAGCGTTTCGCTGGCACTTTTACACAGGCAGATTATTGAGAATGAACATTCATGCTAGCGTTCGTTTCCGATAATCGGCCTGACAATTGTGTGGTGTAAATCTGCCTTTAGGCTATGATTACACGGAGACATGTGTCGCTGAAAAGTCACGTGACATTTTTTGTAATGATAGTCAATGGAGTTGTATTGCGACATGCTGCGACTGCGATTGCGACAGATGCAAAAAATCCATCCGAGTTGGCTTTTTGTGCGACTGTTGCGTCGTAGTGCGACCCCATTGACTATTTACATTACAACACTCGTACCAGTACTGCCTTCTCTTCAGCAGTGCCAGCAGTGTAGCTACGGTTACAATATTGTCCGTAGAAATGTGCCAGTGAGAGCAGAGTGCCATCATACGTGCCAAGCACAGCAGTACCCCTATGAGAAAACATGCATCTCCTGCGTGGTCACAGATGTCAGGGATCCTGACCCGCTCTAATGACGCCATATCAAACTATGTATGCCGCCGGATATAATACAATGTGCAGATGACATTGCCTTAGCCGTTCTTTTCTATATTTGTAGCTGTTCACACTGCAGTGATAATATTCTGCCTGCAGGGGGAGGCGCTGAGCAGGAGAAGACCAAGAAGTCTCAGGCTCAGGTAAGTGAAGCTTCTGTACAATCCTGGACTGTCCTGTGACTATTCAGCGGAGACACACACATATATATGAAATACATAAGAAAAAATCACGTCAAGCTCAGAATCATCATTTGAAGCGGGCAGTCACCCCAGGAGCAGGCGTAAGGAAGAACCTGTAATTCTGTGGTTATATTATTGGTTTCCTTAGGATGGACTATAAGAAGATAGCCGATGATGTCTCCCAGACGATTCGATCGTACAGCCAGGATACGTCTGGATGGAAAGTGGCCAAATCTACAGTAAGTATCTAGATTCTCTGGCCATGGATACTGGACATTTCCTATTCATCCCCTTTATTTTCCTTCTATTTTACTTTCCATCTTTTAACCCCCCCTTATTTTTCTTGTGCATTTTCTTCCTTTATCTTTCTTCACTTTCCTTATCCTACCCTTCTAACCCTCTTTCCATTACTTTACCCTGTTTTCCCTTTTCCCATTCGGTCATCTTCCCCTTCACAACCTTTCTTTCCCATCCCTTGTTATCCTTTTGTAATTTCCTTTACTTCCCTCTCCTTATCTTGTTCTTTCCTTTCCTTGTAATTTCCTTTCCCATCCTTCTGTTTGTCACTTTCCTTTCCAGTCTGTATGTCATTTCCCTTTCCTTATCTTTTGTAATTTCCCTTTACTTCCATTTCCAGTCCTGATTTTATTTCCATTTTCTTCTCTTTCTTATGCATTTGTCATGTTCCTTTCATTTCCTTCCGTTCCTATTTGTATTTCATCCTCTTTTCTTATTCTTCTTTCATTTCCATCATCTTCCTTTTACCATTGTTAGGTCTTTTGCCTTTCCCGTCATTTTGACATTTTCTTTTCCTTCCTTTCTATTTTCCCAACCTTCTATTGATTCCTTTTTCTTCTCTGGCCTAATCCTTTTGTCATTTCTGTATGTTCCTCTTCACTTTTTCCATACTTTCTATTTCCCTCTCTTTCCTTATCTTTTTGTTGTTGTTTTTTCTCTTCTCTTCCCTTATCATTTTGTCCTCCACCTTCCCAACCTTCTGTCACTTACCCTTTCTTCCTCCCCAATCCTTGTATCATTTCCTTTTCCTAATCTTTCCCATTTTTCAGAGCTTTATGTTCTTTCTCTTCCATTTTTCCAGGCTTGTCATTTCTATTTCCTTCTCGTTTTTACTGTATTTCTTTCTCATGTTTCTGTAATTTTCTTCTCTTTTTGTCCGTCCACCTTCCTCCTCTTCCCCTTCTCATTAATTTTTCTTTTCTTTTTCTTCCTTTTCCACACCCATCTTATCTTACCCTTTACAGTATTTACCTTTAATAACAGATAAATCCTTTGTCCCTTTCAGAAAAATATCACTATTTCATGGAAACCATCCAACGAATATCCAGGAAATATGTAAGAAGCAAAGTGAAAAAATATAGAAAAACCAGCAGAGAAATGGTGTCCTACATAGCGCATCCCTGACAGGCATGCTCAACCTGTGGCCCTTCAGCTGTTGCAAAACTACAACTCCCATCATTCCCGGACAGCCTACAGCTATCTGCCTACAGAAAGGCATGGTGGGAGTTGTAGTTTTACCACAGCTGGAGGGCCGCAGGTTAAGCATCCCTGACATCCCCATAGCTCATCCCCATCCTTAACCTCCCACAAAATCCTTCTGATATCAACTTAAAAATAAAAAAATCTGTTCAGCCTGAGTTGTTGTACATCTACCTAGATAGGCAGTATTTTTTTAAAGGGTTTTCAGGGGCGGGAAGGAAAAACCAAAATATTTGAAAAGCAGAGGTGCAGTACCACTGACCACCACCAGGTGGTGTAGAAACACACTGTCTGACAATGTTAGACTTCAAAGACTATATACCAAGTCATCTAAATACCCTGGCCAAGACAAAGTGGCTTGTGGGAGTTCCCTTGCCCAGCACAATGGGGCAAATGCACTGCCAGCCCCCTCCCAGCTATGCCCCCGATACACAGTGATATAATATGGATGATATATGGATTTTTCAATCTTTTTGTATATAATGATCCTGTTTTTCTAAAAATGCAGATATCGTGGAGAAGGAATAATTGAAGGCGTCCCGGAAAAAGTTATTCCTTTTATGTATCTTGCTAAATACAGATCGAAGTGGGACTCCGCCCTGAAATCCTATTCCATTGTTGAAGAGGTTGATGAGGTAATACACGATGGGCTGATTGATATATTGGTATGACTGTGTCAGGATAGCCCTGGGGGCTTTTATAGGGCCTGGACTGTTAGGCCCGCCACCCACATTGATGCCACAATCGCTATTGATCTTGGCATCACTAGGGTTAAACATATTCTGTGCAAATGATGCAATTCTGGTTGCCTGCAGCCACCACTAGAGGGAGCTCAGGAGCCTAGTGCATACTGGTTATACATTGAACTCAATAATAACACAGTATGCAGTAAGCTCCTCAGCTCCCTCTAGTGGGGGTGTTAAGAAATTCACTTAAGAGCTCAACTAATGCGGTGTTTCCTCCTGAAGGACACTTTCATCTGTCACTGCATCACGCACAGTCATGGGATGGGGCTAATCTCACCGAGAGAATTTGTGGACTTGATTCACATCAGGCGGTATGATGGTGGAGTAGTCACCACTAATTGTAAGTATCAGTTCTATTCTATGCTTAGTACTTGGTCCTCTTTGGGTTTCTGTTGTCACACATAGGACGCATCATCTAATAGGTTATTACAGGTTTTAGATTTGCAATATGCAAATATGACACCGATTTTCCTACAAGATCCGCAGCAGAAGTCTGAGGCTCATGCCCTGCATTTCTCGGAGTGCCTCGGATCCGCACAATCCACATTCATACGCACAGAATGCAGATTGCCATCAGAATTGAGGCTGATTTTCGGTGCAGATTCTGTGTGTCCAATTTCTTATGAACAAACCCTGACATACTGTACTTTGTGTATCAATTTCTCACCATTTTCAAGATCTCTGATTACTGTCAATGAATGGAAACGCTCCAGATAGGTTTTTAAAGGGGTTATCCAATACTAAAAAAAAAAAAAACATATTCCGGGACCCCCAAGTTGAATATACTTACCCGGGTCCACGCTCTCTGCGCCGCTCCTCCACGTGCACGCATGAAAACATCCATTGTCGGGAGGGGATAAGCCAATGGCAGACGATGACAGGGACAAGCCTCACAGGTGACGCTAGGGAAGCTCATCCCCGTCTGCCATTGGCTCCCCCTCCCCCCGACACCAGAGGTTTTCATCCGTGCACTGGGAGAATCAGCAGCGGCTGTGCGGGGTCCAGGAGCGGCACAGGGACGTAAGTATATTCATTGTGAGGGGCCCAGCATATGGGTGGGCTTTTTTAAGTATTGGATACCCCCTTTAACATTATAGTCAATGAGCAACTATGCAAGTGGAGGCGATGAGATTATAAGAGGTTGTCCCACTAAAAATATTCTACATTTATCAAAACAGCCCCTGGATCTGAATACATTTGTAATTGCATGGAATAAAAAAATTTAACAATTCCCAGAAATCAATAGGTGATAAAGTAAGGCGTCCCTAATAAATATGAATCACGGAAGATGTGGAATACGCTAAAATGTAACTTTTATTGGTGTATCAATAAAATAGGGGGAAGAACGTGAACTAAAAAAATCCCTAATAATTATAGGCAGGTGGGGTGGCACTAACCAAGTGCTCAAACAAATAGTGACATGTGAACCCACCAGGTGTATAGTGTCGCCACCTCCACTCTGTAGCCAAAGGGATATGAAAATGTGTCCCAATATCAAACCACCTCCTTGGACCTGGAAGTCTATCCAGGTACAACTATGGAGAGGTATGATAGGAATCACATACAAGCTAATCACCAACAGCTGATGCTATAGTGGTAGCATGAGAGCCAGGATAGACACTATAATGTCCCAGCGCTCTCAGACAAGCTGTGGTGATTAAATTGGGAAGAACAGGGTTGGGTGCAGATCAGGGTGCCCTGGTGATACGGCGGCCTGATACACTGTGTCAGGCATGGATTAAGTAATACTAGCTCAACGCGTTTCCTCTATGTAAGAATCATCAGGAGCAAAAATAACCTGCCTATCTAAGCTGAGCTATCTCATTCATTCAGAGCAACAGCATGACAGCATATCCGGCGCTAGTACGGCCGCGAGGCGGCGGCCGAAAGAGCTCTGATTTAGGGAGGAAAGCCCTCCCCCATCGCATGTTAGCCAATCATGTGTGGAAGGGGCGGGGTGCCTATAAACCTCCCACATCACGCTGGCTAGACCAAAGTAAGCGATGCCTGCATCTAGGTATAGTGTATATGTATAGAGGAATACTTGGCAAAACATTTAATAATGCTGAATGTAATATCGAGAAGGGATATGTGAAGGAAACGACAAAAATCAGCAGCAACCGCCTATGTAAATGTCATTATCCATCAGGAGCACACTGCAAGCTGAACTATCTGCATCACAAAAACACAAACAGTGAACAATCGCTATTGGTTACCATTGGTTACCACGGGAGGAAGAACGAAACAACGTTCAATAAGTGCCATATATGTATCAGATCTGAATTTTAATCAGGGGAGCATACAAAAAGTCAGCCCGTTTTTTAGGCGACTATTCAATGAAACTGAGGTATCATATATGGTCATTCAGCCCGTTGGGCGAAGGGTCCTCAATTTAAAGGTCCATTGCGCCTCTTTTTGAAGGACCCTCTGATCCAGGTTGCCCCCTCTAGGAGAAGGTCTGACAATCTCTATCCCCCGAAAACAGATAGACCCAATATCCCCCGAGTGACAGGTGTTGACATGACGGGACACAGGAGTGTCCACGTTCTTTTTGATATCATTGATATGCTCCCCTATACGACGGCAAAACTCACGAATCGTCTTCCCCGCGTATTGGAGCCCACAGACGCATGTGGCCAGGTAAACCACACCTCTGCAGTTAATAAACGTACGGATGGCATATGTTTTCGCAGTAACTGTACTGGTGAACTCAGAACCCCTTTTGACAGAATGACAGGCTATGCAACCACCACAGCGAAACGTCCCTTTAGGGGGGTCTCCTAGCCATGTACAAGAGACTGGAGACTGAAAATGGCTGTGGCAGAGGCGATCCTCTGTAATTGCAGGTGTGGGGCCCATAAGGTGACCCACGTCAGGGTCCATCTGTAGAATCCCCCAGTGCTTACTGATAATATCACGTATGGCAACACTTGCCCCATCGAAAGTGGCAATAAGGCGAACCTGCCCCTGGCTCTCACCTCGCTCCCGAGGATTTAATAATGCCTCACGAGTGCAGGATAGCGAATGCTGATAGGCAGAGGCAAGTATGCCACGAGGGTATCCACGATTGATGAACCTGTTAGTCAAATCACCAGCTTTGATCTGGAAATCTGAGAGGGAGAAGCAATTGCGACGCAGACGGAGGAATTGGCCCTTGGGTATTCCTTTCTTCAAAGGATATAGATGGCAACTGTCCCAGTGTAATAGCGTATTTGTTGCCGTACTTTTCCGGTATAAAATGGTATAAATTTTGCCATCCTCCGTTTTAAAGATGGTGAGGTTGAGGAATGTTATTTGTGTTGCATTGATCTCTGAGGTAAAAACAGACCACACTTGTTAACATTCAGGACCCTCACAAATTCATTGAACTCCTGAACAGTCCCATTCCAGAAGATCATCGATGTACCTAACCCACATTGTGATGTGACCTGCCCAACCCACCATCTCGTCTCCAAAAACTACCTCCCTCTCACACCAGCCCAGGTATAGGTTGGCATAAGACGGGGCACAGGGACTGCCCATGACCACACCCCTGAGCTAGTGGTAGAAGCGGTGATTGAACAAAAACACATTGTGATGTAGGATGATCTTCAGCAGACTGATGACAAATTGGTTATATGATGCAAATTCCCTTCCTCGCTCATTCAAGAAATACTGAACAGCCCTACAACCCTCCACATGAGGGATGGAACTATAGAAGGCCTCAACGTCAAGACTCGCAAGGAGGATATTATCCTCGACGCTGAGGCCGTCCATCTTGTTCATGATTTCCATGGAGTCCCTCACGTAAGAGGGTAATGACAAAACAAATGGTCGCAGGATTGTGTCCACATAGGTGCTGACCTGGTGGGTAAGACCATTTGTACCCGAAACAATTGGCCTACCCTTGAGCGGATGCGGTCCCTTGTGCACCTTGGGCAAACAATAGAAGCAGGCAGTATGCGGCCCCACACCTGCAATTACAGAGGATCGCCTCTGCCACAGCCATTTTCAGTCTCCAGTCTCTTCTACATGGCTAGGAGACCCCCCTAAAGGGACGTTTCGCTGTGGCGGTTGCATAGCCTGTGATTCTATCAAAAGGGGTTCTGAGTTCAGCAGTACAGTTACTGCGAAAACATATACCATCCGTACGTTTATTAACTGCAGATCCTCTGGTGTGGTTTACCTGGCCACATGCGTCTGTGGGCTCCAATACGTGGGGAAGACGATTCGTGAGTTTCGCCGTCATATAGGGGAGCATATCAATGATATAAAAAAGAACGTGGACACTCCTGTGTCCAGTCATGTCAACACCTGTCACTTGGGGGATATTGGCTCTATCTGTTTTCAGGGGATAGAGATTGTCAGACCTTCTCCTAGTGGGGGCAACCTGGATCAGAGGGTCCTTCAAAAAGAGGCGCAATGGACCTTTAAATTGGGGACCCTTCGCCCTAACAGGCTGAATGACCATATATCATACTTCCATATATCATACCTCCAGTTTCATTGAATAGTCGCCTAAAAAACGGGCGCCCCTTTTTTTTTTGTCCATGCTCTGCCTATCACAGCTCAGGAGGCAGTTGAAGGATGAAACTGAGCATGTGCGGCCATCTCTGTGAGCAGGACAAAGAAATAAGAGAAAGAACAAACAGCAGGTGGCGCTATACAGATACATTTTACTGAATAGCTCAGTGGCTATGCTAAATTTTTAATTACATGCAAATGCAAAAGTATTCAGATCCAGGTGCTGGTTTGAAAACAGAAGAATATTTTTCATAGGACAACCCCTTTAATAATTGGATAATTCTTTAAGGGTCCCGTGATTAAGGGAGATCTTGGAGATATACTGTCAATACTGGAAGTAGAAAACACACTGAAGAAAGACTGTACATGTGACAGGAGATCCCACTCCAGCTTGAGGTCTGCAGATTTGGACTGTAACCCTGCCACATGCAAATGATGTTCTTCTTGTCAGGTGTTGTATCATTTTCTTTAGTTTTTTCATTGAAAACTAATTTTATTAGAAATTATTTGAAAAAAACTAAGACCTGAAATACACGGCGAAGATAAGGGGAGAGGAGGGAGATGCAGCTGCAGTTACCTTCAGTGAAACAGCATGAAAGGGAGAGAGTGGAGGAGACAACCGATTGGCTGACAGTAGTGTTTACAGGAGTATATTGACACCCGGCATGGACAGAGATGGGGTTTGCCTTAGATATGGCCGTGCTCGTTATTAACCTGCGTGTTTAATTGTATTATTTGCAGCAATCAGTGTGGAGTACGACAAGTGCCCTGTAAGCAGCTCCCCTGTCCGTGGCTTCAATAACCCATGCGGATACGTCTGTTCACCTTTACCTGAGTGAGTGTGTTAGTAAAATGAATGATTTCCTCTACCTTTTTATAAAAATTATAATTATAATATCTCCCCAGTATTTGTAGAGCGGGTACCATGGACACTTATCCTCTGCCCTATCAATGTACTTAACATCTTGGTGTTATCGGCTGCTTGTTTGAAAAAACAGCGCCACTACTTTCCACAAGTGGTATTGCAGCTCAGCCCAATTCACTTCAAGGAAGCTACCCATTGACAGATGTGGCACTGTTTCTTGAAGAAACTCCAGTATACGTAACCCCTTAGTCACCACCAGTATGCCTTTTTAGGGCGGTCACTAAGGGGCCTTAGGCTGGGCCTCTGCCTTTTCACGACGGCCCAGCCTAAGGCTAGGGCTACACAATGACATGTGTCGCGTGAAATTTTGTAGCACCAATGTCGCGCAATAATTTTTATAATGATAGTTTATGGTGTCGATGCTGCGACTGCGACACGACAGTAGGAAAATATCCATCCAAGATGGATTTTTCTGCGACTGTCGCGTCGCAGTTGCATCATGTCACAGTGCGACAACATTGACTATCATTATAAAAATTGTTGCGCGACATTGGTGCATTAATGTCGCGTGACACATGTTGCAGTGTAGTTGTGCCCTATTTTTTCGTCGTGTAGCCCTAGCCTAAGCCCTGCATAGATCCCCGCTGCACGAGAGAGCCGCTCTCCTGCTCTAACAGCCCAGACTGGCAGGTGTGCCTATCCAGGGTGTTTAACCCCTCACATTCCGTGGCCAATGGCGCCCAAGCCCCCCATCCCCCCCCCCCCTCATGTAAGCGGTGACAGAGGGAGCGGGCTCCCTCTGTCTCCCATCGGCACCCCGCCTATGCGAAGGCAGGTTGCCAATATGTGTAGAGGCTGGCTAGGGCCTGGGACAGGCCGCAAGCATGCCTTGAGTGTTTTCCAGCGGGCTGCGCCTTTCTGGTGCAGCCTGCTGGTCGCTGGTCAATGTCAGTATAGCACTAACATTAAAATGCAATGCACTACAGGGATAAATCTAAATATTGCCTATTATAGTCCCATTGTGGGACTATTAAGTGGTAAAAACAAAGTAAAAAAAAAAAAAGTAAACAAAAAAATCGAATAAAAAATAAGTACGCTTTTTTTTCCATTGAAAATATACTTTTCAATGAAAAAAAATTGCAAAAACAAAATATCCCCCACATATTTGGTATCGCCACGTCCATGATGATCCAGAATACACAAATATCATGTAAATTATCTCTTAAGGGTGAACACTGTAAAAGAAAAAAAAAATTGGCAGAATAGCTTTTTTTTTTTTTGCTTAGTCACCACAGAAAAAACTTAATAACAAGTAATTTACCCCAAAATGATACCAATAAAAACTACAAGTCGTCCCGCAAAAAGCAAGCCCCTTACACAGCTCTGTAGAAAGAAAAAGAAAAAAGGTATAGGTCTTGGGAAGCGCCGATGCAAAAAGATTTTCTTCCTTTTAAAAACGTTAAAAAAAAACTATTAGTACTAGTGTATTTGGTATCACTGTAGTTGCACTGACCCAGAGAAAAAAGATACAGTATTATGTTATTTATGCCCAAAAAATTTATAATATGAAAACTCAGGGGCAGTATTGCAGTTTTTTCCCATCTTCCACTAAGAAAGAGTTAATAAAAGTTAATCAGAAAGTTATGTGTACACCAAAATAACACCATTAAAAACTACACATTGTCCTGCAAAAAACAAGCCCTCTTACAGCTACATAGAAAAATAAAAAAGCTATAGCTTTTGGAAGGCAATGATAAAAAAAGGAAGAAAAACGCTTGGTCACTAAGTAAGGCCCCAAACAGGCTGGTCACTAAGGGGTTAAAGTGAAGCTCCTCATGAGAGCCAAGGGTATAATTGGGGTAGAGGTGGGCCCTAATACCTGGAACCCCCCTTTCTAAGCCATCTATAAGAAACAACTTAAAGAGGACCTTTCACCTAAAAAAAAAATGTAAACTAAGACCATAGCTTTACTTACATGCCCCCATGAAGTGTTGATCGTTTTTTCTTTTTTCAAACTGTGCCCCCGTTTGTCCGCTATGCCCCCCCGGAATAATTCCCGCCGTCTATGGTAATGAGCCAGCCTCAAATGGGCTGGCTTTAAAAGTTCTCCTCGGCGTGCCTTCTCTCTTCTCCCTGGCACGGAGCGCATCCAATCAGCGCGCTCCGCTCTTAGCCGGATAGACGAAATCGCTCCAGTTCTCTGAAGTCTCGCGAGAACTGGAGCGTCTTCTCCCTGGCTAAGAGCGGAGCGCGCTGATTGGATGCGCTCCGTGCCAGGGAGAAGAGAGAAGGCACGCCGAGGAGAACTTTTAAAGCCAGCCCATTTGAGGCTGGCTCATTACCATAGACGGCGGGAATTATTCCGGGGGGGCATAGCGGACAAACGGGGGCACAGTTTGAAAAAAGAAAAAACGATCAACACTTCATGGGGGCATGTAAGTAAAGCTATGGTCTTAGTTTACATTTTTTTTTTAGGTGAAAGGTCCTCTTTAAGTTCTTAAAATTATTTCTGTTTCCACCAGGGGGAGCTCACTGCACATGGATTGATTACAAAATGGTAGCAGAATAAATTCCTTTTCAGTGAGCTCCCCCTAGTGGTGGCTGCAGGCAGACAGAATTTCATCATCTCCTGTTTGCGGAGAAGTTGGGGATTTGGAGCTCTGATCCTTAGGCCTCATGCACACGACCGTTGTTCTGGTCCGCATCCGAGCCGCAGTTTTTGCGTCTCGGGTGCGGACCCATTCACTTCAATGTAGCCGCAAAAGATGCGGACAGCACTCCATGTGCTAGCCGCATCCGTTGCTCCGTTCCGTAGCCCCGCAAAAAAAATATAACATGTCCTATTCTTGTCCATTTTACGGACAAGAATAGGCATTTCTACAATGGGCCGCCCGTTCTGTCCCGCAAATTGCGGAAGGCACGCAGGCGGCTTCCGTGTTTTGCGGGTCGCAAAAAACGGAACGGTCGTGTGCATGAGGCCATATAGTGATTGTTTAGATTAAATAAAGTCATGCTATAGGTACTTTTTTTGCCTTTAACCACCTCCATTAACCCTTACAATCGCAAACCACTAGGGATATAAGTTGTTAACCCCATTTACCAATCATCATGCTTTCTCCAGGTAACTGCTTGGAAACTCCCCATGAAATTCCTTTTCCCCCCGGCAGCCGTATATGTAGCTGTATACAGATTGGGCCCCCTAGTGGTGGACTTAGGCAGCTAAGATTTAACTACTGTATGTGCGCTGGGGGAGCAATGCTTGCTTATTTTGAGGTTCTAATGATTAGAATTATGATTTTCTTTTTTATTTAATCATCATTCAGGAACCCGGCACATTCCAGGCTGGAGGTGTTTATTCAGCCGAATCTGGGAGGTTTACTGCCGCGCTCCGTGGTGGAAACGGCTTTACCCAGCAATGTCGTCGGCCTCATCAATGACGCTCGAGAAGGAATAAAAACACTTTTACAAGGATGACGAGAATTATAGGATTAATAAAAAATTGCTTCTATTTTTAAACACCTAATAATATGGTTTACCTTGATCCCCGAGATACTTTGGGGCGACGATTAGTTCAGCATGAAATTACAAAAGGAAATTAATAAAAAGCCCCTTTCGTGTGCATTAATAATCTGAAAACCCTTTTAAAAAATCCTATTTCTATCCTGAGATATGATTGCTTAAAGTTACAGATCCAAGGCCTGAGGCTGCACCACTGAGATATCACTGGCAACTTGTTTTCTTCTGGTTCGCTGTTGTCATGGAGACCTTGTCTTGGAGAGCTAGCTAGCACTTAGATGTTGATGCATCTGGTGATCTGAAGCCACACAAGGGCTCCGTGACAACCAAATGGTTGTCATCAGAATCTCTCAGTGGTGCAGCCTACAGCTTTGGTCGTGTAAATTCAATCGATCATATCTCAGGATAGGACTAAGATATTAAGGAATGGTTTTCACATCTATATTGTACACTAGGGTGACAGACCTCTTTAACCCTTTCAGTACCGAGCCACCTTTTACCGTAAGGCTACATGCACACGACCGTATGTGTTTTGCAGTCCGCAAATTGCGGATCGGCAAAAAAAAACGGATTACGTTCCGTATGGCATCCGTTTTTTTGGGGGGCGGATCCATTGTAAAATTACCTATCCTTGTCCGCAAACTAGAAAAAAATAGGACATGCACAATTTTTTTTGCGAGGCAACGGAACGGACATACTGATGCGGACAGCACACAGTTTTTTGCGGACCCATTGATATGAATGGGTCCGCATCCTATCCGCAAAAAAACGGAACAGACACGGAAACAAACAACGTTCGTGTGCATGTAGCCTAAATCCCAGGCTGAATTTTGCAAATCTGACATGCGTCACTTTATGTGCTAATAATTTTGGAACACATTTACTTATCCAAGCCGTTCTGAGAATGTTTTCTCATGACACATTGTACTTCATGATATTAACTCAAATTTATAACTATATTACACCTTTATTTAGGAAAAAAATCCCAAATTTACCAAAAATTTGGAAAAATTTACAGTTTTCTAAATTTGAATTTCTCTACTTTTAAGACAGATAGTAATACCTCATAAAATAGTTATCAATCAACATTCCCCATATGTCTACTTTATGTTGGCATCATTCTGTAAATTACATTATTTTTTTTTCAGGACGTTAGAAGGCTTCAAATTTTAGAAGAAATTTTTCAAATTTTTACCAAAATTTCCATAACCATTTTTTTTATCACTAATTCAGTTATAAAGTGATTTTGAGGGGCTTATGTAATGGAAACCCCCCATAATTGACCCCATTTTATAAACTACACCCCTCAAATTATTCAAAACTGATGTGACAAACTTTGTTAACCCTTGATGTGTTCCACAAGAATGAAATGAAAATGGAGGTTAAATTTAAAAATTTCACTTTCTTGGTAGATTTTTTATGTTAATCAATTTTTTCTTGCAACACAGCAAGGGTTAACAGCAAAATAAACCTCAATATGCATTACACTGATTCTGCAGTTTACAGAAATACCCCATATGTGCCAGTAGTCATAAGGAAAGCAGCGCCATATGGATTTTGGAGGCAGATTTTGCTAGAATGGTTTTTAGGCGCCATTTTGTATTTAAAGACACCCTGAGGTACCGCTACAGTGTAAACCCCCAAAAAGTGACCCCATTCCGGAAACTAGACCCCTCAAGGAGTATTTCAAGGTGTGTAGTAAGCACTTTGACCCGTCAGGCGTTTCACAGAATTAGGAAATACTTGGCTGTGAAAATGAAAAATTAAAATTTTTTCGAGAAAAAGTTGCTTTACACCAACATTTTTCACTTTCACAAGGGCTAACAGTACAAAATGCACCCAACATTTTCTTACCCAGTTCCTCCTGAATACGGCAACACCCCATATGTGCTTGCAGCCTGCCGTATGGGCACATAGCAGGGCTCTAGAAGCAAAGTGCAAAATATGGATTTTGCAGGTTTGAATAAACAGACATAGATTTTAGGTGACATGTCCTGAGATCCCCAGAAATTAAAAACTCCAAGAAGTGACCTCATTTTGGAAAGAGCACCCCCGTGCGAACATTTTAAGTGGTGGAAAGGGTACTTTTCAGCAAACAGGTGACTCACAGAAGGCAGAAATACTTGTTAAAGGATTTCAAAGCATCCTGTATACTTTGCCCATTTTTCCTTACTGTTAAACTTTATTCATTTACCCAACCCCTTCCTTATTATCCTATACACTGGGGAGATAGTGAAACCAATTGTCGTACATTGATAGCAAAAATCTATATATTCATGTTTAGTTGTGATAAAGTATTCCCTATTTTGTGTAGCTTCAAAAGCATGTTTTAATTGGTGATACCGAAACCGACTCACTGAGTTATACCCTTTTTCTTCCCCAGATTAAGTCATTCAGCAGCAGTTCCAGATGGTTAAAAAAACAATCCTCTATCCAAACTGGACAGGCTGCCAAAATATACAAAATCTGGAGAAGTAACACTTAACCAGAATGGGGGAATATATATAAAAATATAAAAATGCCAATGATTTCTAGTAACTTTAGGATAATTTACTTTAATATTATACATAGAATATATATGACTCCATTACTGCTAAGTAAGATCTACAAAGAGAAGAGGACTTGTTTTGGCTGCCGATTATATGCATCTGATATGGAGCTGTTTAAAACTGCAATCCTTTTGGAGAGAGGTTTTTGGTCTCCTAAGTGCAGAGTCCCTAGTATCCCTCCCACTGAAACCGGAAGTGGCTGTCTTGGGCAGTATCCCACTATCAATTAGGGGAAAAAGGAAAAAAAAAAAAGGTCTGGATAAGAGGTCTTATGGCGGCAAGAATTATTATCGCAAGAGAGTGGGGCTCCAAAAGAGCACGCAATATTATCGAGTGGAAAAATGTATTGTTCAGGATCGAGAGGTTTGAGGAATATGCAATAAGTAGTACAATCAGTCGCTGAGAGATGAAAAATAATGTATACCCCTTAGGGGGGATCGATTATGGTGCCCACCGAGACAGCAATCACAGGGCTGGGGGAACGGGGTGGAGTGGTTGATTTAAGGTGGGCGATAAATTAATTTGAATAGACAATGAGAGGTCTGAGTATAAGCAATGTGGAGCTCAGAGGGGAGTTTGGTAATCCCTCAAAATAGCACAGATTGCTTACTACTTTTGTACTGTTTCTGTTTACAGTTATCTATAATTTATTATGATGTCTGTTTTTTTAGAGTGTATATTGATGAACTCAGAATTTGTATTGTCAAATTGCATTTTAATTTTGTATTATGGAAGGAATAAAAAATAAAAATATAAAAAAAAGGATTTCAAAGCACACATTTGTGAAAATAAAAAATTATTAACACACCCCAATTTTTCACTTTCACAAGGAATTAAAAGAATAAATGCACCCCAGTATGTGTTCCCCATTTTCTCCCCATTCTGGAAACACCCCATATGTGCTTGTAGCCTGCCGTATGGGCGCATAGCAGGGCTCCAGAAGCAAAGTGCAAAATATGGATTTGAATAAGTAGACAAAGATTTTAGGTGGCATGTCGCAAGTTAAAAAACTTCCTGAGGTCCCCAGAAATTAAAGACCCCAAGAAGTGACCCCATTTTGGAAAGAGCATCCCTGTACGAACATTTTAAGTGGTGGAAAGGGTACTTTTCAGCAAACAGGTGTCTCACAGAAGGCAGAAACACTTGTTAAAGGATTTCAAAGCACACATTTGTGAAAATAAAAGATTTCTAGCAGACCCCAATTTTTCCCTTTCACAAGGGGTTAAAGGAGAAAATGCACCTCAGTATGTGTTCCCCATTTACTCCCCATTCAGGAAACACCCCATATGTGCTTGTAGCCTGCCGTATGGGCGCATAGCAGGGCTGTAGAAGCAAAGTGCAAAATATGGATTTGGCAGGCTTGAATAAATAGACATGGATTTTAGGTGCCATGTCGCATGTTAAAAAATTCCTGAGGCCCCCAGAAATTAAAAACTCCAAGAAGTGACCCCATTTTGGAAAGAGCACTCCTGTACGAACATTTTAAGTGGTGGAAAGGGTACTTTTCAGCAAACAGGTGTCTCACAGAAGGCAGAAACACAGGGTACATCAAGGATGAAATTATTCCATGGATGAGTGTTAGATTCTGAAACACTCCTGCATGCCCAGGCCAGGTTTTTCCAGGGCAGGTTTCGCAATGGTATCTTTTCTTATCCCCCTTTTGGAACACACCCTGCACCTTTTTTGGGTCCTTCCCTTTCTCGCTGTTTGGGGGACTTCACCAGGGAAATTTCCTGGTACAACACAGGCACCATGACTCCCAGAAGTACTGGGGCCCTCTATTGCTTGATTTGAAAAAATGAGGGCCTTTATCACAACCTCTTGAAATTGTAGGAATGTTCTTGGATGGCCTCTAGATCTAAATAGCACGAACGCATTGCACAGCGCCATCTTAACAATGTGTACGGCCAGCTCTTTTTGTACCACACTTTTATTTTTCGTGTGGCACTGTAGGGCTTCAGAACTTGACCTTAAACATCCACCCCTCCCATGTGCCTGTTGTAGTCCAGGATACAGTCTGACTTGGGGACAGTGGTTGAGGTACCTCGTACAGCGGCAGAGGAGCTGATGTTACTGTGAATGGTGGTCAGTAAAAGGATATCCCTCTTGTCCTTGTACTTAACCGCCAACGAGTTCTGATTGAGAAGAGCACGGCTTTCTCCTTTTCTTAGAGGTTGCCCTACCAGGGATCTAGGGAGGCCTCTCTGATTTTTGTGTACCTCTGGAAGCTAGGGACTGGAACAGTGGTAGGCTGGTGTAGTAACTATCCACGTAGAGGTGGTAACCCTTATCCAGCAGTGGGTGCAGTAAGTCCCACACTATCTTCCCACTAACTCCTAGGACAGGGGGGCATTCTGGGGGTTCAATCCGGGTGTCCCTTCTTTGTAAACCCGGAACTTGTGAGTGTACCCAGAGCTACTCTCGCAGACTTTATACATTTTTATGCCATACCTTGCCCGCTTGCTGGGCACGTACTGGCGGAATCTTACCCTCCTTTTAAAAAGTAATAGTGATTCGGCGTCTATGCAGACATTTTGTTCTGGGGTGTACACTTCTGAGAACTTTACGTTGAAGTGGTCAAGGATGGGCCTAATTTTGAACAGACTTCAATATTGCTTGGAATCGATTACGGGCCATGGCATTACTGTAAACCGGAGTGTGGTACAAGACTTCCGCACTCCAATACTGATTCATTTTTGGTTTCTTTACTAAGCCCATATGCAGCAAGAGCCCCCAAAAGGTCATCATCTCGGCTGCATTTACTGGGGTCCAACCTTGGGGTCTAGCGTATAGTGTTGTGGGGTTCTGGGAAATAAATTGCTGGGCGTATAAATTTGTTTGTGTTACCATCAAATTTATTACATCTTCCGAGAAAAAGATTTAAAAAAATTACATTTCTGTGAAGCCCGAACAATCTATCTGAATTCCTTAGCTTCCCACAAACTCAAGAATTTGGGGCTGATAATCTTCAGGGGGTGGGGTCCATATTGGCTCAGTCCTGGGGGGCTGCCTCCGCTGGTAACCTGGGGCGCCTTCTAGAGGGTCCCTCATCAGCGGATGATGATGATGAGGCGGTAGAGGAGGAGAGGAAAGTGGCATCCTCTTCTCCCTCACTGGCAGACTCCGTATCAGAGGGAAGCATGGCGTATGCCTCTTCAGATGAGCAAACTCGTTGGGATGAATGGGACATTTTTATTTTATTGGGGTGTAAAATGTGAAAGATGTAAAACTTTATTAAGTGTGGGGTGTATGAGGTGATTGTGATAAATTGGAAATTACATTTAGGAGAAAAAAGGGAGAAGGCGAAAAAAATAATTAGCAAAAAAAAAGTATCTTCTGCACACAAAAAAAAAAAGCGGTGAAAAATGAGCAGACGCGATCAGTAACGGACACTACTGATCGGGGCTCAGTGGTTTCAAAATGCACGCAGATGGTGCGTTCGTGCTAAACTGACACTAACTGAAATTGATTTATATATATAAAACTAACTACCTACCACTAACTGCAGGTCTTTTTTCACAGAATTTTTTTTATAAAAAAACCCACAAAAATGTGCTGATATAAAAGAGCACACTAGTTTTACCTCAAGACACGGAGGCTCATATTGCTATCTCCTTCTTTACTTTCCACCAATAGCAGCAAAGAAGAAATTTACATAATCATAACAATAAAGGACCCTCCCCTCTCAGATCCTATAATAAGCAGTGTCCTCTTAGTAACTTCCTCTTTCTTTGCTGCTCCACCAAAGATAAGTTGTTTCTGTATTTTGTGGTCTGTGTTATCACATGTTTTATGAATGCCATTAATGTTATTACCCTGTGTTTTATTAGGGCTTGTCTATAATACATAGCCTTCTGCCCTTTTGCAGGGTTTGTTTTTTCCCCTCATTGTGGGTATATTTCCTACTTTGTGCTTTTATTGCCCCTACGCCTATCGCGTTTATCGTTTGGGGGTCTCCCCCCCCCCCTTTTTCCCCCCTGCGCTCCCTTCTCATCCCCTGCGTTTTGTCTCCATTGTTTTTTCGCCGCCGTTTTCCCTTGGGGTGTGCTCTGCGCCTCCCCTCCTTTCCTCCCATTGCATTACCTGCCCTCACGGCTCCGTTCCTCCCCGCTGGTTGTCGGCGCTACAGGTGTCCGCGGCAGGTCCCGCTTCGCTTCCCGCGGCTCCGAGATCTCGCGAGATCTCGGTGGCCATTTTGGGACCTCCCGCCCGTCCTCTCGCGGGATTTCGGTCGTCTCTTCCGTTCCTGTGTTCAGTCAGTCGGCTGCTCCTGCTCCGGTTCGGCGGCGTCTGGGGTGATTAACCCCTCGTTAGGTTAGATCTTCCTGGCCAGTTCTTTGCCCATCATATATTAGACATCCCCATTAGGTTTTGGCCTTCCGATTATTATATAAATCTAGCCATATAATGTCATCTGATCGCTCCCCCTCTGGGTCTAATCCCCCCCCATCCACTGGGGACCCCAGTATTCCGGCCATGAGTGCGCAGGCCCTAGAGCTTCAACGCTCGGTCTCCAGCGCAATAATTGAGGCAATGGGATCCATGTCCTCTATGATCTCTCAAACCATCTCTCAGGCCCTAGCTGCCCATGCCCCTGGCCCCTCTGCTCAATCGCCTGTGCTTACTAGCCCGCGGCCTACCATTGTTGAACCTCCTGCACCCCAGGAGACTATGATTGGTGTGACCCAAGCCACCCATGATAGCGCGCTTAGATCGCGCAAAAGAGCCTTGCCGCGTCAGGCAGAACGGACGCGAACGTGGAAAAGTGCTAGAGCACAGACTAGTGATGTGGATTCGGATATTGAATCCGATATGGAGGCTTACGCGGAGGCGAGCGGCCACTCCGAAGGAGAGATTGAGATGGAATCTGAGTTGCCAGGTGCCTCTGGTCCTAGACCATCCACCTCTGGTTCCGTGGGCGTGTCCACCGCTGCCCCTAACACGATTTCTACTCTGGTGGATCCCTCAGGCAACCCGTTGTTTGATCCTGATGCCCTCCATCACCCTAGGTCGGCTGAGTGGTTGCCGGTAGCTCATGTGAGCGATTACCTTGAACATTGGGTGCGCCGCCCCCTTAGTAAGGAGGCGCGCAGCAAACTCCGTTCTGAATGCCCCAGACCATCGGTCCCCAATAAGGTCTGTGAAAAGCCATCTGTGGATCCAAAAATGACACAGTTTTTGGCTAAGACCGGCTGGAATCCCCGTAAGGGGCTAGATTCCGCACTTAAGAGTTGTCAGGATAAACTCCTTGACATCTTTGGCCCCCTCGCCAAAATTTTTGAGATGGCCGAATCGGCCAGAGTGGACGGCTCTCCGGTAGATCCGGAGGAGCTTACAGGCTGGATTCAGAGGGCTATTTGTATTGCGGGCAGCACAAACTCCTCCCTGGCCATTGAACGGCGTAAAGCCATATTGTTTAAGATTGACCCGAAATTGGCCAACCTGGCACTGACTGAGGCAGGGAAGGACGCACAAGGCCTGCTCTTCGGGGATTCCTTCATTAAGGACCTCAGCAGATATGTGGGAGCATTTACTGCCCTGGACAAGGCCCAGTCCTCAATGCGTAGGGTCTTTCAGGGACGGGTCTCCACTAGGGCCGGCAGTAGTAGGGGCCGTCTGTCCGGCCGTTCCAGTTTTCAGGCCCGCAGCTCGGGCAGAGGCTCCTTCAACCAGAGACCGCCCTTCCAGGACCAAAGGAATCCTCCTCCGTTCTTTCCGGCCAGAGGCGGCCAGTGGCGTTCGAGGTCTGTCCGAGGAAATCCCAATTTCCGAAAGTCCTTCGGTAAGTCTTCCCCCAGTGGGGGCTTCTTTGGTTCCTTGTGTAGGGGGCAGACTCCGTCTTTGTTTCCACGTTTGGTCCAGCATTACATCAGACCCGTGGGTTCTGACCACTGTACAGGGGTTCCACATAGAGCTCACGGGTTCACCAAACCTCATTCCTTCTCCCCCGCCATTTCCCCTAGCCCCACCAGACAGAGAGCTCGTGGACTTGGAGCTGTTTTCCCTTTTTCAAAAGAGGGCGATAGAGAGGGCCCCTTCCGCCCCGAGGGGCGTGCTCAGCAACATCTTCCTAGTTCAGAAGAAAGGTGGGCAAATGCGTCCAGTGATAAATCTCCGGGCACTGAACTCTGTGGTGCGCTACCGCCACTTCAAGATGGAGGGTATTCACCTCCTTCGGGACTTACTGATCCCAGGGGACTGGATGGTGAAACTGGACCTCAAGGATGCCTATCTGACGGTCCCGATTGCCGCTTCGTCCAGGGATCTCCTGCGCTTCTTGTGGAAGGGCGAAGTGTGGCGCTTCTCTTGCCTCCCGTTCGGCCTTTCTTCGGCGCCATGGTGCTTTACCAAGCTCCTGCGTCCAGTCGTTGCCTGGCTGCGGAGTCGGGGTGTACGTCTAGTCATCTATCTGGACGACATCCTCATTATGCATCAATGTCAGGCGGCGCTGCTTCGGCACCTTCAATGGACGTCGGACCTCCTCTCGGCTCTTGGTTTTCTACTGAACCCCGAGAAGTCCTGCCTCACGCCGTCTCGACGGATGGAATTCCTGGGCTTCACGGTGGACTCTGTTGCGGAATCTCTGTCTCCCGTCAGAGAAATTGCGGACGATCCGCAAGGAATTGAGACATGCCCTTTCAGCGTCGTCCCTGTCCCTGCGTCACCTGGCTCGCATTATTGGCCTGTTGGCCTCCTCAATCCAGGCGGTGTTTCCAGCCCCTCTCCATTATCGGGCCCTTCAGCGCCTGAAGATTGCTCACCTTCGTTCCGGGGCCTCGTTCGCGGACATGGTGATTCTGGATCAGGAGGCTCGGGAGGAACTTCATTGGTGGTTAGACAACTTGGAAGCCTGGAACGGCAGAGCGATCTTCGGATTTCAACCGGAATTCACGATAGAGTCGGACGCGAGTCTCCTGGGCTGGGGTGCCCACTGCGAAGGTGTCTCCACCGGGGGTCGGTGGTCGGAGGCCGAGAGCCATCTTCACATCGACGCTCTGGAACTCCTGGCGGGCTCGTTTGCCATCCGCAGTTTCTCCAATGGCATGGCGCATGCCTGCATCCGATTACGCATGGACAATGTGTCGGCGGTCCGCTATGTCAATCACCTGGGCGGCACTCAGTCGGCTACCTTGGCGCGACTGGCGAAGGAGTTCTGGTCCTACTGTCTCTCCAGGGACATCATGGTGCAGGCAGAGTACCTTCCGGGTCTACAAAACATCCGGGCGGATCGGAGTTCCCGCTGCTTCACGGACGGCAGCGACTGGAGGCTAGCGCCGGAGATGTTCTCCGCGATCTCGGATACCTGGGGCCCTTGCGCCGTGGACCTCTTCGCGTCACGGCTCAATACTCACCTTCCCAGGTTCTTCAGCTGGCGCCCGGATCCGGAGGCGGAGGCGGTGGATGCGTTCCTTCAGGACTGGTCTTCGGCTCTGCAATACGCGTTTCCTCCTTTCGCCATGATCCCGAGGATGCTGCTGCAAGTTCGTCGTCAGGTTGCGGAGTTGGTGGTGGTGACCCCCTTCTGGGGGACTCAAGCATGGTACCCGGTCCTCCTGGAACTCCTGACGGACGTGCCTCTCCTCCTTCCGGGTCGGACGGATCTCCTCCAGGGCCCTCTGGGTGCTCCTCACCCCCTGCTGCTCGACGGCTCCCTTCAGCTCCTGGCGTGCCGGATCTCCGGACTCCCGGAGAAGTCGCAGGCATTTCGGAGGCAACTCGACGCCTCCTGGACAACGCTTGGGCTCCCGGCACCCGAAAATCTTACCGGGCAGCTTGGGGATCTTGGGTTAGCTGGTGCGTGGAACGGGACCTTGATCCCGTTTCGGCGCCTGTGACCCATTTGCTGCAGTTCCTTACATCCCTTTTTGAGGCGGGAAAGGCTTATCGGACCATTAATTTGTTCCGTTCGGCGATTTCTTCGACTCATCAGGGTTTTGATGGCGTTCCGGCAGGTCAACACCCTTCGGTGTCACGCCTGCTGCGTGGATCGCGCTTGGCTCGGCCTCCTCGGCCGCGCTTCACCACTACGTGGGACGTTTCCCTGGTCCTCTCTTTTCTCTCTGCGTGGCCTGAGAACACGGCTCTTTCTCTTCGGCAACTGTCTGCCAAGTTGTTGACCCTCTTTTGTCTCATTTCTTGTAAGAGGGTTTCCGATGTCAGGGCTTTGGATCATGACGCTAGGTCCTTTTCTCCCGAGGGCGTCACGTTTAACATTACGCGGCGCACTAAGACTAATATTCGGTCTGTCTCTTATCCCTGTTTCCCGTCTTCCCCGGCGCTCTGTCCGGTAGCCTGTTTGCGGGAGTATGAGTCGCGTACTAGGACTCACCGCTCTGCGGACGTTCCGCAACTGTTCCTCTCCATCCGCCATCCTTTTGGCCCGGTGTCTAGTCCCACATTGGCGCGTTGGATGAAGTGGGTCATGTCCCTGTCTGGGATTGATACGGCGGTCTTTACCGCTCATTCGGCCAGGGGCGCAGCTGCCACTGCCCTGGCCGTTTCGGGGGCTCGTTTGGAGGACATTTTGCGCTTGGCTGACTGGTCTACGGCCACAACGTTCAGAGAATTTTATTTTCGTCCGCCCCCTCATGTGTTTTCATCAATTATTGATCAGCTTTGAACTTGCAATATGAGCCTCCGTGTCTTGAGGTAAAACTAAATGATTTTCCTATTTCATGACGTAAAGTCATAGTTTTATTAAAGACACGGAGGCGAGTATTGCCCGCCCTGGGTTGTTCCTGCCCGCCCTTTTGTGATTTTAATTTATTGGACTGTTTACATTGTCGTTTATGGTTATTTATTACGTATACTTGCTTAGTTGTATTACTGACTGTTTATGGTTCTGTTTTCAGCGACCTTATAATGTACGACCGTTTCCTGGGTCGGTTTTTGTTCAATTTCTGCCTGCCTCTTACACTGGCTATATTATTTGCTTTGTTTCAGGTTGAGGTTCCACGAAGTATGGACTTCTGCGTTGTTCCCGGTTTCCGGAGGTGTTAGCCATGTTGGCTTGAGTTCTACGACGTGATGGACCGGTTGTTCATCATTCTCGGGTCCGGTTCCAGTTTCCGGTTTCGGTTCCAGTTCCGGTTATGAAGTTGGTGTTTCGGTTCCAAAGAAAGAGGAAGTTACTAAGAGGACACTGCTTATTATAGGATCTGAGAGGGGAGGGTCCTTTATTGTTATGATTATGTAAATTTCTTCTTTGCTGCTATTGGTGGAAAGTAAAGAAGGAGATAGCAATACTCGCCTCCGTGTCTTTAATAAAACTATGACTTTACGTCATGAAATAGGAAAATCATTTAGTTATCGGTGCTCTGCAGCACGCACGGAGGGTGGTTTAGGAATCTGGAACTGATGCAAATGGGAAAAAAAAAAAACACTGCAGCAGTTCAAGATGTTCTTCTTATTTTCTTTCTTCTTCTTTCAGCAGGTAGAATCGCAGGAAAAGCGCAGTGGTGTGGGAACCACAAGTCCCAGCAGGTCAGATACAGCACAGGGGGCACAGGTCCACTCTGCATGCAGTCACCAGCTAGAATGGCTGCATGCAGGGGGGATCTGCCTGCGTTGTTCCAGCCAATAGCAGCGCTGGCAGGGGACGCCAAACACTGGTGTCCCCTGCCTGACCCAGGGGAGACAGGTGCTGACCAGTTCAGCACCAGTCACCCCTGTATGGATAAAAAATCATCCGGAGCTGCGATTAAACCCGGTTCCCAGCACGGCGCTAATATCCTACGGGTTAAATCAGTTGGGAGACGCACTGCTAGCATTCAGTAGATACCCTGCACCCAACCATGTCTCCCAGTGAGGTTCATTTATTGTCCATATAAAAAAATATCCATCTTGTCATACTAGCGCTGGAGGCGGTTACGTTTTCGTGGGCCACCCCCGTACTAAAAAGAGCTCGGAAAATATTAAAGGGGTATTCCCATCTCAGACAATGGGGGCATATCGCTAGGATAGGTGCGGGGCCTACGTTTGGGACCCGCACCTACACTGAGAAAGGAGCGGTGAAGGTGGTGGCTGGAAGACTCCGGATTTTCCAGGGTCCAGCTCTCGCCATAGAAGTTACGGCCACAGCTTCTATTCATTTCTATGGGACCGACTGAAATAGCTGTATCGGCGGCCCCATCGAAATGAATGGAGGGTGGCTGCGCCTGCGCCCTCCACAACCTTCAGGGATCCATTCTCGATGTAGGTGTCAGAATATGGCAATGTAAAAAAAAAAAAAAAAAGGTTTTATTTTTATCTTTTCTCTCACTATTAATACACAAAACTATACATTTGTGGTATCGCCGGCTTCGTACTGACCTGGAGAATGAAGAGCTCAAGTCAGCTTTACTGCATAGTGAACGCAAAAAAAAAAAAAAATTTAAACTGTGGCAGCATTGTGGTTTTTTTTTATTTCCAATTCCACCCCATTTGGAATTTTTTTCCTGCTTTACTATGTAAATGGAAAAAATAAAAAAGATCTTGTCTGTGTATAAAATGGAGGTTTTTAAGTCTATTTGTTTGTCTTGATGAAGGGCTAAGATGTTGTAGCCTGAAACGCGTCACAGCAAAGTGTCCTATTTGATGTCGGATTTTATGGAAGTCGAATAAATCATTTTTTATTCAGTGGAGCTGGATTCCATTGTTTTTTCATATTTTGCCACTGCTTAGATACATCAGCTCTGCAGACAGAACCACACATGACAGGATTAGATACAGCAGCTCTGAAGACAGTATCACAGATTAGATACACAACTCAGCAGACAGTATCACATCATAGGATTAGATACACAGCTCTGCAGATAGTATCACACATGATGGGATTAGATACAGCAGCTCTGCAGATAGTATCACACATGATGGGATTAGATACAGCAGCTCTGAAGACAGTATCACAGATTAGATACACAACTCAGCAGACAGTATGACACATGATAGATACAGCAGCTCACACACATGATAGGATTAGATACACATCTCTGCAGCAAGTATCACACATGATGGGATTAGATACACAGGTCAGCAGACAGAATCACATCATAGGATTAGATACACAGGTCAGCAGACAGTATCGGACATGAGGATCACACACGATAGGATTAGATACAGCAGCTCAGCAGACAGTATCGCACATGATGGGATTAGATACAGCAGCTCAGCAGACAGTATCGCACATGATGAGATTAGATACAGCAGCTCAGCAGACAGTATCGCACATGATGGGATTAGATACAGCAGCTCAGCAGACAGTATCGCACATGATGGGATTAGATACAGCAGCTCAGCAGACTGTATCGCACATGATGGGATTAGATACAGCAGCTCAGCAGACAGTATCGCACATGATGGGATTAGATACAGCAGCTCAGCAGACAGTATCGCACATGATGGGATTAGATACAGCAGCTCAACAGACAGAACCACACATGATGGGATTAGATACAGCAGACAGTATCGCACATGATGGGATTAGATACAGCAGACAGTATCGCACATGATGGGATTAGATACAGCAGCTCAGCAGACAGTATCGCACATGATAGGATGAGATACAATGGCAGGTGGCCTAATTTACACACAGGAGGACTGCAAATGATATGAAGTCGGCACTTGATTGTCTTATATCCCTCCGCCACTCACACCGGCCCAGCCTGCGGATGACTATCGCGTTGCTAGGCTGCACTGTGACCGCCCAGTAGCAAGGCGTAAGGCGGGGGTACTGGAGGCGCCTCTGCTGTTTGGTTTAGCACGAGAGGCGGAGGATGGAGCCCCCGGTGCTGCCCCGGCAGAGAACGGTAACGAGGCGGCTGAGACACTGAATGCTGTTTATTACTTCAGGTAACGAGGCTCCGGGTCTAACTGACAGGAACTGAATTAACTTTTCAGAAGCGTTATTCTGCTCTTCTCTGATAGGATGGCTTGTCTTAGCGGGCGTGTCTAATTGGCTGACGAACATTCTGTTATCCACAGTCGGCTCTGATTGGCTGCCCGTTCGCGTATTTGCTGATTGGCTGAATGTTAATACGTTTTCATTGGCTGGCGGTGCTATTTCCTGCTCTGGGATTGGTCAGCCGCTCGCAGCTGAGATTTTCGCCCTGTGACGGAATGTAGGGCTAGTTTACATTACGCGGTTTCCATTACTGTCATTTAGTCGTTATTCTGTCCAATTGTTCTCAGATCCTATCATGAGAAAATCTATGTGTGTGTGTCATGTTTTCTACTGCAACCTGGTGGTTTTCCTTCCTATACCCAGGGAGGAGTGAGGAAAATCCGCTGTGTGAACATGCCCTTTAATTGACATGCTGCAGAGTCCGATTTTTTCTTACGTATTTCCGTAAAACACTGCGGATTTGCTGCATACAAATCTATAGAGGAAACTGTAGCGCTTCGGTCCCGTTTGGGGGACGTGTCCTCCTGCTGCTAATCTGAGGACTAGGGCTGCAGCTAACGATTATTTGAATAATCGATTAGTTGCCGATTAATTTCTACGATTAATCGGGAAAAACGACAAAATTACAAAACAAAGCGGTTTATATGATTTTACTTGAAAAATTATGTTCAAAGGCCATATTAAAACAAATTGTGGATGGCACTGTTATGGGAGGATCTGTGGGTGGCGCTGTTATGGAGAGGGGGATCTGTGGGTGGCGCTGTTATGGAGAGGGGGATCTGTGGGTGGCGCTGTTATGGAGAGGGGGATCTGTGGGTGGCGCTGTTATGGAGAGGGGGATCTGTGGGTGGCGCTGTTATGGAGAGGAGGATCTGTGGGTGGCGCAGTTATGGAGAGGGGGATCTGTGGGTGGCGCTGTTATGGAGAGGGGGATCTGTGGGTGGCGCTGTTATGGAGAGGGGGATCTGTGGGTGGCGCTGTTATGGAGAGGGGGATCTGTGGGTGGCGCTGTTATGGAGAGGGGGATCTGTGGGTGGCGCTGTTATGGAGAGGGGGATCTGTGGGTGGCGCTGTTATGGAGAGGGGGATCTGTGGGTGGCGCTGTTATGGAGAGGGGGATCTGTGGGTGGCGCTGTTATGGAGAGGGGGATCTGTGGGTGGCGCTGTTATGGAGAGGGGGATCTGTGGGTGGCGCTGTTATGGAGAGGGGGATCTGTGGGTGGCGCTGTTATGGAGAGGGGGATCTGTGGGTGGCGCAGTTATGGAGAGGGGGATCTGTGGGTGGCGCTGTTATGGAGAGGAGGATCTGTGGATGGCGCTGTTATGGAGAGGAGGATCTGTGGATGGCGCTGTTATGGAGAGGGGGATCTGTGGGTGGCGCAGTTATGGAGAGGGGGATCTGTGGGTGGCGCAGTTATGGAGAGGGGGATCTGTGGGTGGCGCAGTTATGGAGAGGGGGATCTGTGGGTGGCGCTGTTATGGAGAGGAGGATCTGTGGATGGCGCTGTTATGGAGAGGAGGATCTGTGGATGGCGCTGTTATGGAGAGGGGGATCTGTGGGTGGCGCTGTTATGGAGAGGGGGATATGTGCACTGTTATGGGGATAACAGTGCACAGATCCCTTTCCCCATAACGGTGCACATATCCCCCCTCCCCATAGCAGTGCCATAGACCGATCCCCCCTCCCCATAGCGGTGCCATACACAGACCCCCCCCCCCCATAGCGGTGCCATACACAGACCCCCCCCCCATAGCGGTGCCATAGACAGATCCTCCCCCCTCCCCATAGCGGTGTCATAGACAGATTTCCCCCTCCCCATAACAGCCCCGGCCCTGCTGCTCACAGCAGACTAATCACTCACTGCATCTTTATTTTACCTTACAATCGTGACGCTCCAGTAACAACTAACAGGCAGAGCGGAGGCCGGCGTAACGTCACTTACTCATGTGACGCACTGCTCCGCCTCCTCCATTCATAAAGTGGGCGGAGCAGTGCGTCACGTGAGTAAGTGACGTTACGCCGCCCTCCGCTCTGCCTGTTAGTTGTTACTGGAGCGTCACGATTGTAAGGTAAAATAAAGATGCAGTGACTTAAAGTAAACCGCCCGCCCGCATAGCAACGAATCGGCGATTATTCGATAACTGGATTCGTCGACAATGAATCCAGTTATTGATTATTATCGATTACATCGATTAATCGTTGCAGCCCTACTGAGGACTCCCACAGGCACTATTGGCCCCATGGGGACTGTAGGCGTTTGCTGCCAGTTTTGTGACATATTACATTATTTTGCAGCCACATTGTATAAAGGACTCTGACGTGTGATGGAGAAATGGCCACATCCAGCTCCCCAGATTCCTCAGTCTCCATTTCCTCGCTCCTGGCCAGCTGCAGCCTCAGGAGCAGTAATCATAGTGATGGCGTCCGACCCGCAGCCACTATACAGTACAAGGACAGGCTGTATGACTCTGCGTCCAAAGCCCTGGAGGATTATATTATGGACTATGAGGCGGCCAGCACCGGACAAATCACCGTCCGCCCCTCCACTACACTTACATCTCCGACCAGAAGAGGTAAGTCGTGTAATGAGGGCAGAGGATAGACCGGAGGTGAGTCATGTAATGGGGGCAGAGAATACACTGGAGGTCAGGGGAGGTAAGTCATGTAATGGGGGTAGAGAATACACCGGAGGTCAGAGGGGGTAAGTCATGTAATGGGGGCAGAGGATACACCAGAGGTAAGTCATGTAATGAGAGCAGAGGATACATCGGAGGTCAGAGGAGGTAAGTCATGTAATGAGAGCAGAGGATACACCGGAGGTCAGAGGAGGTAAGTTATGTAATGGGGGCAGAGGATACACCGAAGGTCAGAGAAGGTAAGTCATGTAATGGGGGCAGAGGATACACCGAAGGTCAGAGAAGGTAAGTCATGTAATGGGGGCAGAGGATACACCGGAGGTCAGAGGAGGTAAGTCATGTAATGGGGGCAGAGAATACACTGGAGGTCAGAGGAGGTAAGTCATGTAACGAGGGCTGCGGGTACACTGGAGGTCAGATGAGGTAAGTCATGTAATGAGAGCGGAGAGTACACTGGAGGTCAGAGGAGGTAAGTCATGTAATGAGGGCTGCGGGTACACTGGAGGTCAGAGGAGGTAAGTCATGTAATGAGGGTACACTGGAGGCCATACCAGAACACATGATTTGCATAGTAAGTAAATCTTTAATTGCACCATGATGCCGCAATAGATTAACTTTTTTTTTTTCCTTGTTTGCAGCACGTCCCTCGGTCCGGCGCACACGGCCCCTCACCCGGAGCAGATACGTTGCCCGTGATCCCGACCTGCTCAGCCTGACCACAGACGACCTCCTGGGCTTCCCTCCTGATGGGTCTCTACCCTTCTCTCAAGCTTCAGAGCGGAAACGTAGGAAAAACCTGAAAACACAATATGGATTTTCTCCCCAAGTGACCTCTGTGACTTCTCCCTTAACTCATTCATCACTCAGAGGGACAGCCTTGTCCACCCTGGACCTCCGAGACCATAGACTCCGCTCCCAGGACTTTCAGCGGCTTAAAGAGACAACTCAACGGGATCATTCGTGGCGAGAAACGGAGAGAGAAAACGATTCGGGGCTTTACAACAACGTGACGTCCGTACTCTATAAGAGTTACCCACGCTGGTTGACCAGTCAGAAGTCTGAACTGGGGGTGTCTGGCATCACCAGTATTCCTGAAGTCAGATATCCAGTCTGGTTGAGGGACCACAGACTTCTGGATGACGTAGATAACCACTTGACGGGCGCTCTTCATAGAGATGGTCCAGGCTCTTCATTGGACCATTTACAAATACCGCGTTATGACCTGCGAGGCTACAAAGCGGTTAATTCCAGCAGCTTCAGGGACAGTATGAAGCCTCCAGCCCGCTCTGATTTGGATATCGTGCAGCATTTACATACGCCTGGGAAAAGTAAGCATCACCCCCCACTGCTCTTCCTGGCAGCGGATATTTCCTCCTTCCTGGCAGGTTTTCTTAGGCAAACTTCATTGTATCGTGTTTTATTCCCTCATTATAGATCGTCCTGTGCAGAAGTCAGAACAAACAGGTGACGTCACCCGCCAAGACCTGTCACAGGAGCCCCCCTGTTATAACCAAAGCCCCCGAACTGAGGACATCCTGGAGGTCGAGCGCTCGTGGGAAAAAGTCCCCTATTCATAGTAAGATATTGGGGCGGTTGCTGCGTCTCTGCTGTTGTGTTGGACCAGACAGACTGCACCCTCGTGCCCCCGCCGCTAGTCCCTGGCATTGCTAGCATAAGGCACTGTGTGCACGTTTCCCAGGTTTATTACCAGGCAAACTTCCCATTTAACTGTACCCTCGTTCTCCCTCGCTGCTGGTGCCGCATGATGGTTCTGGGTCACCACCGCCGCTGTGTCAACATCTTTGGTGATGCTTGCAGATTATTATTATTCTTTTAAGTACCATGGCAGCACTCAAATTACTTCAGCCACACACGTACCATAGCTGTCAGGTGAATGCTTGTCCGGTAGCTATCTCCTAAACCAGGCATCCTCAAACTGCGGCCCTACAGCGGTTGCAAAACTACAACTCCCAGCTTGCCCCAACAGCCTACAGCAGGCATGTCCAAACTGCGGCCCGCCAGCTGTTGCAAAACTACAACTCCCAGCATGCCCTAATGGCTGTAAGCTATCCAGGCATGCTGGGAGTTGTAGTTTTGGAACAGCTGGAGGGCCGCAGTTTGGACATGCCTGGCCTACAGGTATCAGCCTACAGCAGAGCATTGTGGAGGGCCGCAGTTTGAGGATGCCTGTCCTAAACCTTCCCATAAAACGTGCACACTTGGCAGAGCATGCATGATTATCTACTAGGGCATAGGGAGACAAGATTGGATTTGATTGCTCAATCCTTTTTCTGGCCTGAGAAGTCTGGCTGTAGCTTTCTCCCTCTTCTCAGTCATTGCACATGCATGCTCAGCCAGGCCGAGCAATAGTATCCAGCTATCTCATGTGTGGCCAGCTCAACTCTCAAACTTGCTGAAATCTGATGTGCTTAAAGAGGTTGTTGACCCCCCGGGGACCTTTTCTACATACTGCACCGGACCCGCGGTGTTCATCATAACTTGCCTGATACCTGCCGCTGGGTTCTGGTTCCATCACTGGTCCGCCTGCTCTGCAGAACCCGGGTTTCCCACGTCAACATCTGGTTTGACGTTAGGTCATGTGACCGATGCAGCCAGTGACTGGCCGTTGCAGTGATGTATCACCCCCATGCATCCAGTCACTAGGCCAGTGGATGCATGGGTCACTGCTGCAGCCAGTCATTGGCCGGATGTTGACGAGGGGGCTCGGGTTCTGCAGAGCAGGCAGGGTGTCTGATAGAACCGGAACCCAGCAGCAGGGTTCAGTAAGTATTATTACCACCGCGGGGGTCCAGCAGTGCCGTGAGGTTTGTAGAAAAGGTCCCCGGGAGTGACCAGCCCCAATAAAGGTGAGTTTACACATCTGGGTCGAAACGTGATTTTTGCAGGAATTTGAACAGATCACTGTGCAAATTGCACTTTGACCACAAGGAGTTGACCGACACAATGGCTATTTACATATCAGATTAACAGCTGTAGGGGCCCCTACAAAGCACATCCACCTCAATGTATGGGGATATTCAGAACTGAGCAATTGATTAATTATTGAATTCTTATTTTCAGCAAATCCCCTGTCCATGTCCTGTGTGAAGACGAGGAAAGTAAAGGGCTCAAGGCTTTTAAATCTAACCTTGTGGAAGATTTCCTTAAAGATTGTGTCCAGCAGGAGAAGGCGGTAAGTGACATGTTGGAGAGATTTTTCTCTAAGCAAAAAAAAAAAATACAAATATATCCTTTATGAAGGTCGCTGTATATTTGTAATGTATTTCTTTTACCTTTTATTGCTCCTATGTTTTATTCAGGGCTCTGATCACATGACCATGTTCTTGCAGCTCTGCCTTATTTCCTGTGATGTCATGTCCATAAGCGGGGCGGTGATTGGAGGGCGTCTATGGAACTGGGTGGGAGGAGCTATACGCTAGCTGGGTGGAGTTAGGGGCGGGGCTGGAGCTGTGGCAGAGGAAGGAGAAGTGCATCATGGGTTTGGTTGGATACAGGAACAGGAAGTGCTACATACAGGATGGAAACAAAGGGATTGGTTTACATGGCGGAAACAGGTCACGTGGGACTTAAAGGGGATGTCCGCTTTATCCTCAGGATAGATCATCAATATCAGATGGGGGGGGGGGGGGGGGGGGTCTGACTCCCAGTACCCCCGTTGATCAGCTGTATGAAGAGAAGGCCATGCTCCGTGTGAGCACTGCATTCTCTTCATTATATACTTGCTCGCCATCGCTACCGCAGCGGTAAACAGTGTAGTTACAGCTCAGCCGTCTCATTCACATCTATGGGATGGCTCCTTCCTATGCACTTGAATAGGAAGGTGTAAATACACTGCTCACCACTGCGAGCAGGTAAACAATGAAGGGAAGGCAGCTCTCGCTTGGAGCGTAGCCTTCTCTTCAACCAGCTGGTCGGTGAGGGTGCTGGGCATCGGACACCCATCGATCTGATATTGATGACCTATCCTGAGGATAAGTCATCAATATGAATAAAGCGGACAACCCCTTTAACCATCTTCGTTGTGCTGAAGCAGACAGGACAGTGGGGGGAGGCTCCTGCTGCAGACTACACTATTGCTTTACAATATTTGTTTTGCCCTTATATCTATGGGAAGTCTGCTATGTGCAAATGTCTCCTCCATAGTCAGTGACACATTTCCCCCTCTTATGAGTAATCTCACTGAGGGTTTCCTGACCTGTAGGAGCATCCTGCTGCATCAAGAGCTTCGTACTGGAGCAAATGTCAGCTCTCCTCCACAGTGTCCAATAGTCCCCCTGATTGTCACATTGAATAAAAATATCAGATACTATATAGGACCGGAAATTACGCCACTCGTGGACTGCTCGTGGTATTGGCGCTCCAATCCCTTGTTTAGGACCTTTTATTAAATACGGGCTGTATTACACCAACAGATTATCTGACCAATCATTGTTTAGATGGCCATTTACACACACAGATCCTTTGTTCTAGACACCAAGTAGTGGTCCGATTGGACAGATATTGGTCAGATAATCTGTTGGTGTAATACAGCCCTTAGTTACTAGAAGGATGGTCTCCCTGGGGAACCTGGTTCATTCTTGCATTATGCAGACGGCCCATTTATCTTAGTGGTCACTGTGTAATACTTCATTTCTCCTCTGGTGGCGCTGCAGGGAAATAAAACATGTGTTTGCTTGTGATCGCTCAGGGTCTGGTTATTTTCTCAGGACCCCACCTATTAAAAAGGGGTTGTCCAAAGCCGACATAACTTTAAAGGGAACCTGTCATCAACTTTATGCTGCCCATACCAACAGCAATATAAAGTAGAGACAGGTGAGTTGATTTCAGCGGTCTGTCATTTATAAGTTAAAAGTAAGCGGTTGCCCAAAACCAACATCACAATCATTGCAGACCGGGCCTAGAAAAGAGTCACGGACACCTGAGAAGGGTCCTGGTTATTCATGAATTCCTGCTCTCCCGCCCACCTGCTGATGGCTGACAGTCTTCTACCTAGTTTTCTCTCTAGGAGAGAACTGCCAATCATCAGCAGATTTTTTTATGTGTCTCTTCTATAAAGAATTGGAACCCAATCTTAAAGAAAACGCATGGAAGATGCATTAAATATACATATACGCTTTTGTACAATTCATTTGAGATAAACATATAAGTTTATATGTGAAATTAATGATTCCTTTGACTTAAAAAATGTATCAAGGAAAATATACATGTGATCCAGTAAAGGAATCCAGACCATATTTTTGGGGATACAGGGCCTTATGGATAATCACCGCTTCCTTAATAGGAGAATTGTGTGACACTCCGAAACGCGGCTGGTTTGGTTCTAAAAGCAGTGTGACAATGCGACAAATGCCTGACAATTATAAGTTCAACTTTACAAATAGAAGTAACTCTAATGTGCCGGAAAGAAGTAAGACGCCGAGCGCTCCAATTTTCCAGGCCCGGAGTTCCGATCACGTGGGACACCGTGTGATAGACCACGTGAGACGCTGGCGTCTCTCACATCGCCTCGCATATCCGAACTAAGGGTCCATTCACACATCCGTGTGTTTTGCGGATCCGCAAAACACGAACATCGGCAATGTGCGTTCCGCATTTTGCGGACCGTACATCGCCGGCACTAATAGAATATGCCTATTCTTGTCCGCAATTGCAGACAAGAATAGGACATGTTCTATTTTTTTCAGGAATGGAAATGCGGACACGAATATGCGGGTCCGCATTTCCGGATCAGGGCCGCACATCGTGCGGCCCCATAGAAATGAAAGGGGCCGCAATTTTGCGGAACGAAATTGCGGATGTGTGAATGGAGCCTTAGAGGAATAGTACACCCAGGCACCGCTCCACATACTGAAGCAGAGACAGGCACCCCAACCTAAAGGAGGGGTAATGTAAATTAAGCCGCAGGGTTACAATACTTTTTTAAGAAATCAGTGAGGTCGGCATAAAGTTGATGACAGGTTCCCTTTAAAGCTTTGACTGGGAAGACTGACTCCATTAACATCTTCTGAAGACAGTGCTTTTAATTTCCAGGCAAATACGTTTTCCGGAGGGAATCACCATGGTCCAGTAGAGGCTCTGAAACACATACTCTTCAATATGCAGGCGTTCCAGCAAAACTTCAACCAGGAAACCAGCACCGAGCATCTAAAGGAGTTCCAGAAAGTGAGTGGCAGCTGCAAATAGCTGATTTGGGGACTGGTTTCCTCTCATAATGACCCCAGGAAATGATAAGAGGCTTATTAACCCCTAATGACCAGGCTTGAAAAGGTCTTAATGACTGTACAAAATAATTTGGGATGTTTTTAATGTGACACCGAGGGCTTTTTTTATCTTTTGTTTTAACTTTTTCTAGCTTTAAATTTTTTTTTTAAATATGCAAACGGACACCAAATTAAATTAATAAAATAAGTTCCTTATTTTGCGTAGGTTGATTTGATATATATTATGTATAGTTTTGTGTGAACAGGCCGACTATTGCAACAGTTTTACTTGACATGGGCATTTTAGCTTTTTTTTTTATGTGTTTTTAGCACATATGTCCCCCAAGAGGCCAATGAATAACTATTTCAAGATGCTTTTTTTTTTTTTTTTTTTTTTTTTTTTTTTTTTTTTCACACCTCCCTGTGAAAACATTCTACACAGGCAGGGCTGATCGAGGTATGCCAAGACCCTGCAGCTCTGCTATTCCCCAAAACACCAGCATGGCCCCTACCTCTATTCACTACATAGCACTCATTGAGCACTGTGCACCAAGCACAGGAGGAGGCAGAAGCAGACAGACCTCTTAGTCCCCGGTAATCCTACATGTGCAGCGCTCCGGATTAAACCCGAGACCAAGTGCCATACATGTACTGCACTTGGTCGTAAGGGGTATTCTCAGCTAGGAAATGTATGGCTTGTCGATAGGATATGCCATAAATGTGGGATAACTAAAATCCATTCCTATCTCCAAAATGGGGGCCCCAAAGTGAATGTAAAGCAAGCCATTAACTGCTATAAGACTTCCAAAATAGCCAGGCACTGGCTTGATTATTTTCGGAAGTCCCATAAATAGAGGGGTGGCCGTGGTTGCCTGGCTTGCTCTCCATTTTTTGCTATGGGGCTTAAAAAAAAAAATACCTGAGCCGGTGCTCAGCTATTTTTGGAAGTCCCATTGGTGGTGGAGGAAGGGGTAGAGTGTATGCGCAGTTTGCTCTCCATTCACTTCAAAGATGAGACCTGCAGCTATCGGCATTATTGGCAAATCCCATTGATATTCCATAAATGTCTCAGATAGTTGTGGTCTTATCACTAATTGGAATGAGGAAAGGGATGTTATCTTTTATAATCGACCAACGCAGGTTTTATGGCCCCAAGTCATTAAGTCAACCAGGATATAAACTGATTAAATTGCAGCAATTCAGTTATTTATTGATTCAGATTGTTAAACTCACATTTTTATCTCGCCAGATTTCAACAGAAGCAGAGACGGAAATCCAGAAGGCAGATCAAGAGATTTTTCCAGTCAATAAATCTTTACAAAAGTAAGTTCTGGTCACTTAGCCTTCTACTTTGTGACAGCGAGAAAGTACATTCCAGATAGACACAAAAGTGGAAAACTTTCCTCAAATTCAAAGGGGTTCTCTAGGATTTTTCAGATGACCTATCCTCACGAATGGCCATCAATATGACATTGGTGAGGGTCCGACACCCGGCACCACCACTGACCATCTCTATGAAGTGGTCGCAGCACTTGATGGAGCTCTGGTGAGCGTAGCTTGCCAAGCACAGCGCCATCCATTTCATAGTGGCTGTTCTCAGAAGACTTGAATTGGGACTGAGCTGCACCTAGGCCATGTGACCGATGAACGTGATGTCACATCTTCTAGCAAGAGGCCTAAACGCTCACTGAGCACCTCAGTCTCTTCAAACAGCTGATCGGTGGGGATGCCAGGAGTCTGACCCCCTCTGATCTGATATTAATGACTGATCCTAAGGATAGACCATCAATACAAAAATCCTGGAGAACCCCTTTAGGATCTTACGATTTTCTGTTTTCGTTTTTTACTCCCTGCTTTGCAGGAGCTATCATTATTTTTATTTTTTTGCATTTACATAGACTTATGAAAGCTTGGTATTTTTGCACTTTCTAAGATCACTATTTAATATTGCGTACAATGTAGTGGGAAGCTGGATAAGAAATATTCCATATGGGGTGGAATTGGAAAAAGAAACGCAGTTCTGCCACAGTTTTATGGGTTTGGTTTTTACAGTGTTCCCTATGCTGTAAAACTGAACTGTTCTCTTCATTCTGTGGGTCAGTACGATTACAGTGATACCACATTTATATAGTTTTTATATATTAGGGTACTTTCACACTAGCGTTTTTCTTTTCCGGCATAGAGTTCCGTCACAGGGGCTCAATACCAGAAAAAAACTGTTCAGTTTTATCCCCATGCATTCAGAATGGAAAGCAATCCGTTCAGGATGCATCAGGATGTCTTCAGTTCAGTCTTTTTGACTGATCAGGCAAAAGATAAAACCGTAGCATGCTGCAGTTTTATCATCTCCGGCCAAAAAAAACTGAAGACTTGCCGGATCCGGCATTTTTTTTCTATAGGAATGTATTGGTGCCGGATCCGGCATTCAAAATGTGCAGACCGAAACTGACTGATCAGGCATTTTTCAGACTGATCAGGATCCTGATCAGTCTTACAAATGCCATCAGTTGGCATACATTTTGCTGGATCCGGCAGGTAGTTCCAGCGACGGAACTGCTTGCCGGATCACTACAGTTTCCTACTAACTCCAAAAACATCCCAACGGTTAATTGACTTCCTATGAAATTGACTGTTTGTGTGGAAACTAGATTGGGAGCCCCAGTAGTAACAGGGATTGATGTGAGTGATGACCATCTCTGTACTGCGCTGGGAATTTGGCGCTATAAAAGCAACAGAGTACATAGCTATAATCCTGTCATTGTAGTGTTGGTTTTAATCAGTTTAGCCTCTTATCAACTACTTATGATGTATCCTAATATTATAGCGTAACTTTCTGACAATAGGGATCCATCTTCTGGGACCAGTAGTGATCACTAGACCGAGGGGCCACAACCCTGGTAATGCAGAGCAGCCCCACTCTGATAGCAGATAGCTCCCGCTGCTGGTCAGAAATAATTCAGATCCCTAGGGGTTCCAGTAATCGCACTCCTCCTGATCAGCAAGTTATGGCGTATTGTAAACTTTAGGGAAAAGTCAGATATTTCAGTTTTTTGCCTGAAAATTCACTTTAGATTCTGCTGTGTTTCTGTATTTCCCTCTAGAGCTCTGCACCATTTGTCCCGGCTCAAGGAGCTGGTAGGTGACTGTAACCTGAAGAAACAGGAAGACCACAGGACTGATGTCCCAACGTAGCTGTGGGCCCAATGAATGCTACTTTACTACTAGTATTATTGGATCTTTCATTTTTACATATGTGTTTGCAGAAATACATGTTCCTTCTATGTCTTGAGCTGCAACTGCTTGGATCATTGGAATAGGTCATCATTATCTGATCAGTGGAGGTCCGACTCCTCGGAGGCTGACAGTTCTCTGCCGTATTTCTGTGTACATAAACCCCTTCATCTTCCCGTCTCAAGTGTTCTTAAAGGGGTTGGCCCATCTCATACATTGGCAGCATATCACTAGGATATGCAACTAATGTCAGATAAGTTGTGTTCCACCTCTAGGACCCGCAATTGTGTCCTAGAATGGAGCCCGCAAAGTGAAGGAGAGCTTGTGTGCATGTACGGCTGCCCTCCATTCATTTCTATGGGAGTGCCGAAAATAGCAGAGCACCTTGTTCAGCACTCCCATAGAAATGAATAGAGGGCAGCCAAGCATGCACAGTCCACTCTCCTTCACTTTGCGGGTTCCATTCTAGAGATTCGCACCTATCAGACATTGCTGGCATATCCTAGCGATATGCCACCAACGTGTGAGATGGGCCAACCCCTTTAAATTTTGGACAGACCCACATTGATTCCAGCACTACTTGTCACCTTCTTTGGAGTCGCGCATCTGCACCTCAGCAGTTTTGCCCATTTTGGAGCTAGGCGTGGACAGACTTTGCATTCTGTTATGAGCCTAGCACACAAGGTCCTAACGGTGATCAGCATCATATCCTTGTATACACCCTGGCATCCAACTGTGGGCTGGAGCTGACTGTATGGCCTGGTCACAGCTGCATTTCCTATGCTTGCAGCACCGTTAGTGATGAAATAGGTCAGTTTGGTAAGGACGTGCAACATTGAGCATACACCATCTCAGCCTCCCTGCCTGGAGTATGGTATGCCTGGGAGAGTTGTGTCATACACAATATGGCTGTCTGCTCAGAGAAAGATGAGGATTAGCAAATGCTAGACACCACTGAACCTGCTTATCTTCAGGGGATTGAAGAATCAAATATGTTCAAATCCAACATGAAAAATTATTTTTTCCTCTGACCTTTATTTAAAGGCGGGGGCTAACCATTACTGCTGGCACCCCCTTATATACGATGAACTGTACCAGAGATTTGCCCTCAAAATCAAGCATAACATTAAAGCCAGCTGCCAAAACAGCTCTGATCCGTCAAGGAATGGACACCACCCAATCTCTAAAGGTGTCCAACTGTAACTATAGGATCGGACCAGACAGATTAACATTCACTCCCCACGTAGATTAATGAGCCTTACGCGTCCATGTCACCGGTAGTCCTTCCTTAGACCTCGTTTGATATCTACTAAACACAACATACTGGGCACACCTCACCAGGCACGCTGTTTGCAGATGCTGAGATCCTTCCGCTTACTGTGTTGTTCACTTGCAGCCAGATTGAAGTCTAGCAAAGATAACATAGTAAATAAGACCACTTTCATGTTACAGTAATTTGCATCCATGACTAAACTGCAGCCAGCACTAGGTAGTGGGTGGGGAGAGCAGTACAGACATAGCTTTTAACATAAGCAGTAGTGTGAATATGAAGTTTTATTCTGTTCAGGGTAAGTGGCCAGGAGTAGAAGCTTCACTGTGAAGTGCTCTGTCTACATTAAGGCTACTTTCACACTTGTGGTAGTCTTTTCTGGCAGGCTGTTCCGGCGGGGGAAGAACCTGCCGGAGGTCCACTCCGGCCCCATTCACTATAATGGGGGCGGTCCGGAGGTCCGGCCGCAGCACGGTAAACATGGCGAGAGGTGGCTGAAATAAAACTACTGCACTCTGCTGTTTTTGTCCAGAGCGGACCTCCGACGGCACAGTGGACTTGCGGTAGCACGGATCCCGCAGGCTTTTCCCCTGCCGACACAGCCTGCTGGAAAAGGCTACCGCAAGTGTGAAAGTAGCTTAATGGGATTCTGTCACCTCTTTTTTACCCTATAGAGATGCGGACAAGCATGGTTAGATCGCCGCTAGCATGTCCGCAATATACCTGTCCTATATCTGTGAGTGGTTTTATTCAGTGTAAAAAATGATTTTATATATATGTAAATCAGCCTGGTAAGGAGCCCAAGGGGCTGCACTAACTGTTCTGGAGCCCAGCACCGCCTGTATCCACAAATCTCCTCCTTGATCACAAAGTCAGATCGCCGTAATCTCGCGATGCGCAGTGCTGGCATCACCCTTTAGGGAAGGAACTGCGCATGCGCGAGCTCACGCATCGCGAGATTACGGCGATCTGACTTTGTGAGCAAGGAGGAGATTCGTGGATACAGGCGGTGCTGGGCTCCAGAGCGGTTAGTACAGCTCCTTACCAGGCTGATTTACATATATATATATATATATATATATAAAAATCATTTTTTACACTGAATATAACCACTCACAGATATAGGACATGTATATTGCGGATATGCTAGCGGCGATCTAGCCATGCATGTCCGCATCTCTTTAGGGTAAAAAGAGGTGACAGAATCCCTTTAAGCTGTCTTGTACCCCTCTGCTCGGAGTGACAGCTCTGGCATCCAACCAGTAGACCAGTATAGCTGTCACTCAGAGGGATTGTAAAAGAAGTGAAGCTCTGCCTGATGGACACTTGCAGAAGCAGAATCTGGCAGAACAATAGTTTATATTCACACTACTCCTGATAATAAAAGCTCCAGAAAAGTTTATCCTGCTCTCCAGGGGTGGCAGTATGGTCAGAACTACTGACAGACTTCCTTTAAGCTAAAATCATGAGTAGATCACAAGAACAAAAGAGACCTGCTGTACACGGCTGATTACAATATGGAAGCTGTGGCCAGGCAGCGTTTTACTCTGCAGCAAGGAAGGACCCCCATACATAAAGTCCATATGCTTTAATACTGCAACTGATCAAATATAGAGCACTGGTGTGTATTTACACTCTTCAATATTGAAATTACAACAGCAAGAAGGGGAAGCCGTAAGGTTATGCAAATTGAGGAGGTAGCAGGTGTTGCTAAGATCTGCAGATGATGACATTTTCAAGCACCTAGCTCCAATCTGTGGCATGTGGGAGGGGTATAAATGGCAGATGAAAGCAAACATTTTTAACCACATGAAACCTCAAAAGTCGTATCAAGTCGTGTGGGATGATTGTGTGATGCCTCCTGTTCATTGATGTGTCGGTTATCAACACTTGTCACACACTAAGAGGGACAGAATCCATCAGCTGAGAGGCCTTGGTTTATCACTCTGGCAGATTGCTCCATTAGGCTGAGAGTCAGCACTGCTCAATGTTGTGTGTCCCGGTGGTTGGGAGAACAACGACAAACTGGAATGACAGAAAGAGGTGCACAGAGTCCGATTAGAAGAATGGCGCGTAGTGATCCATTCTGTACTGCAAGTGAACTTGGCTGTCACATCCCAAGCCTAAGGCGGCTAACGGTGTCTACACAAACCATCAGAACGTGTCTGCATGACACTGGGCTACAAGCCACACCTCTCAGACTATCATAGTACACAGCAAGACAGCAATAGAGGTCTATCCTCTTCAGTGATGTGTCCCACTTTGGTCTTGGACGAAATGATAGCAGGAGATTGGTCTAGAGACTACGCAGGCAATGCCATGAAGGGAACATCACACCGGTCCCACTCCCAGTTCCCATGATTATGGTGTGGGGTAGCCTAATGTACGGTAGCTGCCCCCACTAGTCTTTATGTCAGGTACACTAACTTCATTTCAAGCGTTACATTTATTTGGTAGTCTTACAGCAATTTCTCCAGGAGCTGTATTTGAACAGGACAACGCCAGACCGCATATTGCTCGTGTTACTGTGAGCAGCCTGTATGGCCTAGACGTGCTACAATGGTCTGCAGCATCTCCGGACTTGTCTTCCATCGAGCACTTCTGGGGCGTGACTGATCGGGAATTGGAAAGGGAGCTGCCAGCAGTGCATCTTGATGATTCACGTGCCCAAGTGCATTCAGCGTGGCAGAACATTCCCCAGACAACCATCAATAAACTCATTGAGAGCATGCCAAGGCGTCTAAGTGCCTGTATTTCTGCACGTAACACTCGTACTCAATAAATCAAGATGTTTTGAATATTTTATTTACTTTTTTATTACTTGTATATCATTAACAATGGCTATCGATTCTGTGATTTCCATAATTCCTTTTCCTTCTTGGTGTTGCAATTTCAGTGTTGAAAATGATATTTCCCATCGTCAGTGGTAAAACACTCCATAAATACCTGCCGCAGGTTAGTCTTATCTGTGGCTCAGAAGATAAGAGGTGCCAATACTACGGGTTGATAGATGTAAAACATTTGTCTCCATCTGTTAACATATCTGCATTGTTCGCTGGCAGAGTCATTGCCCTCAACACGAATAAACCAAGATTTACCCCAGAAGGTTTTTATAATACAGTCGATAATAAGACTAACGCTATGGAGGAAATCAATACATTTACATAGATAAGGTTTGCTATTGGAAGGTACTCGTTCTGGAGGAGACCCTGATGATGTAGGCAATGCAAAAGGAAATGAGCTATCCTGGAGGTTTGCTATGAACATGTAGAAGCCCCTACACTTCAACCAATTTCTGCAGTTTAGTTTTATGTGTATTTTTGGCTAATCCTCAATCAATATGGCCATCTGTTCTGCTCCGGCTGAGACTGCCACGTCTTTTAGACTCCTGAATGGGAAGTCTACTTAGGGTGGCAGAGATATGTGAATGCTGGGTGTATTCATGCATAATTATGCAGTGGTCCACGCCACTTTCATTCATGGTACCTCAATGGGTTGTGTAAAAGGGCAGGACCCTGCATTGTATGACACTGCAGTTAATTAATACATATTGACAGGGATAGTCACCAACAACAAGGGGCCCCTGTGCAAAAGCAATACAGGAACCCCTTATTTTTTTAATGTCTGTGGGGTACTAGCTATAGATAAAAATCACAGAAAAATAAAGATGAAAAACATCCTACACGATATGATAAGTGGATATGCGTATGTGCATGGCTACATTTATGAAAAAAAAATCACAAAAAATAATACACAAATACAATAGATGCAAACATAACATATGGACTAAGCCCTCACTCTGATGTGATAAAATCCGAGACTCTCAGCCAATATATTTTGATCAAAACACATCTGTGCCCGCCTACCAGCACCAAGGTGATCACAGTCAGGCGACCTTGATTAGGTGGTACGTATAGGTGCGCTTGCTCCTCCTCTCATTGGTTGCTGACTGCACACAGAGGTAACTAGGAGAAGCACACTATATGTGCAGAGTCTGCTCTCCTGAAATAGATGCCCAAAGGCATAGGTAGGTTTAGAGTAGGACCTGCCTAAATGAGACCACCTTGGTGCGGGTAGGCGGGCACAGGTGTTTTGATCAAAATATATATATTTTTTTTTAAATTGAAAAACAATAATGATAAACATTTTCTTTTAAAGACATTAAGTACAGGTAGTGGATTTATCAAGCAATCCCCACAGCAATAAACGGAGAGGGATACATACATTACAGAACATGTAATGAAATATGAATTCAATAGCAACTCCACAACCCAATTTCCCCACCCCCCACCCGGGACAGCCAACCGAGACTACACATGTAGAACCAAGAAACTGTATCCATAGCTATATATAGACGGCAACGAACACCACATAGCCTGGAGAGCTAAATCCAGATATAAGAATAAACAGACGAGCAGACGGCGACAGGCACCCAGCAAACACTCATACAGATCAAAATATATTGGCTCAGATTTTATCATATCAGAGTGACGGCTTAGTCCATATATAATTTTTTTGCATCTATTGCGTTAGTGCATTATTTTCTGTACTAGCTGTAGATAGCCTTATTTATGACTTTCTAGAAAAGTTTTGCCTGCCTGCCGCCACCATCGGGAGAAGATTTACAAAGCTCCCATTAAAGGGATTTACCGGGCTCACGATATTTGACCTATCCTCAAGATAGGTCATCAATAACAGATTGGTGGGGGTCCGACACACCGCACCCTGGCCGGTACCAGCTAGAAATATGGACTTTGTATTGTTTGAAAGCTGACATTCCAAGCTTTCAGACAATATCAGAATGACAGCAATATGTTAGGTACAGGGGAAGATATCATTGAGAGAAATCGGGATGCTGTGAATGCAGCTGAAAGTCAAAGCAGATTTTACCTTTGAAACCAGTTGAATGTTTCTAGCTGCTACCATTCAGGAGAAAGCAGTATCTAAAGCAGCCCTCCCCCCTCCACTTTCTGCCCGAGCCCAGCTAGGGTTAGCTACTTCTCCCACAGCCCGAGCTGGACTCGGGCAAAACAGGTGGTTAAAGGGAACCTGTCACCTCAAAAACGCATATAAAACTGGCAGCATTACCTTATAGTAGCCCCCAATCTGTTATTAATGATGTGTTTGATCCGGTAATCTGATGCTCCATACATGACAAAAACGATGTTTTAATCTCCATCAGCGCTATCTCGCCGGTCAGTCTGAAGTCAAGGGGGCAGCGGCCTCCTTGCTTCAAGTCAAGATAAGCTCGCCCCCTAACTGTTCCCTCTTCTGTGTGATTGACATCCTGCAGTGCGGCCCGGGATCGCGTTAGTCTCACGCATGCGCGGTGCGCTCCTTGTTACTGCGCGATCCCGACTCGTGCAGTTAGCTGGGTTTTATCAGCACACTGCGCATGCACGAGACTAACACCACTATTCTGATCTTATGTAAATGACCTATTCTGAGGATAGTTCTTCAATAAGCCCTGGAAAACCCCATGCATGTATAGATTCTTCCGGCAGTGTTATCAGGGTTGGGCGAGATCACTCCCATCTGTATCTGCACTCACTTTCAGAGACGTAAACAGAGTCAAGGTTAAAGATCTTCATGCAAATGTGAAGTCATGAACTGGTACTGAAACTGGCAGGGAATTTATACTGTACGCCCACTGAGTCACAAGTGTCTAGAAAATGTATTACATCTGTGTGCCACGCTAGTGGTAATAATCGTGATAAACCACCTTAAATGGCATCATTAAGGGACTGTAACCACCATATCGACGTCTAGACTATGTTTGTTGCCACCTTAGGCCTCCATACACATCAGAGTACTCTTTCTTGGCCAACCCCACCAATTTTGCCAGAAATTACCAACAATCTAATGTGTATGGGGAGTTTCCAATTTTTCCCCCACAGATGATGTCAGGGTAGAGAGGGATCAGTTTACAATACTTGACCTGCAGGACCCCAGACTTGGGAGTATCTGCAGTTGCTATGTATAAAGTTTTCTATTTTTATGTATTTATATTGTTATGTATTTTGTATATTTTGGGCCGTTCGCACCAGTTAAAGGGGTTATCCGAGACTAACAAATGTTCCCCCATATGCCGGGCCCCTCACACTGAATCTACTTACCTGGCTCCCTGCGCCGCTCCTCGTCCCCGCACCGCCGCAGCTGCTTCTCCCCATGCGCTGTCACAACCAGACAGCTGAGAAGCTCTGACAGAGGCCTTTCAGAACCTCCTTGAGTTTCTGTGTTGTGGTATTCAGTTCCTCCTCTCGTTAGCCTCTCTCAGCTGTCATGTGTTGGACTAATTGCTTCCCTTTAAATTCCTCCCCAAAATGCTTTTCTGGGCGGCTTATACTACTTCCTGGAGTGTGTGTGCATGCTGACTTTGTTCTCCTGTTTGCTACAAAGCTAAGTGTTGTACCTTTATCTGTTATTTTCTGTTTGCTGGATCCCAGGTGACCCTGACTCCCTCCGTATCTTGTGTAGGGAGCCGGTGGTCGTGTCCCCTCACTATTGTAGGGTGCTCAGGGCTTTATAGTCAAGGTTCCTGGATATGCAAACCTCCACCATTAGGATCTTTGCATAGGCTGAGCAGCCAGGGAAAGTGCCAGGTCTTCTGCAGGGGTCTCCCTTGGTTCCTTAGTTTTTGGATCCAGCGAGTCATTTATACATGTTGCTTTGCCTTGTTTCCTGTACACCGTCCGTGACATTATAAGCCGCCATAACCGTCTCAAGCATGGATCCGGTTTCACTTTTGGCTGAACGCTTCCAGGGTCTTTCATTGGAGGTAGCTGATCTCCGTAAGACTTTTTCTCAGCTTCAAGTGACCGGTTCAGCTTGCGTTCATGGAGTTTGTTCTGAGCCTAAGATCTCGCTCCCGGATACGTTCTCCGGGGGTAGTGAGAATTTTGTGCGATTTAGAGAGGCTTGCAAATTCAATTTTCGCCTTCTTCCCCACTCCTCTGGTGATGAGGAACGGAGGGTGGGGATCATTATATCGCTGCTCAGGGGTAACGCTCAGTCCTGGGCCTTTTCGCTGCCGGAGGGGGCACGGCCTCTCCGTTCAGTGGATGAATTCTTTTTAGCCCTGGGTCAGATATATGATGATCCGGATCGTATTGCTCTGGCTGAGTCTAAACTACGTCTATTATGTCAGGGTAAACAATCCGCAGAAATATACTGTTCAGAATTTCGGAGATGGGCAGTTGATACTGGTTGGAATGATGCTGCGCTCCGAAGTCAATTTTGCCATGGTCTTTCAGAGGGATTGAAAGATGCATTTGCCTTTCATGAGAGGCCTATTTCTTTGGACTCTGCTATGTCTCAGGCCGTTCGTATTGACAGGCGTCTTAGAGAGAGAGGAGAGATGTCCCCTTCCTGTCATACTCAGTCCCAGGACAGTGCAGCGGTCCCATTCTGTGCGCAGGGGTCTCAGTCGCCGTCAGCCCCTTCTGAGCAGGAGCCCATGCAGCTGGGGTTGATTGCTTCTTACAATAGAAGATTCAGCTCGCATGGGAGGGTTTGTTTTTGTTGTGGAGGTATAAATCATTTGGCAAATATTTGTCCCTCTAGGAGATTCAGGCAGTTTTCTGGGAGTAATAAAGAAACAAACAGGAAAAAATATTTTAAAAATGTTCCGTCTGTTACTATTGGCAGGGTTGAGGCGGAAATTGAAGGTTTTCCATTTGCTTGTAGTTCCCGTTCCCAAGAACATTTTTTGTGAGATTTTTGTGGATAGTGGAGCAGCGGTCAATCTCATTGATAATCAATTTGCGATTACTCATGGTTTCCAGGTGCGCACTTTGGGAAAGGATATTCCTGTTTTTGCTATCGATTCCGCTCCACTTTCTCAAAAATCATTAAAGGGCATAGTTCACAATATCCGTTTAATTGTGAGTGATGCTCATGTTGAGGATGTGTCATGTTTCGTTCTTAGCGGTTTACCTACCCCTCTGGTGTTGGGGCTGCCCTGGCTCACTAAGCATAACCCCACCATTGATTGGCAAGCGAGGCAAATTAATGGTTGGAGTGACTTTTGCAGAGAGAATTGCCTCATGACATCTGTTTCTGAGGTTGCTACTAAGATTGTACCATCTTTTCTCTCTGAATTTTCGGATGTCTTCTCTGAGAGTGGAGTTCAGGATTTGCCCCCGCACAGGGAGTACGATTGCCCTATTAATCTCATCCCAGACGCCAAGCTGCCTAAATCTCGTTTATACAATCTTTCCCAACCTGAGAGGATCGCTATGCGTGCTTATATCTCTGAGAGTCTGAGAAAAGGACACATACGACCCTCGAAGTCACCTGTTGCCGCTTGTTTTTTCTTTGTTAAGAAAAAAGATGGTTCTTTAAGACCTTGTCTGGATTTCAGGGAGCTGAACAATATCACAATTTGTGACCCTTATCCGCTTCCTCTAATCCCGGACCTGTTTAACCAGGTTGTTGGGGCTAAAGTCTTTTCCAAATTAGATTTAAGAGGGGCATACAACCTGGTCAGGGTCAGAGAAGGGGACGAATGGAAGACGGCCTTCAATACCCCTGAGGGCCATTTTGAAAATTTGGTTATGCCTTTTGGTTTGATGAATGCCCCAGCCGTTTTTCAGCATTTCGTGAAGAGCATTTTTTATCATTTGATGGGAAAATTTGTATTGGTGTATTTGGATGACATTTTGATTTTTTCTCCCGATTTCAAAACTCATAAGGAACATTTACGTCAGGTCTTGCTCATCCTGCGGGAGAATAAATTATATGCGAAACTGGAAAAATGTGTGTTTGCGGTTCCAGAAATTCAATTTCTGGGGTTTCTTCTCTCCGCTTCTGGTTTTCGCATGGACCCCGAGAAGGTCCGCGCTGTGCTTGAGTGGGAGCTTCCTGAGAATCAGAAGGCGCTGATGCGTTTTTTGGGCTTTGCCAATTATTACAGGAAGTTCATTTTGAATTATTCTTCTATTGTTAAACCACTCACTGATATGACCAGAAAGGGGGTAGATTTTTCTTCTTGGTCAGTAGAGGCGCGTAAGGCTTTTTCTGATATCAAGGAGAGTTTTGCTTCCGCTCCCATCTTGGTGCAACCTGATGTTTCTTTACCCTTCATAGTTGAGGTTGATGCTTCTGAGGTGGGTGTGGGGGCGGTCTTGTCTCAGGGTTCCTCTCCTGCCAATTGGCGACCGTGTGCCTTTTTCTCAAGAAAACTCTCCTCTGCAGAGAGAAATTACGATGTGGGAGATAGGGAATTGTTGGCCATCAAGTTGGCTTTTGAGGAATGGCGCCATTGGCTAGAGGGAGCCAGACACCCTATTATCATATTTACTGACCATAAAAATCTGGCCTACTTGGAGTCAGCCAAGCGTCTGAACCCGAGACAGGCCAGATGGTCTTTGTTCTTTTCTAGGTTTAATTTTGTTGTCACGTTCCGCCCTGGAGTTAAGAATGTGAAGGCAGATGCCCTGTCACGTTGTTTTCCGGGAGGCGGGAATTTTGAAGACCCGGGTCCCATTTTGGCTGAAGGTGTGGTGGTCTCTGCTCTTTTTCCTGAAATGGAGGCAGAGGTGCAGGCAGCCCAGTCAGAGGCTCCTGATCTTTGTCCTCCTGGGAGGTTGTTTGTGCCTCTCGCTTTAAGACACAAGATTTTTAAAGAACACCACGATACGGTCCTTGCTAGGCACCCGGGGGTAAGAGCCACACCACGCTCGGAGATTCTGGTGGCCTGCGCTTCGTAAGTCGGTTGAGGGTTTTGTGGCAGCCTGCGAGACTTGCGCTCGTGCCAAAGTCCCTCATTCACGGCCATCAGGTCCTCTCCTTCCCTTACCCATTCCTTCCCGTCCTTGGACACATCTGTCCATGGACTTCATAACGGACCTGCCTCGTTCCTCGGGGAAGACCGTGATTCTGGTGGTGGTGGACCGTTTTAGCAAAATGGTGCATTTCATCCCTTTTCCTGGTTTGCCCAATGCTAAGACGCTGGCGCAGGCATTTATTGATCACATTGTCAAATTGCACGGTATTCCTTCAGACATAGTCTCTGATAGGGGCACGCAGTTTGTTTCCAGATTCTGGAAGGCTTTCTGTTCTCGCTTGGGGGTTCGGTTGTCATTCTCTTCTGCTTTCCACCCGCAGTCGAATGGCCAGACAGAGCGCGTCAATCAGAATCTGGAGACATATCTGCGCTGTTTTGTGGCGGAGAATCAAGAGGATTGGTGTTCTTTTTTGTCCCTTGCTGAGTTTGCTTTAAATAACCGTCGTCAGGAGTCCTCTGATAAGTCACCATTTTTTGGTGCATATGGGTTTCATCCGCAGTTTGGGACTTTCTCGGGAGAGGGGTCTTCTGGTTTACCTGATGAGGACAGATTCTCCTCCTCTTTGTCATCTATTTGGCAAAAGATTCAGGATAATCTAAAGAGCATGAGTGAGAGATATAAGCGTGTGGCAGATAAGAGACGTGTGCTTGGTCCGGACCTGAATGTTGGTGATCTGGTGTGGTTGTCTACCAAGAATATCAAATTGAAGGTTCCCTCCTGGAAGTTGGGTCCTAGGTTTATTGGGCCTTACAAAATCCTGTCTGTCATCAATCCTGTTGCATACCGTCTTGATCTTCCTCAGACTTGGAAGATCCATAATGTTTTTCATAAGTCCTTATTGAAACCTTATGTTCAACCCATTGTATCCTCGCCTTTGCCTCCTCCTCCAATTATGGTTGATGGGAATCTTGAATTTCAGGTCTCTAGGATTGTGGATTCTCGTCTTGTCCGCGGTTCTCTTCAGTACCTTGTTCATTGGGAGGGGTATGGTCCTGAGGAGAGGATGTGGGTCCCAGTGACGGACATTAAGGCCTCTCGTCTCATCAGGGCTTTCCATAGGTCCCATCCTGAGAAGGTGGGTTCTGAGTGTCCGGAGTCCACTCGTAGAGGGAGGGGTACTGTCACAACCAGACAGCTGAGAAGCTCTGACAGAGGCCTTTCAGAACCTCCTCCTTGAGTTTCTGTGTTGTGGTATTCAGTTCCTCCTCCCGTTAGCCTCTCTCAGCTGTCATGTGTTTGACTAATTGCTTCCCTTTAAATTCCTCCCCAAAATGCTTTTCTGGGCGGCTTATACTACTTCCTGGAGTGTGTGTGCATGCTGACTTTGTTCTCCTGTTTGCTACAAAGCTAAGTGTTGTACCTTTATCTGTTATTTTCTGTTTGCTGGATCCCAGGTGACCCTGACTCCCTCCGTATCTTGTGTAGGGAGCCGGTGGTCGTGTCCCCTCACTATTGTAGGGTGCTCAGGGCTTTATAGTCAAGGTTCCTGGATATGCAAACCTCCACCATTAGGATCTTTGCATAGGCTGAGCAGCCAGGGAAAGTGCCAGGTCTTCTGCAGGGGTCTCCCTTGGTTCCTTAGCTTTTGGATCCAGCGAGTCATTTATACATGTTGCTTTGCCTTGTTTCCTGTACACCGTCCGTAACATGCGCAGATTAAAACATCTGGTGTCGGGGGAGCAGCCAATGGCAGGTGGTGATGGGGACAAGCCTCCCTAGCATCGCGGGTGATGCTAGGGAGGCTCATCCCCGTCAACGTCTGCCATTGACTGCTCTCCCCCAACACCCCGTGCGGGGAGTAGTGGTGATGCTGGACCGGGAGCGACGCGGGGAGCAAGGTAAGTAGATTCAGTGTGAGGGGCCCGGCATATGGGGGAGCATTTGTTAGTCTCAGATAACCCCTTTAAGGAGTGGATAGCGATGGTTGGCAAAGAACAGTGTTAACCACCCTGTTCCCCCCCCCCCCCCCCTTGGTAGGAGGGGTCCGGCTTCCTGCTAGGAGGTGGAGTTCCTGAACAGCCTTAGAGAGGAGAGGAAGCACACTGCAGAGCTCCTGCTCCTGAGATTCTCTAGAGGGAACCATTACAAATGAGTCCTTAAGTACATCCTTGAGAAGTCAGACACCAGAGTGACCATCTGAGACCAGTATTAAAGACACTGCTGTAAGGTTAGGAACTACGGCTAAGACACCCATCACCCAGAATACTACTAGGCTAGTACAATACCAGGGCTAAATAGCAGCCATCCAACCTTCCTCAAAATTCCTTACTGGTGCCAGAAGATTGCACTTGGAAATTGCTACACTTTGCACTTATCAAAAAAAGACTGTTCTACGTTTTCTTCTGGCCTCCTTCTTCAACACTACATTTCCACTGCACCGATCCTAAGGAAGTACACTGTGACACAACACCTCATCAGGACCACTACCACTCCTATCCTCTGCATTGGCTCCTCCGGGGCTCGCCGTAGATCCTTTTGTTTTGCTGACAGATAAGCCACCACCACTTTCTCCTCTCTCCCTATTGAAAACACATACAAGTTCAGCCAATCTGAGTGTGTAGGTACATGGAAGAGTCAGGAGACCTACTGGAGGTGTGTGGGAACCTGCAAACCTAAAACCTGCAATGGGGCACAGTCTTACCCAGAGGTGATGTAAACAGCACGCTGCTCAGGAATGCAACGTAATTGGCCTGGAAGGCTCTCTCCATCTTTTCTCTGGTCTCAGTCTTCTCTGTCTGCACCACGCTCTGCTCTGCGCGCCAACAACCAAATGTTCTCTTGATGGCACTTTCCATTCCACTTCAGCCCCCAGAACCAGCTCTCTTCCTTTTGTGTCCTGTACTAAGGCAAGTTTTTTACCTTGCACATACATATCACTCAATGATCACACCACTTTCATCCATGGTCCCAAAATTAAAGAGTATCTATCATCTCAGACTTTGGTAGCATATCACTAGGATATCCCACCAATGTCAGATAGGTGTGGATTCCACCTCTGAGACCTGCACCTATCTCCAGCATGAGCTGTTGAAAGTGATGGAGAGCACACCATGCATTCATTTCTATGGGAACTCAGAAAATAGCCAAGCGAGCGCACACAGCTATTTTAGGAAGACCCATTGAAATGAATAGAGAGTGCACCGCGCAGCCACTGCTCCATTCACCTCTATGGGGCTGCTGGAAATGGGCTATTTTCGGAACGTCCACAGAAATTAAATCATTTCTATTTCGGTCAAAATATTCACTACCATCTGCATCAGTCCTCTTTTTTTTCCAGCTCAGTTCCTTCCCGTCTGGCCTCCCATGACTGTCCTTACCCACAGTCACCATGCATCACTTTTGATTCATTCCACTTACTCCCCCCATCCTCAGTCCTCACTTCCACTAATTGCATAATGTTCTTTTCTTTCTTTTTTTTTTACATATTTCCGTTATTTTTTTTCTTGTAAACTTCTAAATTTATGTAAATATTTACCACTCATGAAAATATTTAAAATACTGTATAACTTCCTGAACATCAATCATCTAAACTGCGTCTATTTTTATAGCATTTTCTGTTTCAGGTCACCAGGCCCTTACACTTCCGGGTTCATGCCTATAAATGGCGTTTTTACTGCCATGTTGGTTCATGTGTCTGATGAAAAATGCGAGTCCCCTTCCATACATGTTACCAGAGTTTCATTTTTTTCTATGTATTTTACATAATAAATAATTGCTATTTATTTTCTAAACAGCGCCCCGGCTGTACCCTGTTTTTTTGGGGGTTTTTTCTGTGTACCTGAGTTTTCAAAAAAATGTTTGCATAATGGCTGTGCTTCTTTGTACAATCATAACTGTGAAGGAACAGTTATATTGGGCTTCCCTAAAGTCTGTTTCAGCCATATTATTCCCTGTTTCAGCTGCAAAGCTAGATGCAATTCACTCAGAAGCAGGGGTATTTTCCTTCTGCCAGTACTGTATGCATGGGAAGGAATAATGCAAGTCACCCGTACATACTAAATCGTAAAACACTCGGTAACACTGACATGGAAAAGGATCTAGGAATTTTAATAAACAGCAAACTAAGGGCTCTTTCACACTTGCGTTCTTGTCTTCCGGCATAGAGTTCTGTCGTCGGGGCTCTATGCCGGAAGAATACTGATCAGGATTATCCTAATGCATTCTGAATGGACAGTCCGTCCTTCAGGATGCATCAGGATGTCTTCCGTTCCGGTACGGAACGTTTTTTGGCCGCAGCAAATAGCGCAGCATGCTGCGCTTTTTGCTCCGGCCAAAAATCCGGAACACTTGCCGCAAGGCCGGATCCGGAATGAATGCCCATTGAAAGGCATTCATCCGGATCCGGCCTTAAGCTAAACGTCGTTTCGGCGCATTGCCGGATGCGACGTTTAGCTTTTTCTCAATGGTTACCATGGCTGCCGGGACGCTAAAGTCCTGGCAGCCATGGTAAAGTGTAGTGGGGAGCGGTATACTTACCGTCCGTGCGGCTCCCGGGGCGCTCCAGAGTGACGTCAGGGCGCCCCAAGCGCATGGATCACGTGATCGCATGGATCACATGATCCATGCGCATGGGGCGCTCTGACGTCATTCTGGAGCGCCCCGGGAGCCGCACGGACTGTAAGTATACCGCTCCCCCACTCCCCGCTCCTACTATGGCAACCAGGACTTTAATAGCGTCCTGGGTGCCATAGTAACACTGAAAGCATTTTGAAGACGGATCCGTCTTCAAATGCTTTCAGTACACTTGCGTTATTCCGGATCCGGCGTGTAATTCCGGCAAGTGGAGTACACGCCGGATCCGGACAACGCAAGTGTGAAAGAGGCCTAAGCTGCAAAAACCAGTGTCAGGCAGCTGCTGCCAAGGCCAATAAGATAATGGGTTGCATCAGAAGGGGCATAGATGCCCGTGATAAGAACATAGTCCTACCACTTTACAAAGACAGACATAGCAGAGCTGGAGAAGTTCCAGAGGAGGGCAACTAAAGTAATAACTGGAATTGGTGGACTACAGTACCCTGAAAGATTATCAACATTAGGGTTATTCACTTTAGAAAAAAGATGACTGAGGGGAGATCTAATTACTATGTATAAATATATCAGGGGTCAGTACAGAGATCTATCCCATCATCTATTTATCCCCAGGACTGTGACAAGGGGACATCCTCTGCGTCTGGAGGAAAGAAGGTTTGTACACAAACATAGAAGAGGATTCTTTACGGTAAGAGCAGTGAGACTATGGAGCTCTCTGCCTGAGGAGGTGGTGATGGTGAGAACAATAAAGGAGTCCAAGAGGGGCCTGGATGTATTTCTGGAGTGTAATAATATTACAGGCTATAGCTACTAGAGAGGGGTCGCTGATCCAGGGAGTTATTCTGATTGCCTGATTGGAGTCGGGAAGGAATTTTTTTATTCCCCTAAATTGTCTTCTACCTCACAGTTTTTTTTTTTTTGCCTTCCTCTGGATCAACTTGCAGGACAAATGTCTTTTTTCTGCCTTATGTACTGTGTTACTATGTTACTTCCCTCTATGTTTGTTTTCCGCTCCGGAGCTCCAGGGATAAATCACTCTTAAAGACACACAGGAGGCTCCTGTAATGTTCAGAAGCAGTGTAGAAGCAGTTCTTTTATCAGGCTCACGATCTCAGCTACAACTAGGTAAGACCCCCTAGTGACCATGACTTTTTGTTTCAGGTGGATACAAGGAAATATTATAAATGAAGAGATCTATAAATTTGCTAGTTCCACCATTCTCTATTAAGTGAAATACAATTGTGTGAAAGTGCAGTGACTCTTACACTCTGTCCATAGGCTGAAGAGACACAGGGGCAGATTTATAACGAAGGGTATATTTAAAGTCAGTTTTGCATGAGCATTCATTCCCATCATACGTGTCAATTTGTGTCACATACTTACCTGTCCAGACTCCAGCGGCAGGTCTCCAACTTCAGCGTGACTGCGCCGGGAGAAGTGCTGCTAAGCCACGCCCCCTGGGTGACGCAACAGAATCCCTTGCAACAGGATGCAATGCTCTGTTTTGTCTCCACAGTGGGCGTGTGCTGTGGAGAGTCCGCCAGAAGTGACTATAAGAAGAATTCACTATAATGGGGAGTGGCCGGAGATCCCCATATCCCACATATGCCGAGAGACGGCGGGTCAAAATTTGCAGTGTGCCGCGGTATCTGTCCAGCCTCCTCTCTGCATATTTTCTGTGCTACAGAATGGGGCCAGGTGTACTTCTGCCAGCACATGTGTGCAAACGGTAGTATGGATAAGGCAGGCTGTTTCCCTGCCCGAACAGCCTGCCAGAAAAGCTTACCACCAGTGTGAAACTGGACTTAGATTTATCCTGCTCTTCATCAGCGCAGGGCGCACTATGAACGGTACAGGCAGTGCACTGAATGTAGGCAGGCTAATTATAGCTACTACATGGAAGATATTCTATATTGGACTATAGTATTCAGGTTACATTGCCGTGTTGACACTTTGCGATAAACAAGTGGGTTTTGGGTTGCAGTTTTGGCTTCGGTCTCTAAAAGGTTCGCCACCACTGCCGAATCACGTTGCTTTGGTGTCGTTGCTGCCATTAATCCTGATTTGCCTGCTCAAATACAAGGTTGTCAGGACTTGTCTCCCAATGATCTTCCTTCTGGTAGATTGTTTGTACCTCCAAACTTGCTACTTAAAGTGTTGGAGGAGTTTCATTGTTCTGTTCTGGCAGTTCATCCAAGGTATTGCAAGGACTAAACATCTGGTCACTTGGGCCTACTGGTGGGCTACTTGGTCAGGCAATGTGGATGCCTTTGTCTCTGTATGTCTTTGTATGTGATGTGTGTGCCAGGGCCAAGGTAACCAGGAGACATCCGGCGGTATGCCTTGTCCCTTGCCCATTCCACAGAGACCTTGGACCCCCATCTTCATTACGGACCTCTCGCCCTGCCGGATTAGGTCGGTTGTCTGGGTAGTTATAGATAGATTTTAGAAGATATGTCATCTGGTGTCTTAAAAGAAACTTCCTAATGCTAAGGAATTGGCTACCTTGTTCATGGACAACATCCTTGGATTGCATGGCATACCTGAGACCATTGTCTCGGATACAGGTGTCCAGTTTGTCTTGAGATTCTGGAGAGAGTTTAGCAGCAAACTCGGGGTCAAACTCTTCTTCTTATCTGTGTTTCATCCTGAGACAAATGCACAAACCGAAAAGGTCAACCAATTATTGGAGCAGTTTTTAAGATGTTTTGTCTCGGATGGCCAAAATGTGTGGAAAAGGTCTTTGCTTCTGGTGGAGTTCGCTATTAACACTCATGTCAGCTCCTCTAGTGGCATTTCTCCTTTTTATTGTAACTATGGTTTTACTTCGTGTTTTTCCTCTGTCTCTGGGCCCAGCTCTATAAATCCTGCTGTGGATGCTGTGCACAGTTTGGGCCCAGGCTCACAAGAGCCTGGAAGAAGCTCAAAGCTTCCAATGTGAACAGGCTAATAAAAAGCGGTCTGTAAGTACGAACTTTGTATTGGGTGATCTAGTGTGGCTTTCTCCGAAAAATCTACGTCTCAGAGTGCTATCTGGCAAGCTTGCGCCTAAGTTTATTGGACCATATAAAATTTTGTCTGTAATTAATCCAGTATCATTTCCTCTTCAGCTGCCTGCATCGTTCAGAAGTCCTTGCTTAAAAGATATGTTTTTCCTGCAATTGCTCCACCTAAACCGCCTGCTCCAATGGTTTTTCTGGATGAGAGAGAATTCTTGACTCACGGAAAGTTCAAGGTACTTACAGTACTTAAAGGAATTGTGTCACCAAACATGTCATCTGCCCGTTAAAACCAGATAGCAGCACACTCCTTTTTTTTTTATCTGATTTTATTTCCTGATTGCAGATTTTTTTATTCTATTTCCTGAACATGATTATGGGGGGCGGCCATCTTGCCCGAACTCTTCTTAACAGCATTTATGCAACATTAAAAAATATTGCTTTACGGCAGCCCCATGGTTGGATCCTGTCTTATCTATACACAGAGGTGATATCAATACAGGCAAGTTTAGTATGACACATAAGCAGGTAACTGCAGTAAAGTGATCTGTACAGACCAAGAAGTGGCCCCTATTATTAGACAGTGGCCAGAGCGAAAACTGCATTATTTTATGGTTTTTGTTTAAATATAGATAGTGACATGGAAGATTAGAAATGACTTTGTCAAAAATTCTTAAAAAATATGTTAATCATGAAATAGTGAATTTAAACAATATTGATTTAAACAATAGGTCATTTTCTGATGACACATGGTCCTGAGAAGGGAACATGGGTGTTGGCTCAGGACGTCCATGCTCCTCGCCTTATTAGGAGGTTCCATGCTAAATTTCCATCGATGCCTGCTCCCCAGGTCCGGTGGCCCCTTGTAGGGGAGGGCAATGTCACAAACTTACCTGTCCAGGCTCCAGTGGCGAGATCTCCAGCTTCACCGCGACTGTGCTGGGAGAGTCGTGCTGCAAAGCTACACCCCCTGGTGACGTGACAGAATCCCTTGCAACAGGATGCAATGCTCTGATCCTGAGACTCGGTGCTCTATGTAAACCCCTTCCTGGCCATACACCTTTGCCAGTGATAGTTTCAGACTGACTAGCTGTGCTTCTGGTTCTGTGTGCATGTGGATTGCTGATATTGTTATTGACCTCAGCTTGCCTTTGACCCACTCATGTTTTGGTACTGTGCTTCCCGTCTGGTCCTGACTTTGGCTTGGATTTATGACTACCCTCTGTCTTGCGATTTTGTACAGTTTTGTCCTTCTGGTTCTGCTGACCCTTTCAAGTACAACACCATCTCTTTGTTGTTCTGTCTCTGTGTGTGTCTGTCTTGCACTGTAGCAGAGTAGGGAATGTTGACCAGTTGCAGACTTGCCATCTAGGGCTTGCACTGCAAGTAGGCAGAGAAAGAGGGCAGGGTTCCAGTTAGGGCTCACTGTCCTCTTAATTTTGTGCAAATAACCTAAAAAAGTCACAAGGTTTGATGAAGATTGGGGGTCTGATTTAAGGTCTGATCTGAGGTGTGATGAAGCAGCTTGGGGGGTCTCATGAGGATTAGGGGTCTGATCTGAGGTCTGATCTGAGGGTCTGATCAGAGGTCTGATGAAGATTGCAGGTTTGATCTGAGGTCTTATGAAGATTGGGGTCTGATGAAGACTGGGGGTCTGATCTGAGGTCTGATTAAGATTGGGAGTCTGATCTGAGGCCTGATGATGTTTGTGGGGTCTGATCTGAGATCTAATGAAATTATTGTCCTCCGCTAAAATCCCGGTGTGTCTTATGGTGCATAAAATAAGGCATAATCCCCAAACTCACTTTCAACCCCCTGCCATAAACCAGCAAGCGGTCCATGTTCTGTATTCTTTTGCACCCCCTTTCCGACTCCTAAACTCAGAGAAACAATACTGCAGAATCCTAGATCCTTCCTTAGAATATAGGGCATGGGCCATTTACTGCGGAGGAGTGAAAGTGAGTTCAGGGATAATAATTACATTCTTGGAATCTGGGTCTCTTCACTTATGCATGCATTATAGTAGTTCAGGGGGATTTTCATGCTGGCAGATTCCCTTTAAAGATAAATACCAGTATAAATAAAAGGGTATGAATACTTTTGAAACTTTTATGTGTTGCTACAAAGCATCTGAAATAAAAAGGGAAGCCACTTCATTAAACAAGAGAGTATGTTTAGCTAACGATATTAATGATGATATTATGGATAATAGTTAATATTTCCCTTTACCCTAGAGTGGCAAGTCAATTGATCTTTGTACCCAATTACAATATCGCTTGTCTTTGATGTCACCAGGATCAACATACAACCCTCACATATAAGATATCAGACACCTTTACTCCAACACAATGGAATTTAAAGCATCAACCATTTAGTTACAACACACCACTCATGGTCTGACAGAATAGACAAGGTGTACATGTCTGAAGATGGGCATGTCTTTCGGAATGGGAGAGGGGAGTAAGACGGTGCGCGACACTTCTCCCCGAGGACAAAGGGATCAGGAATGATACTGTCGGGAGATTTGGGAGGCCCTCATACATATCAGGTAGTTGGCTGGTCCTGCCAAAAAGAAAGAAAAAACAAACAAAATTGTCCATCATCATCTTGGTTCCATAGATGCCAGAGGCAGATTTTACCAACACACAAACCACACCAAGTGCTTCTGGTCACAGAGATCAGGGGGGGCCCTTAATAGCCACAAGCAATTGGCTGAAAAAGAATTAACTTAAGGGGCAGGCGGAGGATCCTCCGGTGGGCCCAGGTTCTGATAACATAAAGGGCCCCAAAGATCCAGGAGAAAGAAAAAGCATTTGGAGCTGCCTTTAGAACCAATAACTTGCCAGTAGGGTCAATTTCTTTGACTCAAAATCTATTAGACTTTATTGATGATACAGGTCCTTCTAAAGAAATTAGCATATTGTGATAAAGTTCATTATTTTCTGTAATGTACTGATAAACATTAGACTTTCATATATTTTAGATTCATTACACACAACTGAAGTAGTTCAAGCCTTTTATTGTTTTAATATTGATGATTTTGGCATACAGCTCATGAAAACCCAAATTTCCTATCTAAAAAAATTAGCATATCATGAAAAGGTTCTGTAAACGAGCTATTAACCTAATCATCTGAATCAACTAATTAACTCTAAACACCTGCAAAAGATTCCTGAGGCTTTTAAAAACTCCCAGCCTGGTTCATTACTCAAAACCGCAATCATGGGTAAGACTGCCGACCTGACTGCTGTCCAGAAGGCCATCATTGACACCCTCAAGCAAGAGGGTAAGACACAGAAAGAAATTTCTGAATGAATAGGCTGTTCCCAGAGTGCTGTATCAAGGCACCTCAGTGGGAAGTCTGCGGGAAGGAAAAAGTGTGGCAGAAAACGCTGCACAACGAGAAGAGGTGACCGGACCCTGAGGAAGATTGTGGAGAAGGACCGATTCCAGAGCTTGGGGGACCTGCGAAAGCAGTGGACTGAGTCTGGAGTAGAAACATCCAGAGCCACCGTGTACAGGGGTGTGCAGGAAATGGGCTACAGGTGCCGCATTCCCCAGGTCATGCCACTTTTGAACCAGAAACAGCGGCAGAAGCGCCTGACCTGGGCTACAGAGAAGCAGCACTGGACTGTTGCTCAGTGGTCCAAAGTACTTTTTTCCGATGAAAGCAAATTTGCCCACAGTCAAGTACCCACAGTCAGTGATGGTCTGGGGTGCCATGTCAGCTGCTGGTGTTGGTCCACTGTGTTTTATCAAGGGCAGGGTCAATGCAGCTAGCTATCAGGAGATTTTGGAGCACTTCATGCTTCCATCCGCTGAAAAGCTTTATGGAGATGAAGATTTCATTTTTCAGCACGACCTGGCACCTGCTCACAGTGCCAAAACCACTGGTAAATGGTTTACTGACCATGGTATTACTGTGCTCAATTGGCCTGCCAACTCTCCTGACCTGAACCCCATAGAGAATCTGTGGGATATTGGGAAGAGAAAGTTGAGAGACGCAAGACCCAACACTCTGGATGAGCTTAAGGCCGCTATGGAAGCATCCTGGGCCTCCATAACACCTCAACAGTGCCACAGGCTGATTGCCTCCATGCCACGCCGCATTGAAGCAGTCATTTCTGCAAAAAGATTCCTGACCAAGTATTGAGTGCAGAACTGAACATAATTATTTGAAGGTTGACTTTTTTTGTATTAAAAACACTTTTCTTTTATTGGTCGGATGAAATATGCTAATTTTTTTAGATAGGAAATTTGGGTTTTCATGAGCTGTATGCCAAAATCATCAATATTAAAACAATAAAAGGCTTGAACTACTTCAGTTGTGTGTAATGAATCTAAAATATATGAAAGTCTAATGTTTATCAGTACATTACAGAAAATAATGAACTTTATCACAATATGCTAATCTATTTAGAAGGACCTGTATAGGGTTTGGACCTAAGAATAATTTCCTCTGCTGGGTCCGAGGAACCCCAGTCTGACCCTGCCTGAGAGTGGGGGTTAGTAGGCTGATGGGGAAGAGCTTAACACAGCAACATAACTTTGGTTGGAGTCCCAGAAATGTTAACTTTGCTTCTGGTAGTTGCATTATCTTTTGGGTTGTCCTCCTTCTCCATGAAGTGATAACAACCATTGCTGAATCCTTCCAAGGGTCTTTGGCACATCATAGCGACTCGCTATAGACCTTATAGGGAAATTTCTTGGTGCGCCGATGCCCAGGGGGCCTCTCGGGTTCATAATGATCTGCTCTCAGCATTAATTATATGTTAGGAGCATCAGGTACTTATGCACCTTGCCACAGTTGAACTGTGTGGTGAGGGTGGCAGTATTTTGTGCTGCACTGTCGTATTTGATTCTGCTGGGGCAGTATTATGTACTGCCCTACAGTATTGCAGACCCAGCCTACTACTTGGCCCTTCCTACTTGTGTTGCCCCATCTTTCAAACCAAGGGGGTGCACTCTTGTCCTGAGCCATGTACAGGGCCATTCTTTGCGCTTGCACGTTACTCACATGGGCTATGAAGTTGATATGACATCACCGGATTGACGTGATATGCAGGATACCAGGCTCTTCCTGCCCGCTGGCAGAGAGGATCATCCTTCCACCTACCTATCTCCTACTGTCTGTAGGTTGTCAAGAAGATGAAGAAGAGGGAGTGGAGTGATACAACGGCAGGATCAGCCTAAGAGATGCATAGTGATGTAGTATGCGCTGGAGCGAGATACGCCTACGGGTTAAGGACACCGTCTAGATGGCTCAGACGGTGTCCTTAATGCTCATCTTGCGGGTCAGTACTCTTATGGAAATACCAAATGTTTTTTGTAAAGTTTTACTACTTTTCAAAAATTAAAACATTTGTGTTGTAAAAAAAAAAGTCAAAATGTACTTTGTGTCGTCCTATTCCGACATCCATCTTTTTTTTCTACTGCCAGCTGTTTGGGGGATAATTTTTTTTCTGGCGAGCTATAGTTTATATAGAGACCACAAAAACAACGGTGCCGTCAATGGGATTTTTTGGGCGTTCACTGCATGTGATATATAAAATCTTTATTATTTTTGTAATTTATTTGATGTTTAAATATATTGTTTTAATATATTGGACATTTCAGAAATGGCAATACCAACTATGTTTGTCTTGATTCTCCCTGCAGCGCGGAAGGATGTGACACTGCAGTCCTCTCATAGGTTTGTTGCATCTCCAGCAGGCAATGACTAAAGTCTATGGCAGCCTCCTGCCTACCGCCCTTGTCACTATCCCTTTTCTCGCCACTTTTCAGAAGGAGGGAGAAAAGTCATATATTTCACCGCAAAAATGGCATACAACTAAATCTGCAACATAAATGGCGTAAATCACTTAATAAATGCTTTTAGCGTAAATTGCTGAAAAAGGAAGGATAACAAACTCATTTGATAAATAGCCCTCAAAGTTTTGCATTAGAGCTGTATAGAGAAAATAGTTGAAGATTGATTTTTTTTCATCAACTTTATTTGCTACATTTTAAATTTTAGATGCATTAGAGGGATTAAAAATGGTTGCAGATGTATTCATGCCCTAAAAAGCTCATCCAAAAGTGACCCTTTTACCATCAGATACTAAAAAGCCTATAGGACGCACGTCCCTCGTGAATCACTGGCTGTCAGTATTGATGATCGAGCATGCTCGGCCGAACACAAGTTCCGCTCGAGCATCTCGATGCTTGGCACATGGCGGTATTCGGCCGAATACCGCATGTGCTCCAGCGCAATACTCGAGTCTCTTCCCCGCACGTTTCTTGGCTGCTACGCAGCCAATAAACATGCAGGTAGGTACTGCCATCACTGTAATGCCGTAGCCATGTTGGCTGCTGGCATTAAAGTGATTGACTGGCCGGAATGCGTCATCGGGTGCTATATAGCACCCGATGACGCATGTTCGACTCATTCTTAGTCAGGGAGAGCTGTGCTGAGGAAGGGACAGTGATTTAAGAATATTTTACCACCAAAACTTTTCAGAGACCCAAAAGTCTTTCTAAGGACTATTGTGTGTGGCAGCAATATCTATTTTTAGCGCATCCTGCACTAAATAGCGAACAATAGTTAGGCCGCTGCAGACAGCGACATTAGCTGCGCCACATCTCCAGTGTAAAGTGTGCGCATCCAAAAAATATCTGTGACATCCAGTGTCCTTTTTCCGTAGACGGTGTCCACTACGGACAGTGACATTAGCTGCGCCACATCTGTGTAAAGTGTGTGCATCCAAAAAAGATCTGACATACAGTGTACTTTTTCAATATATGGTGTCCGCTTCTGACAGTGACATAACCAGTGCCACATCTGCAGTGTAACGTGTGCGCTGAAAAAATGTATCTGTTACATACAGTGTACTTTTTCTGTAGACGGTGTCCTCTGCAGACAGTAACTTTAGATGCGCCACATCTCATGTGTAAAGTGTGCACATCCCAAAAATATCTGACATCCAGTGTACTTTTTCCATAGACGGTGTCCGCTGCGGACAGTGACATTAGCTGCGCCACATCTCCAGTGTAAAGTGTGCGCATTCAAAAAATATCTGGGACATACAGTGTATTTTTTCCATAGACGATGTCCGCTTCTGACAGTGACATTACCAGGGCCACATCTGCAGTGTAACATGTGCGCTTCAAAAATGTATCTGTGACATACAGTGTGCTTTTTTGCGTAGACGCTGCAGACAGTGACATTACCGGTGGTACCTCTTCTGTATAACGTTTCCTCATCACAAATACCTGTGACATTCCCTGTAATTTTTTATTAGCCGCTGGTGACAGCATTGATATTATCTGCGGGATATCTCCTGTGTGACGTTTCCACATCCCAAATACCTTTTTAAATTTGTTTGCGCATACACTTCCAAATCCTACACTACTGTCCGTGTGACAGACTTTCAATCATATATAACATTTAATATGAAGAAGGCGAGCAGTAAGGGACGGGGCAGTGGCCGTGATGCTGATGGTGCACGCAGAGGCCGTGTCCCTGGGCGCTGTAAAACTGTGCCTGCTGCCAGAGCACAAGAAAAACAATCATCCACGATACCTAGCTTCATGTTCCAGTTTGCAGGGCAGCGCAGGACACCACTCTTGAAGTCAGACCAGGTGGTCAGTTGGATTGCAGCAGATAATGCTTCCAGTCGGTTAAGCACCACCCTATCTTCCACCAAGTCCAGTCTCAGTAGCCAAGAGTCTGCTCAACCCAATCCTCACCCTGATCCTCCTTCCTCCCACCATGGAGAGTCTGGGCAAACAAGTGATCCCACACTCCGATATTCCGAGGAGCTCTTTTCAGCGGCAATCTCCCTGTCACGGTAGGTAAGATAAGGGAAGGAAACAGAACATGACAAGGCAAACAAAACAACTGACTAGGCCCCAAATGCTAGGGAACAAAGGGGTAACCTCCTAGCAATCCCTAAAACACTTTCCCTAAGCTGCTATGCCCATGTGCATATCTCGATGGTAGATATGCACACACCAACGTACCTAAGGCTAAAACACACTGAACCAAACCCTCAGCTGTAGGGAAGAGGGAAAGAGACACCCAGCACCTTCAACAACCGAAGGAGCTAGCATCACCCTAGAGGCCTAGTAAAAACAGGCACAGAAGGAAAAAGGGAAAAGGACTTATCTACAGATGTGTTGGCGCAAACAGTCCACCAAACTTCCAGAGGCTCACACAAGGCAGAACTATAACCTGCAAAGGCTATAGGGAGAGGGAGGAATAAATAGTCTCACCAATTACCTAAAGAACAACACCTGGGAGGAGGTGGGATTCAATTCTAACCCACAAGAAAACTGTCAGATCAAGTCACGTGCAGCAACTCTGACAGATCTCCTCAGAACACCCACAGGGCAGGGGCGTAACAGTACCCCCCCCCCCCCCCTCTACGGGTAACCTCCGGACACCCAGGTCCAACTTTATCCGGGTGTGCCCTGTGAAAGGCATTGACAAGGCGGCTAGCATTAACATCGGTAGCCGGAACCCACATTCTTTCCTCGGGACCGTATCCCCTCCAATGCACCAGGTACTGAAGGGAACCCCGAAGAACACGTGAGTTGAGAATTCTAGAGATCTGAAACTCCAGATTACCATCAACCAAAACAGGAGGAGGAGGTAAAGGAGATGGTTCCGCAGGTTCCATATATTTCTTTAACATGGACCTGTGAAACACATTATGGATCTCCAGGCCTGCGGAAGTTCCAGACGAAACGCCACTGGATTGACAATGGCCGAGATTAAGGGCCAATAAATCTTGGACCCAATTTCCAAGAGGGTACCTTCAGCTTAATGTTTTTAGTGGACAACCACACCAAATCACCCAGACACAGGTCCGGACGAGTCATACGTCTCTTGTTAGCCATCTGTTTATATCTTTCACCCATTTTATTAAAATTAACTTGAATCTTCCACCAGATAGATGACAAAGAGGAAGAGAATCTCTCCTCTTTCGGTATCCCAGAATATTCGGTCCCAGAAAAAGTACCAAACTGAGGGTGGAAACCATATGCGCCCAAAAATGGTGACATCATTTGACTCCTGCCTACAGTTATTCAAGGCAAACTCAGCTAAAGACAAGAACGAGGACCACTCATTCTGATTCTCAGCGACAAAACACCTCAAATAGGTCTCCAGGTTTTGGTTAGTGCTCTCAGTTTGACCATTCGACTGAGGATGAAAAGCCGAAGATAAAGACAACTGAATACCCAGACGAGAACAAAATGCCCTCCAAAGCCTGGAAACAAATTGCGTCCCCCTATCAGACACCACATCAAATGGAATGCCATGTAATTTCACAATGTTATCAATAAAAACCTGAGCGAGAGTTTTCGCATTGGGCAAACCTGATAATGGTACAAAGTGAGCCATCTTGCTGAAGCGGTCCACTACCACCAAAATCACAGTTTTCCCAGAGGAAATCGACAAATCAGTAATGAAGTCCATGGACAAATGCGTCCAAGGACGAGATGGTATGGACAAAGGAAGAAGAGATCCTGATGGTCGAGTGTGAGCCACTTTCGTGCGTGCACAGGTCTCACAAGCTGCTACATAACCCTCAACACTTTTACGCAACCCTGGCCACCAGAATCTCCGGGAAATAAGATCTACAGTGGATCTACTTCCAGGATGTCCCGCAAGGACAGTATCGTGATGTTCTTTAAAACACCTTGTATCGCAGTTCAAAAGGAACAAACAACTTGCCTGGAGGACAAGAATCAGGTGCCTCCTCTTGAGCCTCCGACACTTCCGTCTCCAGCTCGGGGTAAAGAACAGAAACCACCACCCCATCAGCCAAAATCAGAGCGGGATCCTCCGAATCCCCCCTCCCCCAGGAGAAAGCTACGTGACAACGCATCCGCTTTGACGTTTTTATCCCAGGGCGATAGGTGATCACAAAATTGAACCTGGTAAAAAACAATGACCATCTAGCCTGCCTAGGATTTAAACGCTTTGCAGATTGCAGGTAAGCCAGATTGTTATGGTCAGTAAATACCGTAATCGGATTGGTAGCCCCTTCTAGCCAATGACGCCACTCTTCAAAGGTCAATTTGATGGCCAACAACTCTATTCCCAACATCATAATTTCTTTCGGCGGCTGAGAGTTTTTTGGGAAAAAAAGCACACTGGCGCCATTTGCTAGGAGAGGGACCCTGCGACAAGACTTCTCCAACTCCCACTTCTGACGTGTCAACCTCCACAATGAAGGGTTGAGACACATAGTAACATAGTACATAAGGCCGAAAAAATACATTTGTCCATCCAGTTCGGCCTGTCACCCTGCAAGTTGATCCAGAGGAAGGCAAAAAACCCCTGTGAGGGGAGCAGAAGCAAAACATTTCTTAATAGCAGAAAAAGCCTGTAATGCCTCATCCGACCAGACAGAGAAGTCAGCGCCCTTCCTAGTCATATCTGTCAAAGGTTTGACAATGGTGGAATTTTCTGTAGTAATTAGTAAATCCTAAAAACTGCATCAGGGCTTTCTGATTATCCGGCCGGTCCCATTCCAGTACCGCACAGACCTTTTCGGGATCCATAAGAAAACCGGAGGCAGAAAGCAAGTACCCCAAAAACGGTAGCACCTGAACCGCAAACACACATATTTTTCCAACTTAGCATACAATTTATTCTCCTGAAGGATCAATAACACTTGTCTCAAATGATCCTGATGAGTCTTCATATTGGGTGAGTAAATTAGTATGTCATCGAGGTAAATAACAACGAACCTCCCCACCAAATGATGAAAAATGTCATTGATAAAGCACTGAAAGACTGCTGGAGTATTTGTTAAACCAAAGGGCATGACTAGGTTCTCGAAGTGACCCTCGGGTGTTGAAGGTCGTTTTCCATTCATCTCCTTTCCTGATTCTGATGAGATTATAAGCTCCTCTTAAATCCAACTTAGAAAACACCTTGGCACCGACAATCTGATCAAATAGATCCGGAATCAAGGGAAGGGGATAAGGATCACGGACAGTAATGAGATTCAGTTCTCGGAAATCTAGACACAGTCTAAGGGATCCGTCCTTCTTCTTTACGAAAAAGAAGCCAGCGGCCATAGGAGACTTAGATGGTCTAATATGTCCCTTTGCCAAACTCTCGGCAATGTACTCCTGCATAGCTACTCTTTCGGGTTGAGAAAGATTATATAACCGAGATTTTGGCAATTTTGCTCTGGGGATAAGATTGACCGGACAATCATACTCTTGATGAGGGGGCAACTCCTGAGCTTTACCCTCCGAGAATACGTCCGAAAAATCTGAAAGAAACTGAGGCAACACCTTAGTGGACAGCCCCGAAATAGAGGCACTGTCACGGATGTGTAACGGATGGTGTTGCAGAAAACTAGAAGTCACAAATATAGATCCGACTGACTTGATCCCAAACTAAGGAACAAATGGGTGAGCCCTATAAAAGCCCTAGAGCTCTCCCTGACTGCTCAGCCCATGCAAAGATCTTTATGATAGAAAGTTGCATGTCCTCGTACCTAGACTGTGTGACACCTGAAAACCCTACAATAGTGAGGGGACGCGACCACCGGCTCCCTGCACTTAATACGGAGGGAGTCAGGGTCACCTAGAATCAAATATAAGTGGAGGTAGGACGCTAAAAAAAAAAAAAAAATGTTTATTAACTTATTTTGTTAGAATAAGGGGTCAATACTGAATCACAGCAGCCGCAGCAACATAAATCTACATACAATAGTGGGGCCTCACCTAGACCAACCGCACAGGCGGCACAACAGCCACTGTGTGGCGACCGGTGGATCCCACAATAAAACCCACCAACACTAAGGGGGCTAAGATACCACAGGTATAAGATGTTGAACCTTGGTACCTAGTACTAACAAGGTAAATGCCTGGTACGAAACCAGGTATCTTACCTAACAGTAAATGTCAGTGCGCAGACATTCACTGCACTAATATAGTACAGGTGCAGGATAAGGTGCAGGCAAACACACCTGTGATAGCCCTCCCCTGTCCTAGATGGTCTAAGCTCAGAGCTTAGACCATCTAGGACAGGGGAGGGCTATCACAGCTCCAGATATACCCAGCGGAGCTATCTGTGTTTGCCTGCACCTTATCCTGCACCTGTACTATATTAGTGCAGTGAATGTCTGCGCGCTGACATTCACTGTTAGGTAAGATACCTGGTTTCGTACCAGGCATTTACCTTGTTAGTACTAGGTACCCAGGTTCAACATCTTATACCTGTGGTATCTTAGCCCCTTAGTGTTGGTGGGTTTTATTGTGGGATCCACCGGTCGCCACACAGTGGCTGTTGTGCCGCCTGTGCGGTTGGTCTAGGTGAGGCCCCACTATTGTATGTAGATTTATGTTGCTGCGGCTGCAGTGATTCAGTATTGACCCCTTATTCTAACAAAATAAGTTAATAAACATTTATTATTTTGTTTTAGCGTCCTACCTCTACTTATATTTGTTCAATTGTGCATTAGGAGGCATACCCAATATACTTATTTCCAGAGTTTGTAGTTCCAGAGCGGTGATAGTACCCCTCCTTCTACGAGTGGACTCCGGACACTCAGAGCGCACCTTCTCAGGATGGGACCTATGGAAAGCCCTGATTAGACGAGTGGCCTTAATGTCCGCCACTGGGACCCACATCCTCTTCTCAGGACCATAACCCTCCCAATGAACGTGGTAATAGAGAGAACCGCGGATAATGCGAGAATCCACAATCCTAGAGACCTGAAATTCAAGATTACCATCAACCACAATAGGAGGAGGAGGCAAAGAGGAGGGTACAGTGGGTTGGACATAAGGTTTTAACAGGGACTTGTGAAAAACATTATGGATTTTCCAAGTCTGAGGAAGATCAAGACGAAAGGCAACGGGATTGATGACGGACAGAATCTTGTAAGGCCCAATAAACTTAGGACCCAACTTCCAGGAGGGAACCTTCAATTTGATATTCTTAGTAGACAACCACACCAGATCACCCACATTCAGGTCCGGACCAGGCACTCGTCTCTTATCCGCCACACGCTTATATCTCTCACTTATCCTCTTCAGATTACCCTGAATCTTTTGCCAAATAAATGACAAAGATGAGGAAAATCTCTCCTCATCAGGTAAACCAGAAGACCCCTCTCCCGAGAATGTCCCAAACTGCGGATGAAACCCATATGCACCAAAAAATGGTGACTTATCAGAGGACTCCTGGCGACGGTTATTTAAAGCAAACTCCGCAAGGGACAAAAAAGAACACCAATCCTCCTGATTCTCAGTCACAAAACAGCGCAGATATGTCTCCAGATTCTGATTGACGCGCTCTGTCTGGCCATTCGACTGCGGGTGAAAAGCAGAAGAGAACGACAACCGAACCCCCAAGCAAGAACAGAAGGCCTTCCAGAATCTGGAAACAAACTGCGTGCCCCTATCCGAGACTATGTCTGAAGGAATACCATGCAGTTTGACAATGTGATCAACAAATGCCTGCGCCAGCGTTTTAGCATTGGGTAACCCAGGAAAAGGAATAAAATGCGCCATTTTGCTAAAACGGTCTACTACTACCAAAATCACAGTCTTCCCCGAGGAACGAGGCAGGTCCGTAATGAAGTCCATGGACAGATGTGTCCAAGGACGGGAAGGAATGGGTAACGGGAGGAGAGGACCCGATGGCCGTGAATGAGGGACCTTGGCATGAGCGCAGGTCTCGCAGGCTGCCACAAAACCCTCAACCGTCCTACAAAGAGCTGGCCACCAGAATCTCCGGGCAATGAGATCCACAGTGGCTCTGCTCCCCGGGTGCCCAGCAAGGACAGTATCGTGATGCTCCTTAAAAACCTTGTGTCGTAAAGCGAGAGGCACAAACAACCTCCCAGGAGGACAAAGATCAGGAGCCTCTGCCTGGGCTGCCTGAACCTCTGCCTCCAAATCAGGGTAAAGAGCAGAGACGACCACCCCTTCAGCCAAAATGGGACCCGAGTCTTCAAAGTTCCCCCCTTCTGGAAAACAACGTGACAGGGCATCGGCCTTCACATTTTTAACCCCAGGGCGGAACGTGACAACAAAATTAAACCTGGAAAAGAATAAAGACCATCTGGCCTGTCTTGGGTTCAGACGCTTGGCTGACTCCAAGTAGGCCAAATTCTTATGGTCAGTAAACACGGTAATAGTGTGTCTGGCTCCCTCTAGCCAATGGCGCCATTCCTCAAAAGCTAATTTGATGGCCAACAACTCCCTATCTCCCACATCGTAATTTCTCTCTGCGGAGGAGAGTTTCTTTGAGAAAAAGGCACACGGTCGCCATTTGGCAGGAGAGGGACCCTGAGACAAGACCGCACCCACACCCACCTCAAAAGCGTCCACCTCAACAATGAAAGGTAGAGAGACATCAGGTTGTACCAAGATGGGAGCGGAAGCAAAACTCTCTTTGATACTAGAAAAGGCCTTACGTGCATCTACCGACCAGGAGGAAAAATCTACCTCCTTTTTAGTCATATCAGTGAGTGGCTTAACAACAGAGGAATAATTCAAAATGAACTTCCTGTAATAATTGGCAAAACCCAAAAAGCGCATCAGCTCCTTCTGATTCTCAGGAAGCTCCCAATCAAGCACAGTGCGGACCTTCTCAGGGTCCATGCGAAAACCAGAAGCGGAGAGAAAAAAAAACAGAAATTGAATTTCTGGAACCGCAAACACACATTTTTCCAATTTAGCGTACAATTTATTCTCCCGCAGAATGAGCAAGACCTCACGTAGGTGGTCCCTATGAGTTTTGAAATCAGGAGAAAAAATCAAAATGTCATCTAGATACACCAGTACAAATTTCCCCATTACATGATAAAAAAAATGCTGTTCACAAAATGTTGGAAGACGGCTGGAGCATTCATCAAACCAAAGGGCATAACCAAATTCTCAAAATGGCCCTCAGGAGTATTGAAGGACGTCTTCCATTCATCCCCGACCCTGACCAGGTTGTATGCCCCTCTCAAATCTAACTTAAAAAAAACTTTAGCCCCAACAATCTGGTTAAACAGGTCCGGGATCAGAGGAAGCGGATAAGGGTCACAAATTGTGATATTGTTCAGCTCCCTGAAATCCAGACATGGTCTTAAAGAACCATCTTTTTTCTTAACAAAAAAAAAAAAAAAGGCAACAGGTGACTTCGAGGGTCGGATGTGTCCCTTTCTCAGGCTCTCAGAGATATATGTACGCATAGCGACCCTTTCAGGTTGGGAGACATTGTATAAACGAGATTTAGGCAGCTTGGCGCCTGGGATGAGATTAATAGGGCAATCGTACTCCCGGTGAGGGGGCAGCTCCTGAACACCACTCTCAGAAAACACATCCGAAAATTCAGAGAGAAAAGATGGTAGAGTCTTGGTAGAAACCTCTGAAAGAGACGCCGAGAGGCAATTCTCTCTGGAAAAGTCACTCCAATCATTTATTTGCCTTGCTTGCCAATCAATGATGGGGTTATGTTTAGTGAGCCAGGGTAGCCCCAACACTAGAGGAATAGGTAATCCGCTTAGGACGAAACATGAGACATCCTCAACATGAGCATCACCCACAGTCAAACGGATATTGTGAACTATGCCCTTTAACGATTTTTGAGAAAGTGGAGCGGAATCGATAGCAAAAACAGGTATATCTTTTCCCAAAGTGCATACCTGGAAACCATGTGTTATAGCAAATTGATTATCAATGAGATTGACAGCTGCTCCACTATCTACAAAAATCTCACAAAAAAATGTTCTTGCTCTTTAGCGCCACCCTGGCAGGTAGGACAAAACAGGAACTACAAGCAAACGGAAAAGCTTCAATTTCCGCATCAACCTTGCCAATGGTAACAGATGGAAAGTTTTTAGAGGATTTTTTTCTTTTAGTTTCTTTATTACCCTCAAAATTCTCCCTGAATCTTCTAGAGGGGCAAACATTTGCCAAATGATTTATGCCTCCACAACAGAAATAAACCCTGCCCTGAGAGCTTCTACTATCAGAGGCAAGCAAACCCATCTGCATGGTCTCCTGCTCAGAGGGGATTGAGAGAGACTGAGACCCCTGCGCACTGAATGAGACCGCCCCACTATCCTTAGACTGAATATGACAGGAAGGAGTGATCTCTCCTCTCTCTCTAAGACGCCTGTCAATACGAACAGCCTGAGACATGGCAGACTGCAAGGAGGCAGGTCTCTCATGAAAGGCAAATGCATCTTTCAATCCCTCCGAAAGACCATAGCAAAATTGACTTCGGAGTGCAGCATCATTCCAAACAATATCAGCTACCCAACTCCGAAATTCTGAACAGTATATCTCAGCAGACTGTCTACTCTGGCATAAAATACGCAGTTTAGATTCAGCCAGAGCAATACAATCCGGGTCATCATATATCTGACCCTGGGCTTCAAAAAACTCATCCACCGATCGGAGGGGCCGTGCCCCCACCGGCAGCAAAAAGGCCCAAGACTGAGCGTTATCCCTGAGCAGCGAGATGATGATCCCCACCCTCTGCTCCTCATCACCAGAGGAATGGGGAAGTAGGCGAAAATGGAGTTTGCAAGCCTCTCTAAAACGAACAAAATTCTCACTACCCCCGGAGAACGTATCCGGGAGCGAGATCTTAGGCTCAGAACAAACTCCATGAACGCAAGCTGAACCGGTCACCTGAAACTGAGATACAGTTTTACGGAGATCTGCTACCTCCAATGAAAGACCCTGCATGCGTTCAGTCAAAAGTGAAACCGGATCCATGCTTAAGACAGTTTTGGCGGTTTATAATGTCACGGATGTGTCACGGATGGTGTTGCAGAAAACTAGAAGTCACAAATATAGATCCGACTGACTTGATCCCAAACTAAGGAACAAATGGGTGAGCCCTATAAAAGCCCTAGAGCTCTCCCTGACTGCTCAGCCCATGCAAAGATCTTTATGATAGAAAGTTGCATGTCCTCGTACCTAGACTGTGTGACACCTGAAAACCCTACAATAGTGGGGGGACACAACCACCGGCTCCCTGCACTTAATACGGAGGGAGTCAGGGTCACCTAGAATCAAGCCAACAGGAAAACACAAATAAAGGAAAAGACTTATCTGAGGAACCAGCAATTGCAGCATCTAGCAGTGAGCACAATCCAGGAAGTTGTATAAACCGCAAAGTGATGTAGTATGGGAGGGGATATAAAGGGATGCAATCAGTGCAACTAGATGACAGCTGAGAGAGGGAAACGAGATGACAAAACAAAACCAAAACAAAAGAACCTCAAGCAAGAGGTACTGAAGAACGTCTGTCAGAGCTTCTCAGATATCTGGCGGTGACAGGCACTAAGACAGTTGTTCATACAAAATTCACTCCAATTACTGATTTGTCTTGTTTGCCAGTCAATGGTAGGGTTATGTTTTATCAACCATGGTAAACCCAGAACCATCGGTGCAGATAAACCTTTCATAACAAAGCAAGAAATGAACTCAACATGAGAATCACCCACCCTCAAATGAATATCATGAACAATATGAGTTAGACATCTTTGCGAGAGGGGGGCGGAATCTATAGCAAACACTGGTATCTCTTTGCCTAATGTGCTAGTTTTAATACCATGACTCTGAAGAAATTTAAAATCAAAAGGATTAACCTCTGTGCCACTGTCAACAAATACCTTTAACTTAAAATTTCCACAGTCTAACGCCACCATGGCAGGCAGGAAGAATCAGGTACTGCAGTTAGGATACGAATATGTCTGCTCTGACTCCCCATTCACACTACCAAGAGTAAGGGAGTTATTTTTTTCCTTTGAAGGAATCCCCTATTTGTTTTTCATTACCACTTCGAGGTTTAATAAAAGGGCACACATATACGAAATGACCTTCTTTACCACAGATGTAACACAGTCTATTCAGCTTCCTAAAATTCCTATTACCAGAGCAAGAAGTAACCTGACCCAAGTCCTCTCCAGCCCCTAATTCAAGTGTCATAGTACCCCGAGGGACAGGAGGGACTGATTCTCCACCAGACAGAACCCCCTGCCCGAGGGGAACCTTTTACCTATTAATCCGTACGGCCAAAGACATGGCCGCCTCCAAAGAATCAGGTTTTTCATGAAATGCAAGGGCATCTCTCAGATAGCCCCTGACAGAACTGACTACAGAGTGCAAGATCATTCCACTCCGAGTCAGTCGTCCATCTTCTAAATTCAGCACAATACGACTCAGCAGTACGTTCTCCCTGGCACAAGCTGCGCAACTTAGATTCAGCCATAGAGACCCAGTCTGGGTCATCATAAATCATGCCCAGGGCTCCGAAAAATTAATCCACCGACCGGAGGGACTGTGAACCGGTCGGCAGTGAAAAAGCCTAAGACTAAGCGTCACCTTTTAGCAGAGAAATAATAATCCCTACTCTTTGGTTTTCGTCTCCAGATGAAATCGGACGCAGACGAAAATACAATTTCCAGGACTCCCTGAACAGAACAAAGTTATCACTTCCCCCGGAGAGCAACCTTAGGTTCCAGGCAGACCTGGTTTCCCCCGGCGGCGCCAGACGCCTAAGTACTCTGACACCGTGCAACCGAATTGCGGAGGTCAGCTACCTCCAAAGACAATCCCTGCATGCGATCAACCAAAGCATTAATAGTTTCCATTTTGCAAACAGCAAGGGAAAAAATTACGGTTCCACGGGTTATAATGTCACGGTAGGTAAGATAAGGGAAGGAAACAGAACACGACAAGGCAAACAAAACAACTGACTAGGCCCCAAATGCTAGGGAACAAAGGGGTAACCTCCTAGCAATCTCTAAAACACTGCAGGTTAGCTGCTATGCCCATGTGCATATCTCGATGGTAGATATGCACATGCCCATGTACCTAAGACTAAAACACACTAAACCAAACCCTCAGCTGTAGAGAAGGGGGAATGAGACATCCAGCTCCTTCAACAACCGAAGGAGCTAGCGTCACCCTAGAGGCCTAGTAAAAACAGACACAGAAGGAAAAAGGGAAAAGGACTTATCTAGAGATGTGTTGGAGCAGACGATCCACCAAACTTTCAGAGGCTCACACAAGGCAGAACTATAGCCCGCAATGCTAAAGGGAGAGGGAGGAATAAATAGCCTCACCAATTACCTACAGAACAACACCTGGGAGGAGATGGGATTTAGTTCTAACCCACAACAGCAACATTGACAGATCTCCTCAGAACACCCACAGGGCAGGGCATGACACTCCCTTGCCAAGGGGTAGGTGTTCCGCAGTCTGGCGCTTTTTTGAGGAAAGTGTGGACGACAAAAGAATTGTAATTTGCAACGTGTGCCATACAAAAATGAGCAGGGTCGTGAATACTAGCAACCTCACCACCACCAGCATGATTTGCCACGTGGCATCATAGCACAATAAAAGGTGCTTGCAAAGTCTTGCCTGTTGGTACTCTGGCACACATGGCTGACTTCATGTTAGGCTGCCTTTCCAGCGACCCGCGCGTTATATGCATTTTAGACAAGACGGATTCCTGGTTATTCACCCTTCTCGACCCCCGCTACAAAGATAACTTCTCATCTCTCATTCCTCTGGTGGAGAGGATGAGCAAAACGGTGCAATACCAGAAGATCCTTGTTGAAAAATTGCTCTAAAAATTTCCATCTGACAACGCTGGCGGCGGAGTCCCTAGTTCCTTGGCCAACCGAGGAGGGGAGACAAGGGGAACACATAGCAGTTCCAACAGAGACAGGGCAACACTCTCCAAAGCCTGGGACAGTTTCATGACACCCCGCCACCTGCAGCAGCGCTTGAAATTGCCAGCTCACCGGCTATCGTGCGACGTGAGCATGCGCTGGAACTCGGCGTTCCACATGTTGGCCAGGCTTTGTGAGCAGCAGAGGGCAGTAGTGGAATACCAGCTGCAACATTGTCGTCGCCTTTCCAGTCAGCTTCCGCTATTCACAAGCGAGTGGGCATGGAAGTCTGACCTCTGTGAAGTTTTAAGAAACTTTGAAGAATCAAAACAGATGGTGAGCGGCAATAACGCCATTATCAGCGTAACTCTCCCACTTCTATGTCTACTCAAACGCTCGCTGCTCACAATTAAGGACGACGCTTTGCATGTGGAAGAGGTGGAAATGGGGGAAAACATTACACAGGGTGATAGCCAGACCACCCTCATTTCGTCTTCTCAACGCGAATTGGACGATGAAGAGGAGCAGGAGACGGTTGCCTCCGCTACAGAACGTAGTACCCGTGGATGTTTAATTCCATCTGTTCAACGTGGGTGGGCAGAAGAGGAGGAAGAGGATGAGGAGATTGAGAGTGATACTCCTGATGACGTCAGCGAAGTCTTGCCTGTTGGTACTCTGGCACACATGGCTGACTTCATGTTAGGCTGCCTTTCCAGTGACCCGCGCGTTATACCCATTTTAGACAAGATGGATTACTGGTTGTTCACCCTTTTTGACCCCCGCTACAAAGAGAACTTCTCATCTCTCATTCCTCTGGTGTAGAGGACGAGCAAAATGGTGCAATACCAGAAGATTCTTGTTGAAAAATTGCTCCAAAAATTTCCATCTGACAAAGCTGGCGGCAGAGTCCGTAGTTCCTTGGCCAACCGAGGAGGGGAGACAAGGGGAACACACAGCAGTTCCAACAGAGGCAGGGCAACACTATCCAAGTCCTGGGACAGTTTCATGACACCTCTCCAGCACCCTCACCCTGATGCGTGGCCTAGTGTCAGAAGGAGGGAAAATTTTTGGAAGATGGTGAATGAGTACGTAGCAGACCGTGTCAGCGTCCTTAATGATCCCTCAGTGCCTCACAACTACTGGGTGTCCAAGCTGGACACGTGGCACGAACTGGCGCTCTGCGACTTGAAGGTGCTGGCCTGCCCTGCCGCCAGCGTTTTGTCAGAGCGGGTATTTAGTGCTGCTGGTGGCATTATAACAGATAAGCGTATCCGCCTGTCAACTGAAAATGCTGACAGGTTGACTCTTATAAAAATGAACAAGGCCTGGATTGACCATGACTTCTCGACTCTACCAGAGGAAAGCTGATGAACATAAAGGCACTTTAAATGTGTTGTTTATAATGTACTTAATACACTGTATTCCCATGCACCCCTTCCACCACAATAAAGGGTATATGGTTGAATCTTCCTTTTCTCATCCTCCTCCTCTTCTATCATATCAACATGCTTATTCGTCGCATATAATGCCCTCGCATATAATGTTTTACAGGGTCAGCTCACCAGCAGGCCCTCGCATATAATTTTTTAGAGGGTCAGCTCACCAGCAGGTCCTCACCTTCAATGTTTTACAGGGTCAGCTCACCAGCAGGCCCTCGGATATAATTTTTTAGAGGGTCATCTCACCAGCAGGCCTTCACCTACAAGTCCAGTCTCACTATCCAAGAGTCTGGTCAACACAATCCTCACTGCCGGGGGTCTCTTAACTAGTTATTACGGAGGAGTCTCGTTCGTTATCGGAATTAATCAGACAAATTGCTCCACCAACTAAGAACCTCCATGCACCACCAACCGGGTGAGGTTTTCCGTGTTAAGTGAAATTAAGCCTAGGCTCCACTCCTGGTGGTTCCCTTCTGTCAATTCCTTTAAGTTTCAGCTTTGCAACCATACTCCCCCCGCAACCCAAAGACTATGCTTTCCCGGAAGCTGCTCGGCGAGTCATGGGAATATGGTCGGAACCAAGACGGTATCTGATCGTCTTCGAACCTCTGACTTTCGTTTTTGATTAATGAAAACATTCTTGGCAAATGCTTTCGCTTTGGTTCGTCTTGCGCCAAGAATTTCACCTCTAGCGGCGCAATACGTATGCCCCTGGCCGTCACTCTTAATCATGCCCCCAGTTCCGAAAACCAACAAAATAGAACCGGTGTCCTATTCCATTATTACTAGCTGAAGTATTCAGACGACACGGCCTGCTTTGAACACTGTAAATTCTTTCAATGGTCAGCTAAGCAGCAGGCGCTCTCCCATAATTTTTTAAATGGTCAGCTCAGCAGCAGGCCCTCAACCATAATTTTTTCGATGGTCAGCTCAGCAGCAGACCCTCACCCATAATGTTTTATAGGGCCAGCTCAGCAGCAGGCCCTCGCCCCTAATGTTTTAGATGGGCAGATCAGCAGGCCCTTGTTCCAAATGTTTTAGAGGGTCACCCGCAGGCCTTCAATCATAATTTTTCAAGGGTGTGTTTGATGCCCTCCTTTATGTGTAACAAAGGGAGTATTGTAGTGCCGGTTCCTTGTAACTTTTGGCAGCCCTTTCCCTTAGTGCATAGGCTTTATGAGTGTAGGAGTCCCACTACCTGAACAATTGTACCACAATGTGAATGAGGCCCTCCTTTATGTGATATACAGGTTGTATCGGAGTGCTTCTTCCTTGTAATTTTTGGCAGCACTTGCACTTTATATACAAGTAAATATACAGGAAAGAATGTTTCCTAACAATTTTTCCTCTAAAATAGTTTTGTGTGTATTATTGTCAGTCTGTAAAATTGGCGTACTACTCGGACAACATCGTTCCCAGCAGCGACCTGGGAGTCCAAGATGCATCCAGACATCCTCCCCATGCTGTTTCCGAACCATTTCGGTGGTGTTTCCATCATTTTCTGACCTTTTCCTATGAACCAGGCACCCTCCCCTCTTCAGAGCAGGGGGTGCCTGGTTTAATGCTCGGGTTCTCCCATTGACTTTGATTATACTCGGGTGCTCGGTAGAGCACCCGAGCATCCCGATGTGTTCTGCTCGAGCACCCGAGCACTTTGGTGCTCAATCAACACTAGTGATGAGCGGCAGGGTCAATATTCAAATTCGCAATATTTTGCAAATATTTGGTAGAATATTCGTCATATATTCACGAATCCGCAAATTCGAGAATTTTTTCTTGATCTCGAAAAATCGGCAATGTAATATTCGCGTAATGCACGCAAAATACAGGTGCGGGTCACTTTTGCTACATTTTTCAAGCTGCTAGAAGTTTCCTGAGACTGGAGAAAATGGTTGGCACAGCAGAACACCACAATAGCTTTATATGCAGATAGAGTGCTCCAATATATTCGCAATACGTGCAACTTCACATTTTAACAGGTCTAACTACATATTACTGATTGGTGCACTAAGTATTGTTGTGAACTTGTGACATCACAGCACTATGTCTGTAGCATGTATGTATGGACAGCTACACTATATCACTATCTAACCTGCACTAACTATCTGTATTATATATATAAGCTAACTAACTAACGTAATGACACAGGAAAGCAGAGAGCACAGCAATGTCACTGCTCTCTCTCTCAGATCTGCAAAATGCTGCATACAAGGGCTGCTGGGGAGGTTCTTATATAGTAAGGGGCAGGCAACGTTCCTATTGGTTGCTAGGGATGTTGCTAAGCTCAGACAAAGACATTGCAGCCTTCTCATTGGCCCACAAGCCTAGAAGGGAGGTTACTGATGAAAAAAAAATCTAGAATATTCGAAATTGCGAATATATATCACTGTATTCAAAATATTCGTGAATTCTCGAAGTGCTGATATTCGCGATTAATATTCGCTATTCGAATATTCGCACACTAGCTGTCAGTTCTTACCACGTCAATTGTTTTCCTTTGCAGCCTTCAGCCCCCTCGTCCATATTACATATTGGAGGAAATTCAGGAGCGTCTCAGCAGCAGACTGTGCATTGCCTTATTACAGCTCCTTGTACAATTTCCTGCAATAAACTTTCTTCATCCTTTATCAATTAGACACCTTTGGACCATTTCTTCTGTCTGTACAGCAGCTATCTAAACTTCCTAGCTCATGCTTACCGTCACTGTTACCTGAAATACTAAGATAAAGCAATAGTCATCTGATAAGGGTATTCCAAGCTGTTTGTTAAATTTCTCTTCTTCCTCGTTTCATTCACTAATTACCCTTGTCCCTTGTACACACTCGGGATTATTATTTTCTTTAAAGGGATTCTGTCACCTCCCCTAACCCAAAAAACGATTTTAAAGCAGCCATGCAGCACAGCTTACCTTGATTAGGCTGTGCTCTTTTATCTTGTAATCCGTCCAGCAGTTTCTGCAAAAAACGACTTTTATTGATATGCAAATGAGCCCTGAATGTGCCCAGAGGGGCGTTTTGTTCCCCTTAGAGAGCCCAGTACCGCCCCTCTTACAGTGCCCAGCCCGCCTTCCTTGCATTGTCTATCCGCCCCCAGCCTGCCACAGCCTCTCCTCCCTCTCCTCCCCCTCCCTCACGCCGAACGAACTCTCGCACAGGCGCAGTACCCACTGAGGGCTGCGCCTGTGCGATCAGCAGGAGACTGAGGGCAGGAGCTTCATCCTCGTCACTGGGCATGCGCCGAGCCCAGTGTCGTCCGATGCTCGCTCTTCCCTGCTGACTGAGGGAAGAGCGAGCATCGGACGTCACTGGGCTCGGCGCATGCCCAGTGACGAGGATGAAGCTCCTGCCCTCAGTCTCCTGCTGATCGCACAGGCGCAGCCCTCAGTGGGTACTGCGCCTGTGCGAGAGTTCGTTCGGCGTGAGGGAGGGGGAGGAGAGGCTGTGGCAGGCTGGGGGCGGTTAGACAGTGCAAGGAAGGTGGGCTGGGCACTGTAAGAGGGGCGGTACTGGGCTCTCTAAGGGGAACAAAACGCCCCTCTGGGCACATTCAGGACTCATTTGCATATCAATAAAAGTCGTTTTTTGCAGAAACTGCTGGACGGATTACAAGATAAAAGAGCACAGCCTAATCCAGGTAAGCTGTGCTTCATGGCTGCTTTAAAATCGTTTTTTGGGTTAGGGGAGGTGACAGAATCCCTTTAAGGCCCATTCACACGACCGTATTTCAATGGGTCCGCAAAAGATGCGGGCCGCACACCGTGTGTGGCCCGCATCCGTACTTCTGTTCTGCGGACCAGCAAAAAAGATAGAGCATGTCCTATTCTTGTCCGCAATTGTGGACAAGAATAGACACTTCTATCATAGGGCTGGTGCATAAAGCAGAAAGCACGCAGCCGGCATCCATATTTTGTGGATCCGCAATTTGCGGACTGTATTTTTCCCTCCATAAGACGCACCTAGGAGTTAGAGGAAGAAAATAAGAAAAAAAAAATTCACCAGACCGCAGCTCAAACCCCCAATCCTCTTTAGACCACAGATCAGACCTCCAATCTTCATCATACCTTAAAGGGCTTCTGTCAACCCCCAAAACTCATTTTTCATTTTTGGGCATATTACAATCCTTATTGGACGACTATTCCCTATATTGGGCTCTTACCTTGTTCTGTGGCTTGGTTTCACTAAAAATCGTGCTTTTAAAATATGCAAATGAGTTCACTACCAGCAAGTAGGGCGTCTACTTGCTGGTAGCCGCCGCATCCTCCTTTTAAAAAAACGCCCCCTCCTCCAGTTGATTGACAGGGCCAGGGAGCGCTCTCCTCCTCTGGCTGGCCCTGTCAGCATTTCAAATCCCGCGCCTGCACCTTACATGTCTTCATTCAGCGCAGGCGCTCTGAGAGTAGGACGCTCGCTTCCTCAGCACTTCCTCAGTGTGCCTGCGCCGATGACGTCACCTCTAAACCCGAAAGAGAAGACGTCATCGGCGCAGGTGCACTGAGGAAGTGCTGAGGAAGCGAGCGTCCTTCTCTCAGAGCGCCTGCGCCGAATGAAGACACGTAAGGTGCAGGCTCGGGATTTGAAATGCTGACAGGGCCAGCCGGAGGAGGAGAGCGCACGCTGGCCCTGTCAATCAACTGGAGGAGGGGGCGTTTTTTTTAAAAGGAGGATGCGGCGGCTACCAGCAAGTAGACGCCCTACTTGCTGGTAGTGAAGTCATTTGCATATTTTAAAAGCATGATTTTTAGTTAAACCAATCCACAGAACAAGGGAATAGTCGTCCAATAAGGATTTTAATATGCCCAAAAATGAAAAATGAGTTTTGGGCGGTGACAGAAGCCCTTTAAATCAGACCCCCAATCTTTATCAGACCTCAGGTCAGACCCCCATTCCTCATCAGACCCCAGATCAGACCTCCAACCTTCATCAGACCTCAGATCAGACCCTGAATCCTTATTAGACCTCAGATCAGACCTCCAATTTTCATCAAACCTCAGATCAGACCCCCAACCTTCATCAGACCTCAGGTCAGACCCCCATTCCTCATTAGACCTCAGATCAGACCTCCAATCTTCATCAGATCACAGATCAGACCTCCAATCTTCATCAGACCTCAGATCAGACCTCCAATCTTCATCAGACCTCAGATCAGACCCCCAATTCTTGTTAGACCCCAGATCAGACCCCCATTCCTCATTCGACCTCAGATCAGACCCCATATCAGACCGTGATTCCTCATTAGAACTCAGATAAGACCCCATCAGTCATAAAATAAATAAACTAACCTCTCCAGCTCTAAACCGTGCCGCCACTCTGCAGTTCCAACAGCTCCTCTTGCACTCACCACTCCCTGGTCTTCTCTGGGCCAGCGCTGCAGTGTGACAGGTCATAGTGTGTGCGCTACGTCCCGACATTGTACGCGATTAGGACAGTGCAGAACGGCACCCTGGGGAGCCCACAAGACGTAATGCCATTTCCCCCCCACTTTTGGGAGAAAAAAGGGATCTATTTATCTGATACAGAGCTCCTAACCCCCTGCTTATACATAATAAATATAAAACATAATATTCTGGTTCACTACAGCTGCCACTAGATGGAGCTTAGGAGCTTACTGCATACTGTGTTATTAAAGGGGTTGTCTAGGATTTTTTCTTGTTTTTAAATCCCATCCCCACTTGGCGAGACCCGTGAAGACAGCTATCTCCCCACTGCTCGGTTCCACCTCACAGGTTGTCTACACTGCACTTCCAACCCCCCAACTTCTGCATGGATGGGGTCATGCGTGCCACTGCAGCCAGTGACTGGCCTCAGCATTGGCATGTCCTTAAGTGGCATGTGACCCAGGAGTTACATGTCACTACTGAGACCAGTCATTGGCTGCTGTGGCACACCTGACCCCATCCATGAGTACATTGTACTGATTAGTCTTTATTTATATAAAGCTGGAAACCCCCTTTCAGGATGCGTCCATAGGGGGTCTATATGCCCTGATCTTCTGCCAAAACTGTCGGTGTAAAATCTGCAACGGTATACAGTAGCTGAAAAGTGGATGAAAACGAAATCTCATCCAGATGCTGCGTAAAAAATCTGCATGGAATCCACCCGGAGATTGACATGTGGTTGGGATTTCATGCATTGGGTGAAATCTGCGGCAAAATCCACAACAAAATCTGAATGTAACTCATGCACATATTACCACTAATGTATATATTTTCTGTGTAAAAGGCAGATAACAGTTAGTAGACTGCAATTATCAGCCATTAGGTGGGGCTGTATACCTCACCCCATAAGGAGGAGGAGTCTGAACAGTTTACAGACAGACAGGGTGTGTAGAAATGTTTTATCACCTACACAGCTCAAAGAGCAGCCACACAGAGAGCAATTTTAATTATTTATTTCCTTTATTGGATATCCAAAAACATTGAATGGTATATCAATTAAAACATATACAAAAACAGCACATAATGGGAACACTGCGGTGTTACAAATAATTTGTATAAAAACAGAGTAAGCTCCAAACCAATAAGGGACTAGCATCCCCCCATACACAAATATAGAGCAGTATCCGCCTAGTGGGGCACATATAGTAGTAATAGCACCCAACACATGCATACATAAACACTCCAAACATTTAAAGGAGTGTGAGCCTGGGTGCAGCCAACACTAGGCAGGGACTGCAAAAGGAACGGGGGAAAGAAATCACAATTTAAAGTGCAAGTGCAATTTGTACCTACTGACCCTGGTCTGAAGCAGCCGCCCGACGATCGTTTCGCTGAATTGCTTCCTCTTGGGGCATACTGAACTCCTCCATACTGACCTCCTATATACCCCTGATATCTAGGTTCAACCAATCCGAACACATCTACTCAGCTTTACCTAATTGAGCCGATCAGCTGCTCCTTGCATCGGGGGGCGTGCCCAGTCAGTGCCCAGCCAATAGTCAGTCATGTTCCGTCGCGTCATCGGTCACCTGATCTCAAAGTATTGGCACTGCCCACCTACCTCTCCGGACCCTAGCGCCGCATCGTTCAATCCTATGCATCAGCCATTACTACTCCTCCCCTTCTATTACCCCTCCACATCGCTCTCCGTCATCATGTATTGGGTCATGGACGGCACTCAGACGATCGCATACCAACATGCGATCCGCATCATGACTCGGTCACACAGGGCAGCGGCGCCAGAGAGTGACGTCACGCCCTATACTCACGTCACACTTCCATGGCATCCTCATTTCCTAGCAACCGAGTCACGAGGCGGGTCACATGATCGGACCAGCGACATCCTCAATCCTCCACAACCACCTAGCTTGTTATTATCGCTCTTTGCTGTACATGAATGACCTATATAGATGGAACATATATCTCTACAGTTACTATAGGTAAATATAAATAAGAATAAAAAATGCCACATCACCAGTGCATATATAATTTAGTGTATATCTAGTTCTGTAAGATTATACACATTATAATGATTATGCAGAACAGTACTGCATATCCCACATAGTGTAGCAAATACAATACAGTACTTTGGTGTTAGTTAATCATACTAATAAGCAACCTCAGTGCATGTATAATTATTGAATATCAAATATTGATGACATATCTATGACGTGCCATAGTATCTGCCATCATCTAATGTGCAACATAGAAATATCCCAACATAGGGGACATTAAATTAATACATAAAATCCAATTAATCCCATGCCTCGAATAATTATTCAGGGTCCAATTGTGCTCTAATACCACCAATTGTTAAAGTGCAAGTGCAAGTGCATGAAAGAAAGTAGGGATAGAAGAAAAAGTGACAGGGTGTGTAAGTGGAGGTACCCAGTGCCAGTGTTCCGTGAGGAGAACTTATATTGATGGTATCAGAGCCCAGTCCGCCCCCTTATATTTACTCACTATAGTCATTCAAAACCCAACCAACATATATCCCATTCCAAAAACCCTTTAATCATTAACTGACGATATCCATAAACAAAAAACAAAGGGACACTGTTTAGTGTCCCCATGTATATATATGTTCAGGAGTTTCCATGGATCGGGGAGATCCTGACCACCTTGATCTTCTCCGCACCTTTTTCTTCTTTTTCTCCTGATGCCTTGTATGTTAGGTACCGCAGATTTTTCTCATATCAGTCCATAGACCAGGGAGCTCCATATTCCAAAGTGCATGTTATCCAGACATTCATAACTTACTGAGAAATACCAGAACCAAAAAACAGAGATACATAGAAGGTCAGTATCCATATCAAAACACATAACAAAAGACAGAACCACCATGTGGCTGCTGAATATAGGCAGCCCACCACTGGTGTCACAGACGGGACAAAACATAACCAAATCGCTGCTAAAAGAAATATACATCATTTCATCAACAAATAAATAACAATAATTAGCAAAAAATTATTATTAAAAATGAACCCATCTTACCTGGTGGTTCTGTGATGATCCAGACTTTGAAGTACGAAAAGGTAATCTAGAGGAATGGAGCATAGCTGTTATAGTCATTCAATCCCACAGGGGCCATAGTTTTCAGAGTATATATCCAGCGTGTCTCTCGCTGGGCCAGTAGTTTCTTCCAATTCCCACCTCTTTGGGAGATCATTACATGATCAATCCCTCGGAAGCGTAGGGCTGATCCATCACAGGCATGTTCCGCTTTAAAGTGCCTTGGTATAGTTGTTAATAATTGTATATCAGTTATCTCCTGTGCGGCTTCAATTGCTAGTACATGCTCACGGATCCGTTTTTTAAACTGTCGTGAGGTCATCCCCACATAGATTTTTACGCAGGGACATATGGCCCAATAGATTACCCCCACTGTTGTACAATCAATGGGGTGGGTGATTTTGTATTCTTTTTGATGGGACATGTCCCAAAAGATGTCACTTCTGTCCATGTTTGTACATGCGACACATTTCCCACAAGATTTATTTCCCCATCGTGGGCCTTTTGAGCCAAACAGGTTAGGGGGGCGTATTATGTAATGACTCTTCACTAGATGATCTCTCAGGTTTTTTCCTCTTCTGAAGGTAATGCTCGGATGTTCTTTTAATTTATCCTTCAGACAAGGGTCGAGTCTTAGAATCTCCCAGTGTCTAGTTAATATATTGGTGATCTCCTTGCTCCTGTTATTGAATGTTGTTATGAATCTGACCTCCTCCATACTCCCCCCTGGCCTCTTACCTTGCAATAGATTTGAGCGTTTCGATAAACTCGCTCGTCTATATGCCCTTTCAACTGATCTTTCAGTGTAGTTGCGGGCCTGAAATCTATGGCGTAGGTCTGTTGCTTGATTTTCAAACAGATGGTCTGAGGAACATATCCGTCTGGCCCTCAGGAACTGCCCCACGGGAATATTTTCAATCAGTCTTTTGGGGTGTGCTGAGTCGGCCGATAATATACTGTTGACAGAAGTAGGTTTTCTATACAAGTCTGTCACTATTTTCCCATTCTCCCCCACGCTGATTTTTATGTCCAAAAACTCCACCTCTGTTTGGCTCGTGGTGGAGGTCAATCGGATGTTTAGGTCGTTTCTATTCAGTTGATTCATGAATACGTCAAACTCCTCCTTGGTGCCCTGCCATATAATCAGCAGATCGTCAATATATCTACCCCAATATTGCACCTTCTGTGCCAGTGATGTTACTTCAGTCTGGAGGATCTCCCTCTCCCACAGCCCCAGGAACAGATTAGCGTATGAGGGAGCACAAGACGCCCCCATCGCTGTTCCCTGGAGCTGTAGGAAATGGAGACCCCCAAACATGAAGAAATTGTGTGTTAACACAAATTCTAATAGAGCCATAATAAACTCAAGTTTTTTTGCAGGCATATTTGAAGTCTGTAGATAGAAGTTGGTTGCCCTCAGACCATCTTCATGTTTTATGGAAGTATATAGCGACTCCACATCGCAGGTGGCCAGGAGCATGTCTGAGTCCAGATGCAGATCTTCAACTTTTCGGAGTACATCGGTAGTGTCCTTCAAATATGAAGATAACTCTTCAACATAGGGATGCAGATGATATTCAATGTACTTACACACTACGTCATTTATACTATTAATACCCGAGACAATGGGTCTCCCAGGCGGTTGTTCCATATTTTTATGTACCTTCGGTAGAAAATACATTGTTGGAGTTACCGGATGTTCTGTTAGTAAGAAGGACATCTGTTGTCTTGTAATGACACCTTCATCCACTCCTTTTTCCAGGATGACATTCAGCTCACCCCTAAATTTGAGAGTTGGGTTGAATGTCAGCCTCTTGTAACATCTGTGATCGGTCAATTGACGCCAGGCTTCTTTTTCATATGCTGTACGAGGCCAGATCACTATATTGCCTCCTTTATCAGCTCCTTTTATGATCACATCATTCCATGCTTTTAATTCTCTCAATGCTCTCTTTTCCCCACTAGTGCAATTATCATGTTCCCCATCTGCCGAGATTTTCTCCAAGTCTCTACAGACAAGTTGGACAAACAATTCAATGTTGGGGAACAGGGAAATCGGAGGAAATTTCCCCGATTTTGGTTTTAAGTGTTTTGGAAACTCACCCATTCGATTGTCGATCTCCTGTTCATCAAGTAACTCCACCAATGTGGATAGGGCCTCCTGTTCCGCTAGTGATGGAAAGTTTGGATTCTCTCTCTGTTTAAACAATTTCTTTAAAATCAATTTGCGAGCAAATAATTGCACGTCTTTCATTGTAGAGAAAAGATCCAGATTACTAGATGGTGAAAAAGACAAACCTTTTTTCAGGATATCAGTCTGATCTTGTGTCAACACGTGTGGATAAATTAATTACCTGCTGTGTGTTTCAGGTCGGCTCCAGGCGCCTCTTTCCTACTGAATTTTGAGGTTCCTCATTTTTCTGTTTCATGAAGCGTTGAGGATATCTTCTGAAACCCTGAGGTCCCATAGATTCGTCCTCGCTTCTTGATGTCACTGAGGATATGGAGGTCAGTCTGGAGCGATTCCTTATTTCAGTATTTCTCCACCGATATACTTTGTTGTTTTCAAAATCTGTACGATCTCTCTGTAATTTTTTGGTTTTTGTCATCTTAATCTGATTTTCCCAAGTCAGGAAGGAGGTGTCTATTTCCTTCTTATATACTTCCCATTCGGTCGTCGACATATTCTGAGTCAGATATCTCTCTGTTTCATCAACATCTTTTTCTATTGAGTTAAGTGTCTTATTGTTTAACTCAATTATCAACTGCATTAGAGTACCTGTGTAGAAATGTTTGGAAAGGATGCCAGTGTTGAGAGGAGGTGCAAGCAGAAGCCCTCTGAAGATAAACTGCTTAACGAGATGCTTATAAACAGCAAGAGAAAGGCTTCTGGCCCTGGACAGACCTATAAGGCAGAAGCTGGATATGCCCACCATACTACATCCCACAGTGGAAACCTGTAGAAACTTTAACAATAACTACAACTTGTGAAAAAGGTGCAGAGCCTTAGCCTGATATTGGGGTCCGGCCTGAGGTTGCATAGTAAGAAAGTGTTGCACCCGTATTTCTGGATCTTATGAGAAAGTCAGCTAAAGAAGTGAGGTTTGAGGAAAATTGCTTTAAAGAGACATTGTGTTACTGCAGCCGTGTAACATGTAAGATCTGTGGACATTGCCCTTGTATAAGAACTGACAGTCCATGCATGCAGAGAACTGTAAGTAATGCACCTGAACTTGATTCTTCAGTAAAGAACCTTTCTGCTGTTAACTTGGCCTCATTATTTCCTGCACTGCTACACTGCACCAACATCTGCAGCTAACAGGACACCCTGCCTTGTGCCTCACAACTCATCACCAACAAGGGCACCTCAAACCACCATCAGGCAGGAGAACCTCAGAACCAGGGTGTGTCCCGAGGGGAGTAAAGGTGCGCCCTTCCCATCACTGCGCGGTCCAGGGGAGCGTTATAGTGAGTAACAACTACAACCACCATTATTGGTACTATCACTTGTATCTTCTTCAGATAGATAGATAGATATGAGATAGATAGATAGATATATATGAGATAGATAGATAGATAGATAGATAGATGATAGATAGATAGATAGATAGATAGATAGATATGAGATAGACATGAGATAGATAGATAGATAGATAGATAGATAGATAGATAGATAGATAGATAGATATGAGATAGATAGATAGATAGATAGATATGAGATAGATAGATAGATAGATAGATAGATAGATATGAGATAGATAGAAAGATATGAGATAGATAGATATGAGATAGATAGATATGAGATATATAGATAGATAGATAGATAGATATGAGATAGATAGATAGATAGATATGAGATATATAGATAGATAGATATATAGATAGATATGAGATAGATAGATATGAGATAGATAGATAGATAGATAGATATGAGATAGATAGATAGATATGAGATAGATAGATAGATAGATAGATAGATAGATAGATAGATATGAGATAGATAGATAGATATGAGATAGATAGATAGATATGAGATAGATATGAGATAGATAGATATTAGATAGATAGATAGATAGATAGATAGATAGGAGATAGATAGATAGATAGAAGGTAGATAGATATGAGATAGATAGACAGATAGATATGAGATAGAGTAGATAGATAGATAGATAGATAGATAGATATGAGATAGATAGATAGATAGATAGATAGATAGATATGAGATAGATAGATAGATAGATAGATAGATAGTGAGATAGATAGATAGATATGAGATAGATAGATAGATAATGAGAGAGAGAGATGATAGAAATACAGGATGTAATGATGCAAATATAGGATCTCACTATCTAATCCTCTTTTGCATGATAAATATTTGCCCTGTATGTACAGGTGAAACTCGAAAAATTAGAATATCATGCAAAAGTCCATTTATTTCAGTAATGCAACTTAAAATTAGCATTTTATGAAAAGGTTCAATATTCTAGGCTCAATGTGTCACACTGTAGTCAGCTACAGAGATTGTGACTTTGGGGTTTCATAAGCTGTAAGCCATAATCATCCAAATTATAACAAATAAAGGCTTTAAAATATCTCGCTTTGCATGTAATGAGTCTCATATGTTAGTTTCACCTTTTAAGTTGCATTACTGAAATAATTGAACTTTGCACGATATTCTAATTTTTCGAGTTTCACCTGTAGATATGTGCAGAACTTTCCACAGAAGTTTTCTGTATATCACAGCCCTCTCACATGCAGAGGGGGAAGGGGGTGACTACTCTCATCATTGGGTAACGACAATGTTCTCCATGTGGTCGTTCTGTGCACACAATTCTCCTGATATCTCAGGAAAGGTGATGAAAGTTGAATTTCTTAACTTTTCCTGTTGCAGTTTAGTGCCCTATCAGCATGAGTCACAGCCCATCTACTGAGGAACTGCCACACACCTCCCAGTCCTCCCAGTCTTTTGGAGAGACCTCCGGGGCTGCCATTGGCTGTCTCAGCCTGCAGCACTCCTTACACACAGTCACCACTTGTTTCCTTGTGAGACAACTATAAAAGGTGTGCAGCATCCCAGAGGATCCACACTGCACCTAGGAGCCCTGAGCACATCACCTACCAGACCAGCTGTCCCCTGACAACTCCGCTGGGCCAGCACCATGAACAACCCAGGGTTTGAGCTGCAAGAAGACGGACTGGAGAGATATCGCAACAACGTAAAAGTGCAAAAAATCTATTATGAATGTACACATGTAAGTACTGAAAACATTGAGCGGATCTATCTATCTATCTATCTATCTATCTATCTAATATCTATCTTCTTTCTATCTATCTATCTATCTATCTATCTATCTATCTATCTAATATCTATCTAATATATATCTATCTATATATTTGCTATCTATCTCTATCTCATATTTATCTATCTACCGTTTTTATCTATCTATCTATCTCATATCTATCTATCTATCTCATATCTATCTATCTATCTATCTATCTCATATCTATCTATCTATCTATCTATCTATCTCCTATCTATCTATCTATCTATCTATCTATCAGTCTATCTCATATCTATCTATCTATCTATCTATCTATCTATCTCATATCTATCTCCTATCTATCTATCTATCTATCTATCTATCTCATATCTATCTATCTATCTATCTATCTATCTATCATCTATCTATCTAATATCTATCTATCTATCTATCTCATATCTATCTATCTATCTATCTATCTCATATCTATCCATCTATCTATCTATCTATCTATCTATCTATCTCCTATCTATCTATCTATCTATCTATCTCATATCTATCCATCTATCTATCTATCTATCTATCTCATATCTATCTCCTATCTATCTATCTATCTATCTATCTATCTATCTCATATCTATCCATCTATCTATCTATCTATCTATCTCATATCTATCTCCTATCTATCTATCTATCTATCTATCTATCTAATATCTATCTATCTATCTATCTATCTAATATCTATCTATCTATCTATCTATATCATATCTATCTATCTATTTATCTAGTCACATATATTTCAAATTTTACCAATTTAGCAGTGAATATAAGGGATTGAGTCTTCCTGCTGTTTTCATCGATAAATGTCTTCAAGGCGCTGCCCGGTTTTGTTATTGCTTGGCAGGAAGGACCTGACATGTCTGGTTCGTTTTCTTCACAAAATAACAATTCAGGAGCATCTCTTCTTATAATGCTGTTTGTGTTGTTCCTCTGTTATTCCTCCAAGAATTGCATGTATGAACTGACAACTGGGTGTTACCATCCTTCTTGTTAAAGGGGTGTGCCCCTACACAGTTACATACTGTCAGCACTGATCACACTTGGTTGTCTATTTATTCGTACATACATTTCTAGTAGGAATAACAGAGGGACTGCACAATGCAGAATTATGAGAAAAGATTTTAGTACTTACTAAAACAGACATGTCAAGAGAACTGTCCGGTTGTCTTTAAGCCCTTCTCTTGAATGTCAAGAGCCTCTACGTTTAAAGCAATTTTGGGGGGCTCCAGTGCAATACGATGACGCCCGGCCATTATTGAGCACGGATCTATGCTCTTCTTGCAGGATGAGAAGAAGCATTGCTCGCTGATGAAAATTTTCTTGGTCTGCTTCCTGGCTTGTCTGATAACCACCGCTGTCGGAGTGCTGATTCTGTGTCTGGTTTATCTGGGTCATTTTGGTCCGACGAAATCTCAGCAGGTTCTGATTCCTGCTTTCCCGGCCAGTAAAGACCCTCCACAGAACACCAATAACACCAGTGCCACCAGAGAGCCCCGCTTCAGCTTCATGAGTCAGCTCGGGAAATCCAAGGTAAGGTCACAACTGGTGGGAAAGAAGTCAAATCTCATTTTTGGGCAACAATATCTAACAGGAACCATGTAGTACTGCTGCTTGGAAGGATTGGGACCCACCAAAGGTTGGCTTCATCCACCTTCAGCTCAGGGGAAGCTAGGTCATGTTAGCAGACCACGTAGACAAGAGATCGGCCCTCATCTCCCAGGCTGGGGATAGAGAAGAGCATATACATTCTTGTCTCTGTGGTCCAGGAGCATCATGGGAGGGTCTATTATATTTTACAGTCCTCACCTACAGTGTGCTCTATATTTAACGAGAAGCGGCTTTATGTAATACAGCATTCATGTCTGACTGAGGACTTACAGATGAATCAGTGTCTTCAGACTTCTCTTGGAACCGACCTTCCTTCCATTTCTATCTATCTATCTATCTATCTATCTATCTATCTATCTATCCATACTATCAATTCAATTTCTATCTCATATCTATCAGAGCATCTATATCTACCTATCTATCTATATATCTATCTATCCATACTATCTATCTATCTATCTATCTCAATGTATTTTTAAGCATTTCGGGTCTATCCAGGACCAGCCCTATGAAACATTATGACGTGACCCTACATTCCTCTGGACGTACGTTGGCCACACATAAACCTGAGTAATGTTATTTCACCCTCTTACAATAACACTTCTCTCATCTTACTCACATTTAGCATACACCGATGTTTTTTACTATTGACAGATTGCAAAAAAATCTACATGTGCTGTGCTTCAAGGAAATGTCCTACACATCAGCTTTTATATACTCTCAGGTTCTTGTGGCATTGATGGTCATTAAGGGTTGTCCGGTCCAGAAGATCCATTTCCATAGTCTACATCCTATTAGGGGAATCTCGGTTAATAGAAGATTCAGGATTCTTATGTTGGTCAGAGTGAAGAGCGGTTACATAGAGCGTCCCTCACTTTGGAGGACCCGTCCTGTCCTGTATTACGTAGACAAGCCATTGATATGAATGGACATTGTGTAATACTTCATTTCCCCTGTGATGGCGCTGCAGGGAAAATGAACACTTATTGCCAGGTTTCCACACAGATTACAGCTGATCACTGGTGGTCCAGCAGGAGGACGCTTTGTGAGTTGCTTGTATAAAATTCCATTCTTTATGCAACCTTCTCATCTGGTGACGTGGATCCGCTAAGTCCTTAGCTGTAGAGCAGATCTTGAAGTAGCAAGGACAGGCGGTGCTGGAGTAGCAGGCAGTAGGACCTTTGTGACAGGGCTGGAGGTCCATGGAGCTGTAGGCTTGATGTAGTAGAGTTTGACTGAAGGCTGATGTTGCAGAGTTGAACTGAGGGTGTAATAGTCAGTTTCTCTTGTTTTCCAGGTTTTTTCATTTGAAGGAGGAGCGATCCAGTGGGCCCGTTACCGAAACAACCCCAAAGACTACTCCACTGAGAAGGAGATGCAGTTTGGTGCCAGCATCAATCAACATCAATCTAAAATGACAGTGGGGACGCTGCGGATCCTCGGTAAAGGGCTAAGGGCCCCACACTGGCATTTCAACGCCAATGAGCACGGCTTCCTGGTGCAGGTACCCGTCTCACAGTATTGCCAGTTCATTCTGATGTTAATTCGTTGCCTCAGACTAACAAACCGCACGATGGGTCATTGCAGGGCAAGGCATGGATCGGGGTCATAGATGAGGGTGGCGATGATGTCACCACCTACAACGTCACCGCCGGCCAAGTTATCTTCTTCCCAAAGAACACGCTGCACTGGGTGAAAAACGTGGGCAATGAAGATTGCCTTTTCGTCCTTTTCTTTACTACCCACGATGAACTCAGCACCCTGGACGTGGATGACGCCTTTTACAAGACCCCAGAAGATATAGCTGCCAGGTCCTTAAAGGTCAGTTGTATGCTCAAGTCGTCCTGGTCTGTAAAGTGGTGCTAGGAACTGTTCCTCCATGCTTCATTGCTTGCTGTTCTATGCATGGATTGATGTAGGCACCATAGGTACATATGGAGGCACCAAATGGTGGCACATAGAGACACTGCATGGTGGCACATGGAATAATATGGATCGTATGTAATCTTTATGCCACCGTACACAGTATGTGCATCTGGCAAGAGCAGATTCAGTAAAAAAAAATGCCCGATACCCACCCCTGTCCCTTGGAGATCGACACAAACTTTTGGTGGCACTTCCCCCCATTCTCTTTCCATGATCCCTACTAGAAACTTCACCCTGGTCTAAAACAAAAAGGGGAAAAAACATCCGAAACCTCTGACATGAATATGTATGAGACAGATTTGTGTCCCTGCTAGACTTCGATGGGCAATGTAGCTAAGCTGGAGCCACTGACAATAGTGTAGCAGAGCTAACAAAGGAGGGGTGTAGTTATGAAATCCTGGACTATGAGAAGTACATGTGTACTGGGCGAAGGTTTACTGTATAACTCCATCTCTAGGGTGGGATACCCCTGCTAGTATGGTGGCAGCAGGCCCCCTCACCTACTGGTCCCCTGTGCAGCTTCACCTTTGGTGCATCGAGGCCTGGCATGATATCTCATGTCTTCTGCATGTAACCATAAGGCAGAGGGCAATACATATCCTTAGTGGTGACCTCTGTGTCACAGATACTACTGACTTATAGAATCGATTTGCCCAAGTAAGGCATCGTTCACATCACCGTTTCTCCCTTTCCGTTCTCCGGCTCCGTTGAGGAGCAGGAGAACGGAAAGGAGAAACGGTAATGTGAAGGAGGCCTTAGTGATAATATCTGATTTGTTTTTGTTTTTTTTCATCCTTTTTAGCCAGTAGGTGGCGTAAACTTTATAAGAACCTTTAAGGAACCGAAAGAAGATCAAGCAATAAACCTTCCCAAAAACTTGGTGGAACTGATCCAAAATGCCAGCTATGCTCAGTCCAACTACTCCAATGTCTGGAAGTACTTTTACGACTTGAAAGGTAAAGATTTCCTGCGTTAGATGTATGACATACGCTCGGTGGGGAGGGGGTATGAATCTAGTATCTAGAATGATAAAAGCAAGCTCAGAGCTAGGACTATTTGGTCCATATTGCCTCAAGTTTCATGTACCATATTTGGTATCCTCTGCTGCTGTCATACTCTCCCTTCCCTTTAATGGGAGCTGCAGTAACCAGCTCCATCCACTACACAATGGATGGGGCTGTAGTTCAGAAACCACAGCTACTGCAGAAGAGCTGATTGGTGGGGGGTGCAGGGCGTCAGACCCCCGCCGATCAGATACTGATGGCCAGCAAGTACCAGAAGTCCTTTTAAAGGGTTTGTCTGCTTTCTTCATAAGTTTCAGAAATGCCACTGATACCACTAAATTGCTTTAGGGCTTACCTTAGCCAGCATTAGGGAGAAGCCCCCCCCCCCCCCCCGTGCCCACGGGTACCAATGTCAACCACCTGTGGCATCCATATTTTACCAATATACCAGCTGTTTCATCTACTGCACAGGTGCCAACGTGCACGTGCAGGATGTCAGCTATTTCCTCTACTGCACAGGCGCCAACAAGCAGGTGCGGGACATGCAGACCTTACCAATATGCCAGCTGTGTCCTCTACTGCACAGGCGACGATGGGCAGTGCAGACGCAGAGCAACAGCTGTGTTCTCTACTGCACAGGCGCCGATGGGCAGTGCAGATGCAGGACGACAGCTGTGTCCTCTACTGCACAGGCGACGATGGGCAGTGCAGACGCAGAGCAACAGCTGTGTTCTCTACTGCACAGACGCCGATGGGCAGTGCAGATGCAGGACGACAGCTGTGTTCTCTACTGCACAGGCGCCGATGGGCAGTGCAGATGCAGGACGACAGCTGTGTCCTCTACTGCACAGGCGACGATGGGCAGTGCAGACGCAGAGCAACAGCTGTGTTCTCTACTGCACAGACGCCGATGGGCAGTGCAGATGCAGGACGACAGCTGTGTCCTCTACTGCACAGGCGACGATGGGCAGTGCAGACGCAGAGCAACAGCTGTGTTCTCTACTGCACAGATGCCGATGGGCAGTGCAGATGCAGGACGACAGCTGTGTTCTCTACTGCACAGGCGACGATGGGCAGTGCAGATGCAGAGCAACAGCTGTGTCCTCTACTGCACAGGCACCGACAGGCAGTGGAGACGCAGGATAACAGCTGTGTCCTTTACTGCACAGGCGCCGGTGGGCAGTGCAGATGCAGGACGACAGCTGTGTTCTCTACTGCACAGGCGACGATGGGCAGTGCAGATGCAGAGCAACAGCTGTGTCCTCTACTGCACAGGCACCGACAGGCAGTGAAGACGCAGGACAACAGCTGTGTCCTCTACTGCACAGGCGCCGATGGGCAGTGCAGATGCAGGACGACAGCTGTGTTCTCTACTGCATAGGCACCGATGCCCAAATGCAAATGAAGGCTGTCCGTAGCGTACCAAGATACCAGCTGTGTCCTCTACTGCACAGGCACCAACGCACAGATGCAGGACATCCATAAAGTTATAGACCCTGTCCTACACCGTCATGCCAACATATGGAAACTCATCTGTAATGTATAGGAAATTGAGAGCAGCAATCTTTTAAATTTTCTTTTTCCAAAAACAGTGCCACACCTGTTTACTGGTTGTTTGCGGTATTTTCAGCTTAGTTTCGTTCACTTCACTGGAGCTGAGCTGTCATACCAGGAACAAACACAGACAGGTGTGGCGCTGTTTATGGAAGAAGGCAGACATGTTTGTCTACTTTTGTACAACCCTTTTCCCAGCTCAAGATTAATTGCGGTGATCATTGTTGGCCCCCCCAGTCTGTGGCCATCTTGGATTTTTTTTTCCTCTTTTCTGTTAAAAGTCTAAAAGAAGTGAGTGTTAGATTTTCCTGCAGCGCCACCACAGGAGAAACAAAGCATTACACAGTGTCCATTTACATGAATGTGTTGTCTGTGTAACATAGGACAGTTCTGGTCCTCCAGAGTGAGAGACGCTCTTTGTAGCTGTTCTTCACTCTGGTCCAGAGACGAGGACCCTGAGCAGAAGACCCCCGATAATAACCCTGAATTTCCCAATAGGATATATGAAAATGGGGTTTTCCCATACCCCGTCAAACAGTATTTTTGCCCTACACCTGAGACGGGGCCGTACGAGGTTCTGCATGGTCTTTTTCCTGAGGTCGAGGCAACGTGTTGTAATATTTTCTTTCCGGAGTTGCTGGTGCATTTCTTGGAAAAAGTGAATGTCGATCTTTTCTGAGATGAAAAGAAGCAGATGTCGGGTCATTTAATGTAAGATTTCAAGAAAAATGCTGACACGAGTTGTGTACGGGCGGCAGCGGTAGAGAAAATGTCCCACGGTGCCCTAAATCCTCATTTTACCTTCTGCGGGACGTTCTTGGTCATACAGCAGAATAAGCAGCTCATGACTGCATATCCTCAGGATGAAGCAGAATCCACAGCACTCTTGATAAAGACACTCTGTCGAAACCTCGCTATGTTTGTTGCCTAAATAAATCACAAGGATTTTCATTGAATGGACGAGTGCTGTGGATTCTGCTTTATCCGGTTCATTTGGGACTCTCAAGCCTGTGTCCCCATCCGCGTGCACCACCTATCCCAAGGATCATTAGCAAGTATCCTGAGGATTGAGATATACAGTTGCAAGAAAAAGTATGTGAACCCTTTGGAATGATATGGATTTCTGCACAAATTGGTCATAAAATGTGATCTGATCTTCATCTAAGTCACAACAATAGACAATCATAGTCTGCTTAACTAATAACACACAAAGAATTACATGTTACCATGGTTTTATTGAACAAACCATGTAAACATTCACAGTGCAGGTGGAAAAAGTATGTGAACCCTTTCATTTAATAACTGGTTGAACCTCCTTTGGCAGCAATAACTTCAGCCAAACGTTTCCTGTAGTTGCAGATCAGACGCGCACAACGGTCAGGAGTAATTCTTGACCATTCCTCTTTACAGAACTGTTTCAGTTCAGCAATATTCTTGGGATGTCTGGTGTGAATCGCTTTCTTGAGGTCATGCCACAACATCTCAATCGGGTTGAGGTCAGGACTCTGACTGGGCCACTCCAGAAGGCGTATTTTCTTCTGTTTAAGCCATTCTGTTGTTGATTTACTTCTATGCTTTGGGTCGTTGTCCTGTTGCAACACCCATCTTCTGTTGAGCTTCAGCTGGTGGACAGATGGCCTTAAGTTCTCCTGCAAAATGTCTTGATAAACTTGGGAATTCATTTTTCCTTTGATGATAGAAATCCATCCAGGCCCTGACGCAGCAAAGCAGCCCCCAACTATGATGCCCCCACCACCATACTTCACAGTTGGGATGAGGTTTTGATGTTGGTGTGCTGTGCCTCTTTCTCCACACATAGTGTTGTGTGTTTCTTCCAAACAACTCAACTTTGGTTTCATCTGTCCACAGAATATTTTGCCAGTACTGCTGTGGAACATCCAGGTGCTCTTGTGCAAACTGTAAACGTGCAGCAATGTTTTTTTTTGGACAGCAGTGACTTCCTCTGTGGTATCCTCCCATGAAATCCATTCTTGTTTAGTGTTTTACGCATCATAGATTCGCTAACAGGGTTGTTAGCATGTGCCAGAGACTTTTGTAAGTCTTTAGCTGACACTCTAGGATTCTTCTTCACCTCATTGAGCAGTCTGCGCTGTGCTCTTGCAGTCATCTTTACAGGACGGCCACTCCTACGGAGAGTAGCAGCAGTGCAGAACTTTCTCCATTTATAGACAATTTTTCTTATCGTGGACTGATGAACAGCAAGGCTTTTGGAGATACTTTTATAACCCTTTCCAGCTTTATGCAAGTCAACAATTCTTAATCGTAGGTCTTCTGAGAGCTCTTTTGTGCGAGGCATCATTCACATCAGGCAATGCTTCTTGTGAAAAGCAAACCCAGAACTGGTGTGTGTTTTTTATAGGGCAGGGCAGCTGCAACCAACACCTCCAATCTCATCTCAATTATTGGACTCCAGTTGGCTGACACCTCACTCCAATTAGCTCTTGGAGATGTCATTAGTCTAGGGGTTCACATACTTTTTCCACCTGCACCGTGAATGTTTACATGGTGTGTTCAATAAAAACATGGTAACATTTAATTATTTGTGTGTTATTAGTTTAAGCAGACTGTGATTGTCTATTGTTGTGACTTAGATGAAGATCCGATCATATTTTATGGGCAATTTGTGCAGAAATCCATATCAATCCAAAGGGTTCACATACTTTTTCTTGCAACTGTATATAAAACATCCCCCCCCATCGGGTTGGAGTGCTGCTTAATACTGACTGCATATCCTCAGGTCGTCCTCTTAGGTCAAGATGCTAAATAGACTATTTATCTGTCCCCGGAAAAGCTGGGTGACAACTCCTACAAGGGGCTATCACCCTGCTTTTGATTAGAGGGGTCTGAGCAATGGGACTCCTACCGATCACGACAATGGGTTCTGTGTCTAATCTACTATCTATCTATCTATATATCATCTATCTATCTATTTTGGGGACTCGCTCCGGTAGACATGATTAGCGGACCCAGTATAGAGGCAACAACAAGTTCTTTGGATCAAACAGTTCAGTGTTTTATTCACACTTTAGGCAAGTAACAAAACAAACAGTCATATACAAACAAAAAGTCACCTTGTGGTGTTGGTGGCAATTCACACCATGCGGCAATTCTGCCTCAAAGAGTCCTTGCTGATACCAGCACCGGCCTGTTTTTACGCCAAACAGGTAGTAAACCTTCATCTACAAGGCTCCCAGATCCCAACCACAGAGACCTGGCTTCTGAGCCCAGCTGCCTATTTAAGGACAGCCAGGTGCTGCCAAAATCCGGATCGGCATTTACAATCAGGTCCGGTATTTGACCTCACCTGGCTGTAAATGAGCCCCACAGCAAATGCTGGGAAGAAAATACCTGTTTTCCCAGACCAAACCTCTCACTGTGTCACACTATCTATCTCATATCTATCTATCTCATATCTATCTGTCTAAGGGTACTTTCACACTAGCGTTATAAGAATCTGGCAGGCAGTTCTGTTGCCGGAATTGCCTGCCGGATCCGGAAATCCATATGCAAACGAATATATTTTTTTTCCGGATCTGGATTCGTTAGACTTATGCATTGAAATACCGAAACCGTCTTTCCGGTATCATCCGGAATAACGGATTCGGTATTTAATTCTTTCAAAGCTAGAAAGAACTGAGCATGCGCAGACCAGAAAACTGGATTCGGCGATGCAGCAATTTACGGAACACTTGGTACTGGATCCGGCATTAATACATTTCAATGGAAATTAATGCCTGATCCGGCAAGTGCGGTAGTGTTCTGTGATTTTTGCGGAAAAAATACCGTACAAGGGAAGGAACGGAAGACATCCTGATGCATACTGAACGGATTTCTTTCCATTCAGAATGCATTGAGACAAAACTGATGCGTTTTTCCGGTATTGAGACTTTTTAGCGGATTTCAATACCGGAAAAGAATAACGCTAGTGTGAAAGTACCCTTCCTTATATCTACAGACGTGGACAAAATTGTTGGTACCCTTTGGTCAATGAAAGAAAAAGTCACAATGGTCACAGAAATAACTTTAATCTGACAAAAGTAATAATAAATTAAAATTCTATAAATGTTAACCAATGAAAGTCAGACATTGTTTTTCAACCATGCTTCAACAGAATTATGTAAAAAAATAAACTCATGAAACAGGCATGGACAAAAATGATGGTACCCCTAACTTAATATTTTGTTGCGCAACCTTTTGAGGCAATCACTGCAATCAAACGCTTCCTGTAACTGTCAATGAGACATCTGCACCTCTCAGCAGGTATTTTGGCCGACTCCTCATGAGCAAACTGCTCCAGTTGTGTCCGGTTTGAAGGGTGCCTTTTCCAGACTGCATGTTTCAGCTCCTTCCAAAGATGCTCAATAGGATTGAGGTCAGGGCTCATAGAAGGCCACTTTAGAATAGTCCAATTTTTTCCTCTTAGCCATTCTTGGGTGTTTTTAGCGGTGTGTTTTGGGTCATTGTCCTGTTGCAAGACCCATGACCTGCGACTGAGACCAAGCTTTCTGACACTGGCTAGTACATTTCTCTCTAGAATTCCTTGATAGTCTTGAGATTTCATTGTACCCTGCACAGATTCAAGACACCCTGTGCCAGACGCAGCAAAGCAGCCCCAGAACATAACAGAGCCTCCTCCATGTTTCACAGTAGGGACAGTGTTCTTTTCTTGATATGCTTCATTTTTTCGTCTGTGAACATACAGCTGATGTGCCTTGGCAAAAACTTCGATTTTTGTCTCATCTGTCCACAGGACATTCTCCCAGAAGCTTTGTGGCTTGTCAACATGTAGTTTGGCATATTCCAGTCTTGCTTTTTTATGATTCGTTTTCAACAATGGTGTCCTCCTTGGTCGTCTCCCATGTAGTCCACTTTGGCTCAAACAACGACGGATGGTGCGATCTGACACTGATGTTCCTTGAGCATGAAGTTCACCTTGAATCTCTTTAGAAGTCTTTCTAGGCTCTTTTGTTACCATTCGGATTATCCGTCTCTTAGATTTGTCATCAATTTTCCTCCTGCGGCCACGTCCAGGGAGGTTGGCTACAGTCCCATGGATCTTAAACTTATGAATAATATGTGCAACTGTACTCACAGGAACATCTAGTTGCTTGGAGATGGTCTTATAGCCTTTACCTTTAACATGCTTGTCTATAATTTTCTTTCTGATCTCTTGAGACAGCTCTTTCCTTTGCTTCCTCTGGTCCATGTCGAGTGTGGTACACACCATATCACCAAACAACACAGTGATTACCTGGAGCCAAATATATAGGCCCAATGGCTGATTACAAGGTTGTAGACACCTGTGATGCTAATTAGTGGACACACCTTGAATTAACATGTCCCTTTGGTCACATTATGTTCTGTGTTTTCTAGGGGTACCATCATTTTTGTCCATGCCTGTTTCATGAGTTTATTTTTTTACATAATTCTGTTGAAGCATGGTTGAAAAACAATGTCTGACTTTCATTGGTTAACATTTATAGAATTTTAATTTATTATTACTTTTGTCAGATTAAAGTTATTTCTGTGACCATTGTGACTTTTTCTTTCATTGACCAAAGGGTACCAACAATTTTGTCCACGTCTGTATTATCTATCTATCTCATATCTATCTATCTAGTGTTACCTGTGGTGTTTACATAGGACTGCAGTTAAGTCTATTGCATGATCTTATCTATACTAGAAGAAACCATTATAAATTACGGAGCCGTTTCTCGCAGATTAGCTCACGCCTATATGTACGGTATATTTTAGGGTCCAGAGAGTTTGTCTTCCCTGGAGGAATCATACAGTGGGCTCGCTACCGCAAAAACGGAGTCGGCCTCAATGAGACTGAGAAAATCTACAGTGAATCCGTCAATTCAGTAAGTTCTGCGGAGTGTAATCCGTTTTTATACAGGGCGATTAGTGGTTAGTGATGGTAGTCCTGGAAATATTCCTGGTGGTCTGGAGGTGGAGGGGTTATATTCAGATCCATTATCTATGGTGGTCTAGGCCAGGGGGATTATGGATTAATTTATATTATGGGTTTGTGGTTAACACCTACCTCTGCGTCAGGTAAATCCGGTAGAATAAATTCAATGATAAACCGGACATGAGGCTTTGTAGGACTAAAGTCGCTAAATGTAATGATACCTTTCACTTACTGATCCATTGCTTCATTCTGGAAAAAAAAAATACTTGTAATCCATATGCAAATGAGCACTTAAGTGCACCGAGGGGGGGGGAGGGGCAAGCCAATCTGTGCACCCTTGCTCCTCCTGCTTCCTCTGCTCGCCCCTCCCTCTCCTTCTTGACCGATAGTGATCGTGCCTGGCCCTGTCAATTAAGACATAAGAAATTGACCATAGGCAGAGGAAGGGGAGGAGCAAGGGTGCACGGAGTAAGGGTTTGGACCCGCCCTCGGTGCACTTAAAAAAGTTTTCCAGGATGTTTTTTACTGATGACCTATCCTCTGGATAGGTCATCACGAGAAAAAGGGAGTTTTCCCGTGATGATACTTTTGATCTTCATGCCCTACTATCAGATTGGAGTATTTTTGACAACCATGTCTTATTCTCTTCTAGCACGCTGACACCCTTACTCTGGGTACCCTCCGAATAAAGTCAAATGGTTTGAGACAGCCACATTTCCACTTCAATGCACATGAGATGGGGTATGTCATCAGCGGATGCGGTCAAGTAAGTGTCCATTCAAAAACATTCACTCACATATTAACAAAACTCCACATAGAGCAATTCCCCTATATACTATTGGAATTGCTCCCTTTTTTCAAGTAAGGCAGCACTGTGTTTGCCTAAATCATTTATACAGGGAGGCAATACTAGAAAAATAGGGAGACAATACTGTCTGCTTCGTTTAAAGGGAGGCAGTACTATGTGTACCTACATCATTTACAGAGAGAGATAGGGAGGCAGTACTATGTTTACCTACATGATTTACAGAGAAAGATAGGAAGGCAGTACTATCTGTACCTACATCATTTACAGAGAGAGACGGGGAGGCAGCACTATCTGTACCTACATGATTAACAGGGAGAGACAGGGAGGCAGTACTATCTGTATCTACATCATTTACATGGAGAGACAGGGAGGCAGTACTATCTGTACCTACATCATTTACAGGGAGTGAGTGGAAGGCAGTACTATCTGTACCTATATTATTTACAGGGTGTAAAAGTAAGACAGTACTACCCTTACCTACATTATTTACAGGGAGAGGCAGGGAGGAAGTACTATCTGTACTGATGTAATTTACAGGGAGAGACAGGAAAGCAGTACTATTTGTGCCTGCATAAAGTGCTGGGAGACAGTACTATCTGTGCTTACATATTTTATAGGAAGACACAGGGAGGCTTTATTATCTGTGTATACATAAAGAGGGGTTTACCAGAACCAGTATGAAACTGATCGCTGGGGGGCGTTCGAAAGCTGGGACCATCACTGATCACGAGTACGAGGATTCTGTGTACCCTATTGGTGCTTCTCTGTACACCTTCGGGGGAATTTCTTTTTTTTATGATTGCATTTTACTCATTTTGGATAAAAATCTTTTTTTCAGTGTTTATTAAAAATATTGAGCTGTTGAACTGTTTCTTTAGCTGTGTGACTGGTACTTTCACTTTGTGCTGGTGATCTAATAAACCTTATCTCTAAACTACTAAATAGTCATAAGAACTTATTTAAACCACCTTCTTATCATTATAATAAGAATTGAGCTATAATGAATGTTTATAAGGTGTCAGAGATCAGAGTTAAGGATGGAACAGAGTGAAAATTCTGAGCCTGCTACAAGAGAATCTCAAGGCTGCACAGAGACTGGGGCTAAAATTTTTTAATAAAGACCAATTTAAAAAATTATATTTAGCTCAACATACATGAGTACAATGCGAAAATAAACAAAAATGCCCCCAAAGCTGTACATAGCCTTTATGTACAGTTTAAAGTAATAAATGGAGATCCACCTTTTGGCATCTTCTGATCTGTTACTCTTTGTACATATATTTTACTTCTCAGATTGGAATTGTTGGCGACAGACCCGTCCCGGACTTCACGGTTGGCATTGGTGATGTATTCTTCTTTCCAATTGGGACTCAGCATTACATCAAAAGCACGTGTGATGAGGATTTATTCATGATCCTGGCTTTCAGTACCGGAAATCAGGTGCAACATTGAAAATATTTTTTCCCTGTGTGATTACATTTTTTCAAAAATATTATGTTCTAACTGTCTTCATGTATTTCGGCAGCTGGAAACACTGGATATGGATGATTATTTCCACGCCACATCCGATCACATCCTCGCTCAGTTATTCCTAAAGAAGCAGGGAGAATTTAAGAAGATTCCGAAGTTTAAGGACGATCAAGCGGTTAATCTGCCATAGACCTTGGTGTCAATTACCCAGGCTCTTACCAGCACCTTACTGGTTACATACTGGTGTAATCTCTTGACCCCTTCTACACCATTTTATGATGGATCGAAGGCTGGAATTAAATTGCAAAACTTTTTCCCAATGGCTGGACTGTCCCATTGGGGTCTTCATAAACTGGTCGTATTGTCATATGTTGGTAAATGTTGCAAAGGATCTTGAAAAATTAAACCGTCGGTGACTGAATCGTACGGAAGCGATTGACCAGGGTACGCGCTGATGGACAAAACATGATGGGCCAAATGTAATTCTATGAGCAAAGGACTCTTTTGGGCCAATGACGATGCTCCAGTTGGAGAGAAATGTGATCAATGGTTAAACAAGAATAATGGCGCTCCATAGACTGGTGTAACTTGAAGCTCCTGCGTCCTAATGCAAAACGGAAGCTCCACCTACCATGTGACATTTATAATACCGGTGCCTTTTAATGTAGGAGAGTGGCCCCCTTAGACACTAGGAGCCGGGTGTCGCTTCTACCTCTGAAACCCTTAAAGCTATGTCCTTAATTAGGCTGCCCCACTTGGGCAATGTTATAGAGTGTCCCTCTCCATGAACCACAGCAGAGGGTTTGTAAGTATCAGAAGCTTCTGTCATGGTGGTGCCAGCTTGCCATTCATCGGAATGGTCAACATGTAATGCTCTGTTTGGCCTGCAGGGGTCACTGTGGTCACTATATGATTGCCAACATCTGATTAGCTGATCTCCAACCAAATGCATTTCAAAAATTGGTTGTCTTCATGACACAGCCCCTTTAAAGCTGTTGTCCCAAGATTTAAGGAAGCACTCCGTTTTTATTCTTTCGGTCTTCCTTTTGTAACATCGGTAAGGGACAAGGTCTCTCCGTGTAGTAATCTCTCCCTTATCGATGGTCCAAATGAGGGGCCGAAATAAAAACTAAATGGAGCACCTCTTTAAACTTACCCCCTATCCACTGGATGGAACGATGCACACTGCCGCTCCAGCCAATCGTGAAGGGACCGCTGGAGATAGTGGAGTACAGCGCTAAGGATGAGCAGCATGTGCGGCTTTCTCCATTCATTGCTATGGGACTTCCAAAAATAGCCGAGCGCAAATCTTATAAAAGTTTTTTTCCTACACATTTATGAGCGACATATCTATGACTGATTGTAAGCGACTATGGCTCTCCTGGTTATAACAAGAACCGGATGTGTTGCTCATAGCAGCCAATCAGAATTCAGCTTGAATTTGTTTAAACTAGGTCAAAGAATAAAATCAGTGTTCTAATTGGTTGCTACAGGAAAAATGTCTATTTTTTGCCTGCAGTAGTTGTGATACGTGAGGCCCACTTTATTCTATACTGTGACTTTATGTGCATATCATATACAGTATGTTTTGATTACAAAATGTAATAAAATAATGGTAAAAAAATGGATATGAGCCATCCAGAGCTGATATTTTTAATATTTTGACTGCCTTTTTACTTATGTGGTAGCGATGGTCGTGATCCTAGTCTCCTAGGTGTGGGTACACTGGCTATGTTAACCTATAGTCGTCAGTATTTGAGAAGGGACATCAGGGAGGGTGTTGTTTGTATCCACCCATAAATTTAGAGCCTAAACCAGACCCATTAAAAAGTGGGACCACACTGGACCTACTAAAGACAGACCCCAGATCAGACCCACTAAATACATACAGACTCCAGACCCACTAAATAAATACAGACCCACTAAATAAATACAGACCACAGACCAAATCCATACAGACTTCAGACTAGGCCCACTAAATACATACAGACTCCAGACCAGACGCACTAATTAAATACAGACCCCAGATCCACTAAATAAATACAGACCTCAGACCAAATCCATACAGACTTCAGACCAGACCCACTAAATACATATGGGGTCATTTATCGAACTGGTGTAAAGTAGAACTGGCTTAGTTGCCCATAGCAACCAATCAGATTCCACCTTTCATTTTTGACAGCTCGTTTGGAAAATGAAAGGTGGAATCTGATTGGTTGCTATGGGCAACTAAGCCAGTTCTACATTACACCAGTATAATAAATGACCCCCATAGACCAGACCCACTAAATAAATACAGACTCCAGATCAGACCCACTAAATACAGACTCCAGACCAGACCCATTAAATACATACAGACTCTAGACCAGTCCCACTAAATACAGACCTCAGACCAGACCCACTGTATAAGTACAGAGCCCGAACCAGACCCACTAAATACAGACTCCAGACCAGATCCACCAAATTAATACAGAGCCCAAACCAGACTGAATAAATAAATAAGGCTCCAGACTAAACCCATCAAATACAGGCCCATAACTAGAGCCACTAAATAGACAGACCCTCAGACCAGACCAGGCCCACTAAATACATACAGACTCCAGACCAGACCTATTAAAGGGGTTCTGCAGTTTGTTTAAACTGATGATTTATCCTCTGGATAGATCATCAGCATCTGATCGGCGGGGGTCCGACACCCGGGACCCCCGAAGATCAGCTGTTTGAGAAGGCAGCGGTGCTCCAGCAGCGCTGCAGCCTTCTCACTGTTTACCGCGGGCCCAGAGACGTCATGACTAGTATCAACTGGCCTGGGCGGGGCTAAGCTCCGTTCAAGTGAACAGAGCTTAGCTGCGCCCAGGCCAGTTGATACTAGTCGTGACGTCACTGGGCCAGCGGTAAACAGTGAGAAGGCCGCGGCGCTGCTGGAGTGCCGCTGCCTTCTCAAACAGCTGATCGGCGGGGGTCCCGGGTGTCGGACCCCCGCCGATCAGATGCAGATGATCTATCCAGAGGATAGATCATCAGTTAAAACAAACTGCAGAACCCCTTTAAATACAGACCCCAGACCAGACCCACTAGATATAGACCACAAGCCAGACCCACCACATTACAGACCCCAGACTGAGTAAATACAGGCCCATAACTATTTAATACAGACTCTATACCAACTACTTGACTACAGACCCCAGACGACACTGACTAAATAAATAGAGACCTCAGACTAGACCCCCTACGTATAGACCCCAGACCATACTAAGTACAACTCCAACTAAAAAAAGTTGGGACATTGTGTAAAATGTAAATAAAATCAGAATGCAATGATGTGAAAATCTCATAGACCCATATTATATTCACAGTAGATCACAGAACACATATCAGATGTTGAAAGTGAGACATTTTACCATTTCGTGAAATTGAGGACATGATGGCAGAATCATTATGGGGAAATGGGGTGATTTTAATTTATACGTATATATATATACAAGTTGCAAAAATCCACGGCACTCCTTAACCTCTACAGGACCGCCGTACGCAGGATTGCGTCCTGCCGGCGGCCCTGCTCTTCTGGGTGGACGCATATACGCGTCCTCCCGCGAGAGCCGAGATTTCCTGTGAACGCGCGCACACAGGCGCGCGCGCTCACAGGAACGGAAGGTAAGCGAGTGGATCTCCAGCCTGCCAGCGGCGATCGCTCGCTGGCAGGCTGGAGATCAGATTTTTTTTTAACCCCTAACAGGTATATTAGACGCTGTTTTGATAACAGCGTCTAATATACCTGCTACCTGGTCCTCTGGTGGTCCCTTTTGTTAGGATCGACCACCAGAGGACACAGGTAGGTCAGTAAAGTCGCACCAAACACTACACTACACTACACCCCCCCCCGTCACTTATTAACCCTTTATGAACCCCTGATCACCCATGATCACCCCATATAAACTCCCTGATCACCCCCCTGTCATTGATCACCCCCCTGTCATTGATCACCCCCTGTCAGGCTCCGTTCAGACGTCCGTATGATTTTTACGGATCCACGGATACATGGATCGGATCCGCAAAACACATGCGGACGTCTGAATGGAGCCTTACAGGGGGGTGATCAATGACAGGCGGGTGATCACCCATATACACTCCCTGATCACCCCCTGTCATTGATCACCCCCCCTGTCATTGATCACCCCCCTGTAAGGCTCCATTCAGACGTCCGTATGATTTTTACGGATCCATGGATACATGGATCGGATCCGCAAAACACATGCGGATGTCTGAATGGAGCCTTACAGGGGGGTGATCAATGACAGGCGGGTGATCACCCATATACACTCCCTGATCACCCCCTGTCATTGATCACCCCCCTGTCATTGATCACCCCCCTGTAAGGCTCCATTCAGACGTCCGCATGTGTTTTGCGGATCCGATCCATGAATCCATGGATCCGTAAAAATCATACGGACGTCTGAATGGAGCCTTACAGGGGGGTGATCAATGACAGGGGGGGTGATCAATGACAGGGGGTGATCAGGGAGTGTATATGGGTGATCACCCGCCTGTCATTGATCACCCCCCTGTAAGGCTCCATTCAGACGTCCGCATGATCTTTACGTATCCATGGATACATGGATCGGATCCGCAAAACACATGCGGACGTCTGAATGGAGCCTTACAGGGGGGTGATCAATGACAGGCGGGTGATCACCCATATACACTCCCTGATCACCCCCTGTCATTGATCACCCGCCTGTCATTGATCACCCCCCTGTAAGGCTCCATTCAGACGTCCGCATGTGTTTTGCGGATCCGATCCATGTATCCATGGATCCGTAAAAATCATGCGGACGTCTGAATGGAGCCTTACAGGGGGGGTGATCAGTGACAGGGGGGTGATCATCCTGATCACCCCCTGTCATTGATAACCCCCCTGTAAGGCTCCATTCAGACGTCCGCATGTGTTTTGCGGATCCGATCCATGTATCCATGGATCCGTAAAAATCATACGGACGTCTGAATGGAGCCTTACAGGGGGGGTGATCAGTGACAGGGGGGTGATCACCCTGATCACCCCCTGTCATTGATAACCCCCCTGTAAGGCTCCATTCAGACGTCCGCATGTGTTTTGCGGATCCGATCCATGTATCCATGGATCCGTAAAAATCATACGGACGTCTGAATGGAGCCTTACAGGGGGGGTGATCAGTGACAGGGGGTGATCACCCTGATCACCCCCTGTCATTGATAACCCCCCTGTAAGGCTCCATTCAGACATTTTTTTGGCCCAAGTTAGCGGAAATTTTTTGTTTGTTTTTGTTTTTGCTTTTTCTTACTAAGTCTCATATTCCACTAACTTGTGTCAAAAAATAAAATCTCACATGAACTCGCCATACCCCTCACGGAATCCAAATGCGTAACATTTTTAGACATTTATATTCCAGACTTCTTCTCACGCTTTAGGGCCCCTAAAAAGCCAGGGCAGTATAAATACCCCACATGTGACCCCATTTCGGAAAGAAGACACCCCAAGGTATTCCGTGAGGGGCATATTGAGTCCATGAAAGATTGAAATTTTTGTCCTAAGTTAGCGGAAAGTGAGACTTTGTGAGAAAAAAACAAAAAAAATCAATATCCGCTAACTTATGCAAAAAAAAAAAAATTTCTATGAACTCGCCAGGCCCCTCATTGAATACCTTGGGGTGTCTTCTTTCCAAAGTGGGGTCACATGTGGGGTATTTATACTGCCCTGGCTTTTTAGGGGCCCGAAAGTGTGAGAAGAAGTCTGGGATCCAAATGTCAAAAAATGCCCTCCTAAAAGGAATTTGGGCCCCTTTGCGCATCTAGGCTGCAAAAAAGTGTCACACATCTGGTATCGCCGTACTCAGGAGAAGTTGGGGAATGTGTTTTGGGGTGTCATTTTACATATACCCATGCTGGGTGAGAAAAATATCTTGGTCAAATGCCAACTTTGTATAAAAAAAATTGGAAAAGTTATCTTTTGCCAAGATATTTCTCTCACCCAGCATGGTTATATGTAAAATGACACCCCAAAACACATTCCCGAACTTCTCCTGAGTACGGCGATACCAGATGTGTGACACTTTTTTGCAGCCAAGGTGGGCAAAGGGGCACATATTCCAAAGTGCACCTTTCGGATTTCACAGGCCATTTTTTACACATTTTGATTGCAAGGTACTTCTTACACATTTGGGCGCCTAAATTGCCAGGGCAGTATAACTACGCCACAAGTGACCCCATTTTGGAAAGAAGACACCCCACGGTATTCCGTGAGGGGCACGGCAAGTTCCTAGAATTTTTTATTTTTTGTCACAAGTTAGCGGAAAATGATGATTTTTCTTTTTTTTTCTTTTTTCCTTACAAAGTCTCATATTCCACTAACTTGCGACAAAAAATAAAAAATTCTAGGAACTCGCCATGCCCCTCACGGAATACCTTGGGGTGTCTTCTTTCCAAAATGGGGTCACTTGTGGCGTAGTTATACTGCCCTGGCAATTTAGGGGCCCAAATGTGTGAGAAGAACTTTGCAATCAAAATGTGTAAAAAATGGCCTGCGAAATCCGAAAGGTGCACTTTGGAATATGTGCCCCTTTGCCCACCTTGGCTGCAAAAAAGTGTCACACATCTGGTATCGCCGTACTCAGGAGAAGTTGGGGAATGTGTTTTGGGGTGTCATTTTACATATACCCATGATGGGTGAGAGAAATATCTTGGCAAAAGACAACTTTGTATAAAAAAATTGGAAAAGTTGTCTTTTGCCAAGATATTTCTCTCACCCATCATGGGTATATGTAAAATGACACCACAAAACACATTCCCCAACTTCTCCTGAGTACGGCGATACCAGATGTGTGACACTTTTTTGCAGCCAAGGTGGGCAAAGGGGCACATATTCCAAAGTGCACCTTTCGGATTTCACCGGTCATTTTTTACACATTTTGATTGCAAAGTTCTTCTCACACATTTGGGCCCCTAAATTGCCAGGGCAGTATAACTACCCCACAAGTGACCCCATTTTGGAAAGAAGACACCCCAAGGTATTCCGTGAGGGGCATGGCGAGTTCCTAGAATTTTTTATTTTATGTCGCAAGTTAGTGGAATATGAGACTTTGTAAGAAAAAAATAAAAATAAAAAATCATCATCATTTTCCGCTAACTTGTGACAAAAAATAAAAAGTTCTATGAACTCACTATGCCCATCAGCGAATACCTTAGGGTGTCTACTTTCCGAAATGGGGTCATTTGAGGGGGTTTTCTACTGTCTGGGCATTGTAGAACCTCAGGAAACATGACAGGTGCTCAGAAAGTCAGAGCTGCTTCAAAAAGCGGAAATTCACATTTTTGTACCATAGTGTGTAAACGCTATAACTTTTACCCAAACCATTTTTTTTTTTGCCCAAACATTTTTTTTTTTATCAAAGACATGTAGAACTATAAACTTAGCGAAAAATTTATATATGGATGTCGGTTTTTTTGCAAAATTTTACAGCTGAAAGTGAAAAATGTCATTTTTTTTGCAAAAAAATCATTACATTTCGATTAATAACAAAAAAAGTAAAAATGTCAGCAGCAATAAAATACCACCAAATGAAAGCTCTATTAGTGAGAAGAAAAGGAGGTAAAATTCATTTGGGTGGTAAGTTGCATGACCGAGCGATAAACGGTGAAAGGAGTGTAGTGCCGAAGTGTAAAAAGTGCTCTGGTCATGAAGGGGGTTTCAGCTAGCGGGGCTGAAGTGAAAAATTTGCTATTTATTCACACATGTCATACAGCAACGTTTCGGTTCTCTCTCAGAACCTTTCTCAAGCCAAGTGAGAAAGGGGCAAGTTAAGACCTCGAAACGCGTATGGTTCTAGCAGCTATTTTTATCTAATGGATTCTACACTACCATATATGAATGATGAACACAGTTGTACTTCATTTTCAAGTTTAAGAGGCGTGCACCTAAGAGGTGAAATCATCTTAACCAACCCGTACCTTCCCCTCCGATCACTTGACCTGGATCACGTGGGACAAGGCGGAAGGTCCTAGAAATACACTTGCCGTCTGACCGAAGCATCCAAGTGAATTAGAATCGGACCAAGCTTCTCCTGGAGGGGTAAAGTACTTATGGTTCAAGTATCTATTTCATATATTGATGTTAATGCCATCCATCAGCGACTATATTGCCCTATAGCATATAGGAAGTAGGCTACACCTTCCGACATATAGGTGTACATAGAAACATAGAAACATAGAATGTGTCGGCAGATAAGAACCATTTGGCCCATCTAGTCTGCCCAATATACTGAATACTATGAATAGCCCCTGGCTCTATCTTATATGAAGGATAGCCTTATGCCTATCCCATGTATGCTTAAACTCCTCCTATACATCTTGTATAAGAGATCTCTGCTCCACCTGGATACCCTGATTGTCCGAAGGATTTGTAGCTCACGACATCGTGGACTCAGACCTATATCCTGAACTAGAGCCTTGAGCTCCAACGATCAGGCTACTACTGCATAACCTCAAACATTTGGAGTATTCAGTGACTTTTATAAAAAAATAATAATAATTTACATTTATTTTTCCTATGGCGCCATATGTGTGATGCAATGTTTTATCTATTATTTTGTTGTTAATGATTGTTTTATAGTGATCCACTGCTGTGGACCTTATTACCACTATTACCATGTTGAATAAATATCTGCTTTAACACTGTTACAACCTCCTTGTCCATCTGGCACCAGGTAGTTGAGTGCCCCCTATCACTTTTACCCATTTCCTCAAAAAATAAAATAAAACAAAGTCTCAAACCGCAGCAAGTCTATGGTGAGGTAGGTTAGCGTTCACACTTAGTCCTGAATATTATACAAAAGACCGCGCAGCTCCTAAATCCACAGGGGAAGTGTCAGTATTCGAAGGCACACAGACTATTTTCAATGCAATTGATCACTGGATAAAGGACGGGACTTCCTCTCTAGTCGGACATCTTGTCTATTGCCCGACCCGGGATTCGCTCCTTGCTTCGTCAGGGGCAGCTCCATACTAAACTTACACCCTCCCTTTTGTAATGGTATGGGCGTTGCCAGCCATACCTCCTAAGAGACGACTATTTCAATAACAATGAGTCGGTTAAAAACATAAAAATTATACATATATAAAAATATTAAGATCCCTATTTCATACATATTCTCCCGTATACATCATACAAATCATAGCACAATCATCTCATGAGCCTATTTTATCCACATAACCATATCCAGTAAAAAAATATAAAAAATTCATATTTTTTTTTAGACCCAGCAGTTAAATAGTCTACTGTCTCTATTACTATGTACCAATTTGTCTCGTTCACATGAACGTATTTTGCGTTCCACATACGGTCCGTATACGGAACCATTCATGTCAATAGGTCCGCTAAAGATGCGGACAGCACTCTGTGTGCTGTCCACATCCGTTGCTCCGTTCCGTGGCCCCGAAAAAATTATGAGTCCTGTCCTATTCTTGTCCGTTTTGCGGACAAGAATAGGCATTTCTTTAATGGGCCTCCTGTTCCGTTCCGCAAATTGCGGAAGGCACACGGTCGGCATCTGTATTTTGCGGAGTTTTTCTTATATCCCTTTTCTAGGAACCTCTGTTCAATTAATGTACTTTGTTCCTCATGGTCTTGTCGATCCGTGCAATTCCGGTGGCCTTTTGGAATATTTTTTTAACCAGGGCTTATGGTGACAACTAGAGGTTTCAATATACCCATTCACATCAGTCGGTTTAAAGAAGGTTTTAGTCTTTTGCGCGGTCTTTTGCATAATAATCACTAGATTACTTATCCAACACATTGCAATGGATTACCAATACAATACATGGCAGAGTCGCTATGTTCTTATTGAGCCTTGCCACCTGCAGGGCTTCCTAGGGACTACAGCTATAAAAGCCTTGTTATATGGTGGAGGTCCGGAAAGGGTTAAAAAAAAACACAAAAAAAAAACACAAAAAAAAACACAAAAAAAAAACATATATGCTTTTTAGTAATAAACAAACAAATAAAAGAAAAACAATGAAGGTCTATGCGAGATAAATGCAGACAGAGACCATGCTGTGATTTGAAAAAAATGTTGCTGACCCCAAAAACACACCTCAAATGTGAAAAAAGACGCTACTAATAAAACATTAACAGTAACATTTGGTGCAAAAAAAACCATCAAAAACGACAGAAGAAAATTACGTGTGAAGGTTCTTAGACACATGAATTTATCTCTGGTGCTTTTTTGGGCTATGATATTGCTTGCCCCGCCTACTTCTATTGCCCCATCTTTTGCCAATTTGGCCCCGCCTACAAGATGGGGCTACTTTTAGTTTTTTTTCCAGGGCCTCTTTAGGTTCTCAGTCCATCCCTGACTGTAAAAAAAACATCACAATAATTATTTTTTTTTGCCATTTGCGGTTTTTGTCACCCTCTTTTTCTGGCGTTTTTTGCACAGTGTTTTCTTCATGGCATTTTCCTCTATACAGAAGAGGTTGTCAAAATGCCTGAAAAAACAGGGGGTCCAGCACGCTGCGTTAAAAAAAAAATATATATCTATAAGGCAGAAAGACAAAAAATGTCCAAAAAAAAAAAAAGGGAGCAAAAAAACTTGTGTATCCCATGTATTATATGTCTCATAGACCTTCAAGGGGTTGTCCCATAAAAAATATTCTAAATTTTTTAAACCAGCACCTGGATCTGAATACTTTTTGTTATTTTATGTAGCATTTAGCATAGCCGCTGAGTTATTCAATAAAATGTATCTGTACAGCGCCACCTGCTGTTTGCTTTTTTCTAATTTCTCTGTTCACCTCCTGAGATGGAAGCACATGTACAACTGCCACCAGCTGCAGCAGAAAGGACACGCCTACTGAGAAAGGACTCTCCCCTTGAGCTGCCAGCTTGATAAAAACCTAGCAGAGCAATGAATGAGGAGATCTCTGGATCCATGTGAGGTGCAGGGCTGGTTCTCGCTTTGTTAGAGGTTGTCATGTGCTGTATGATGTCTTATTTTTATATTTTACATTAATCAGGGAATAACCCCTTTCAGCTGACACCTGGAGCGGGTGATTTTACCACAACAAACGCTGCCAATAATTAATATTGGTGAAGAAAAAAAAAAAAAAACGCAACAAAAATTATAGTCACCCCCAAGTGACCTTTTTTGACCTTTGAGGGACAGATACTAAAAAGTAAAAAAAAAATACCCCAAGAAAACCCTAGCCAAGAAGTCATTATCACTACCCAAGTGGACAGGTAATATACAAAAATTTACAGTAGACGATAACAAATGCAAATGAAATGCTTATTTTATAAAAATATTGTATTTTTTTTACCAGAAAAAAAATAGTTTTAAAAATATATTTTTACTGTTATTTCAATTTATGAAATCAAAAGGTTTAACCCCTTCTACCCCGGGCCAGTTTTCACCCTACTGTCCTCCTGGAACACTTTTACTTATCCAAGCCATTCTGAGATTGTTTTCTCATGACACATTGTACTTCATGACAATTTGTCAATTTGAGTCAATATATTTCACCTTTATTTGTGAAAAAATCCCAAATTTACCCAAAAATTTGAAAAATTAGCAATTTTCTAAATGTAAGTTTCTCTGCTTTTAAAACAGATACCTCATGAAATATGTATTACTTAACATTCCCTATATGTCTACTTTATGTTGGCATCATTTTGTAAATGTCATTTTTTTAGGACGTTAGGCTTAGAATTTTAGAAGCAAATCTTACCATTTTTAAGAAAATTTCCAAAACCCACTTTTTAAGGACCAGTTTAGGTCTGAAGTCACTTTGTGGGGCTTAACTAGTGGAAACCCCCCTCCAAGTGACCCCATTGTAGAAACTACACCCCTCAAGTTACTCAAAACTGATTTTACAAACTTTGTTACCCATAAAGGAAAATGGAGATAAAATTTCATTTTTTTGGCAGATTTTCAATTTTAATCCATTTATTTATTTAACACATCAAGGGTTAACAGCCAAACAAAACTCAATATTTATGGCCCTGATTCTGCGGTTTACAGAAACTACCCACATGTGTTTGTAAACTTATGTAAGGGCACACAGCAGGGCGCATAAGAAAAGGAACGCCATATGGTTTTTGGAAGGCAGATTTTGCTGAACTGGTTTTTAGATGCCATGTCCCATTTGAAGCCCCCCTGATGCACCCTTACAGTAGAAACTCCCAAAAAGTGACCCTGTGACATTTTGGAAACTAGGGGATAAGCTGCCAGTTTTATTAGTACTATTTTGGGGTACATATGATTTTTTATTGCTTTTTATCAGGGCCATTTCTTGGGATGGGCGGGCCGGGCAGCCGCCCGGGGCGCTGTCAGAAGGGGGGCGCCGGCAGGGCACAGCAGGAGATGAGCGCTGCGCTTCCATTGTGGAAGCGCTCACTCATCTCCATAGTCATCTCATCTGTATCGCCGTCCTCGGGACGGCGATACAAACGTTTGTAATGCGGCAGGCGGCGCGATGACGTCGTCGCGCCGCCTGAGCCAGCAAGGGACACAGGCCGGAGGAGGCTGCATCGCATCCTATATGTAAAAATGACAATCCTGGCACATAAGGGGGGCTGCTGGGCTAGCACAGACATAAGGGGGACTGCTGGGCTGGCACAGACATAAGGGGGGCTGCTGGGCTGGCACAGACATAAGGGGGGCTGCTGGGCTGGCACAGACATAAGGGGGGGATACTGGCTACTGGCACATAAGGGGGGCTACTGGCACATAAGGGGGGCTGCTGGCACAGACATAAGGGGGACTGCTGGCACAGACATAAGGGGGTCTGCTGGCACATAAGGGGGGATACTGGCTACTGGCACATAAGGGGGCTGCTGGCACATAAGGGGGGTTGCTGGCCCATAAGGGGGGCTGCTGGCACATAAGGGGGGCTGCTGGCACATAAGGGGGGCTTCTGGCACAGACATAAGGGGGGCTGCTGGCACAGACATAAGGGGGTCTGCTGGCACATAAGGGGGGATACTGGCTACTGGCACATAAGGGGGGCTACTGGCACATAAGGGGGGCTGCTGGCACATAAGGGGGGCTGCTGGCACAGACATAAGGGGGACTGCTGGCACAGACATAAGGGGGTCTGCTGGCACATAAGGGGGGATACTGGCTACTGGCACATAAGGGGGCTGCTGGCACATAAGGGGGGCTGCTGGCACATAAGGGGGGCTTCTGGCACAGACATAAGGGGGGCTGCTGGCACAGACATAAGGGGGGCTGCTGGCACAGACATAAGGGGGGCTGCTGGCACATAAGGGGGGCTACTGGCTACTGGCACAGACATAAGGGGGGCTACTGGCACATAAGGGGGGCTTCTGGCACAGACATAAGTGGGGCTATTTGCACATAAGGGGGGCTACTAGCACATAAGGGGGGCAACTGGCACATGATAGGAGGCTACTGGCACATGATAGGGGGGCTACTGGCACATGATAGGGGGGCTACTGGCACATGATAGGGGAGCACTCAGGCTAATGGCACATGATAGGGGGGCACTCAGGCTACTGGCACATGATGGTGGGGGGCTCTTATTACTGGCACATGATTGGGGGCATCTATGGGGGCACAGCTTACTGGCACATGATATGGGGGCACATCTTACTGGTACATGATTGGGGGCATTATCGGGGCACTTATTACTGGCACATTATTGGGTGGCGCTATAGGGACATCTACAGAGGCTAAAAAGAAGGGGTATTTTATATGGGGGCTCTGAATAGGGGCATTTTATACTTGGACACATTATGGTGGGTACTATGGGGAAGGGGGGGAGAGGAGCACTATGGGGTCATCTACGGGGGCACATTAGCTCAACTGGGGGCATTATGGTGGGCTTTATTACTCCCCCATGGTATGAACCCCTAGTAGCAGCACCAGCCTCTCCCTGCTCTGCTATCCCTCTGCCCCTTCTCCAAATCTTTATTATGAAATCCTTCTCATTAGGATAAAGCACAACATCAGCTCCACCGAGCCCCCGGCCAAAGTGTGGAAGTGGCGTCCGAGATCCCCAAGGGCCAAGCCAAGTAACTGTAAGTTTTCATGTGAAATATGTTTGTTATGCACATATAGCATACACTGTGCCCCAGAATATACCGCTACACTGTGCCACACAATATACAGTATACCTCTACACTGTGCCACACAATATACAGTATACCTCTACACTGTGCCACACAATATACAGTATACCGCTACACTGTGCCCCACAATATACAGTATACCGCTACACTGTGCCACACAATATACAGTATACCTCTACACTGTGCCTCACAATATACAGTATACCTCTACACTGTGCCTCACAATATACAGTATACCTCTACACTGTGCCTCACAATATACAGTATACCTCTACACTGTGCCACACAATATACAGTATACCTCTACACTGTGCCACACAATATACAGTATACCTCTACACTGTGCCACACAATATACAGTATACCGCTACACTGTGCCACACAATATACAGTATACCTCTACACTGTGCCACACAATATACAGTATACCTCTACACTGTGCCACACAATATACAGTATACCTCTACACTGTGCCACACAATATACAGTATACCGCTACACTGTGTAGGGGTTAGGCTCCATTCACACGTCCGCAAAATGGGTCCGCATGCATTCTGCAATTTTGGGCCTAATATAGGGGCTGGGGGGGGGGAGTTTTTTTGACACTCGCCCTGAGAGAAATTTTAACTGGAAACTGCACTGCTTTATATTACGTTTTTTGTGAGGCAAGGTAACCAAAAAATTGCTGTTTTGGCACCGTTTTTATATTTTACAACATTCATCTGACAGGTTAGATCATGTGCTATTTTTATAGAGCAGGTTGTTACGGACGCAATGATATTAAATATGTCTACTTTCTTTGTTTGTTTCACTTTTACATAATAAATGTTTTTGTGTCTCCATTTTCTGAACGCCTTTTTTTATTTTTCTGCCATCGTCTTGTGCAGGGGCTCGTTATTTGCAGAAAGAGTTGATGTTTTTTTGGTACCATTTTTGGGTACATAGGATTTTTTGATCATTCATTATTACACTTTATGGGGCAAAGTGACCAAAAAAATTGGTGGTTTTAGCACAGATTTTATTTATTTATTTTTATAACGTTCAACTGAGGGGTTAGGTCATATGACATTTTTATAGAGCAGATCATTACAGACGTGGCAATACCTAATATGTATACTTTCTCAGATTTATTTAAGTTTTACACAATAATAGCAGTTTTGAAGCAAAAAAAAACATATTTTTGTGTCTCCATTGACTGAGAGTCATATATTTTTTTTTTTTCTGACCGATTGTCTTAGGTAGGGTCTAATTTTTTGCCAAATGAGGTGACAATTTGATTGGTACTATTTTGGGGGGCATACGCCTTTTTAATCGCTTGGTGTTGCAATTTTTGTGATGTAAGGTGACAAAACATGGCTTTTTTTGGCATTGTTATCATTTTTATTTTGTTTACGGTGCTCAGCTGAGGGGTTAGGTCATGTGATATTTTTATAGAGCTGGTTGTTACAGACGTGGCGATACCTAATATGTATACTTTTATTATTTATTTTACTTTAACATAATAGCATATTTGAAACAAAAAAAAAATGTTTTGATGTCTCCATGTTCTGAGAGCTATAATTTTTTTTATTTTTTGAGCAATTTTCTTATGTAGGGGCTCATTTTTTGCGGGATGAGGTGCCGGTTTTATTGGTAACATTTTGTGGGACATATGCCTTTTTGATCACACTTTTTATGAAGTAAGGTGACAAAAATGGCTTTTTTTGACACGGTTTTTATTTTATTTTTTTATGGTGTTTATCGGACGGGGTGGATCATGTGATATATTTATAGAGCCAGTCGTTACGGACGCGGTGATACCTAATATGTGTGTTATTTTTTCCTTTTTTTATTATAAAATCAGGGGAAAGGGGCGTTTTGTTCTTTTCTTACTTGAAACTTTATTTTTTTATTAAAAACACTTTTCTTTAAACTTTATTTCTGTCCCACTCTGGGACTTCAACTTTTGAGGGTCTGATCCCCTCTGCAATGCATTACAATACATCTGTATTGTAATGCATTGCCTGTTAGTGTAGGACACAAAGTAATACACTAATAGGTTGCCTAGGAGACGGGCCTGGATCTCCTCGGCCCCCGTAGAAGGCAGGACCAGATGGCGTGCACGGCATAAGGCTGCCTTGTCACCCGTCGGGTCTCCACCACAGCAGCATGGGCTCCCTCACCCGCCGCATGCACCTTCTATGACGCGGTCAGCGCTGACCGCGGCATAAAAGGGGTTAATCTGCCGGCGGATACAGCAGGGGCCCGGCTATCATAGACTTGCGGGCCCCTGCAGTGATCAAGTGCGCACTGCTCCGGTGCCCGCCCGATCACCATGACGTAATAGTACGTCAAAATGCGGCAAGTCACTTGCCGCCATGACGTACTATTACGTCATATGTCGGGAAGGGGTTAAAGGGGTTGTCTCACTTCAGCAAGTGGCATTTATCATGTAGAGCAGGCACCCTGGGTCAAAGTATCCCGTGACCCCCCCGTGTCGGCGAACGCCGTAAACCGCAGGTCAATTCAGAACTGCGGTTTGCGGCTTTTACGGGAGTTGCGGTGGGTGGTCGGAGGTGTCAAAGGGTCCCCGTGCAGCTGTAAGGGGGACCCGATGGCATGTAAGGAAGCGCGATGCCTTCCTTAGGCATCTGCACTGCCTTCCGGTGAAGAGCCTGTGAGATCCAGCCCCCTGGATCTCACAGGCAGGAAGCTGTATGAGTAATACACACAGTATTACTCATACAGCCAATGCATTCCAATACAGAAGTATTGGAATGCATTGTAAAGGGGATTAGACCCCCAAATGTTCAAGTCCCAAAGTGGGACAAAAAAATAAAGTGAAAAAAAAGTTGAAAAAATAAAGTTTGCCCCCCCAAAAATGAAAAGTTTCAAGTAAAAAAAAACAAAAACGTCATTTCCCTCAAATAAAGATAAAAAAAATAGGTAAAAAATAGGGGAAAAAAAAGACATATTAGGTATCGCCGTGTCCATATCAACCGGCTCTATAAACATATCACATGACCTAACCCCTCAGATGAACACCGTAAAAAATAAAAACTGTGCTAAATAAACCATTTTTTTGTCACCTTACATCCCAAAAAGTACAACAGCAAGCGATCAAAAAGGTGTATGCCCACCAAAATAGTACCAATCTAACCGTTATCTCATCCCGCAAAAAATGAGCCCCTACCTAAGACAATAGCCCAAAAAATAAAAAAACTATGGCTCAGAATATTGGAGACACTAAAACATAATTTTTTTTATTTTAAAAAAAGCTGTTATTGTGTAAAACTTCAGTGAATTAAAAAAAAGTATACATATTAGGTATCACCGCGTCTGTAATAACCTGCTCTATTAAAATATCACATGATATGAACACTGTAAAAAAAACTGTGTAAAAAAAGCCATTTTTTGTCACCTCACATCACAAAAAGTGTAATAGCAAGCAATCAAATAGTCATATGCACCCTAAAATAGGGCCAATCAAACCGTCATCTAATCCCGCAAAAAATGAGACCCTACCTAAGATAATCGCCCAAAAACTGAAAAAACTATTGCTCTCAGACTATGGAGACACTAAAACATGATTTTTTTTGTTGTTTCAAAAATGATATTATTGTGTAAAACTTACATAAATAAAACAAAAGTATACATATTAGGTATCGCTGTGTCTGTAATAACATGCTCTATAAAAATATCACATGACCTAACCCCTCAGGTGAATACCATTTTTTTTTAAAACTGTGTAAAAAAAGACATTTTTTGTCACCTTACATCACAAAAAGTGTAATAGCAAGCGATCAAAAAGTCATACGCACCCCAAAAAAGTGCCAATCAAACCGTCATCTCATCCCGCAAAACTCATACCCTACCCAAGATAATCGCCAAAAAACTGAAAAAACTATGTCTCTCAGACTATGGAAACACTAAAACATGATTTTTTTGGTTTCAAAAATGAAATTGTGTAAAACTTACATAAATAAATAAAAAGTATACAAATTAGGTATCGCCGCGTCCGTAATAACATGCTCTATAAAAATATCACATGACCTAACTCCTCAGGTGAATACCATAAAAAAAAACTGTCAGATGAATGTTGTAAATAACAAAAAAATATAAAAAAACTGTGCCAAAACAGCTATTTCTTGTTACCTTGCCTCACAAAAAGTGTAATATAGAGCAACCAAAAATCATATGTACCTTAAACTAGTACCAACAAAACTGCCACCCTATCCCGTAGTTTCTAAACTGGGGTCACTTTTTTGGAGTTTCTACTCTACGGGTGCATCAGGGGGGCTTCAAATGGGACATGGTGTAAAAAAAAACAGTCCAGCAAAGAGAGCGGTTTACGACCACATATGGGGTGTTTCTGTAAACTACAGAATCAGGGCCATAAATATTGAGTTTTGTTTGGCTGTTAACCCTTGCTTTGTAACTGGAAAAAAATATTAAAATGGAAAATCTGCCAAAAAAGTGAAATTTTGAAATTGTATCTCTATTTTCCATTGATTCTTGTGGAACACCTAAAGGGTTAACAAAGTTTGTAAAATCATTTTTGAATACCTTGAGGGGTGTAGTTTCTAGAATTGGGTCATTTTTGGGGTGGTTTATATTATGTAAGCCTCACAAAGTGACTTCAGACCTGAACTGGTCCTTGAAAAGTGGGTTTTTGAAAATTTCTTAAAAATTTCAAGATTGGCTTCTAAACTTCTAAGCCTTCTAACATCCCCAAAAAATAAAATATCATTCCCATAATGATCCAAACATGAAGTAGACATATGGGGAATGTAAAGTAATTATTTTTTTAGGTATTACTATGTATTATAGAAGTAGAGAAATTGAAACTTAAAAATGTGCAAATTTTTCCCAATTATTTGTAAATTTTGTATTTTTTTTATAAATAAAAATGATTTTATTTTTTTTACACCATTTTACCGCTGTCATGAAGTACAATATGTGACGAAAAAACAATCTCAGAATGGCCTGGATAAGTCAAAGCGTTTTAAAGTTAATCAGCACTTAAAGTGACACTGGTCAGATTTGCAAAAAATGGCCAAGTCCTTCAGGTGAAAATGAGCCCGTCCCTAAGGGGTTAAACCAACGTGTTCCCACAGCCACCCCCTTAACCACCTCTCCCTATTTCCCATTTGAGACAAACTCTTCATTCCCCCATCCCCAGTGTCCCTCCCTCCAGTATAACATACTGCCCTCATCCATCCCCTGTGCTCTATTTCGCTCTGTTAGCCGCGCTTGCGCACTAGGCCGTAATATACTGAGGCTCTCCTGCGCATGCGCAGTGTTCCGGTGTAACGCTGAACTCCGCTGAGATTTTCCATAAACTGTCGGTTTGCGCATGCGCAGATGGTCAAAACTCAGGAACGCCTCCTTACGTCATTAGCAGTGCGTCAGGAGGTAGGGAAATCTCACGAGGTAGGGTAGTATAACGGTACACCCCCCTCGCCCGGCCGCCATTTTCTCGAAGCCTAAAGACAGAAGAGGCAGCGGGCAACAATCACGTGACCACGCCTACGAGAAAAACAAGCGACTCTGCCAGGAAGTAAGATGGCGACTCGGCGTCACGTGGTCCGGCATGCCGCCGCGTTGCATTGTGGGGGGGCTAAGGAACAGTCAGGGCCCGGCGTGACGCGGCAGAAAACAAATTTTTTGCTGCCGGTGGATAGAGGCGGCTGTCCTGGAAAATGGTGGGGGTGAAGGTGATCGCGGGAGACGCGGACTTCCAGCCGGAGCTGAGCGCTGCCGGTTCTAGGCTCAGTGTGGTCAAGTTCACCATGAGAGGGTAAGAAGAGGAGCAGGGCTGAGGGGGTGCAAGGATAATACAGAGCCCTCGGACTACTTCCTGACGGACTCCACACTCCTTGCTGACGGACTCGCCACTGCATCCTGTCACTGTGGGGCTGGTGACATTTAGAGGGGGTCTTCTGACAGTAATCAGTGGGGGTCTATATGGTGGGAGTCCGACCGTAAGTCACTCACTGAGTCTATTTTGGATGAGCGACTCCATTTGCTTCTGTCCCATTGTATTCAGGGTCGGGAGACCCCCACAGTTGGACGTGGATGGTGTATCTAATCCATAGACCCCCAATTCACCTCGCTAGAAGTCCCCTTTAAGGGACTACATTATTTATAAGTTATGTTTATTAGGTCTTATGTAAATATGAAAATATCCGCATTTTCTAATGAGCTTTTCTCACTGTTTTCAAGAGCTCTGCTTGCTGTCGGCGCATAGCGATTTCATACTTGTCACAGCTGAGATTCTGTTACAGTTGTGTCTAGGCAAGGCAGTCCACTGTGTGTGAAATGCATCAGTGGAACAAATGTCTGCCCTGATAGTTTGTTACATGTTACCTGCACTGACACATTGTATCAGTCTGGAGTTTACGGCCTGACTTACAAAACAGTTGTCTACGACAGATACAACTGTAACAAATGCTCAGCTGTTAGTGTTAGCTCTGAATTGGTTTCCAGTCTTTATATGAAAAGAATAATATTTTAATTTACTAAAAGCAAGCGGAGGTCCTGAAATTGGAATGTAAATTGGTTATTAGCATGTAGTTAGCACTAGGGGCTTTTGAAACTAACATACAGTGATTCCACCAGCAGAATAGTGAGTGCAGCTCTGGAGTATAATACAGGATGAAACTCAGGATCAGTACAGGATAAGTAATGTAATATATGTACACAGTGACTCCACCAGCAGAATAGTGAGTGCAGCTCTGGAGTATAATACAGGATGTAACTCAGGATCAGTACAGGATAAGTAATGTGTGTACACAGTGACTCCACCAGCAGAATAGTGAGTGCAGCTCTGGAGTATAATACAGGATGTAACTCAGGATCAGTACAGGATAAGTAATGTATGTACACAGTGACTCCACCAGCAGAATAGTGAGTGCAGCTCTGGAGTATAATACAGGACGTAACTCGGGATCAGTACAGGATAAGTAATGTAATGTATGTACACAGCGACTGCACCAGCAGAATAGTGAGTGCAGCTCTGGAGTATAATACAGGACATCTAACTTTTGCAGTCTGGGGGTAGTAGTTGTGTCTGGTAGTGATGATGCCCCTTCTCCTCCATGTCTGTGAATCACCGCTGCTGATCTGGTCTTAGTAATAGGATGGCGTGCTTTAGTCTAATCGTTAAGTAAATAGGATTGTCCCCGTCCCGCGTCCTCCCCCGCACAGGGTTAGTCTCTCTCGTGTTGGTTTCTGCCTCCGTTATATTTCCGGTTGTTGTTTTTCAGGTGCACCCCCTGTGTGAGGATAGCGCCGGCGTTCACATCGCTGAGCAATAAGTATCCCCAGGCCGTCTTTCTGGAAGTAGATGTACATCAGTGCCAAGTAAGTAACCTGCCCCCGCCACGCGGGGGGCGACCTGCTGTACTCAGCCTTCCCAGTCATGTGTACTGCTGCTCCAGTCACCTACAGGCCTGAGAGATGGGTATAATGGTGCCGTCAGTGTCACGGTGCTGGAACCAGTATGGCCGTCCGAAACCTTAAAGGGGTTTTCCTACAATAATTGTTTAGCACCTATCCACAGTCTAGGTTATAATTAAAGGGGTTTTCCGAGATATCCTCCGGACAGGTCATCAGTATCTGACTAATCCACTTTCCCTAGGCCATGTGACGTCAGGTTCATTGGTCACAATACCTAGGCGCATTTTCTTCAATGGAGCTGAGCTGCCATCCCAAGCACAACCGCTATCACATGGACTGCGCTGTGCTAGGTGAGCACCAGTGCCTTTTCAGACAGCTGATCGGCGGGGGTTTCTGCATGCAGTTTTGGAAGCCAAATTCAGGAGTGGATCATAAAAGGAGAGAAAGTATAAAGGACAGATTAAAAAAAAAAAAAAAAGGACCATTCACTCCAGGTTGTCTTCCAAAACTGCGTCCGGAAACCTGACCGTGTGGTCGCACCCGTAGAGAAGTCTGAGTGAATGGAGCGGAGTGCGTCTGTACAGGATTCTCATCTGCCGGAGTCGAGAGCGGTTACTAATAGCGTCTCTCGCTCTGGAGGTCCTGTCCAGTCCTGCATTACACAGACTGCCCACTGATATGAATGGGCCCTGTGTAATGCTTCATTTCTCCTGTGGTGGCGCTGTAGGGACATAGAATACTTACTGTCAAGTATCCCCTCAGATTACAGCTGATCTTTGGGGCTTCCCGCTGGAAGATACTTTGGAAGTCCCTTGAAAAAAAATAAAAAAAATGTGATCACACAGTGGAGATCCCCTTTTTCTAGGCACCCAATAGGGGCTCTGGATGGGGGCTACCTGTGCACTCGCTGTCTTCTGTGGTGGTACCTGTTTGGTATTAAGATTTGTCTCTGATAGACAGGGGCGTTGTAGGGTCTCAAAAGATCCGGGGCCCAAGCCCCAACGAATATAGCCCTAAGTCAACCAGTCACCCCCACCTCTGCAAACACGAGCACTGAAGACACTTTACTGTACTTGCTATACAGCAGCACGTACCTATCACATCCGGGGCCTCCCAGGTGACGTCTCCTCTCATGTAGATCTTCTCTGTCATCATCTTCTCCATTCAGTCTGGACAACTTCTCTCAGCCTCCTCGTCTCTGCAGAGTGTGAAACACAGACATCTTTAGGTTCCTTACTTTTCTGTACCCCCGAATACTATCCTGTAGTAATAGTGCTCCTCATAGTCCCACCAATAGTAATTCCCTTCTAGAATACCCTCATTAGTAATACTGCCCCCCTACAGTGCCCCCATTAGTTAAAGATATCCTCCGGACAGGTCATCAGTATCTGACTGGTGGGGGTCTGACACCCGGGACCCCCGCCAATCCACTTTCCCTAGGCCATGTGACGTCAGGTTCATTGGTCACAATACCTAGGTGCATTTTCTTCAATGGAGCTGAGCTGCCATCCCAAGCACAACCGCTATCACATGGACTGCGCTGTGCTAGGTGAGCACCAGTGCCTTTTCAGACAGCTGATCGGCAGGGGTCCCCGGTGTCCCACCCCCACCGATCAATTATTGATGACATGACACCGCTGCGGACAGTCACTGGCTGCAGCACTCAGCGATATCCTCAGGATAGGTCATCAATATCAGATCGGCGGGGGGTCCGACTCCCGACACTCCCGCCGATCAGCTGTTTGAAGACAAAGCAGCGCTTGTACGAGCGCTGTCGTCTCATCACTGTTTATCGGCACGTCGCAACCGCAGCGGTAAGCAGTTTAATTACATCTCCGCTTCCCCCATTCTCTTCAATGGGACAGCTCTGTAGTATTCAAGTGTATAGGACAGAGCTGTCCCATAGAGGTGAGCGGGGACGCCTTAGATCTTATTACACCTGCTCACCGCTGCGGTTGCGAGGCAGCAGGAGCGTGGCCTTCTCTTCAAACAGCCGGGAATCAGACCCCCGCCGATCTGATATTGATGACCTATCCTGGTGAACAGTCCCTTTAATGAGTTAGAGGAGAGGGACTTGAACTGGGATCAACCATCTAATGTGTATGGGATCTCCCAGCTTTCCCCGAGATATCTGGGGGGAATGAGGAGGATTGGGCAGTTGAATTTCAGTATGCCCGATCCTTTTGGTCTTGAGGAAGTAAGCCATTGTCAGAGGTGCCTGGCAGCAGCTTATTCCTCATTTAAAACACATGCATGCTCGGCTGAGCCACGCTTGCTTGTGTGTGGGGTGTCGGGAGAGATGGCTGTCACTTGTCAGCTGTATAAAAGCAGCTGTAAGTTGACATTAATTTGCATTTCCTTTCAGGAATTTTAAAACTCCTGCTAGAGGAGGACAAAAAGTTTTTGTAAATATTGAGTTAAAAAAATGCACCTTTTATGAGGAAGCGTCCCTTTTAAGTTAAAATGGTTTCCCATAAGAACTGTAATCGCCTATGCACAGGTTATGCAAGACGTGTGTGATCACTGAGACCCCCCCCCAGTGATCGGGGGTCATTGAATCCCCTCTATGGATGGAGTGGTAGAATGCAGGTTTGACCACCACTCCCTTCAGCTTTGCTGTTTCCGGCAGTCCCACAGAACTATGGGCAGCGGTGGTCATGCTTGTGTACTTCTGCCCCATTCACACAAGGGATTCAGGGGACCCTAGTGTCTAGGATTAGTAAATAGCCCCGTGGTTGGACCCCCCCCTTCATCTCAGCGATCACACGTTTGTCTCCTAACCTTTTAAAGGGGTTGGTTTCCTCAGAGTCCGCCAGTGTGGTTGACCTGTGCTGCTAATCATACATACTTGGTCCCAACCATGTCTTGCCCGCTGGCTCTGCAGGTCACGGGTCTCCCAGCATCAACATCTTTTTTTTTACGTTGGTCACGTCAGCGCTGCAGCAAGTGACTGTCCATGTCACCCATGCATGGTCACACATGACAACTGCAGCCAGTCTTTGGCAACTAGATGCTGATTTTTTTTTTTTTTTTTTTAGGGGGTGCGAAGGAGGGATTTTAGAGACCAAGGACCTGCACAGCCACTAGGGCAGCGGGAAAAGGGGAAGACCGAGGACCTGCACAGCCAGTAGGGCAGCGGGAAAAGGGGGAGACCGAGGACCTGCACAGGCAGTGGGGGAAGGGGGAGACCGAGGACCTGCACAGCCAGTAGGGCAGTGGGAAAAGGGGAAGACAAAGGACCTGCACAGCCAGTAGGGCAGCGGGAAAAGGGGAAAACCGAGGACCTGCACAGCCAGTAGGGCAGCGGGGAAAGAGGGAGACCAAGGACCTGCACAGCCAGTAGGGCAGCGGGGAAAGAGGGAGACCAAGGACCTGCACAGCCAGTAGGGCAGCGGGAAAAGGGGGAGACCAAGGACCTGCACAGCCAGTAGGGCAGCGGGGAAAGAGGGAGACCAAGGACCAGCACAGCCAGTAGGGCAGCGGGGAAAGAGGGAGACCGAGGACCTGCACAGCCAGTAGGGCAGTGGGGGAAGGGGGAGACCGAGGACCTGCACAGCCAGTAGGGCAGCGGGGAAAGAGGGAGACCAAGGACCAGCACAGCCAGTAGGGCAGCGGGGAAAGAGGGAGACCAAGGACCTGCACAGCCAGTAGGGCAGTGGGGGAAGGGGGAGACCGAGGACCTGCACAGCCAGTAGGGCAGTGGGAAATAGGAGAGACCAAGGACCTGCACAGCCAGTAGGGCAGCAATGGGGGGGGGGTCTGTAGAAAAGGTCTCCAGGGGTGATCAACCCCTTTAAGGGGGCAGAATCTGATAATCAACCCCACCCACTTTAACAGTTTTTAACCCCTAATGTGCTCATGTGAAGAGGACCCCTTTTACTGCTGTCTGGTTATGCTTTGAATCCTATTGCTCACACGCTTGCTGTGTTCACGTTTTAGGCGACAGCCGCTGCCAATAATATATCCGCGACTCCCACGTTTTTATTCTTCCGAAATAAAGTGAAAATCGACCAGTACCAAGGGGCAGACGCCGCCGGCCTAGAAGACAAGATCAAACAGCACTTAGAAAATGACCCAGGGAACAACGAGGACACAGATATTCCCAAAGGCTATGTACGTATAACTGGCAGTCATCTCATCCTGAGGTTCTCCAGCTGTCTGGGCATGCTGGGTGTTGTAGTGTTTCTGGAGAGCTGTCATATGTTTCTCTATGGCTTGTGATCAGAAGCGTCGATAAGTATGCTCTATGTACAAGATAGATATATTTCTGTCCCACAAATGCCCTCGCCGGGTGTCTAATAGAGGCCCCCAGGTCTGCCTTCTGTGCAGGCCTAGTAGATTGCCTGTCAGCTTTCCACTAATGTATATAATACACTGTACTACATAAGTAGTGTGGTGTATTAGGGAATCGATCACGTCAAAGTCCACTGGTGGAATTTTCAATGAAAATAATTGGGGGGGAAAAAAAACGAAACCTCTCCACACATTTGGTATCGCAGAATCTGTGACGACCTGACCTACACAAAGATCGTGTCATTTATTTCGACAGGTGAGTGCAGGTAAAAACCACAAAAAACCTACAATGCCAAAGTTGCTGTTTTTGCTTAACCGCCCCTCCAAAAAGGAATACAAAAGTGATCAAAATGTATTATGTACACCAAAATAGTAGCAATGAAGACTACAAGCCATTCCGCAAAAATGAAGCTCAGTAGTAAGAAAAATAAGTTATGGGTCTTGGGATACGGTGATGCAAAAAGATTTTAGTTAGTTATTTCTTTATTTAAAAAAAAAAAAGCTTTTATTGTGCAAAAGTAGTAAAATTTTAATAAAAACAATGTGTTTGGTATCGCTGTTATCAATGCCACAGAACCCGCCCAGAAACAATTAGTAAAACTTAATCCAGGAGTTGTGTACCCCAGAATGCTGCCATTAAAATATAGTTGTCCTGCAAAAAAATAAAATAAAAATAGGGGTTAAACTGTGTGCCCAGGGTTACACAGACTGCCCACTGATATGAATGGGCCCTGTGTAATGCTTCATTTCTCCTGTGGTGGCGCTGTAGGGACATAGAATACTTACTGTCAAGTATCCCCTCAGATTACAGCTGATCTTTGGGGCTTCCCGCTGGAAGATACTTTGGAAGTCCCTTGAAAAAAAATAAAAAAAATGTGATCACACAGTGGAGATCCCCTTTTTCTAGGCACCCAATAGGGGCTCTGGATGGGGGCTACCTGTGCACTCGCTGTCTTCTGTGGTGGTACCTGTTTGGTATTAAGATTTGTCTCTGATAGACAGGGCGTTGTAGGGTCTCAAAAGATCCGGGGCCCAAGCCCCAACGAATATAGCCCTAAGTCAACCAGTCCCCCCCCCCCCCCACCTCTGCAAACACGAGCACTGAAGACTTTTTGCTGTACTTGCTATACAGCAGCACGTACCTATCACATCCGGGGCCTCCCAGGTGACGTCTCCTCTCATGTAGATCTTCTCTGTCATCATCTTCTCCATTCAGTCTGGACAACTTCTCTCAGCCTCCTCGTCTCTGCAAAGTGTGAAACACAGACATCTTTAGGTTCCTTACTTTTCTGTACCCCCGAATACTATCCTGTAGTAATAGTGCTCCTCATAGTCCCACCAATAGTAATTCCCTTCTAGAATACCCTCATTAGTAATACTGCCCCCTTCAGTGCCCCCAACAGTGATAGTGCTCCCCAAGAGTGCCCCCATTAGTTAAAGAGCCCTCCGGTATTATTAATGTCCTTACAGAGCCCCTAGTAGAAATAAGGCCCCCCTATCGTTATCCCAGTGGTAATAAAGCTTTCTACAGACCCCTCAGTAGTAATAAGGCCCCCATAGTACTCCTAGTAGAAATAATATGGATCTATAAGTCCCTCCTATAGAGCCCCCAGTAGTAATAAGAACGCTTAATGTCCCCTGGATTTAAAATGTCCCCACAGTGCCCCCAGTATTTATAATGCCCCCTACTGTTATAAATACTGGGGGCACTGTGTGGGTATTATATCGCCCCCTACTGTTATAATGCCCACACAGTGCCCCCAGTATTTATATCTCCCCCTACTGTTATATTCCTCCGTTTACTGTCCTCAAATTATAATTCCTCAGCCCCTCCACCATACAGTCCCATGTAAATAACATTATTTCCCTCCTCCGCCTTAGAGTCCCATGTAAATACCATCACAACATCTCTCCTGACCCCTCCAAAATACAGTCCCACGTAAATAACATCACCCCCTCCCTAGCCACCTTCAACATACAGTCCCATGTAAATAACATCACCCCTCAATATTCAGTCCCAAGTAAATAACATCACACCACCACACTGTCCCACGTAAATAACTTCAGCCCTAACATACAGTCCCAGTTAAATAACCACAACTCCCAGCATTGCTCTGCCTCTCCCTTCACTTACCTCTCCTCATGTAGCAGATCTCACCTCAGCCTCTTCCCAGAGCTTCTCTTCACTGCTGAGCCGTCCTCTCCTGCACTGGTCACATGATGGTGACATCATCACAGGTCCTTTTCAGCTACTGAATTTAGAACTGATCACATGGACTGTGATGTCACCACAGGTTTTCAGCAAGACGTTAGATTCAATTGTATTGCCGTCCTGGGGATGGCAATACAGTTGGATCTGTCTGGCAGGCAGGACATTCAGGGCCTGGGACAAAACATCAGGGGCCCAGGTCCCGAATGTTGTAACCCAGCGACGCCCCTGCTGATAGATTTGCAGCAGAGAGTTCAGTGACCGGCTTCTTCATCTGAACGGGATTATTACTGCAGCGAGCATCTGGATTCAGATGAATGTAACAGACAAAATCTGCAGCGTGTGAACAGGGACTTCATATTAGTTTATATTGCTGTATTCCTTTCTAGGCCTCTAATTGACCCGACTCCCCTTGTTCTCTTCCTCCTGTAGATGGACTTGATGCCTTTTATAAGTAAAGCTGGATGTGAATGTCTCAACGAGAGCGATGACCACGGCTTTGAAAACTGTTTACGGAAAGACCCCACGTACCTGGAATCAGACTGCGATGAGCAGGTACTGGTGATATATACAGATCAGAGAGGACTCCCGGTCACCGGTCTGAAGCACTTTCTGCTTGGCCATGTGTATGGGGCGTCCAGTTTGGACCCTCTTTACCCTTCTTATCGGATGAAGGAGCTTAGTGACAGGGACAATGTCTGCTGTTCCTTGTTGTTCAGGATTGAAAAACATGCCTACTTTCTTTCTAATCCAGCAAGCCCCCCCCTCTGTCTATGGTTTGGTCTAGCATTGCAGCTCTTCTCCATTAGAGTCAATGGAGCAGAGCTGCAATACCGAACACAACCTGTGAACCGAGCTGGGGCTGGTGTTGTTTTTAGAAGAAAGCAGCCATGTTTTTCTAAACTTGGGCAACCCCTTTAAGAACTGTGTACCTATGCCTTCCATACAACGATCAGGGGCATAGACCACTATACGTAAACCGATTGTCTGAGATTAGATAACTGGGCCTAACTAATTTCTAGAAGCGGCGCCACTCGCGTCCATGGGCTGTGTCTGGCATTGCAGTGTTGGTGTTGTGCCGTAGTTCCCTGCACAGGTAGGTGGTCGGGGAAGATCGTGCGTTGACGCAGTAATACACCAGCACTATTCATTCTCAGGATCATAAAGTGATGGCATATCCTAGCCGTCTCCTGTCACTTTGTAAGATAGGATAACCCTTTAAAGGGTTATCCTATGTTGGATATTGGGGGCATATCTCTAGGATATGCCCCCAATGTCTACTAGGTGGGGGTCCCACCTCTGGGACCCGCACCTATAACGACAATGGAGGGCGCATCGCCCATGTGCAGCCTCCCTTATTGGACTGCCGAAAATAGCCGATTTCTGTGAGCCCCATAGGAGTCATTGGAGCGGTGCACTTCCCTTTTTGTTTTAATGGGACTTCTGAAAATAGCTGAGTGCGCCACTTGTCTATTTTAGTCAGCCCCATAGAAATGGAGGGTGGCTGCGCATATGTGGTGCGCCCTCCGGCACTTTGCAGGCTCCGCTCTAAGTATCAGACATTGGGAGCATATCCTAGCAATATACCAACAATGTCCAAGACGGGACTACCCCTTTAAGAAGCTGTGCAAGAGAAACCAAGCAGTAAACGATGACTATTCCTCTTAAATGACAGCCATCAGAGATCTCGATAAACAAAATACAGAAGTTATGTCGGAAACTTGTAAAAAAAATAAATAAAATTATGCAAAAAGTAGCATTTATTTGCAGAAACCGAAACTCCCCGTAAAACCCTGCTCCATCTGCAGACCCAGAGGCCACCACTTGGGGCTCTTATCATTTTAGTCGTTATTTGCCAGACTTGCTGAAAATGTGTATAATTTACATCTGATGCCTGATTTGACTGTTCTTTCTCTCCCCCACCCCCCAGCTCCTGATCACCGTAGCCTTCAACCAGCCGGTGAAGTTATACTCCATGAAGCTCCAGGGTCCTGATAACGGTGAGTGAATTGGAGCCTCACTTTGCCTGTGGATTATTTACATCATGTCATCCTGAGATTTGAACCTTGTAAAATCTGCCCTGGTAAGGCCACCTTTACACTAACGTTAATATTTTCCGGTATTGAGATCTGTCATAGGGGCTCAATACTGGAAAAAACGCTTCAGATTTGTCCCAATTTATTGTCAATGGGGGCAAAACATAACTGAACGGAGTGCTCCAAAACGCACTCTGTTCCATTCTCATACAGCTGCAGTTTGCTTTCCATCCTGGGATGCGGAGCAAGACGGATCCGTCATGACCCACAATGCAAGTCAATGGGGATGGATCCGTTTAACTCAGAATCTGACACAATAGAAAACGGATCCGCCCTCCATTGACTTTCAATGGAGTTCATGACGGATCCGTCTTGGCTATGTTACAGATAATACAACCGGATCCATTCATAACGGATGCAGATGGTTGTATTATCAGTAACAGAAGCGATTTTGCTGAACCCTGCCGGATCCAGCAAAAAATGCTAGTGTGAGAGTAGCCTAAGACCACTGGCTCAAGGACCCAGGTGAAACCTCTTCATTACAGAGACCATTTAAGGGGGGGGTTTCCAGGGCTTAGGATGGGTCATCAATATCAGATCGGCAGGGGTCTGACTCTCAGCACCCCCTGATGATCGGCTATTTTCACTAGTTGCGATGCCAGAACTAGGCACCAGAAAGACACATGTCTGCACACTGTGTAGTGGCTGCGTCTAGTTACTCCAGAGCTGCCCTCATTCACTTGATAGGTCCTGATACATCAATATCAGGTTGGCGACCTTCCACCTCCCAGCACCCCCTCCGGTGACACTAGACAATAACACAGTGTCAAATGTTTTTCTAAAGTGGTCCTTTAAATGAATGAAGGCGTTCCTCCATCCAGAGCTGCAAACTTTCCAGGGCTCCTGAATCATTGTTGTGGTCTCTTTTCTAAGCCCTTCGATATAGAAGAAAGACAGCTCACCACCTTGTAAATTCGCTTGCACGGGAAGGGATCGCTCCCACTATAAGATCAAAATAAATCCCAGCAGGCGTATCGTGTTTTTTTTTTTGTTTTTTTTTTTCTTCGTCAATGCTTTATTCCATATACAGATTGATCCATACACAGGATGCGTTTCGGCCCGTCCAGCCTACCTCAACTGCAGTTGAGGAAGGCTGGACGGGCCGAAACGCGTCCTGTGTATGGATCAATCTGTATATGGAATAAAGCATTGAAGAAAAAATAAATCGATACGCCTGCTGGGATTTATTTTGATCTTTTCTAAGCCCAGCTGTTTGTTCTCCAGATGTCTCCTGCCTCTGGGGTGGGAAGTAGCAGTCTTAGGACCCACACAACTGATTTTGATAAACACACTTAAAAAAACGAATTACGCGCTGACTTTTTGGCGCCTTTTTGATGCAGTATTTTGATGCGTCTTTTTTTTCTTTTTATTTATTTAACCATTGTGTGTTCAATACAAAGCTGAAATATCAGGTTGAGGTTTTTGAAGCGTATCTGTGCCAAAGAAGTGCGGTAAACGCATGGACTTACATGGAGCTGTTTTTTTGGGGTTTTTTTCCTGCTTTTTTTTCCCTGCTTCCTGTTCATTTCAATGGGTGGTTTAGCTCTGCTTCTTTTTTACACTTGTCAAAAAAAATAAAAAAATAAATAGCAAGTGCTGCTTCCCATTAAAATGAATGGGAGGCTCTTTTGAGGCATTTTTGGAACTGATTTTGAGGCAGAAATGCTCCAAAAATAGTGCCAAAAACTCAGTATGAACTGGCCCCAATAGTTACAGACACATTTCTTCATGGGACTTCTTATGACCTGGTCCCTCCCATTGATTGACTCTGTGATAGATGGTGAAACATGATCTGGTAGAATATCGGTGATTTGCTTTGTCCATAAGGGATGCTGGACATCAACCTCATGAGCCTTCGCCTTCATTTATAGCTTACAGGGTCACACGTCTTTGTTTTTAAAGGATAGAAAGCTAAAATAGGAAGCAGGTGACCTCTCCTCCTATGTGACATTAGTGTGCTACCTTCCTTTATGTTTGAAGTTTGGTGAGGGAGGAAGCAGCTACCTTCCTATCTGACATTGGTGACAGAGGAAGTATCCTCCCTCTCCTCCTAGTTGATATGCAGGAGGTGGCTACCTTCCCCTATTTGACACCAGTGATGGAGGAGGACATGGCTACCTTCTATTTATCATGATTGATAAGGTGCCTACATTCTATTTGACATGTGTGATGGTAGACGTAGCTACCCTCTCCTCCTAGTTGATATGAGTGTGGAACAAGTAGCTGCTTTCTCCTATTTGAGAGTAATGGAGGAAGTAGCTGCCTTCCTTTTTATTTTACATTGGTGATGGAGGAAGTAGCTATCCTCTTCTCCTAGTTGATTTGCCTGTGGAAGGAAGTAGCTGTCTGCTCCCATTGTATGTGACTGATGGAGCAATATCTATTGATATTAATAAGAGAGGAAGCAGCTACCTTCCTTTCTATTTAATATGAGTGAGATTGGAAACGGATATCCTCTACTACTAGTTGACATGAGTGAGGGAAGAGCAGCTACTCGATCCTTCTATTTGATATGAGTGAGGAAGAAAGCAGCTACCTTCTCATACTATTTGGCATAAAGTAAAGGAGGAGGTAGCTAATTTCCCATATTTACCATCCAACCTGAGATCCAACGTCAGCAATAGGTGACCACCGTCACACACAAACGGGTATAGTGCAGCCCTAAAACTTCCCTATCTTCTTGCACGGGCACCCTAGGCAGGGACTTCACAGCTGGGCAGCAGTCCCTACGCTGGAATAAGTGTGAGGGCGACACGTAAACAGGAAACAACAAACACTAATAGAATAGTCGTACAGTAAAGGGTCAAATGCCAGTTGGTCACTGAAGTACAAAAACGGCAGAGGCAAATGAGAAAACCAAACACGTCAAAAAGTCAGAGCCAGGAGATCAATACAATACCAAATCGCCAGAAGCCAAAAATGTAGTCACAATACCAATTAAGAAATCCAAAGCCAAAGGAGTCTTCAATACCACAGAGAAACAGCAGGGGGAGCCATAGGACAAGAAATTCGCCGTCATCTGCACACGCAGTCGCCGGCCTTTTATATTGAGGAGGAAGCGGCGCACATCGGCGTCCCTGCACAGCGTGTCACCTAATTTCCCAGGGCTCCGATGTCAGAACGGGCCACCCAACAACCCTGGTTCTCCGGGCAACTGGACGCTGCGGGCGGGTGAACCATAACACCCAAGCCCGGCGCGATGATATCTACTGGTAGGTTTACATAAACCGCTATACAGACCCTTCCTCTGGTAGGAAGTAGTATTTAGATACCGCAACACACTTTTTTACTTCCAGCATTTCTTTTTGCTTATTTCTTTAATGCAAAGTTGTATACAAAGGCCATGGAGCTATCCCCCGGCGCATGTTAATTCCACTTAACCTGTGAGTGCCTTTTCCTTTCATCAGACCACTGCGTTCACTTTGAATCGCTTCAACATTTTAATTACATAAACAAAGACTCTGCAGAATTCTGTTACTCCCCGACCCGCACCGCCATGCTGGCGTCCTGCAGGTCTCCTGCTGACTGCACTTAGACCTGGAGTTCCTTTTTGTTCTGCTAAGTGGAAGTAACCTCTGAAGTGTTCTTAATGCTTCTGTTTGTATTTTATTTATTTTTTCCTGGTTGCATTTTACATTGGTGAATCTTTATTCCCTTCCTTTTCGATTTCTGGATAACCTGGAGTTTTGGTAGTGCTAGAATTGTCAGAAAGCCATCTTTGCCGTTCCAGTCCTACAATTTTTTTTTTCATGTTGCGTTTATTTTTTATTTTTTTATTTACATTTTTGAGTCTGTATTTTATTACCATGTTTTCTCATGAGTCCAGTGTGTGATATTCTCAGCACTGTTTGGGTGGCAGACAATTGCTATGTATTTGAATATATCCAGTATCTCCCTGCAGCCGCCACTAGGGGACAGTTGAGTTCCGTGCATATTTCTGTATGTAGTGAGCTCCCTCTAGTGGCGGCTGCAGGCAGACATTATAACATTTTGCTTTCTGTCTGATGCAGTGAAGCAGGGGATTTTGGAGCTCTATATAAGAAAATGGAGCTCCCCTCACCTATAAGAAATCGATCCACACTGGATGTTTCTTCCCCCGTCAGTTGGTTGTTGTTTCTGCGCTTTTCAAGTCACGTTTTTGTGACTGGCCACTAGAGGGCACAATCTCTTATAGGATTTATCAGAACAGGGGCTTTGGGTGTACGGTAATCAGAATTTAAAGGAAAAAATAAAAAGCTCAGCAGTTGGCCATACCAGAACATTTTAAAAGCAGCACATTCACCTATTAGATCTTTTGTTTCCCGGGCTGCAGCGAGGATGTAACGTCGACAGAATATCGGTGTAAATGTGCACCAGCTATGAGGTGGCATCAAGAAGTCACTCCAAATTTTATTATGCCACATATGACAGTTACATTTGACACAATTTATGCCATTTTTGTTAATCTCTTTAATGATTTACATGCGCTTTTAGCACACCCGGTGACGTCTTTAATCTGGCATCCGGTATTTCAGAGCGTCTGATTGTCCAGCAGAAAACCAACACTTTTATGCTCGGCGGTTTTGCTGCAGAAACTGTGCCGCTCACTTGAGTGGGGGCATAAATCCATGTGCCTGCCGCCCAAAGGACCTCAGTCAGGTGAATGGAGCCGAAATTTTCTGCAACAAATCTACTGCGTGTGAATATATGTTCAAATTTCTGGTGCGAGAGTCATGAATGTCGCCTATTTCTCTGATCGTCTGACAGTCCAGTCTTGGACGAAAGTAAATTGCCCCCAGGACTGAATGGTTAAAATGGACTTGTTTCCCCCTTGCAGGTCAAGGCCCAAAGTATGTCAAAATCTTCATAAACCTCCCGCGCTCCATGGATTTTGACGAAGCGATGAGGAGTGAACCCACCCAAGCTCTGGAGTTGTCGGCGGATGATATTAAGGAGGACGGCATTGTACAGCTGCGCTATGTGAAGTTCCAGAATGTAAACAGTGTAACGGTAAGTAGTCACCTCCTAAAGGCACTTACCTGCTGGCAGAGCACCTTCATTCAGGAAAATACCTCTCAGCCCGTCTTCTTACTGTCCAGACCAATGTTTCTCAACCTGTGGCTCTCCAGCTGTTGCAAAACAACAACCCCCAGCATGTAGACCTATGCTTGTAGTTGTATTCTTGCAACAGCTAGTAAATATCTGATTAAGGCCCCATGCACACTGCCGTGTTTCACAGCCGTGTGCGGGCCGTGGAACCGCGGCCTGGATCCCTCCTGAGAGCAGGAGCGCACGGCGTCACTGGTTGCTATGACGCCGTGCGCTCCCTGCTGCCGGCACAGTACAGTAATACACTGGTATAGATCGTACCAGTGTATTACTGTACTGTGCCGGCAGCAGGGGGCGCACGGCGTCATAGCAACCAGTGACGCCGTGCGCTCCTGCTCTCAGGAGGGATCCAGGCCGCGGTTCCACGGCCCGCACACGGCTGTGAACAACGGCCGTGTGCATGGGGCCTAAGGCCTCTTGCACATGAAGGTATTTTCTTTCCGTGCCCGGTCCGTTTTTTGGGCGGACCGTATGCGGAACCATTTATTTCAATGGGTCCGCAAAAAAAAACCTGAAGGTACTCGGTGTGCATTCCGTTTCCGTATTTCTGTTCCGCTAAAGGATAGAACTGGACTTTTATTATTCCGCATAACGGACAAGGATAGTACTGTTCTATTAGGGGCCAGTTGTTCCGTTCCACAAAATGCAGAATGCACACGGACGGCATTCGTATTTTTTGCGGACCGCAAAATAGAACAAGTTGTGTGCAAGTGGCCTAAAAGGGGTTTTCAAAAAAAAATTTTTTTTTTTTTTAGCAAATGCCCACATCGTGCCCTTTAAACTAGGGCTGCAACTAACGATTATTTGAATAATCGATTAGTTGCCGATTAATTTCTACGATTAATCGCGAAAAACGACAAAATTACAAAACAGAGGTTTATATGATCTTACTTGAAAAATTATGTTCAAAGGCCATATTAAAACAAATTGTGGACGACACTATTATGGGGGATCTGTGGACGACACTATTATGGGGGATCTGTGGACGACACTATTATGGGGGATCTGTGGACGACACTATTATGGGGGATCTGTGGACGACACTATTATGGGGGATCTGTGGACGACACTATTATGGGGGATCTGTGGACGACACTATTATGGGGGATCTGTGGACGACACTATTATGGGGGATCTGTGGACGACACTATTATGGGGGATCTGTGGACGACACTATTATGGGGGATCTGTGGACGACACTATTATGGGGGATCTGTGGACGACACTATTATGGGGAGGGGGATCTGTGGACGACACTATTATGGGGAGGGGGATCTGTGGACGACACTATTATGGGGAGGGGGATCTGTGGACGGCGTAATTATGGGGAGGGGGATCTGTGGACGGCGTAGTTATGGAGAGGGGGATCTGTGGACGGCGTAGTTATGGAGAGGGGGATCTGTGGGCGGCGTAGTTATGGAGAGGGGGATCTGTGGGCGGCGCAGTTATGGAGAGGGGGATCTGTGGGCGGCGCAGTTATGGAGAGGGGGATCTGTGGGCGGCGCAGTTATGGAGAGGGGGATCTGTGGGCGGCGCAGTTATGGAGAGGGGGATCTGTGGGCGGCGCAGTTATGGAGAGGGGGATCTGTGGGCGGCGCAGTTATGGAGAGGGGGATCTGTGGGCGGCGCAGTTATGGAGAGGGGGATCTGTGGGCGGCGCAGTTATGGAGAGGGGGATCTGTGGGCGGCGCAGTTATGGAGAGGGGGATCTGTGGGCGGCGCAGTTATGGAGAGGGGGATCTGTGGGCGGCGCAGTTATGGAGAGGGGGATCTGTGGGCGGCGCAGTTATGGAGAGGGGGATCTGTGGGCGGCGCAGTTATGGAGAGGGGGATATGTGCACTGTTATGGGCATAACAGTGCACAGATCCCTTTCCTCATAACAGTGCACAGACCCCCCTCCCCATAGCAGTGCTATACACAGACCCCCCTCCCCATAGCAGTGCCATACACAGACCCCCCTCCCCATAGCAGTGCCATACACAGACCCCCCTCCCCATAGCAGTGCCATAGACAGATCCTCCCCCCTCCCCATAACAGCCCCGGCCCCGATGCTTATAAGTCGGACTAATCACTGCATCTTTATTTTACCTTTTTACAATGACGCTCCTGTAACAGCCAGGCAGAGCGGACGGCGGCGCAACGTCACTCACTCATGTGACGCACCTGCTCCGTCCACCTCATGAATGAAGGAGGCGGAGCAGGCGTGTCACGTGAGTGAGTGACGTTACGCCGCCGTCCGCTCTGCCTGGCTGTTACAGGAGCGTCATTGTAAAAAGGTAAAATAAAGATGCAGCGACCGCCCGCCCGCATAGCAACGAATCGGCGATTATTCGATAACTGGATTCGTCGACAACGAATCCAGTTATCGAATATAATCGATTACATCGATTAATCGTTGCAGCCCTACTTTAAACAGAAAATTCATACTTACCTGCTCAACGCCGCTCCTGTCCCACGCCGTCTCCGGTGCGCGGACATGGTCACCACATGCTCCACTGCAGTCAATAACTGGCTTTATCTATTATGTGCCTCTTGTGGCCACATCACCACTGAGGCCAGTCATTGGCTGGAGAGGTGCATGTGACCAGTGCCGGAAACCGAAGATGGAGACTGGAGAACGTGGCAGGAGGATTCATACGTTTTCCGTTTCAGGAGGCAGGCTGCGGGCACCTTCTAAAAGATCGTTATTACTGGAAAACCCTTTTAGCCAGAAATTTACAAGACCAGTGGTCCCCACCCGTGGCTCTTTAGCTGTTGCAAGAATACAACTACAAGCGTATCCAGAAGACCTAGACGCTGGGAGTTGTAGTTAGAGAGCCACAGTTGGGGGACCATTGGTTTTGTAAATATCTGATTAAAGGGGTGTTGTGCAGCATTAGAAAAATGGGTATGCTTCTCTTTTTGAATTGTCCTCAGAAATACCGCCACTCTCATGCATCCGCTGCATCAGGTATTGCATCTCGGGTCCATTTACTTTGGCGGGAATGAGTTGCAGTACCAGGCACCGGCCATGAACAAGAGGGGCGCTGTTTATGGAAAAATACGTGGAAACCCTTTTAAAAACCCAATTTTTTTTTGTTACTGAATTTAAAGGGTTTCCCAGGTGTGTGTGTGTGTGTGTATGTATGTGTATATATATATATATATATATATATATGTATGTATATGTTCAGAATGGGTTAAAAAGGTGATACCCACCCTATCCTTCCTATGCTACTCCATTGCCTCCCAGGTCCCTGCTGCTTTATTTCCTGCACTCTCATCCCGCAGGAAATGACTGCTGGACCAGTCACTGGCTGAGGCGGGTTTTCCCTTCGGGATAATCTCGGTGATCATTTCCTGTGTGTTGAGGGGAACCAGTGTGACTTTTTTTTTTTTTTTACCTGCCATATTGATGACCTGTCCTCACCCGAGCGCAGCAGCTCCTTCAAAGAGCTGTGAGTCAGACATCCATGATCAGATATTGATGGCCTAGCCTGAGGATAGGTTGTCAGTATTTAAATCCTAGAAAGCCCCATTACCTTTGTATTCCAATAACATCCATGGGGTTCAGGAAGCAGAGCTTTGAGGTGCTGTTTGCTGCGGCCCTTGCACTCTACAGCTTCTCATTCTGTCCTCTTGCTGCCTGTGACATGGAGAGAGCACTAGTCACCCATGTCTTTCCCCTTTAGGTTCACAAAAAAAAGGGGCAGCTACTGAACCCCCGAATAACAACTTATCGCCTATCTACAGATCAGGGGATTTGTCTGCTGGAGCCCCCGCTGATTATGATCACAAGGGACCTGAGTTCTCCCCATTTCAAGGCAGTGACTCGTGTCCATTGCTTGTCGCTCTCCACCAGTCCCAAAGAGTTGAATGGAGCAGCAGACGTGTACGACCAGGGGAACGCTGGACCCCTGCTTTTGTGGGGTGAGACCCTTGCCGTTCAGATACTTAGCCCCTATCCTGACACCCTGCACCACCATCAATCAGGGTAGATCTGTGCTGAAACTACAAAGCATTGCGTATTAGACAGAGCTGGAACCCATTGATTTCAGTGCAAGAACCAGCTCCGTCCACGGCACATTGGACAGAGCTTTGCAGTCTCTGCTGATCTGTTGTGGTGCAGGTTGTCGGAACCCGGCCGATGATCTTGATGGTGTAATATAAAAGTAATGGACAACCCCTTTAAATGTATTATTTTGATGACAATCAAAAGCCTGATCCATGGAAGCATAAGATCGCTCCTCCATGAGGGGGTTAATAGAAACTTCCCAGGCCGTTAGGGGCCATTCTGTGAAGGTCCTTTTTCTTGGCCGTAATTGGCGGTGGCCGCGTCGGGCTCATTAGCTTGCTTCATTGCCCCGACTCTCGTAGAGAAATTATTTTTTAAGTTCTATTTCCGCTCTGTAACATCCACCAGTCTTTAAATAACCCATTCTGCCGCGCGGCGCACAGGTGGCTGCTCTGCAGTGACATTGCTAGGACAGTTCCAATTTGTGAAATCTGTGAAATTTGCTAGGCTAATTGATATGTGGACTAATTAAATTATGTCTTTTATTGCTCGGCCACCTGATCCGTTCACAGCAGATTCATCATCTCTATCCCCCAGCGTCGTCTTAACCGGCCGCTAATCATTCTTCTTTCAGCTATTTGTCCAGTCCAATCAGGGTGACGAGGAGGCGACAAGAATCACATACTTCACTTTTATTGGGACCCCGGTACAGGCAACAAACATGAACGACTTCAAGAGAGTGAGTTGGGGGAGGGGGAGGGACATGTGGTAATGTCTTGTACGTAGCAGCCGGTCGCATTACACTTGTCATTCTACGAATATCTGTTCAGTGTCAAAAAAGGCTTAGGACATGGAGCAAATTGTGCTGCGATTTCCCTCTATGTAATTTGCCACTGCTATTCATTTTATTTTATTTTTTTATCTCAAGCTCCCCTGTATAGATGTAGAATTAAATGAGAAAAATCCTGCCAGGTACCACTAGGGGGAGCTAATCGTACACGGTTTATACATGAAATCCAATAATAAACTCCCTCTAGTGTTGGCTTCTTGTAGCCAGAGTTTTACCGTTTTAAGGGGTTCTTCTGAAGTAGATAATTGATGGTTTAGCCTTTGGATAGGCCAGCAGTGTACTGGGTTGTAGGGGTCCAATTCTCAATTCCCCAACTGGTAAACTGTTAAAGGGTACAGCATCCCCTTCATAATTTAAAGGTACCGCTCTGTACTTTTAGTAGCGGCTATGTCTGGTATGAGGGTCCTCTACAGCTTCATCCCTTTCATGTGAATTGGACAGAGCTAACCAAAACTGCGGGCCTGTGCTTGGTGTAGAATAAAGGGGATGTGTCACTTGCCAGGAGCACTATGGTCCCTTCAGTCTGGGGTGCCGAGAGGCAGATCGCAGCGGATCTATTTTTGATCACCTTGAGAACTCTAAAGCAGGGTAATCGGCACCCAAAGTCGGGTGCCATACTTTCACACTAAACCAATGCACACCCACTGATTTGCCGGCAGTGGTCCTGTACATGGCACAGCGCCTTTTCCAGTCCAGCAAGGGCGGGAGCCACAGCGCTAGAATAGCAGGATTGTGAAAGGCTAGTGCTCTTGTTCACTTGCACACTGCTCCTTCTTGCACCCCATCAGCCCTGCCCCCCTGTCATGTAGGGATGCCCATTTGGCTTTGCCCTGCCAAATAAGCACTGAAACTGAAAAATATATATAATTGGTATCTGTACATCAGTAATGGCCTGTTCAATAAGGGTCCATTCACACATCCATGTGTGTTTTGCGGATCTGCAAAACACGGACACCGGCAATGTGCGTTCCGTGTTTTGTGGACATCGTCGGCACTATAATAGAAAATTCCTAATCTTGTCCGGAATTGCGGACTCGGAAGTGCAAAATGCGGAACAGAATTGCGGACGTGTGAATGGAGCCTAAAATGATTACATTACCTGTTATCACTGGTGAAAATAGGTTTGAAAGAATTGTAAAATACAGTAGTTATTCTTTGTTCATTCCTGCTCCTGAAAAATGCAATTAAGGCTACTTTCACACTTGCGTTCAGAACGGATCCGTCTGCATTATATTGTTAAAAAATTTCTAAGTGTGAAAGTAGCCTCAGACGGATCCGTCCAGACTTTACATTGAAAGTCAATGGGGGACGGATCCGTTTGAAAATTTAGCCATAGTGTGTCATCTTCAAACTGATCCGTCCCCATTGACTTACATTGTAAGTCTGGACGGATCCGTTTGCCTCCGCACGGCCAGGCGGACACCCGAACGCTGCAAGCAGCGTTCAGGTGTCCGCCTGCTGAGCGGAGCGGAGGCTGAACGCTGTCAGACTGATGCATTCTGAGCGGATCCGCATCCACTCAGAATGCATTAGGGCTGGACGGAAGCGTTCGGGGCCGCTTGCGAGTCCCTTCAAACGGAGCTCACAAGCGGACACCCGAACGCTAGTGTGAAAGTAGCCTTAGAGCCCATTCATGTGACCCTATGGTCGCTGTGCCCGTGTTGTGAACTGCAAAATACGGGCACTGCTCGTGTGAACTCCACATAGTGGATGCCCGCCCATTGACATGCATAGGTCCGCGATCAGCAAAATGTGGCTAAAGATAGGACATGTCCTATCTCTTGCAGAGCGAAGGCACGGATTGGAAGCCCACAGAACACTCTGAAGTTCTTCCGTGATCTTTCTGGTCTGTGCCCCCCTCACTGCAAAAGATTGCACATGTCCTATATTTTGCGGATCGCAGAACAATTCGTCAGTGAGTCCTCACCACAATACGGCATTTTACATGGCCGGTGCCTGTGTTTTGCGGACCACTATTTGCAGTCTGCAACACAGGCACAGCTACCATGCGGTCGTGTGAATGGGCTATAAAGTTGATTGAAATATCATATATACATATACCCCATAATGGCACCAATAGAAACCAAAACTTGTCCCACAAAAAATAAGCCTTCACACAGCCCTGTTGACTGAAAAAGAAGGGCTTTGCGGTGACAGATACAGATTTTAAAAAAAGTTTTTATTTTGCAAGAGTTGAAAAACAGAAAACCATATAAATTTGATATTGTGGTCGTCGTACTGATGCCCAGAAACAAAATAAAATGCCAAAAACAATGGCGGGAATGCTGTGTTTTTCACATCTTAAACCCCTCCCCAAAATGTACTAACCCCCTCCTACTGTGTACTAATGAGACATGAAGCGCTCACTCTGCCATTCTCCCCCCCCCCCCCACACTGTTGGGGAAGGTGCATCTTATAAAGCAAAAATATGGTATGTTACACAGTACATTAGATGTACCCCAAAGTGGTGCCACCAAGAAATAAAACTCGTCATGCAAAGGAAAAGCTCTCATTCTGCCATGTCAACGGAAAAATACATTGTGGCCCTTGAAATTCAATTCTTAATAACTGCCATTAACGCCCAAAATAATGTGAATTTAAGGGGTTAAAAATACTAAACCTAGAAATAAAAAAAGTTAAAAACTGATGAACTTTCCTCAGATTTTGTTGCAGACATTTTAGCAGCTGAAAATCTGTTCCATTCTCCTCAGTGGCAGCTTCGCTGCTTCACTAACACAACGGACGGAGCTGCGTAGTCACCTACTTGTTATAATGCCCCTTCCTATTCTTTTGATTCCCTCTTAGAATGTCCAGCCAACGTGTCCGGTGGCCAGAAGTGCGCAGTAACTCAGACCTATCGCCCAGATCTTCTTGTACATGGGTGGGGGAGTGATTCTTGCTACCGCACAGCCAGCCACTAAGATTCAGTACCGTAGAGGGGGCTTCTTCTCACTATCTCTAGAGTAGGCGGTAATCACAAGAGAAGTGTAATATGTAATCAGAAGACGTATGCAGACTATTACAAGCACAGCAGAGGGGGAGGACCCTGCTGCAGCCAGATGTATGATACTGAGGAGAAGAGGTGTAGCTGGGCTACTGGCACGCGCACAGCATCAAATTAGAGGAGCAGATTAATGGCGGAAGTGCTGGGATTATTTATTTCATACTTTTTTAAAAAAAAATTTTTATTCTTTTGTTGCTGTTCCCTTTAAAAATTACTGTATTTATTTTTGTCTTTTTTTCCAGGTTGTAGGCAAGAAGGGGGAGAGTCACTGAGCAGATGTCCGATGCCTGGGAAGTCACCGTAACAAGTTTCGGGGTCATCACAACAAGAGCAATTTCCGACCGGTTTAAATGTTCCATTCAGAAATAATTCCCAATAAACCATTTGCTTTTTGTTATGTTTCATACCTGTGATTTTATTGGAATCTGGCTCTGCTCATTTGTAAATAAATAGGACTACTTTTGCCAAATCACTTTTGTGTCGGAGGACTTTAATAGGCGTCATCTTTGTGTCTGGAAACAATAGAAGAAAAAAAAAGCTTTGCTGCCCACAGCTATTGTTCTCAGGTGTCACAATAGTTGCTGGGAAGTAAAGGCACTTTGCTGGAGGTGGAAAGTTATGTCTGGGGGTCCCTGTCACCAGTAAACTCTGCCATGTAGCGCACCTCGTCTCAGCCTCATAGGCCTGCTAAGCTGCACTCTATTGCCCCGCTAATATGGTGACCCCTTATGTGGCCCCCCATACTATATGATGTGCCTCATGACAAACAGAGCAGATCTCGTGTTGCTGTTCTGCGCCGGTCTGTTTAGCGGCTTCATTGCTACTGCAAGCGCCAAACCAACAGCTGTAAAGTGAATAGTGGAGCAGGGAGGTGATACGTACATACTAAATAGTAAAACACTCGGTAACACTGACATGGAAAAGGATCTAGGAATTTTAATAAACGGCAAACTAAGCTGCAAAAACCAGTGTCAGGCAGCTGCTGCCAAGGCCAATAAGATAATGGGTTGCATCAGAAGGGGCATAGATGCCCGTGATGAGAACATAGTCCTACCACTTTACAAATCACTAGTCAGACCACACATGGAGTACTGTGTACAGTTCTGGGCTCCTGTGAACAAGGCAGACATAGCAGAGCTGGAGAAGGTCCAGAGGAGGGCAACTAAAGTAATAACTGGAATGGGGCAACTACAGTACCCTGAAAGATTATCAACATTAGGGTTATTCACTTTAGGAAAGAGATGACTGTGGGGAGATCTAATTACTATGTATAAATATATCAGGGGTCAGTACAGAGATCTATCCCATCATCTGTTCATTCCCAGGACGGTGACTGTGACGAGGGGACAGGTTTGTACACAAACATAGAAGAGGATTCTTTACGGTAAGAGCAGTGAGACTATGGAGCTCTCTGCCTGAGGAGGTGGTGATGGTGAGTACAATAAAGGAATTCAGGAGGGGCCTGGATGTATTTCTGTAGCGTAATAATATTACAGGCTATAGCTACTAGAGAGGGGTCGTTGATCCAGGGAGTTATTCTGATACCTGATTGGAGACGGGAAGGAATTTTTTATTCCCCTAAAGTGGGGAAAATTGGCTTCTACCTCACAGGTTTTTTTTTTGGTTTTTTTTTGTTTTGTTTTTTGCCTTCCTCTGGATCAACTTGCAGGATGACAGGCCGAACTGGATGGACAGATGTCTTTTTTCGGCCTTATGTAATATGTATCCGCATCCTGAAGATGTGGCCGAAACTGAAAGCTGGGTGGGGGTTTGGCTGCCAGGGGGCAGCAGGGGCCCCACTTAATCACTGGGGTCCCAAGCAATTGCATGAGCTACATAGCGGCCAAATCTGCCACTGTCCATTAAAGGGGTATTCCGTTTGAAGGTATTCCCTATCCACAGCGCTTGCAGTGCATATTTTGTGTCATGGGAATGCAATAAAATAAAACCCCTTCTATGCCGCGGTCTGCACTGACTGCAACATAGAAGAGGTTTGTGTCAGGTGAACGATCGCATTGAGTCCCTGCGCTGCTGTGGCGGGGACCCGATGCGACACAAGGCAGCCCGATGCCGTGCAGAGGATGCCCAATGCCTTGCACGGCATCGGGAACTGCCTTCTACTGGACCCGAGGAGATCCAGCTTCAGGCCCGGTCTCCTTCAAACGGAGCTCACGAGCGGACCGACGAACGCTAGTGTGAAAGTAGCCTAAGCCTTCTAACGTCCCCAAAAAATAAAATGTAATTTTCAAAATAATCCAAACATGAAGTAGACATATGGGGAATGTAAAGTTATTACTATTTTTGAAGGTATTACTATCTATTATAAAAGTAGAGAAATTGAAATTTGGAAATTTTTCAAAGTTTTTGGTAAATTTGGTATTTTTTTATGAATAAAAATGTTTTGTTTTTTTTTACTTATTTTTACCACTGTCATGAAGTACAATATGTGATGAGAAAACAATCTCAGAATGGCCTGATAAGTAAAAGCGTTTTAAAGTTATCACCACAAAAAAGTGACATGTCAGATTTGCAAAAAATGGACTGGGCAGGAAGGTGAAAACAGGCCCAGGGGTTGAAGGGGTTAACCCCAAATAAAGTTCAGCAGCTCTAGTTGGTCTTTTTTCAGAAATTTTCTTAGTCGCATCCCACAGCAAAAGCCATGGTCCACAGAGAGCTTCCAAAGCATCAGAGGGATCTCATTGTTAAAAGGTATCAGTCACGAGAAGGCATTAGATATACCATGGAACACAGTGAAGACAGTCCTCATCAAGTGGAGAAAATATGGCACAACAGTGACATTACCAAGAACTGGACGTCCCTCCAAAATTGATGAAAAGACAAGAAGAAAACTGGTCTGGGTGGCTGCCAAGAGGCCTACAGCAACATTAAAGGAGCTGCAGGATTATCTGGCAAGTACTGGCTGTGTGGTACATGTGACAACAATCTCCCGTATTCTTCATATGTCTGGGCTATGGGGTAGAGTGGCAAGACGAAAGCCTTTTCTTACGAAAAAAAAAAACATCCAAGCCAGGCCACATTTTACAAAAACACATCTGAAGTCTCCCAAAAGCATGTGGGAAAAGGTATTATAGTCTGATGAAACCAAGGCCATAATCCCAAAAGATATGTATGGCCCAAAAACAACACTGCACATCACCAAAAGAACACCATACCCACAGTGAAGCATGGTGATGGCAGCATCATGCTTTGGGGCTGTTTTTCTTCAGCTGGAACTGGGGCCTTAATTAAGCTAGAGGGAATTATGAACAGTTCCAAATACCAGTCAATGTTGGCACAAAACCTTCACACTTCTGCTAGAAAGCTGAACATGAAGAGGAACTTCATCTTTCAGCATGACAACGACCCAAAGCATACATCTAAATCAACAAAGGAATGGCTTCACCAGAAGAAGATTAAAGTTTTGGAATGGCCCAGCCAGAGCCCAGACCTGAATCCGATTGAAAATCTGTGGGGTTATCTGAAGAGGGCTGTGTACAGGAGATGCCCTCGCAATATGATAGATTTAGAGTGTTTTTGCAATTCTTGGGCAAATCTTGCCAAGTCAATTCGGAATGAATACAGAGGGTTCACCACAAGATGTAAACCATTGGTGAGCCTCAAAAACAGGAAGGCCAGATTAGAGTTTGCCAAACGACATCTAAAAAAGCCTTCACAGTTCTGGAACAACATCCTATGGACAGATGAGACCAAGATCAACTTGTACCAGAGTGATGGGAAGAGAAGAGTATGGAGAAGGAAAGGAACTGCTCATGATCCTAAGCATGCCACCTCATCAGTGAAGCATGGTGGTGGTAGTGTCATGGCGTGGGCATGTATGGCTGCCAATGGAACTGGTTCTCTTGTATTTATTGATGATGTGACTGCTGACAAAAGCAGCAGGATGAATTCTAAAGTGTTTCAGGCAATATTATCTGCTCATATTCAGCCAAATGCTTCAGAACTCATTGGACGGCGGTTCACAGTGCAGATGGACAGTGACCCAAAGCATACTGCAAAAGCAACCAAAGAGTTTTTTAAGGGAAAGAAGTGGAATGTTCTGCAATGGCCAAGTCAATGACCGGACCTGAATCCGATTGAGCATGCATTTCACTTGCTGAAGACAAAACTGAAGGGAAAATGCCCCAAGAACAAGCAGGAACTGAAGACAGTTGCAGTAGAGGCCTGGCAGAGCATCACCAGGGATGAAACCCAGCGTCTGGTGATGTCTATGCGTTCCAGACTTCAGGCTGTAATTAACTGCAAAGGATTTGCAACCAAGTATTAAAAAGTGAAAGTTTTATTTATGATTATTATTCTGTCCCATTACTTTTGGTTCCTCAACAAGTGGGAGGCACATATGCAAACTGTTGTAATTCCTGCACCGTTCACCTGATTTGGGTGTAAATACCCTCAAATTAAAGCTGACAGTCTGCAGTTAAAGCACATCTTGTTTGTTTCCTTTTAAATCCATTGTGGTGGTGTATAGAGCCAAAATGTTAGAATTATGTCGATGTCCCAATATTTATGGACCTGACTGTAGGTCACATTAAAGGTGGAAAAAGTTCTGAAATGATTTATCTTTGTCTCATTTTTTTTTTTACATCACAGAAACCTGAACATTTTAACAGGGGTGTGTAGACTTTTTATATCCACTGTGTGTATATATATATATATATATATCTGTTATAATATGTGTATGGAGGATCGACTCTAGTAATCGTTATGGATAGACACTGTGATTCAGTAATGTGACTACTAGAGGTCACCAACGGAAATGCGCTTATTTGCTGAATCTTCCGACCCCGCGTCTGTATGTGATATGTTCCGCTCATGTAATCTTCACGTCACTTACATGTGGTGATGCATGTGTCACAAGAGGCAGAAAGTATTCCTCTTGGCCGGTCCATGGCACAATGAAAGTTCAGGTGATGCAAATTAAGGGCTCATTCACACTACCGTAGGCCGTCCGTGCCCGTATTGCGGACCGCAAACCCATTGACTTGATTGGGTCTGCAAGCCTCCAGATACGGTGCAGAGTGGAGGCATGGATGGGAACCACTACGAAGTGCTTCAGTGAGCTTTTGGGTCCGTGTCTCTGCACCGCAAAATATAGGATAAGTCCTATCTTTTGCTGTATACTGCTGATCACGGACCCGCAATACAGGATTCACACGGCCAGTGACCAGATGTGGACGGACTACGATCGTGTGAATGAGCCCTACCAATCCTAATCTAATTGGTACAGATCAGTTAAAAAATCAGGATGTGTAGTTATGAAGCCACCCCCAGATGAAGGTATGCCGAACCGTGCGTCGGGGAGGGTGTCATCCTGGCTGGATCGAAGACAATGAGTAATATGATTTCATATTGTTGATGACAGAATGATATGGTGACTTTGACCATAATAGTTATTATCCTTGCAGGTACTAGTTCTCTCTACCAGCCATTAGCACTTACACTTTATGTATTTATAGGCTCTTTTTATTTGTTAAGGGATATATCAGCAATTTTGCACATATAGCACCAAGTGGGACCAGAAGATGCAATTTTTTTAAGATGATAGATTTATGCAGTATTTTTTGCCCTATAAGACGCACCTGCCCATAAGACGCAATTAGGTTTTAGAGGAGGAGAATGCAAAATATTTTTAATCCGACCTTAGCTCACAGCCCCAATCAGACCCCCAATAAGACCTCAGCTCAGACCCCAATGTGAATGACCCCCAATAAGACCTCAGATAAGAGCGATGTTCTTAGTCATGAGATCATGACTAAGAACAACACTGTTCGAAACGCGTAGATCGTGGGGATAAGTGGGTTTCAGTGTCACTGTTGCTGGTTGTACCTGTATTGTGGTGACAAAAATAAAGACCGGGATTTTTCACTACGTCCTTCTGGTGCCGGAGCTTTTTCTACTCTGTATATCTACCTTTGGACTAGCTTGAGTCCGCCCCGTGCACCATCACACAGGATCGGAAGGGGAGCTGGCTACAATCTTTTCTACTCAGATAAGAGCCCCAATCTAAATCAGACCTCAGATGAGACCCCCGTGCCTCAGATCAGCCCCGATATAGAAAAAGTTGATTTTTGCTTTTTATTTATTTACACCTATTAAATTAATTCCTAAGGTTAGTATACTCATGTGGATACCAGAAATGTGTATTTTTTTTTATAATGCACATACAATAATTTTTTTTCTTTTAACCTGTTCCCCCTCTGCACCATTACAGTGCGTCACAAACAGTACCTAGCGTGAGCCACTGTACTTTTGTGGCACAGTGATGGCATGGACACGTTCAACACCAATTTCTCACTGCTGGAATCGGAGAAAGCGTAATCCAATCCAGTGTAGCCACTTAGATGCTGCAGTCAATGCTGACAGCAGCATCTACATGGTTAAAGAGAAGGGGGGGGGGGTTCCCTCTCCAACCAAATTACTTCTTCCACAATGCAACTGTGGGGTACTCAGATGTTTCTATGACAGCCAGGAGCCTAACCATGGCCCCCCGGTTAGGGTTGAAACCTGGTTGTTGAATCACCAACCTAGCTGGTATTACAACTGGGAGGCCAGTGCCGGCATTTAATTTATACAGACTACTTTAGTTGCCAATGACGTATATCATAGGGCTTTGCTACTAAGGGCTCTGTCTAAGGCTGTATACAGATTTTAAACCTGAGAATCTATCCATACACTTGAGAAAGAGTCGGGTTAAATAAGAGCAACATATGCCTTGTGGGTAGCTAGCATGGCTTAGATTGTTAGCTTAAAAAGACTTGGCTCTCATCTCTAGCTGCTATCCAGCCTGAGATGGAGCAGATTGAAGCAGATTCCCCTTCAGTCAGCTATTGCAGCCAATATGGACCAGGTGAGGGGAAAAAAACATTCCTGTGGAGGAAATGCTACCAGAGCAAAAGAAAAGCAGTTATGCCACAAGATTAATCCCAAGAGAAAGCAGGAAAGATATCCACACACTGGTTAGAACCGAGTGAATAAATGTGAAACACAGTAAACAGGACTTTGGTCTTTGCTGCATGTGGAACGGGTTGCAGCATCTTGCTCCTACCATATTTTTGAGAGATTTGTACACCTGTGGTTAATTTGGGAAGATCACAAAGTGTGTTAAGAGCGAGACTTAGGGACTACTACTGCCGCTGCCTATATACAGCCATTGGAAAAAAACAAGCTCTGCGAAATACCTCAAAATTCTGCCTTACCCATCATCTGCAGTAAAAAGACTGTTCTTTGCTATCAATACACTGCGCCAACCCCTTGCCTCCACCATCCGCCGGGCCCTGCCAAACACCAGGCAGGAGCTCTCAAAGAGCCCATGGAGTGGTCTGAGGGAAGAAGTACTACTACCACCATAATAGCCACTACCACTCCTCCCATCCTTGCCTGCCCTCTGGGTTTCTGCAGTTGCATTAATACATCATCAGGCAGTGTAAAAGGTGGATCACTTTGTATATGCCATTATCAGCCACAAATAAAAACAAAAAGGGCATAGAAATGACACACTGTGCCTAGCATATACACACCTACCAACAACAAGGCACTTAAACCCATATGTAATACATAATAATGCAGTACAGTGACATAAGAGCAGAGATAAGACATGTCAAAGGTGGCTAACAAATCTCCTATACAGAGGTATAATACTAATAAGTAAAATAGGGCTACAATAAATAAACAGTATGACTATGAATAAGTAAAAAATAATACTTAATAATAAATAATCGTAACTGTGATAAACTATCACCGCTCGTATCAATACCCTCACAAAACCAGAGGCGTTGCTAGGTTAAAACATTTGGGGCCTGGCTTCCTGAGGGGAATCAGATAAGGGGTGAACTGAGATTTTTTTGGGGTTCAGTAGGTTCACATTACATAAATTCATCAACCGGTACAGTCTCAACGTGCAAGGTGGATCCCGCATATGCATATATGCCATTAGCTTCACTAATATATTCTCTGGGCAAGCTAGGCTCCTGCATAGGCGTACATGGCTAAGGTGCAGCAATAAAATAAAATCTCTAGTTTTTATTTCCATGTAAATAAAGGGGTTTCTACGTGAAAAAATGTGATTTTTTAAAATATTTTTACTTAATTTTTTTACATAGATTTTATTTTTAAACCACTTTTTTTTTACTTTTTTTCTATATTCCACTAGGGGAACTTACATAGTTACATAGTTGATACGGTTGAAAAAAGACATAAGTCCATCAAGTTCTTCAACCAAGGAATAGGTGGGGACGCGAATCCCAGAAGGAAGTGAGACTCAGATTTTTACACGTTTTCATAAGCATTAATGTTTTTTACTTTTAAGAATTCATCTAAACCCTTTTTTAAAACTGTCCACTGTTCCTGCTGTGACCACGTCCTGAGGAAGTCTATTCCACAGATTCACAGTTCTTTCAGTAAAGAATCTTTGACGCATCTGGAGACTGAGCTTTTTCTTCTCCAGTCGGAGGCAGTGCCCCCTTGTCTTTTGAGGGCATTTTACATGGAACAGTTTTTCACCGTAATTTTTGTATGGCCCATTTATATTTTTGTATAAGCTAATCATGTCCCCCCTTAGACGTCTCTTCTCAAGACTAAATAAATTAAATTCTTTTAATCTTTCTTCATAACTAAGACCCTCCATGCCCCTTATCAGTTTAGTCGCTCTCCTCTGTACTTTTTGAAGCTGCAGAGCGTCCTTTCTATGGACTGGTACCCAGAACTGAACTGCATATTCCAGTTGAGGCCGCACCAATGCTTTGTAAAGTGGTAATATTACATCCCTGCCCGCGAGTCCATGCCTCGTTTTAATGCATGACAATATCCTGGTGGCCTTAGAAACAGCTGATTGACATGTATGCTGTAATTTATTCTACCATCCACAGGGACACCCAAATCCTTCTCTATAAGTGACTCTCCCAGTGTTACATCACCTATGACATATGACGCACAGAGATTATTACTACCAAAATGCATACCTTTACATTTATCCACATTGAACCTCATTTGCCAAGTTGATGCCCAATCACTGTGTGTTCAAATCCGCTTGTATTTTATAGATATTCTGACTCCGATTGTTGTGACAGCGATCTATCCCCTATGAGACCTCTATGCCTAGCCTGTATAAGCAGATATAATCACTGCGGACAATCCTCATCAGATCGCTGAACTCTCCAATATCGTGTTCCTCCACAAAGTTGCTTTATTCTGTACATCAGACAACAGGATACAGCAGAATGAATGGATCTCAGTATTATGCGGCCAAAAGATGATACTTTCTTTAGCGTACCATGTAGAATACATGTGTCCCTGTTACATGAGGCTTGTTAGCTGCATCCATGACACAGTAAGTGCTGTACTCAAGAAGAAGGGTGGAACATCACACAAAGGAAATGTGTCATAGATCTCAGGGAAGGGAACATGGAAAAAACAAGTGCATTACCAAAAAAAGGCCACTAGATGGCATCATATAACTAACCATAGAAATATCCATAGAAAATGGTACAAAATAATAAACTATATAAATTCCAATGTACATTAATGTAAATATTAACTGTGTAACAGCATACTCCCCATCTGGCATTGTAAATGTCACTACTTATACCATAACGGTAGCTATACAAATGCAAATAAACAACTAAACAACAATTTGCTTTGATGTCTGAAGACCGGAAAGACATAAAGGAAAATGTGTATAATGCAAAAACTATAATGTAAGGCTTAAAGTTGTATTAATTAAAGTTCAAGACACTTCCTTCTTGAAGTCACAGGTAGGATCCAGCAGCATACGCAAGCAAGTTCATTCTCCAAAGGTCAAGAGCAGAATAAGTTCCATGATAGGTCTGATGAAAGTCTTTACTGTCCCTTGTCTTGCAACTTTCACCTTCACCTTGCATACCTCACCGTCATCACTAGGAACGCTCTATACAATAAGTCCCATAGGTCACTCGATTCTTTTGGCTTGCTGGTCCTTGAGCAGAACGAGATCTCCAACTTGTATGTTAGGATTCAGGCGTTGCCATTTCCTGCATCCTTGCAGAGTAGAAAGATACTCCATCTTCCAACGATTCCAGAAGCAGTTGGCGAGGTGTTGTACTCGCTTCCACTGGTCATAGCACAGATTTCCTGCTTTAAAGTTTCCAGGTGGAACAGGAACGGTCCCAAGCTTCTGGTTAAGCAGGGTAGCTGGGGTAAGGATAGTTGGTGTCTCTGGATCTGTAGACACTGGAACAAGTGGTATGATCTTGAGGTATGCAACAGCGGTTATGGCCTCAGTAGATGCATCTGAGAAGATGTGAAGCTCTTTTCTCTGGCTAGTAGCAAGGAAAGCTAAAGTGTAGCAGCGTGGTATACGGATTCCATCTAAGGCATGTAGAGATTGCTTCCAGGACTCCCAGTTTAAAAGCTTGTCTGATGGCAGTGGAGCATCCCAATCTTTAATAGACTCTGAGAGCTGTCTAAGTAAGGCTTTACATTGTATGGTGATGGGAGACACAAATCCCACTGGATCGTATAGGCTGTTCACCACTGACAGAACACCACGCTTGGTAAATGGCTTGTCTGCAGAGCTGACTTGAAAGCCAAAGGTGTCTTTTAATAAGTCCCACCGTAGGCCCAGACTTCTCTGTACAGGTGGCATGTCCATCCCCAGATTTAAGTCTTTAAACCCTGTGGCTTTCATAACAGCAACACTATTTGGAGATGGTCTATGGATTCTTTGTCTGTAGGTAAAGACTTAAGTCCATCATCAACATAAAAGTCTCTCAAAGTGTTGAGCATCCACGCCATACTCGTTTTCTCCATCAAGGGCAGTCCTTCGTAAACCGTATATTTCAACTGCGGGTGAGGGACTATTGCTGAAAACATTTACCTTCATGCGGTATTCAATAATCTCATTGTCCATGTTGTTGTTACGGTGCCACAGAAACCTTAGGAAGTTCCTATGGTCTTCGCGTACAATAAAGCAATGAAACATTTGCTCAATATCAGCAGTTATGGCAACTTGTTCTCTTCTAAACCTCATAAGTACACCTACAAGGTTGTTGGTTAGATTCGGGCCAGTGAGAAGAACATTGTTTAGGGATACGCACTGGAGTCAAATACTATCCTGATTTGTTTTGGCTTACGTGGATGATACACTCCGAAGAAAGGCAGGTACCAGCACTCATCGTGTCTTTGAAGTGGTGGCGCTGGTTCGGCGTGATCATTGTCAAAGATCCTTTTCATAAAGGCGATTAAATTTCAGGCCTGTTCTTTAGTGTTCGTTGAAGTGAGTTGAATCTGGATAGAGCCTGTTCACAATTGGTTGGGAGTTTGGCCTTTGCAGCATGAAGAGGTAATGGTGCAACCCATATGTTAGACTCTTCCTGGAAGAATTCTTTGTCCATTATTTTGATGAACTCTCTGTCTTCAACTGACAAGGCTATTTTGTTGTCATTACTTGTAGTACAAAACACTGTGGTACCTAGGTTGTCATCACAAATGACAGGAGTAACATCAGGTACTTGGATGATGTCAAGAGGCTTCTCCTTTACTTCATAATGGTGAGTGCACTGTTTGAAGTGGGATGTACGTCCATTTACCAACACATAAGTTTTGAAGGAGTGGATCTCAGATGACGTACGCATCCTGGCCAAGCTTACATCGCCCACTATTACTCAGCCTAGGTCAAGTCTTTGTGCATAAGGGGCATCGTCATGTCCATCTCACTGGTCGCGTACTTTATGTACTCTGAGAATGTCCCTTTCTAGCAGGACTAAGATTTCAGCACTCATGTCCATTGCAGGAATCTCATCAACAAGGTGCCCTAAGTGAGGATGTTTATATGCAGCTTCTGGAGTGGGAATCTCTTCCCTTTCGTCTGGTATCTGGTCACACTCAACTAATGCTGGTAGGGGTATGCCCTCTCCCCCGTTGATATGAGAGACCATAAACCCATCGACCCTTCTGCCGAAGGTCTCTACACAATCAGAACAGGTTCTGAGAATATACAGAGTGAAAAATACAATGCAACAGCATTCTGCAAAATAAATAAAGTACAAAAAAAGTATTCTAATGCTAATGCTATGCTTATTTTGTAAATTAGAGATGCTTGGCACATACATTTTGTACAAAATTATTTGGGCCCGTCTGCCATACGTCAAGGTGATCTCTGTAAGACAGGAACCTAACACTAAATTAAACCTGCTATGTGCCAGCCATGACAGCTACCATAAAATTCAGGGAGTGTAGGTTCCACATGCATGCTGGGCCCCCTTTTATTTTTGTCATTTTTGTATTTTGTGTTTTCAGCCATAGCAACGTGTACCTGCACATTGGGATGTGCTGACTGAACCCCTTTTTTTTTCTTTGCAGTATACGGTGTGGCATGACCCTCTGTGCCAAAGATCTCAAAGAATTTAGGCTTAACCAGGGATCTGTTCCTCTGTTCATCTATTATGGCATACATCCTAGCAGCTTTCTCAGGATGATCTCTTGGGTATATCTTGACTAGGCATATCTTGGCACAGCATTTGTGATCCATGCCTTCTCCACAGACTTCTGTGCATGAAGAAGAAACATTATCTTTGGCTGGGGCATGACTTTGTTGCTCCCGCCATGATCTGAGACAGGAGTGGAAGTAGGTAGCTGCTGTGGGTTGTCTGGAAGTGGAGTAGGATGCATAGCAGTAACATGTCTGTCGCTACTGCATTCTGTGCACTTGATGACCACTTTCACAGTCTTTAGCAAAATGGCTATAAGAAACACAGCACTTGTTAGCATATTGCAAGTTTCTGGAGAATCTCCCTGCACTCTTGTAAAGCCTTTGCCCTAAGCCCACGACATTTGTTAAGAGGGTGAGGCTTCTTGTGAATAGGACACTGACTAGTGTTGATTGCGAATATTCTAATCGCAAATTTTTATCGCGAATATTGGCACTTCGAGAATTCGTGAATATCTAGAATATAGTGCTATATCTTCGTAATCGCGAATATTCTAGATTTTTTTTCATCAGTATCCATGATCCCTCACTGCTTCTTGCTTGTGGGCCAATGAGAAGGCTGCAAAATACTTTAGGAGTAGTGCTGATCACGAATTTTCGTATCGTGAATTTTTCAATTGCTGATTTTTGCAATCAAGAATATAATGACTGGAGATCACGAATTCGCGAATATATGACAAATATTTGCGAAATATTGCGAATTCAAATATTGCACCTGCCGCTCATCACTGACACTGACGATTAAGGTCTTTATCTCTGTCATCCAACGCCCTGATCAGTAGGTGAGGTTGTGAGGGTTGAGATGTCTGTGCTTTTAACAGATATTGCTCTATTAAAGTCTCTAAGTTTAGCTGCTGTGTTATCATACCTTGATGATGATGAGGATGAAGCAGGCAAGTTGGGTTCACTGAAGCTGAATCTGGGATCATTTCTTGTCCAGGCTTGATCACTAATGAACCTGCAAAAGTATGAGAATGGAGGAAAGCATACGCTATAGTCTCTTTTGTACCTTGAGCCCTGTTGTGCCCATTTCTCTTGCAGGCCGTATGTCAGTTTAGACACCACTGGGTTGACACCATTAGCGGTGTCCAGGAAGCTTAGTCCAGGTAGACGTGGGTCTGTTTTTGCCAACTCTAGCTCCATGAGGAGGTCACTGAGATCTTGGAGCTTGCGATAGTCTTTGTTCCCTATTTTTGGGAAGTTTTGCAGTCTCCTGAATAGAGCGCTTTCTATGGCTTCAGAGCTACCATAGGCTTGCTCAAGTCTTGCCCATGCAGCAATAAGACCTGCATCTGGGTGGTCAACATGTAGTGTTCTCAGTCTTTTAACACGATCTGCAGATTCTAGCCCAAGACACTTTATGAGCAAATCAAGTTTCTCCTTAGTAGTAAGGTTGAGATCAGCAATAGCAGCCTTGAAGGTTGATCTCCAGGCCCTGTAGCTCTCTGGACAGTCATCAAACCTTGAGAGGCTGGTGTTAATGAGCTCATAGCCTACCATATCTGGCAAAGTCATTTGAGTCTGATCTCTCACTCTTTGGTTCCAAAGTAACTTGTGTAACCCCTTGGGTGTGAAAGTTCTCTGGTGATGTAGGGTGAAGTTTACCAGGGTAAAATGATATTGCATGAGCGTTTAACTGTGGTGTAGTCTCTAAGGCTTGTGCTGGCTTGTCACTGGAAGTCACCTTGTTGGCAGGAGTTGATGTGGTTTGCTGCGTAGATGTACTTGTGTTGTAGACTTGAAGAGGCTTAGTCATATGGAGCTGAGAGGTCTCTGTGTTGAGAGTCAGAACAGTGTTGTTAGTAGGAGGTATAGGAGATGACTGTATCTTTGCAAATGTTATGCTTTAGTACGTATTCACTGGTGCGTTCAGCTGGATCTTCCAGTTCTGCTGGGATGAGGCAGTCTGAATTAGTACTTTGTCCCATTGCTTGTTCAAGGACTTTCAGCCTTGCTAGGGAAGCTGCTTCCTCCCCTTCTATTTGCAGAATCTTTATTTGTGAATCTGCCTCTGCTTGTTGAGCAGCCATTTGTGCTTGGAGAGCTTTGCTTTGAGCTTCCATCTCGGCTTGATGAGCTACCATCTCAGGAGGCGAGCCGCCTTGTGTGCTTCTATCTCTGCTTCCTTTCTGGTAAAAAAGCTTCTGTCCCAGAGGTCTGACAGATTACTGGAGAACTCATCTCTAGTGGCTTCATAGTTTTCCCTGAGTTTCTGTGTCTTACACTCTGTTTGGTAATATCTGCAGAATCTGCTCCCTGTACGTCTGATGGTTCAGATGCATGATGTATCTGCGTTGGTTCAGCCATAAAAGAGTTTTCAGAGCCTTGTCTAGACATTTTTTTTTTTACGGTTTTGCGAAAAATTGTACTTTCTCTTTAAGAAGATGAACAGCAGCTTAGACAGGTGAGGTAACACAGTTCAATGTAAAGAAACACTTTTCAACATTAACGTGGAGTGCAGTAAGCTTGTGCGACCATGTGCTTTCACAAGATGGCGGATGGCACTGAGCTTGATTGCAGATTAGGCACACACATATATATACACAGCAGGCTGTAGGAATTCTATACATCTTTCGACTATTCTGACTCCGATGGTTGTGACAGCGATCTATCCCTTGTGAGACCTCTATGCCTATCCTGTATTAGTATAAGCAGATATAATCACTGCGGACAATCCTCATCAGATAGCTAAACTCACCAGTACCGTGTTCATCCACAATGTTGCTTTATTCTGTGCGTCAGACAACAGGATACAGCAGAATGAATGGATCTTAGTATTATGCGGTCAAAAGATGATACTTTCTTTAGCGTACCATGCAGAATACATGTGTCCCTGTTACATGAGGCTTGTTAGCTGCATCCATGACACAGGAAGTGCTGTACTCAAGAAGAAGGGTGGAACATCACACAAAGGAAATGTGTCATAGATCTCAGGGAAGGGAACATGGAAAAAACAAGTGCATTACCAAAAAAAGGACACTAGATGGTAGAATATAACTAACCATAGAAATATCCATAGAAAATGGTACAAAAGAATAAACTATATAAATTCCCATGTACATTAATGTAAATATTAACTGTGTAACAGCATAATGGACATCTTCCATATACTGTACAGTTCTACAGAGCTTATTGTCATCTGCAAAAATAGAAATGGTGCTATTAATCCTGTCCTCGATATCATTAATAATTAATTAAATAATAGAGGGTCCAGCACTGAACCTTGGGGTACACCACTTATAACCCGGGACCATTCTGAATAGGAATCATTGACCACAACTCTCTGGACACGGTCCTTCAGCCAGTTTTCAATCCAATTACAGACTATACTTTCCAAGCCTATAGACCTTACTTTACCTATTAAACGTGTCACGGTCACGTACACGCACACACAGGGAGAAGGATAGTGACCACTGCGCTCCACCCTCACCCCTGGCCCTGCCTACTTACCTCGCAAGTCCTGATGACAGTGGACAACTGGACGGCAGTCCCTAGCTTAGAATACGTGGTGGGAGGACAGACAAGACAAACAACGGATAGTGAATAGACCGAGTCAATACCAAGAGAGCGACGAAGTACAAATGGAGAAAGCAGAGAATAGTCAGGAGAAGCCAGGGTCAAATACCAGGAGAGTAATTAAGTACCACAGTAATGAACAAGAACAGGTCAGGTCACAAGCCAAAGGTCAAGCCAAGAGGTCACGTCAGGAACTTAGGAGCAAGCAGTAGCGGGTCAAAAACAGGCACGGGTCAAAATCCAGATAACGCAGGGAACACAGTAACAAATAGCCTTGGACAATTAGTTACAGGCAACCTGTCGCTAGCAGGTTGCCTGTTTATATAGTGGAGAGCAGAGAGCAGCGCCAAATGAGTACAGGGGATGCCGCCCGCACAGAGAGGAAGCGTGCGGCCGGGCGCGCTCTGCCCCCGTTACCCCGGCAACCAAGATGCTCCCCGCTCGGCGCTACAGTAGGACACAGCGTGCGTGTCTGCCGCTGTGTCCCCCAGGGCGCCGGCGGCACAGGGGAGGAGAAGCACGCCGCCGGCGCCCTGTGACAAAACGTCTATGAGGGATAGTATCAAAAGCAAAAATCCAGAAACACTACATCCACAGCCGCCCCTCTGGCCATGCTACTACTCACCTCCTCATAAAAACTAGAGTATCTTTAAAAATTATAAACAGGGGCACAGCAATGTCTGAACTGAGCTCTTTAAGCACTCTTGGGTGTAATCCACCTGGACCCGGAGCCTTGCTCACATTTACCTTATCTAACTTAGCTTGGACCATATCTACAGTTAGCCAATTGAGTATATTACTGGATGTACTAGCAGCCCCAGCACCACAGATATCAGCTCCTTTCTCTTCTTTTGTATATACACAGCTAAAAAAAAACATTTAGTATCTCTGCCTTTTCCTTCAGTGACTATCCCCCCCCCCCCTTTACCATTATTTAGGGGCCCTACATGCTCGGACCTCGTTTTTTTTTTAGCATTTATATACAAAGTATTTAAATAATTTTGGGGGATTTGTTTTGCTCTCTTTTGCCACCTGCTGTTCGTTTTGTATTTTTGCTAATTTTATCTTTTTACAGATTTTATTAAGCCCCTCGATTTCGAGATTTCGCGAATATTTAGAATATAGTGCTATATATTCGCGAAATCGAATATTCGTTTTTTTTTTGTTTTTTTTTAATGCTCCATTCAGTGCCCGTTGCCGTGCTCATGGAGCGTCCCCATCACCATGGGGACGCTCCATATACTAGAATGTACTGTCGGATTAGAGAATTACGTTGAAATCACCATGCGATTATTTCGTGTTATATTAATCGCATCGCAATTTCAGCTTCGCACTGCTATATTCCATATATGTGTATTTTACGAAATTTCCTACTATTGCTCTAACTTCGTCTTTTAGAATATTACGAATATTCTAAAAGACGAAGTTAGAGCAATATTACGAAATTTCGTAAAATACACATATATATTGTAATTTAGCTAATATACTGCTATATTAACTTTTTTTTAACAGTGTACATATTTTACAAAGCTTAAGTTCAGAAGAGGGAAAAAAAATGAAAGAAAAAAAAATGATTATAGCACTATATTAGCTAAATTACTATATATATGTGTATTTTACGAAATTTCGTAATATTGCTCTAACTTCGTCTTTTAGAATATTCGTAATATTCTAAAAGACGAAGTTAGAGCAATAGTAGGAAATTTCGTAAAATACACATATATGGAATATAGCAGTGCGAAGCTGAAATTGCGATGCGATTAATATAACACGAAATAATCGCATGGTGATTTCTACTTAGTACTGCTATAGTCCATCAGTTGAAATCGCCATGCAATGAATATAACTCGAAGTATAGTACTGCTATATTCCATATTCGCCGAATATGGACTATAGCAGTACTAAGTAGAAATCACCATGCGATTATTTCGTGTAATATTAATCGCATCGCAATTTCAGCTTCGCACTGCTATATTCCATATATGTGTATTTTACGAAATTTCCTACTATTGCTCTAACTTCGTCTTTTAGAATATTACGAATATTCTAAAAGACGAAGTTAGAGCAATATTACGAAATTTCGTAAAATACACATATATATTGTAATTTAGCTAATATACTGCTATATTAACTTTTTTTAACAGTGTACATATTTTACAAAGCTTAAGTTCAGAAGAGGGAAAAAAAATGAAAGAAAAAAAAAGGGATTATAGCACTATATTAGCTAAATTACAATATATATGTGTATTTTACGAAATTTCGTAATATTGCTCTAACTTCGTCTTTTAGAATATTCGTAATATTCTAAAAGACGAAGTTAGAGCAATAGTACGAAATTTCGTAAAATACCATTGCCTTATACTATTATACTAGAAAAATCGCAACACGCGATTAAAATAAATCGCATATTATTTGCGAAAATTTGAAATAATTACGAATATTCGATTTCGACGAATATAACACGAATATTCACTCGAATATTCGCGATATATCGCGAAATCGAATATGGCACCTCTCGCTCATCACTAATCTTCAAATGCTACAGCTGACCCCTCAGATTTGAATTTTTTAAATGCCTTTTTTTTTTTATTGCCCTTTTTACAGTAGGTATAAGCCATGGGGGGGGGGGATAATTTTTGCCGTTTATACTTGTTACCTAAATAAATAATTTATTTAGTGCAATTACTCAATGTGGATTTAAAGTTCTCCCATTTATCCTTAGTATTATTATGTGACAGTAGCTGCTCCCAGTCTATGCCCTGAAATGCTGCCCTCAACCCAGAGAAATTAGCCTTTATAAAATTCAATGTCTTTGCTCTGCCTGACAGAGTTTGCTTCCTATAGTTTAAGGAGAATATAATTATATTGTGGTCACTATTACCTAGTGTTTCTCAATAATACATGATTGCATGATCACTCATATAATACACTTCTGTACTGCAGTGTATAATGTAATGTGCTGTAAAACTGACAGAATGGCAATTAAGCCCTGCCAAAGGCCTTTGTACATACCGGGCAAATTTACTTGGGTAAAAAGGTGTGTGATATTTGTGGAGTGACTTAACACAGGTTGCTAATACTTTGAGGGGCATTTATAAACCTATTTACGTCATTAATGTGGCATTAAAAAGTGGCAAATTGTGGTGGCGCACGCGCCATTTTTGCTCCATAATCTGCAACCTTTTGAGCTTCTTGCCACTTTTCTAAATTGCATAGCATGAGGGGGCACCGGAAATTGTAGAAGTTATAGCTCCGGCCTGCAGTATTTTTGAGTTTCTGGAGCATGGAGTCCCTAAAAACTCGATCTCTAATTTCTTGAGGGTTCTGAGTTCTGACCCTTAATAAATTAGGTACCTTTTACTCCAGCACACAGGGATCAAGACTGTTGTGTGGAAACAGCAATCTTGGTAAGTCCCCCTTTCAGTTTTGTGATATTTTAAAAAAATATTTCAGAGTGACCCCCAAAAATCTTATTATGCCTATTCACCTTTATGGAAGGGGAGCAAAATCAATAAGAACCCTAAAATATATAGTGTCACAGTGAGAGAAAATGTTTGTTCTTACTGTTAGAAATCTTTTCCATCGGTCCGAAAGTGATAATCATTGCCGCTGTTACTGTAGTATGTATCAGGTATTGCTAGTGATATCGCCATTCGCTCCTTTGTCTCGTTCTCCCAACCGAAAACGACTGCCAGGAGTACAATCGGGAAATCCTTGGTGTAGTCGATGTGTGCACAATTCCTCCAAAATAACGTCACAGAGACGTTCTCAAGTAGGATCCAATAATGTGCCTGCTTCCAACAGCTAGGCGAGGTTTATTTATACCAGAAGATGGAAGGCGGTATTACAATCCTGACCAATGGGGAAACAGGTGATTGGCTGGAAGGCGGTCTTACAATCATGACCAATGGGGAGACAGATGATTGGCTGGAAGGCGGTCTTACAATCATGACCAATGGGGAGACAGGTGATTGGCTGGAAGGCGGTCTTACAATCATGACCAATGAGGAGACAGGTGATTGGCTGGAAGGCGGTCTTACAATCATGACCAATGGGGAGACTGGCTGGAAGGCGGTCTTACAATCATGACCAATGAGGAGACAGGTGATTGGCTGGAAGGCCGTCTTACAATCATGACCAATGGGGAGACAGGTTATGGTATGAAGTGATTGGCTGGCAAAGATGTGAATGATCGCGCAAACTTATGTTCGTGCGTTTGCACACTTATTCGCGCCCTTTTCGTTGCCACGCTTATCCTCACGGATGAAGAAACCTTTGTTCGATGGTCCCCATCCCTCCCGCCTCAGCCTGCGCCATGACACTGGTATCCTGCAGTAATACCAGGCCGGGCACAAATCAGCTACAGGTCGGGACGACCAGACTATCGTGCGAAAGTTTCTGCGTGATGTGAACGCGAACGAATCTGCGCATCTCCATAGGATAGATGGCAACCATACGGCAAACAATAATTTTTCCACAACACTAGAGATGTGGTCTGGATATGCTAAAGAATCAGGAATAGACACGTATTCGCTATGTCTGATGGGGGAGTTGATAACATGCACAGTCCATATTACTTTCCTCCTGGCCCTCTCTCCATGCTAGCTTAGATCAGAGACTGCTTCAACCTGCTCTATCTCAGGCTGTATAGCAGCTAGAGATGTGAGCCAAGTTTTCCTTATACGTTTACAATCTAAGCCATGCTTGTTAGCCATAAGGCAAATACACCTGTCATTTAACCTAACTCTATCTTCAGCTGTATCAAAGATAGCACTGCCTACATTGTTTGCTTTAAAAGCTATAGAAAATTACTGGCAACTAATGCAGTCTTTAAATATCGGCACTCTACTCCCATTGGCAATACCAGCTAGGTCAGTGGTTTACCAGCCAGGTGACATCCCTACCTGGGGGTCATTGTTAGGTCTCTGGCCTCCAAGGGAACCCTCCAGCACCCCAAAGTTAGCATTGACTGTGGCATCTAAGTGGCTAAAATGGATTGGAGTGATCACCTAATCCCAGCAGTGAGAGCATGGTGCCAGATGTGCAGTAATAGTATAGCCGCGCATCAGGTATCCACATGACTGTACTAACCTGAGGAATTAATTTAGCTGCTATAAATCACTTTTTCCTATAGTCACAAAATTTCACACAAAAAAAAAAAAGACATAAAAAATTATTCACACAATAGATCAGGGATCAGCAACCTTCAGCACTCCAGCTGCTATGAAACTACAACTCCCGGAATGCACACTTGCTTGGCTGTTCTTATAACTGCAACAGCAGTGGAGGATTCTTGGAGTTGTAGTTCTGGAACAGCTGGAGTGCCGGAGGTTGCTGATATGCAATAGATTGTATGTGCCATCATATAATCTAGAAAGTCAGGAAGTGCAGCCACAGGAGTAGATGATGCAGGACAATTTTATTATTATAGAACCCTCGGCACCCAACCCAGCCAGCATTTCCCATCATCTCACAGAGATCTTTATCTTTCCTCATATATTTATTTTATGCACTTACATAGTGCTTCTATATTCCGCAGCTCTTTAGAGACATTAGCATCAAGCTGGGCTCACAATCTAAGTTCCCTATCAGTATGTCTTTGGAGTCTGGGAGGAAACCAGAGCACCCAGAGGAAACCCACGTAAACACAGGGAGAACATACAAACTCCATGATGTCCTTGGTCGGATTCGAATCTAGGACCCCAGCGCAGCAAGGCACCAGTGCTAACCACTGAGCCACTGTGCTGCCCATACTAATGTAAGCACAGATAGTACTGCTTCCAGTCTCTATAATAATGTAGTTACAGATAGTACTGCCTCCCTGTCTCTCCCTGTAAATGATGTAGGTACAGATAGTACTGCCGCCCTGTCTCTCCCTGTAAATGGTGTAGTTACAGATAGTACTGCCTCCCTGTCTCTCCCTGTAAATGATGTAGGTACAGATAGTACTGCCGCCCTGTCTCTCCCTGTAAATGGTGTAGGTACAGATAGTACTGCCGCCCTGTCTCTCCCGGTAAATGATGTAGGTACAGATAGTACTTCCTCCCTGTCTTTCCCTGTAAATGATGTAGGTACAGATAGTACTTCCTCCCTGTCTTTCCCTATAAATGATGTAGGTACAGATAGTACTGCCTCCCTGTCTCTTCCTGTAAATGATGTAGGTACAAATAGTACTTCCTCTCTGTCTCTCCCGGTAAATGATGTAGGTACAGATAGTACTTCCTCCCTGTCTTTCCCTGTAAATGATGTAGGTACAGATAGTACTTCCTCCCTGTCTTTCCCTATAAATAATGTAGATACAGATAGTACTGGTTCCCTCTCTCTTCCTATAGTAATGTAGCTACAGATAGTACTGGTTCCCTCTCTCTTCCTATAGTAATGTAGATACAGATAGTACTGGTTCCCTCTCTCTTCCTATAATAATGTAGGTAAAAATAGTACTGGTTCCCTCTCTCTTTCTATAATATGGAAGGTACTGTTGGGTTTCGCTCTGGTAGATAGGGTAAGCGGATGCAGTACAGAGGCAAAATACAAGTTCTTAACTCAAACTTCAGTGTTTATTCACACTTGCGGCAGTTGCATAAAACATCACGTCACTTTGCAGTCTTTGGTGTTAAATCACACACAATGGAAAGTTCCTGTTGCACAAGTCACCTTGTTGGCAGTTCTGCCTCCAGTAGTCCACAGCAGGTTTTAGGGGGCCTGTTCCCAGTGGCGTCGCCAGGGGGGGGCCAGAGGGGGCCACGGCCCCCCCTACATCATGCTCGGCCCCCCCATGTGCCCCCCCAACTAAAATGCGCCCCCCCCCAAAGTGAGCTTCCATTGCGCTCATCTCCTTACTACTGCCTGTGCCAGCGGCGGTGCAGGGGAGGGAGAGGCGTGTCCCTTCCCCTTGCTCTGATAGGCTGCAGGCACTAGGCCGGCAGCCTATCAGAGGCCGGCGCAGGCGGCGCTGCCTGAGCCATACAGCGTGGGACACAGGCCAGAAGAGGCCTGCATCGCATCGCTGACACTGAGGTAAGTATAAGTGTTCTTTTTTTTTTTTTTTTTACAATAGTGATACTGAAGGGGGGGGACGACTTAATAATGGCACATGATGGGAGGGACTTAATAATGGCACATGACGGGGGGGGGAGACTTAATAATGGCACATGACGGGGGGGGGGGGACTTATTAATGGCACATGACGGCGGGGGGACTTAATAATGGCACATGATGGGGGGGACTTAATAATGGCACATGATGGGGGGACTTAATAATGGCACATGATGGGGGGGACTTAATAATGGCACATGATGGGGGGGACTTAATAATGGCACATAATGGGGGGACCTAATAATGGCACATGATGGGGGGGACTTAATAATGGCACATGATGGGGGGGGACTTAATAATGGCACATGATGGGGGGACTTAATAATGGCACATGATGGGGGGGACTTAATAATGGCACATGATGGGGGGCGGGACTTAATAATGGCACATGATGGGGGGCAGGACTTAATAATGGCACATGATGGGGGGGACTTAATAATGGCACATGATGGGGGGGGACTTAATAATGGCACATGATGGGGGGACTTAATAATGGCACATGATGGGGGGGGACTTAATAATGGCACATGATGGGGGGGACTTAATAATGGCACATGATGGGGGGGGACTTAATAATGGCACATGATGGGGGGGACTTAATAATGGCACATGATGGGGGGCGGGACTTAATAATGGCACATGATGGGGGGGACTTACTTAATAATGGCACATGATGGGGGGACTTAATAATGGCACATGATGGGGGGGACTTAATAATGGCACATGATGGGGGGGACTTAATAATGGCACATGATGGGGGGGACTTAATAATGGCACATGATGGGGGGACTTAATAATGGCACATGATTACTGGCACGTAATGGGGGGCTTATTACTGGCACATGATGGGGGGCTTATTACTGGCACATGATGGGGGGGCTTATTACTGGCACGTAATGGGGGGCTTATTACTGGCACGTAATGGGGGGCTTATTACTGGCACATTATTGGTGGGCACTATAGGGGCATCTACTGAGGCAACACAAAGAAGGGGTGTTTTATATGGGGGGCTCTGTACAGTAGCATTTTATACTGGGACACATTATGGTGGGTACTATGGGGAAGGGGGGAGAGGAGTACTATGGAGTCATCTACGGGGGCACTAAGAAGGGGTTATTTATACTTGCAAAATTATGGGGGACACTGAGGGCATCTACTGGGGCATTTTATACTGGTACATTATGGGGGGCACTAGGAGGAAGGGGAAGAGGAGCACTATGGGGGCATTTACTGGGTGCACTATATAGGGGTATTTTATACTGGCCCATTATGGGGGACATTAGCTCAACTGGGGGCATAAGGGGGTATTTTTTGCATTGTCACATTATAAGGAGAATTATTTCTACTGGGGGGCATAATGGTGGGCTTTATTACTCCCCCATGGTATGACCCCCTAGTAGCAGCACCAGCCTCTCCCTGCTCTGCTATCTCCAAATCCTCCAAATCCTTATTATGAAATCTTTCTCATTAGGATAAAACACAACATCAGCTCCGCCGAGCCCCCGGCCAAAGTGTGGAAGTGGTGTCCGAGATCCCCAAGTGCCAAGCCAAGTAACTGTAAGTGTTCATGTGAAATATGTTTATGTTATAGACATATAGCCTACACTGTGCCACACAATATACAGTATACCGCTACACTGTGCCACACGATATACAGTATACCTCTGCACCGTGCCCCACAATATACAGTATACCGCTACACTGTGCCACACAATATACAGTATACCTCTACACTGTGCCACACAGTATACCTCTACACTGTGCCACACAGTATACCTCTACACTGCCACACAGTATACCTCTACACTGTGCCACACAGTATACCTCTACACTGTGCCACACAGTATACCTCTACACTGTGCCACACAGTATACCTCTACACTGTGCCACACAGTATACCGTATACCTCTACACTGTGCCACACAGTATACCTCTACACACTGTGCCACACAGTATACCTCTACACTGTGCCACACAGTATACCGTATACCTCTACACTGTGCCCCACGATATACAGTATACCTCTACACTGTGCCCCACGATATACAGTATACCGCTACACTGTGCCCCACGATATACAGTATACAGTATACCGCTACACTGTGGAGTCTGTTCTATAAGCACCCTTGTTCTGTGGCGGCAGACAGAAAATAATCTGGAAGTGCCTCTCCCGAGACCAGGCTCTGGATCCGCCACTGGTCTGGACCGCTCACAGGAGTGTACATTTCTTCTAAACTGTAATCCGTATCCTCTGACCTGCAGAAATCAGCGCTTGCTCGATAACAACTAACAGGCAGTACCTTTAGGCTGTAGCCTAGCCCTGTTACCGAAGCTAGCCGAGTGGTGTAAGGTTAAGGTACTATTAGAGATGAGCGGCCGCTTAATCCTGATTTAAAGTTAAAGTTACTGCAGGATATGGATTACGGTTTAGAAATGTCAAATGTACACTCCTGTGAGAGGCGGGGAGGGGGATCTCTGGATGACACTGTTATAGGGAGGGGGATCTGTGGATGACACTGTTATGGAGGGGGAAATGGGGATGACACTGTCATGGGGTGGATCTGTGGATGACACATAAGATGCTATATACTGTATGTGGCATCCACAGATCCCTCCCATAGCAGTGTCATCCACAGATCCCCCTCTCTATAAAAGTGTCATCCACAGACAGCTGGACTTTTCTTCCCTGTTGCGGTTTTAGGTATTGGGTAAAGTATCGCAGCATTTCGAAGCGTACTTGTGTAAATGTATCGTTGTTATAGCTGCCCCCCCCCCTACTTTTGTCCTGGCCCCCAGTGTGCCCCCCCAAATTTTGAAAGCTAGAGACGCCACTGCCTGTTCCCCCTGCACATGGGTCTCAGCCCTCCAGTCCGACACAAAACCTCAGATCCCAACACAGAGACTCAGCTGCTAATTTAAGGACAGCCAGGTGCTGCCAAAACCCGGATCGGCACTCTGGTCCGGTATTTGACCTCACCTGGCTGGAAACCAGCCCAGCTGCACATGTTGGGGGAAAAATACCTGCCTTCCCAGACAAAGCCCCTCTCTGTGTCACAGTACAGATAGTACTGCCTCCCTGTCACTTCATGTAATTATGTAGGTACACATAATAATACCTCTCTGTCTCTCTCTCTGTAAATCATGTAGGTACAGATTGTACTGCCTCCCTGTCTCTCTCTCTCTCTCAATGATGTATGCACAGATAGTACTGCCTGCCTGTCTCTCCCTGTACATGATGTAGATACAGATAGTACTGCCTCCCTGTCTCTCCCTGTAAATGGTGTAGGTTCAGATAGTACTGCCTCCCTGTGTTTCCCCTGTAATGATTTGGGTACAGATAGTACTGCTTGCCTGTCTCCTCCTGTAAATTATGTAGGTACAGATAGTACTGCCTCCCTGTCTCTTCTTATATTAATGTAGGTACAGATAGTACTGCTTCCCTGTATCTCCCTGTAACAGTGCACTTAGGGATAGTACTGTCTCCCGATATAACAATGTAGGTAAGTTTTGCCTCCTTCTGTATTAATGTATAATTCCAAATGGTCACAGCACTCAACAATAACCTGGCTTAATTGGGGGTGTGCGTCACGGTTATGTTCCTTGTTCCACCTCAGAAACCACATTTTTAGTATTTGTATAATTAGACAGCTGTCACGCCCTGCCCTGTGAGTGATCTGAGAAGATCTGTCAGACTTGCTGCACGTGAATCTATCTGACAGATTGCTTTGTTGTGGCTTTGGGCAGGATCCCACCCCCTCACAGGTTCTGTTCATTAGTTAATTAGTGATGCTATTTATACCTGCCTCTCACTATAGCCCTTGCGGTTTTTAGTTTCTCCTGGAGTTCTCTGCTGGTGTTTGGTGGATCTCCTGCTCCCAGTTTGTCTTCAGTTAAGTCCTCCTTCCTTCCATTCTGTTGTTTGTACAGGCTAGGCCTTAGATAGACACTGGTTCCTTCATCTTGTGCAAGGAAACGGTTGTCTTTTAGCCTGCTCCCTAGCTGAGGGTTTGTGTCAGTTGCAGCAGGGCTTAGGTTCAAGTGCATGAACACTTCTACCATCGAGATTTGTTTATGTTGGTAGCAGTCAGAGAAAGGCTCAGGGATTGTCAGAAGGTGACCTTTCCCTGTTCCCTAGCTGTGGGGCCTAGCCTGCTGTTTATTTTAATTTTGTTGTGTTTGGTTTGCTTCCCTTCCCTCACCTTCCGTGACAACAGCACTCCGTTTGGTTGATTTGATGATAAGTGATATTTATTCAGCCGGACATAATGATGCACAATGTACAGTTATGGCAACGTTTCAGGCTAAATGAAAGCCCTTCATCAGGCCAAAATCAGGCCACACATGAAACGCCGGCACTGGGATTAATGTAGGTAATGTCTGTATTAATGTAGGTACAGATAGTGCTGCATCCCTGTGTCTCCCTATAACAATGTAGGTATGGAAAGTACTAACTATCTTTATAACATTGTAGCTAATTACTGCCTACATATCTCTCTCTTAATGATGTAGGTACAGATAGCACTGCCTCTCTGGCTTTCCATATACCAATGTAGATAAGTACTGTTTCTATGACTCTCCATGTGATGATGTAGGAAAACATAATACTGCCTCCCTGCCTCTTCCTAATACTCTGTAGGTAAGTACTGCCTTGCTGACTCTCCCTTTAAGGCCTCATGCACACGGCAGTATTTTTTCACGGTCCGCAAAAACGGGGTCCGTAGGTCCGTGATCGTGACCGTTTTTTCATCCGTGGGTCTTCCTTGATTTTTGGAGGATCCACGGACATGAAAAAAAAGTCATTTTGGTGTCCGCCTGGCCGTGCGGAGCCAAACGGATCCGTCCTGAATTACAATGCAAGTCAATGGGGACGGATCCGTTTGACGTTGACACAATATGGTGCAATTGCAAACGGATCCGTCCCCATTGACTTTTAATGTAAAGTCAGGAGTCCCTTTATACCATGGGATCGGAGTTTTCTCCAATCCGATGGTATATTTTAATTTGAAGCGTCCCCATCACCTTGGGAACGCCTCTATGTTAGAATATACTGTCGGATATGAGTTACTGCAGTCCCGGTTGCCATGGTTACTTAGCAATTTGTAGGAGCATCATACTTACCTGCGAGCTGCGATGTCTGTGTCCGGCCGGGAGCTCCTCCTACTGGTAAGTGACAGATCATTAGGCGATGCACCGCACAGACCTGTCACTTACCAGTAGGAGGAGCTCCCGGCCGGACACAGACATCGCAGCTCGCAGGTAAGTATGATGCTCCAAATTGTACAAATTGCTAAGTAACCATGGCAACCGGGACTGCAGTAGCGTCCCGGTTGCCATGGTTACTGATCGGAGCCCCAGCGATTAAACTGGGACTCCGATCGGTACTCTCCACTGCCACCAATGATAGGGGGGGAGATTTTAATTAGGAGGGGGAGGGAGGGGAGAGGGCCCACTGGCCACCAACGAGTTAACTACAGGGGAGGGGGGGGGGGGGGGCCCACTGGCCACCAATGAGTTAACTACAGGGGAGGGAGGGGGGGGGCTGGCCACCAACGAGTTAACTACAGGGGAGGGAGGGGGGCCCACTGGGTACAAATGAGTTGACTACAGGGGAGGGAGGGGGGGGCTGGCCACCAATGAGTTAACTACAGGGGAGGGAGGGGGGGGGCCCACTGGCTACCAACGAGTTAACTACAGGGGAGGGAGGAAGGGGGCCCGCTCGCTACCAATGAGTTAACTACAGGGGAGGGAGGAGGGGGGCCCACTGGCTACCAATGAGTTAACTACAGGGGAGGGAGGGGGGGTCTGCCCCCTGCTGCCTGGCAGCACCTGCCAGGCAGCAGGGGGCAGTCATGTACACAGTTCTTTTAGTATATTCTAACCAGAAGCGTCCCCATCACTATGGGAACGCCTCTGTGTTAGAATATACTGTCGGATCTGAGTTTTCACGAAGTGAAAACTCAGCTCTGAAAAAGCTTTTATGCAGACGGATCTTCGGATCCGTCTGTATGAAAGTAACCTACGGCCACGGATCATGGACACGGATGCCAATCTTGTGTGCATCCGTGTTCTTTCACGGACCCATTGACTTGAATGGGTCCGTGAACCGTTGTCTGTCAAAAAAATAGGACAGGTCTTATTTTTTTGACGGACAGGATACACGGGTCACGGCCTCGGCTGCAAAACTGTGCATTTTCCGATTTTTCCACGGACCCATTGAAAGTCAATGGGTCTGCGAAAAAAACCTGAAAACGGCCACGGATGCACACAACGGTCGTGTGCATGAGGCCTAATAGTTTACACACAGATAACACTGCCTCTCTGTCCCTTCCTGTGATAAGGTAGGTTCAGATAGTACTTCCTCCCTGTCTGTCACTGTAAATGATGTAGGTACAGATAGTACTGCTTCCCTGTCTCTCCCTGTAATAATTTAGATACAGACAGTACTGCCTTCCAGTCTCGACATATAATAATGTAGGTACAGATAGTACTACCTCCCTGTCACTCCTTGCAAATCATGCAGGAACACAGTGTTGGCCTGAGGTTCCTTAGCCCTACCAGAGAAGATGGTTCCGAGGACCACCCTCTATCTACACAGAACATGTACACGTCACTATTGATTACATAGTAATCTTGGTTGTTACATTGTATACACAGGACACATAATAAGTATGATTTAGTAGGTTATTACTGATCACCCTATAAGAAATAGACCATAGTGGTAAGTGATGGCTCTAAAGTCACGTCCAAATGAGGTTATCTTCTTCTGGACCTTTGGTCCTCATTATTGTGCCGATCATCCAGAAATGTAATCTAAATGGCTTTAATGGAAGGAGAACGCTCCCTCGCACATTCTTTTCTCTTTATTGTGCCACATGCTTTATCTGTATATTGGATTTTGTAAGGAACAAAAGTAATCTGATAAGGAAATTTCCCAGTCCTGGCAGACAGCCTACACTTTCAGACATTAACCATATAGGAAAGTTGTTTGTAACCTGATCCTTGCTCCTCTATAGAAAATGGGACTTTGGGCAACAGGCAAAGCAAGGGCCCCCTGTACCAAATTTGTATCAAACGTAAACCCACTGGTGATCTAGGTTTGGCTCAGCAGAACCGTCCAGTCTACAATTGTAATGTGACCACATCAGAGCTGCAGTGTTACACCCCGGCCACTAGATGTCACTGACAGCACAGCTAAATCCTCACCCGCTCCATGATGTATGATAATCAGGAGCCATTATCTCCTGGTGCAATTGTTTCTCTCTCCTCACATTTCCCCCTTTAAATACATTTATTAAATCCTATATTCTTTCACATCTGTGTTTCAATTAATTTTATGTGCATGGTAAAAAAGCAGCTTTTAAGTCCACCTATTACAGATAAGACTGGTGTCCTGTAAAATATATTAGCTTCTGACCCGCTGCGGCAAACAGAGTGACCGCTTCCTAACTTCACTACAAAGTGGCTGCAGACGCTGTAGCGGAGAGAGGAAATTACATTGCGCTGGGGTCTGATGTATGGGGTCGGTACAAAATTACAGCTGATGCGTTTTCTATTCCGTGAGGCCCGAGAACAATGAATCTTTTCTACATTTAATGAAGGAATAAACAGGATGATTGTACACAGTGCGCCTCCTGCGCAGCGCTGTGGTGTAAGGGAGCGCTATGTCACAGCACCTGAACACGACTAGTGCTACTAGCATTACTACACTAATTCTAGCATTACTACTACTATTACTAGCATTACTACCACTATCACTACTACTATTACTAGCATTACTACACTACTACTAGCATTACTACTACTATTACTAGCATTACTACACTACTACTAGCATTACTACCACTATTACTAGCATTACTACCACTATCTCTACCACTATTACCAGCATTACTACCACTATTACTAGCATTACTACCACTATTACTAGCATTACTACACTACTACTAGCATTACTACACTACTACTAGCATTACTACACTAATTCTAGCATTACTACTACTATTACTAGCATTACTACCACTATCTCTACCACTATTACCAGCATTATTACCACTATTACTAGCATTACTACACTACTACTAGCATTACTACACTACTACTAGCATTACTACCACTATTACTAGCATTACTACCACTATCTCTACCATTACTACCACTATCTCTACCACTATTACCAGCATTACTACCACTATTACTAGCATTACTACACTACTAGCATTACTACACTACTACTAGCATTACTACCACTATTACTAGCATTACTACTACTAACATTACTACACTATTACTAGCATTACTACTACTATTATTAACACTATTACTATCATTACCACTAGTAGCATTGCTACACTATTATTAGCATTACTACTAGTATTACTACCACTATTACTAGCATTACTACTACTAGCATTACTACACTACTACTAGCATTACTACACTACTACTAGCATTACTACACTATTACTAGCATTACTACTACTATTACTAGCATTACAACAACTATTACTAGCATTACTACTAGCATTACTACACTATAACTAGCATTACTACTACTATTATTAGCACTATTACTATCATTACTACTAGTAGCATTACTACACTATTATTAGCATTACTACTATTACTACCAGTATTACTACCATTGCTACTGCTATTACTATCATTACTACCACTTTTACTAGTATTATTACTACTAATACTATCATTACTATTCTATTACTATCATTACTGCCCTATAACTATCATTACTATTACTAGTATTGCTACCTTATTGCAATCATTACTACTGCTATTACTACCCTAAAATATCTTTACTAATACTATTACTATTGACATTACAACTAAAGCTTCTAAAATTACTATTACTAGCTATTATTGTCATTATGACTATTACTATTACTCTATTGCCATCTTAATACTATTACTAGTATTACTACACAGTTAAGTCCCATTATTCTAATGTATTCTAATATCCAGAGTAACTGCCATGTGCAGCAAGGACAGCGGCTAGATGGGCTGTGAGGGACTTAGTAAGGTCCTGGTAGGTGGTCACAGGTATCTGGAGCCATGCTGACTGCAGTCCATCCCACAGCTGCTGAAGGGGGATCCATAGAGCGAACAGGGCCATCAAGGTGGTCCCACAGATGTTCATTGGGTTCAAGTCTGGGGAATTAGGGGGCAGGGTAGTACTTGAAGTCTTGGTCAGGTTCTTCCACCCAATGTCAGACATTTCTAGCCGTGTGACATGTCGCATTGTCTTGCTGGAAGATCCCATCTGTCCCAGGGAAGCCAATCATCATGTATGGGTGGACGTGATCTGTCAGGATGGATTCCTACCCAAATGTGCCTTCTACATGGATGAGTGGTCCAGAGAATGCCACGAAAACATCCCCCAGGCGATAACGCTGCCACCACCAGCTTGTGTTCCTCCAGCAATGATTGTAGGGTGTTTGTTCTCTGATGACACGCCAATGTCCATCCCTTCCATAATGCAGAAAACGTGACTCATGGGAGAAGACAACCCTTTACCAATTAGAGGAAGTCCAATTCTGGTAAAATTGAAGCCTTTTCTGCTGATGCAGCTTCATTATCAGAGCTGCAGTGACCAGTGTCTGCTCCAGAGCCCCATACACAGTAGGGTCACTGAACTGTTGTGTTAGACACATGTCTTGTAGACCCTGGATCATTTTGGTGGTGAGCTGCTCCACTGTAGCGCATCGGCTCGCCTCGCACACCTCTAAAATCAGTGGCACATGGTGCTCCGCAGTTTCCATGTTGCTTATTCGCAGTGGTGCCATTTCTACGCTCACCATACGCTGTCACCACAGCAGCAGAGAACAGTTCACACTGTGCAGTTTCAGAAATACTTCCAGCCTTGGCCGAAAGCCAATAATCATCCCTTTTTAGAACTCTGATAAATCGCCCCTATTATCCATGACAGTAGTGTTGAGCAAAGCAAAGCATTCGAAGAGGAATTCGGTCTAAAGTTTAGGAAAACTTTGATTTGCAACCAATCTGAATTTCCTCGCCCTTTGTGGTAACAAATCAGTTTTTCCTAAAATGGCGGCTGCACGGGTTACAAACTAAAAGTAAGAAGCCTGGGAACATGAGATCACCCATAATGCCGTGCAGCCAGCCAATCCACAGGTAGCCGTCTCCTCTCACAGCTATGTAAAACCCTTATCCTGTGTAGTCTCCGACATTATTCTGTGAGCTGAGCTTAGGGAGAGATGTGACAAGTGCTTATATGCTACAGACAGTGTTGCTGTAAACAATTATTAGAAGAATATTGGAGAGGGAGAGGACAGTGCAGGGAAACTGCAGGGACAGTGCAGGGACAGTGCAGGGAAAATACAGGGAGAGTACAGGGAGACTGTAGGGACAGTGCAGGGAGAGTACAGGGAGACTACAGGGACAGTGCAGGGAGAGTACAGGGAGACTGCAGGGACAGTGCAGGGAGACTACAGGGAGACTGCAGGGAGACTTATATCACATCAGTTTTATTTATTCCTACATTAGAGGTAATTTTAATTCAATACCAATAGGATGGAAGCCTTTATTATTCCGGTGCCAGTGTGCCAACCAATACCATCCAGTCTGCTCCTCTTAGGGGAAGCCAGGTCTTAATGATCACCATCCTCATGCTGGCTTTACATCTTCCAAATCATCCTTCAAAGTCTCCATGTCCTTGAAAAGTCAGCAAGATGCAGAGAGAGGAGGAGCTGGATGTTCCTGATGACATATTGTCATCGATATTAGATGATGTGGAAATGGAGGAAAAGCAGATGGCAAAAGAAGGGCTCCCAGCTGTAGGGCAGGAGAGCGCTGGGGTTGGAGAAGCGGGTACAGTCCCTGCTTAAAGGTGCATTAAAGGTGCCATTAACAATGAAGACTATGCAGTGCGGTCTTCATGATTAAATCAAAGGCAGCTGCGAGCTAATTGGCCGCATGGTTCTTCATCGGAGCATGGCCGCAACCCACATGCAACACAGCTGCTCCGTGTGGCCGTACCCTAAGGCAGAGTGGCCTGGGTATACCTGATTTATAGTGATTTGTGATTAATTAATTAGCAACAAATCGAATTTCTTGGCAGAGCTGCAGAATCAAATTTTTTAAAACTCATTTCTACATGACAGCAATGAGGGATATGTGTGCAGACAGCCTATCACACACCTTATATACCCACCGAGCCCGCTCAGCACACGGGACTTCCTTCATGAGCTGCACGCTGCCGACCTTGAATGTAGGAAGTGGTCAGAATAATGGGACTCGACTGTGTACTATCATTACTACTATTGCTATTTTTGTTATTAGTACTACTTTGACTAATAAAGCTACTATCATTACTACTATTATTACTGTCATTATTGCCATTATTACTACTGTCTGTACTACTACTTTTACTATTACTGCTACTATTTATATCTTTACTACTATTATTAATATTGTCAATACTACTACTAGTTCTATGATTACTACTGTCATTACTACTATTACTATAATTAATTCCATTATTGCTATTATTACTTCTATCATTACCGCTATTACTATTGTTATTTTTATTATGACTACTACTACTTGTACTATTATTGTTACTACTACCATTGCTACTACTACTACTACTACTAATACTACTTGTACTGTTGCTACATTTATCACTACCTTTAGTATTGTTGCTATTGTTGCTACTAGTAATATAACTACTACAACTACCACCACTACTACTTCTACCAGTACTACTACTACCACTACTAATATTACTTTTTTTATTTCCACTGTTACTAGTTTTATTATTACTACTACTGCTACAATTACTATTACTGCTTTTACTATTATTACAATTATTTGTATCACAAACAGTATTACCACTGTTACCATTAGTCCTGATTTTATTAGTGTGACTAATACTGTTATTCCTATCACCACTTCTGCTGCCATTACTACAGTGTTATTACTAGTACTACTGACTACTGGTACTATCACCACTGCTGCTATTTTTACTACTATTGCTACTATTACTTTTACAATTACTATTACTGCTATAATTTCTGGTACTACCGCTATTACTACTAGTACAGCTATTATTACTACTGCTGCTATTACTACCACTACTACTTTTATTTCAACCACTTTTACTACCATTACAGCTGTTATTAATATTACTGCTAATATATCTATTACTATCCCCACATACTCTTGCATTAAAGGGGTTTTCTCATGGCTAATGTAAAAAATTAAAATGAGACATCATATTGTACACGACAATCTCTTTATAACAAAGCTAGAACCAGCCCTGTACCTCACATGGATCCAGAGATCTCCACATTCATTGCTCTGCTAGATTTATATCAAGCTGACAGCTCAAGGGGAGTGTCCTTTCTGCTGCAGCTCAGGGGGCGTGTCCATTCTGCTGCGCTCTCTCCCTATCACAGCTCAGGAGGCAGCTGAAGGATAAAACTGAGCATGTGCGGCCATCTCAGTGAGCAGGTCAAAAAAATAAGAAAAAAACAAACAGCAGGTGGCGCTATACAGATAAAAAAATTTGAATAACTAAGTTTTTTATTATATGCAATTACAAAAGTACCCAGATCCAGGTGCTGGTTTGAAAACTGTAGAATATTTTTCGTGGGACAACTCGTTTAATCCTCCCTGTCCCTGCCTGCATCGAGTCATAGTCAGGCAGAGGCGCCGGCCTCTACATAACTTTGTCACATCCACCGCCGCTTTTAAATCTACGCCAGCTCCCTTACTGGTATAGGTGGTTCAAGTTACCTTTGTGCCACAATCTGTGCCAGAAATGTGCCTTATATAGATGTGTTTCTGGTTAGTAAATGACCCCCTATGTCTTTACTGCTTATGATTATCTATCTATCTCATATATATTATCTATCTATCTATCTTTTATATCTATCTATCTATCTCATATCTGTATAACTATATATCTATCTATATATCTATCTATCGATAGTGTTTCATATCTATCTCTCATATAGATATATTTCTGATGTCTTTGCTGCTTATGATTATCTATCTATCTATCTATCTATCTATCTCATATCCATGTATCTATCTACTATTTATCTATCTCTTTTTCTGATATCTATTTGTCTATCTATCCATCCACGTGTTTCATATCTATTTCTCATATCTATCTATCTATCTATTATTATCTATCTTTCTTTCTATCTATCTATCTATCTATCTATCTATCTATCTCATATTTATCTATCTCTTTATCTAATATATATCTATCTACAACAACACAGATAGAGCAGCAGCACAGTCAGATGATGTGAATACGGTGCAACTCCTCAAGGAAGGCAGGCGTCTCCTCCACTGTAAATACGTCCAAAGAACAAGGCAGCACTCCAAATTCTCGTGAGGGGGTGATGACCCAAATTTATTTCCCAGGCAACTTTTCGGCCTACTCAATGAGGCCTTTGTCAAGCGTTCTTTGGATGTATCTATCTACTATTTATTTATCTCTCTATCTCTCATATCTATCTGTCTATTTATTCATCCACGTGTTTCATATCTATCTATCATATATCTCATATCTATCTATCTATCTCATATCTATCTATCTATCTATCTATCTATCTATCTCATATCTATCTATCTATCTATCTATCTATCTCATATCTATCTATCTATCTATCTATCTATCTATCTATCTCATATCTATCTATCTATCTATCTCCTATCTATCTATCTATCTATCCATCCACCATTTTTAAAAGCCCTGCACACAGCTGAAAGTAAATGTCTCCCTCCTTGAGGATGTTATCTTCCTCGGTGCAGGGCTGTGCAGTCATTCCTTGCTCGGTGGTATAACGCCTGTAATGATGGATTCTACTGAGTATTCACATTGTACACGGTCTTCAAAGGAAACACAATGTTATTACAAGGCATACAAATGCAGACGCCATCGCTGAGATCCATGTTGTGTTATCTGTAAAGCACCTAGTGCCCTAATTCCTTACTCATGAAGACACCGGGGACCGGCCGGCACAGCCAAGGAGATGCTAAGGTGCATTATTGAAGAACATCATTTAGTAAGCATTGGTTATGGCCTTTATTTAGACTTTTTCACACACTCACATAAATATTCATACCGCGCCATCTGTTTTCTCACTTTTGTATTAATTATGAGTGGGAAGATGTCTACAACAACACTACACAACTACCCCCCTATTCAGTCCCTTTATAGACGCTCCTTCACATACACGTCAGTCTTGGCCCGATCATTATTCACTCCTATTTAGGGGACACATATGTTTTTGGGCCATTATCTATGAGAATGTTCATTGTCCAAACTGGAGGGAGACTGAGGGGGTTGAATTTATTTGCAAAAGGAAATTCGGTCATCTACATTTTCTCACATTTCTTAGGAATGTTCCTGTAAAAGCCATCTAACAGCGAGTATGACCGCCATTCCAGTTCAGGGGTCTGAGAGAGATAGGTGACCCCAACATTGTGGAGGAGGCATGGAACAGTTGGGTGGAAAGCAAAAAGGCCACCCTTACAGCACCCACGCCAGGCTGGCTTTTGGTTGGTACCCTGCACAGTAGCTTCTATGGGATTCTATGGAGTAACAGTGGCCAAATAATACAGTCATACAGTGCCCAGATAATATCATCATATAGAAACCAAATAATACAGTCATACAGTGCCCAGATAATATCATCATATAGCAACCGAATAATACAGTCATACAGTGCCCAGATAATATCATCATATAGCAACCGAATAATACAGTCATACAGTGCCCAGATAATATCATATAGAAACTAATACAGTCATACAGTGCCCAGATAATATCATCATATAGAAACCGAATAATACAGTCATACAGTGCCCAGATAATATCATCATATAGCAACCGAATAATACAGTCATACAGTGCCCAGATAATATCATATAGAAACCAACTAATACAGTCATACAGTGCCCAGATAATATCATCATATAGCAACCGAATAATACAGTCATACAGTGCCCAGATGATATCATATAGAAACCAACTAATACAGTCATACAGTGCCCAGATAATATCATCATATAGCAACCGAATAATACAGTCATACAGTGCCCAGATAATATCATCATATAGAAACCAACTAATACAGTCATACAGTGCCCAGATAATATCATCATATAGCAACCAAATAATACAGTCATACAGTGCCCAGATAATATCATCATATAGCAACCAAATAATACAGTCATACAGTGATGTGATCATACAGAGACTAAATAATGCACTATACTATATAGTGCTCAAATAATACAATCATATAGTGTCCATATAATGCACTTACAGTATACTGTGCCTAAATAATATAATCATACAGCGCCTAAATAACATGGTCATGCGGTAACCAAATTATACAGCCATATGGTGCCCAGATAATATAGTTATACTGTGCCCAAAAACTGCCAAATAACAAAAGAAGAGATGCCCTCAGTTGAACTGGAAGAGAGCAGTCGGCACTGCGCCTGTTGGCTACGCTAAAGGGAAAGGGTGGATGGGGTGATGTAGCGGAGGATGGCAACGACACTGCTGGGGGCATAGTGTATGAGTGGAGGAGAGGCGTGCTTGGGCTCTGTAGGGGGGCAGGCCTGGGCACACTCAATGGGGATGTTCCTGGGCACCTTTGAATTAAAATAACGCCCCTCTGGGCACCTTAATGCCTCATTAGGATATGGATTAAAGTGAATTTTATGAAGATATAAAGCGAGTTCCAAAGAAAAAGAAAAACATATGGAAGGAAGGTATGAAGTGCTGTAAGGACACACTTATGGTTTAATATGGATTCTCTAGGTGACAGATTCCCTTTAATCAATTTGCAAACAGAGAGCGAGTCAGTGTAGTGTGTCACTGCGTAACTCAGGCTGCCAGCCATTTTCAGTGAGTGCTACACTACTACAGCAATATTTAAAGCTATAGTACTTTTTCTTAAAAAAATTTTTTTATGTGTATCAGCCCAATGTACATCACATAATTAACAATTGTAGACCGAAATTCTCTACAATATAAATACTGGGGCTTATTGTCTACTGCATGATGTATTGACCTTTATTTAAAATATACTTAAAAGTTTCTTTAAGAAAATTCACATCATGGAGGCGTCTTATTCAGCAGCAGGACAACGACCCCAAATATCCAGCCAATGTCTTCAGCATAACGAAGAACAAGGAGTCCTGAAAGTGATGATATGCCCCCCACAACCCTTAGGGTGTGTATGAGATTCACATTAATAAGGAAGGTGCACTACAAGTAAGGCCTCATGCACACGACAGTATTTTTTCACGGTCCGCAAAACGGGGTTCCGCTGTTCCGTGATCCGTGTCCGTTTTTTCTTCTGTGTGTCTTCCGTGATTTTTGGAGGCTCACCAGACATAAAGGAAAGTTAAAAAAAAAAGTAGTTTTGGTGTCCGCCTGGCCGTGCGGAGCCAAACTGATACAATGCAAGTCAATGGGGACGGATCCGCTTGACGTTGACACAATATGGTGCAATTGCAAACGGATCCGTCCCCCATTGACTTTCAATGTAAAGTCAGGAGTCCCTATCAGAGTTTTCTCCAATCCGATAGTATATTTTAACTTGAAGCGTCCCCATCACCATGGGAACGCCTCTATGTTAGAATATACCACCGGATTTGAGTTACATCGTGAAAACTCAGATCCGACAGTATATTCTAACACAGAGGCGTTCTCATAGTGATGGGGACGCTTCAAGTTAGAATATACTACGAACTGTGGACATGACTGCCCCCTGCTGCCTGGCAGCATCCGATCTCTTACAGGGGGTTGTGATCCGCACAATTAACCCCTCAGGGCCACCAATTTAAAACTGGGGAGGGAGGGGGGTCTGCCCCCTGCTTCCTGGTAGCACCTGATCTCTTACAGGGGGCTATGATACGCACAATTAACCCCTCAGGTGCAGCACCTGAGGGGTTAATTGTGCGGATCACAGCCCCCTGTAAGAGATCGGGTGCTGCCAGGCAGCAGGGGGCAGTCATGTACACAGTTCTTAGTATATTCTAACTTGAAGCGTCCCCATCACAATGGGAACACCTCTGTGTTAGAATATACTGTCGGATCTGAGTTTTCACAATGTGAAAGTAGCCCACGGACACGGATCACGGATGGCAATCTTGTGTGCCTCCGTGTTTTTTCACTGACCCATTGACTTAAATGGGTCCGTGAACCCTTGTCCGTAAAAAAAATCGGACAGGTCCTATTTTTTTGACAGACAGGAAACACGGATCACGGACGCGGATGACAAACGGTGCATTTTCCGAGTTTTAAACGGACTCATTGAAAGTCAATGGGTCCGCAGAAAATCACGGAAAACGGAACAACGGACACGGATGCACACAACGGTCGTGTGCATGAGGCCTTAATCTAACTAAGGCTACTTTCACACTAGCGTTCGGGTTTCCGTTCGTGAGCTCCGTTTGAAGGAGCTCACGAGCGGACCCGAACGCAGCCGTCCAGCCCTGATGCAGTCTGAATGGAGGCGGATCCGCTCAGACTGCATCAGTCTGGCGGCGTTCAGCCTCCGCTCCGCTCGCCTCCGCACGGACAGGCGGACAGCTGAACGCTGCTTGCAGCGTTCGGGTGTCCGCCTGGCCGTTCGGAGGCGTGCGGATCCGTGCGGATCCGTCCAGACTTTCAATGTAAGTCAATGGGGACGGATCCGTTTGAAGATGCCACAATGTGGCTCAATCTTCAAGCGGATCCGTCCCCCATTGACTTTACATTGAAAGTCTGGACGGATCCGTCCCAGGCTATTTTCACACTTAGCTTTTTTTTGCATATATAATGCAGACGGATCCGTTCTGAACGGAGCCTCCGTCTGCATTATTATGAGCGGATCCGTTCAGAACGGATCCGCCCGAACGCTAGTGTGAAAGTAGCCTTAACCCTCAAACTGGTGTTAAAATTGAGAATTTAGCCAATATATCCTTATATAAAGGACATATCTGAGCCCGAGCACCGCGCCAAGGTATCTCAAGTAGCTCGGGACCTAACGCTAACCTACCTGTGCCGTATAGGCAATACCAGGAGCCAGTGGGCGAATTACAGGAGCGTAAGGTCCGACTCACAGCAAACTCCCAGTTACCTCCAGCATGCAGCCATGCTTGCAATGGGAGGAGGCAAAAGTCTGTGAGTCCCACCCAAGACTGGCTGATAAGGCCCAGGCCTCACGGATGCACCTAAATGTTGCCTGTGGATGAAAATCAGGCACATTTAAATCTGGAGTTTATATACCTCCAAACATATCTATATACAAACTACAAAAAATGGCGTGGTGTCAAAAGGCAGAAAGTGCTCAACCCCACATGCAGTTGTGCATCCATACCCAGGGGAGCAGATCCTGCACTTGTGGCCATGTGGTTCGCCCGGCGGTCTTTTTGCGGCGAACTTTGCGAGTTCGCGATTCGCCGAACATGCGAACATATGGAGATATTCGCGCCCGCCATATTCTTTTACATTGTGAAGAACTTTGACCCATGACACATCCATCAGGTGGTACAGGACAGCCAATTGAGACGTTTCAGCACATGGACGTACCCCCTACCTTATAAATAAACCTGATCTGGCCGCCATTTTACATTCAGTGTTTTGCCAGTGTAGGGAGAGGTTGCTGTGTGGAGCAGGGACAGGCTGTTAGGGACACCAAACGCTAGCTAATAGGGCCACAAAAGTCATTTTAAGCACTAGTATAGGTGTGCTATCGATAGGTGTGATACACAGAGGGGTGAGATATACTTATAATATACTTTTATAATGAGTCAAAAACACATAGATCTATATAGTGATCACCTGGAAGTCCAGGGCCTAGGGGCTAGGGGCTTACTAGGGCCATTTTTATATAGGGTAAGGTTCCGGACGGGGTCGCTCTTATCAGGGCGGGTGGTCTGTGGTTAGGCTATCAGGGCCAGAATAGCACCCTGTGATGAATACCACCCCTCGTGTCCGCTGACGTCAACCACGTCGAGCTCACGAGACCTGGTATGATCACGGGGTTTACCAAAAACGTGAAGTTACGCCCTCCAGAGGAGCACGTAAGGTCAGGCTGGTATAGTTTACACACACACCTCCTGTCCACGCGGGCACAGAGAGGCAACAAGCTGGAAGGGCCTTTTCACTGCCGCAGTGAAAACAGCCCACACTCAGCCCGGGTAACTGCCACCAGTTTCTCGTTTGATATAAGCCCGGTCCGCTAACGGGATTATATAGGGTCAGAAACCAACCCGCGGTAGCTTATAACTAGGCCAAAACACGGACGTGGGGATTCGTGATCGAGATACAAGATAGCACAAGATTAAATTATAGATTTAATCGCTATAAGAGCGCACTAGATATAACACACTATACACAGACAATATATATACAGTGGTCTGAGGTTACAGATTACAGGGTATATGGTTACAATAGGATTAAGCAGTGTGAAAGTAAGTTACCAAGTATGATGAGAGTTCCTTGGCGATGTCCTGAGCAGGAGGCCACCCGAGGGGCTGTGTTCTCCTGCTATTTCCTGGGTCCCTCTAAACACATGTGTAGCATGCGACCCCTCTTCAGGAAAAGACGCCCCCTACTTGCTGGCACCAGGCTTTTAACCTGCAGCTGGTCCGTCCCCTCCCTGCCTCAGGGAGGGGTCAACTCCCCCTCTTCTGGGCTGACAGTGAATGACCCACAAAACACTTTAGGGGTCATAGCTCCAGACCAGAGGGTCACAGGGAGATGGTTCTGGGACTAATGGACCTGCCTGGGTTCAGGCTACAATTAGAGCCCAAACCTGGTACCGGTAGGTGGCTTCTATGGGGAGATATGGGTATCTCCCTACCCCGACTGGGTACGAGTAAACAAAGACCATGGGACCGTACCTCGTGGCCACCGGGACACAAATATGTATCCGGTTTGCGTCTGCGGTGGCCAGGTGATTCATAATTCCTTATGAGAGGTAGGTGCCAATATGTCTAGGAAATCTCATTGATCCAGGCCAAAGCAGATACCCCCTGCTGGGGGTTTTTCCTGCAGATTCAGGTGGCTCCCAACTGCTGCACAGAGGTGTGAACTTCTCCTTGAAGCTTGGACCCCCTGAGGGGTGTCTTCCTGGCCAACTGAGTCATGCCAAGAGGTGCATAAAATTACAATCAGGGCTGGGGGCTTTGAAGCAGGGAAATCCTGTCAGCAAATGGGGGGTGTGAGGACATGGCTGACAGTAAATATTAATCCATATTCCTCACACCTCCCCCTTTTAGAGGGCGCCAGGGGGCAGCACATTCCTGTGCTCCCCCGTGCGCCCATCCGCCCCCTCTCCTTGTCGGGATAGCCCATCGGCGTTCCCGTGGTCACGGCCCCTTTTGTGGCGAATGGTCAAGTGATACTGCTGGAGAGCTAGGCTCCAGCGTAGCAGCCTCCCATTCGTCCCGGATACGGTGTTTAACCAACTGAGGGGGTTGTGGTCGGTCTCCACCGTGAAGCGGCGCCCGTATAAATACGGCTGCAACCGTTGCAGTGCCCAGACAATTGCCAGGCACTCCTTCTCCATTGTGGAGTACGCCACCTCCCTCGGCAGGAGCTTCCGACTCAGGTACAGAACAGGGTGTTCCTGGCCCGTAGTGTCAACCTGGCTGAGTACGGCACCGAGGCCGAAATCACTGGCGTCAGTCTGCACTATAAACGGCAGCGTAAAGTCGGCCGCCTGGAGTACAGGGAAGCTCGATAGGGCGGCCTTCAGCGCTCGGAAGGCCGTCTCGCAGTCGTTCGTCCAATCGACTGCGGAGGGCAGCTTCTTCTTGGTGAGATCCGTCAAGGGCTTCGCCAGGCTACTATAGTGGGGAACGAACCTCCTATAGTACCCTGCGGTGCCCAGGAAGGACATCACCTGTTTCTTGGTCCTGGGGGTGGGCCAGGATGCGATAGCATCCACTTTCCCGGGCTCTGGCTTAAGGGTCCCCCCGCCTACCCGGTGCCCCAGGTAGTGGACCTCGCTCATGCCCAGCTGGCACTTTTCTGGCTTGATGGTCAAGCCTGCCTGGTGGATCCGCCCCAGCACCTGCGTCAGGTGCTGCAGGTGATCCTCCCAGGTGGGACTGAAGACGGCAATGTCATCCAGGTACGCGGCCGCGTACCTTTCGAGTCCCTTAAGCAGCGTGTTGACCATCCGCTGAAAAGTGGCAGGGGCATTCTTCATGCCGAACGGCATCACTGTGGATTCGTACAATCCAAAGGGGGTGATGAAGGCAGAGCGTTCCCGCGCCTCCGGGGTCAGGGGAATCTGCCAGTACCCCCGGCTCAGATCCATGATGGTCAGGTACTGGGCCCCGGCCAACTGATCGAGCAGGTCATCGATGCGTGGCATAGGGTACGCATCGGTGACCGAGACAGCGTTGAGTCCCCTGTAGTCCACGCAGAACCGGGTGGTCCGGTCCTTCTTTGGGACGAGGACCACAGGCGAGGCCCAAGCGCTGTTGGATGCCTGGATGACCCCCAGCTTCAGCATCTCGTCAATCTCCTGGCGCATGTGCTGCTGCACCTCCAAGGAAACCCGATATGCTGAACGCCGGATTGGGGGGTGATCCCTAGTGTCCACGTGATGGACAGCCAACTCTGTCCTTCCGGGCTTGTTGCTGAACAATTCCCGGAAGGGGTGAAGGGTGGCCCACAGCTGGGACCGTTGGTCCGTCAAGAGCTGTTGGCCCACCTCCACATCCTCGATGGACCCACCCGCCTTCACCTGGGTGAGCATGTCCAGGAGGGTTTCCTCCTCCCCCTCCTCGGGGAGGTTGCAGACAGGGAGGGCACATTCCCCCCTCTCATGATGGGCCTTCATCATGTTCACGTGGAAGGCCTTCCGCCTTCCTCGGGCGTGGTCCAGGGTGACCAGGTACGTCACGGCATTGAGGCGCTGATGCACGAGGTACGGGCCTTCCCAGGCCGCCTGAAGCTTGTCCTGAGGTACGGGGACCAGTACCCATACCTTCTGACCCACCTGGTAGGTCCTCTCACAAGCGTTCTGGTCATACCATCGCTTCTGGTCGGCCTGGGCCCGCTCCATATTATCGTGCACCAGCTGCGACAAGGCCTGCATCTTGTTCCGGAAGCGCATGACATACTCGACGACCGACACTCCAGGGGTGACTACCTCTCCCTCCCAGGCCTCTTTCACCAGAGCCAGGGGCCCCCGCACACGTCGCCCGTACAGGAGCTCGAAGGGGGAGAACCCCGTGGAGGCCTGTGGGACCTCTCGGTAAGCAAACAGCAGATGTGGGAGGTACCGCTCCCAGTCACGCCCGTGGGAGTCGACCAACATCCTAAGCATCTGCTTTAAGGTGCCATTAAATCGTTCACACAGGCCGTTTGTCTGTGGGTGGTACGGGCTGGTCACCAGATGTTGCACCTGTGTTTGCTTACAGAGGGACTCCATCAATTGCGACATGAACTGGGTCCCCCGGTCGGTGAGCATTTCCTGGGAGAAAATCTCCAGCAAAGCAGTAGCCACCTTGTCGGCCCGAATGGATGACAAGGCTACCGCCTCCGGGTACCGGGTGGCATAGTCTACTACCGTCAATATGAAGCGTTTCCCGGAGCTGCTGGGAATGGACAGCGGTCCAATTAGATCCACAGCCACCCTCCTGAAAGGCTCTTCAATTATGGGCAGCGTTACCAGTGGGGCTTTGGGGCGTCTCCCCGCCTTCCCCACCCGCTGGCAGGTGTCACATGAACGGCAGTAGGCAACCACATCAGCCCCCATCTTTGGCCAGTAAAAATGCTGGGCTAATCTGGCCCTTGTCTTAGCGATCCCTAGGTGTCCAGCCATCGGAATCTCATGCGCCACCTGCAACAACTCCTTCCTGAACTGATAGGGTACCACTAGCTGTTGGTCCCTAGGCCACGCCTCCTGTGAGCCCGGCTGGACCGTGACCCGGTACAGCCGTCCTTGGTCCCAGACCATCCGCTCGAGGTCTGAGTCCGAGGGGGGCTGTTCCGCTTGCTCCTTGAGAGCGTTCAGGCTGGCGTCAGCCGCTAACGCTGCCTGAAACTCCTGACTGGACATGGCCAGAATAGACGAGACTGCCACGTCCCCTGTCAGGTCCCTGGGACCTGTCTCCTGGCCTCCCTCTGACTCGGCAGCCACTTGGTCGGAAGGGGGAAAGCCATCAGACCCCTGAGGGGCCCCTAGGGCCCCAGCACTCACACTGCGCGTGACAGCAGCTATGGCCGCTGCCACTGCTGGTAGTGCCTGCTTTCCCTCGGCTCCTGACCAAGTCGCCAGTCCAGACGGACTAACCTGGCCCTCTGACATCCCAGTGGGGGAGGAACACTGCACTGAGAGTTCACCTGGCAGTCCTACTTCTCCTGGGACAGCCCTGACCTCATTTGCATCCTCCCCCCCTGCAGCTGTCTGCCCCCTGCTTGTCCCCCCAGTCACCACACTGGAGGACAACAGGGTCCAGCAGGCTTGCTGGCTACACCCTGGGGCTTCCGCCCAGCTGACAGGAATGACCCCCTCCCCACTGAGGGGAGAGGCACACATTACATCCCCCACATCCCCATCAACATGCATAATAGGTACATTCACAGTATTATCAGGGGGGGACATCACATCACATTCTGGGGAATCGGACCTTGGGGTGTCAGCGGCCACGTACTTAGACACAAGCCGCCCCAGGTCCGTCCCCAGCAAAACACTGGCGGGGATATTTGCGGATACCCCCACCTCCCTTACCCCTCGACCGGCGCCCCAGTCCAGATAGACCTTGGCGACGGGCAGCGCCGGTTCCACTCCTCCAATCCCGGAGACAGTGAGGGATCTCCCGGGCAGTAAATCATAGGGTGTCACCAGTTCAGGCCGTACCAGTGTCATTTCAGCGCCGGTGTCTCTAAGTCCCATGGCCACGGCCTGGCCCACGGTGACCGGTTGAACATTGTCAAGGGACCTCCCACCACCCCCACCCACACACAACACCGTGGACGGTTTCCGGGTTGATGACTGGGACGGATCCCTCGGGCGCTGGGGACACATGGCTTTGAAGTGTCCTGGCTGCTTACACAGGTGACAAAGTCGGGGTTCCCCCACCGACGTGGAAAGTGCAGCAGGGGCCGGTGCCCACTTGGGCCTAGGGGCAGGGGTAGCAGGTGCAGCGTGCGTCTTACCCCCTCTCCAGCCGACAGGTTTCCGGGCCTCTGAAGTCCTGTTGTTGGTGTATTCATCGGCCAGGGCTGCGGTTGCGGAGGCCCCCTTTGGCTTCCGGTCACGGAGGTACTGCTGGAGATCCTCTGGGCAGTTCCACAAGAACTGTTCTGTGGCGATGAGCTCCTTCAGCTGCTGGACGGTGGAGAGCTCCAATCCTGTGGTCCATTGGTCGACCGCTCTCAGCAAGGCCCGCATGTGATCGGCCCAGCTCTGGGTAGAACCCCGGTGCAAATTCCTGAGCCTTTTCCGGTACGACTCAGGGGTTAAGTTATACTGCCTGACCAGAGCCTGTTTGATGTCCTCATAGCTCAGGATGGTCTCGCTGGGCAGGTACCCGAAGATTTCAAGGGCTTTTCCCCTGAGCCGTGGCGTGAGGAATCTGACCCACTGGTCCTCTGGCAGCTGGTATTGATGGCAGGCTGTCTCAAATGCCAACAAAAAGGTGTCCAGGTCCCCATCTTTGTCCAGTAGGGGAAAGTCCTCCGCCCGCAGTTTGGGAATCCGGACCTCTGGAGACTCACATTGGGCTGGGGATGGCTGCTGGAATTGGAGCTTTAGCTGGAGCATCTGTAGCTGGTGCTCACGCTCGGCCCGCTCGCGACGCTCTGCAGCCTCTGCTCGCTCGCGACGCTCTGCAGCCTCTGCTTGCTCGCGACGCTCTGCAGCCGCCAGTAGGAGCTCAGAGGCTGCCTGGTCTCCAGCCTGGAGACGGTCCATGGCAGCTTGTAGGAGAGCAGCTGAGCCAGCTTGGCTGGGGGGAGGGGCAGGTGGAGCGAGGCCCGCCGCGGACCTCACCTCTGGCGACTGGCTCCTTGGGGAGCTTTGGTTGTGCTCCCCCTCGCCTTCCACCTCCTCTCCGCCCCCATTTAAAGCATCGGCCATCTCCTTCGATTTGCTCCTTGTGATACTGGCCGTCATTGCAACGGGTGGTCACTGACACCACTGCAACCTGATGCACACACACCTTATTGTATCTGCCCTCAGACAGTCTAGTGTCGAACTGATCTTAAGACTCCAGCAGCAAGAGCTACTGCTGGTCGTCTTTAGTGTCTGGGAGTATGGGTCTCACACTCACACACACTAGTATCTCGATCCCACTTTGCTGCCACCAATATGTGATGAATACCACCCCTCGTGTCCGCTGACGTCAACCACGTCGAGCTCACGAGACCTGGTATGATCACGGGGTTTACCAAAAACGTGAAGTTACGCCCTCCAGAGGAGCACGTAAGGTCAGGCTGGTATAGTTTACACACACACCTCCTGTCCACGCGGGCACAGAGAGGCAACAAGCTGGAAGGGCCTTTTCACTGCCGCAGTGAAAACAGCCCACACTCAGCCCGGGTAACTGCCACCAGTTTCTCGTTTGATATAAGCCCGGTCCGCTAACGGGATTATATAGGGTCAGAAACCAACCCGCGGTAGCTTATAACTAGGCCAAAACACGGACGTGGGGATTCGTGATCGAGATACAAGATAGCACAAGATTAAATTATAGATTTAATCGCTATAAGAGCGCACTAGATATAACACACTATACACAGACAATATATATACAGTGGTCTGAGGTTACAGATTACAGGGTATATGGTTACAATAGGATTAAGCAGTGTGAAAGTAAGTTACCAAGTATGATGAGAGTTCCTTGGCGATGTCCTGAGCAGGAGGCCACCCGAGGGGCTGTGTTCTCCTGCTATTTCCTGGGTCCCTCTAAACACATGTGTAGCATGCGACCCCTCTTCAGGAAAAGACGCCCCCTACTTGCTGGCACCAGGCTTTTAACCTGCAGCTGGTCCGTCCCCTCCCTGCCTCAGGGAGGGGTCAACTCCCCCTCTTCTGGGCTGACAGTGAATGACCCACAAAACACTTTAGGGGTCATAGCTCCAGACCAGAGGGTCACAGGGAGATGGTTCTGGGACTAATGGACCTGCCTGGGTTCAGGCTACAATTAGAGCCCAAACCTGGTACCGGTAGGTGGCTTCTATGGGGAGATATGGGTATCTCCCTACCCCGACTGGGTACGAGTAAACAAAGACCATGGGACCGTACCTCGTGGCCACCGGGACACAAATATGTATCCGGTTTGCGTCTGCGGTGGCCAGGTGATTCATAATTCCTTATGAGAGGTAGGTGCCAATATGTCTAGGAAATCTCATTGATCCAGGCCAAAGCAGATACCCCCTGCTGGGGGTTTTTCCTGCAGATTCAGGTGGCTCCCAACTGCTGCACAGAGGTGTGAACTTCTCCTTGAAGCTTGGACCCCCTGAGGGGTGTCTTCCTGGCCAACTGAGTCATGCCAAGAGGTGCATAAAATTACAATCAGGGCTGGGGGCTTTGAAGCAGGGAAATCCTGTCAGCAAATGGGGGGTGTGAGGACATGGCTGACAGTAAATATTAATCCATATTCCTCACACACCCCCCCTGTAGGGCAATATCAGGGACAGTTCTTTGCCCACCCCGTCCTTCAATACCACATCATCATCATCATCTAGCCCAGGGATAGATGGTTTTTGCTTTCCCTCTGGGATTCATGGATGTGCACTGGAACCCCCCGGATTGTGGTAGGACATATGGTTTCTGATTTGGTGCCGCCGAGCACCTGATTTAGGGTACTTTCACACTTGCGTTTTTCTTTTCCGGCATACAGTTCCGTCACAGGGGCTCTATACCGGAAAAGAACTGATCAGTTTTATCCTCACAGGGATCTCAACTCTCCCGGAGGTTCAGGGAGTCTCCCGCTATTAGATAGCGGCTCCCTGACACCCGCATGTGAAACAATATCTCCCGGAAAGGTTTATCTCAGTCAGATAGCAGAGCAGAGAGATAAGAGAAGTGACAGGACAGAGTTTAGATTACAGGTTGAATTAACCCTTTAGGGTCAAATTGGCTTCTCAAGGAGATATATATGTTAAAGGGATCCCTTCTGTCTCATTCAGTAGCTATATAACTATTGAGAGAGATGCATTTTTTTTTAAATACATTTACACATTTAAGGCTACTTTCACACTTGCGTTCGGGGCTCCACTTGTGAGTTCCGTTTGAAGGCTCTCACAAGCGGCCCCGAACGGATCCGTACAGCCCCAATGCATTCTGAGTGGATGCGGACCCGCTCAGAATGCCTCAGTCTGGCAGCGTTTGGCCTCCACTCCGCTCAGGAGGCGGACACCCAAACCCAAAAAAATAAATGCCGGATCCGTTTTGCCGGATGACACCGGAAAGACGGATCCGGAATTTCAATGCATTTTTTCGACTGATCAGGCATTTTTAAGACTGATCAGGATCCTGATCAGTCTTACTAATGCCATCAGTTAGCATACATTTTGCCTGATCCGGCAGGCAGTTCCGGCTACGGAACTGCTTGCCGGATCTCTCTGCCGCAAGTGTGAAAGTAGCCTTAGTGCCGCCGAGCACTTGTTATTGCCGACCACATCTATGCTTTTTGCTTAAAGAGGACCTTTCACTAATATACAAACTAAAAACTAACTATACCTGTGGGCAGAGCGGCGCCCAGGGGCCCCCCTGCACTTACTAGTATGCCTGGGCGCCGCTCCGTTCGCCCGGTATAGGCTCCGGTGTCTGCGCTCCCTCTGACTGATTTCTTGTAGGAGGCGTGTCCCTTGCTGTAGTGCTGGCCAATCGCAGCGCACAGCTCATAGCCTGGCTATGAGCTGTGTGCTGCGATTGGCCAGTGCTGCAGCAAGGGACACGCCTCCTACAAAAAAATCAGTCCAATACAACAGACGGAGCTGAGACACCGGAGCCTATACCGGGCGAACGGAGCGGCGCCCAGGCATACTAGTAAGTGCAGGGGGACCCCTGGGCGCCGCTCTGCCCACAGGTATAGTTAGTTTTGAGTTTGTATATTAGTGAAAGGTCCTCTTTAACTTTAATAATTTTATATATTTTCATTTTGTAGGATATCTTTTCCATTCACACGTCCGCAAAATGGGTCCGCATTCGTTACGCAATCGTTACGCATTTGCGGATCCGCTCTTCCGCATCCGGGCTTCTGTTTAGGCAAAAAATAGAACATGTCCTATTCTTGTCCGCAATTGCAGACAAGATAGGCATTTTCAATTATAGTGCCAGCGTTGTGCGGTCCACAAATTGCGGAATGCACATTGCCGATGTCAGTGTTTTGCGGATCCGCAAAACACTTTACGGATGTGTGAATGGACCCTCATAGTAAAATTATTAAAGGTTACATTTTATCTTCATGTATATTCTAATGGATTGCCTTCCTTGTACAATGTTATAATATACTTTCTATGTTAAACAGTATATCATAGTGCATTTGTATTGTGCGGCAGTTGTGTGCGGTTCTGCTGCGATACTGCAGGTATATAGAGGGACAAGCGTTATTGGAACAAATAATTTCTACTGGTGTGATATACCAGTCGCCCCCCAAAAAAACTGATTGGAGCGGGGTGTGATATACTAATATACTTTCTTTATAGTGCATTTGGGTACTGCATAGTGCATTTGCACATGCGCATACGTCAAAATTATATTGCCGATATTTCGCATTGGTACTTAACAAATAATGGGTAGCTTAGTAAAACTTAACGTTTAGGCTGGTTTCACACGGGCGTTGCGGATTGGGGCCGGATGCGTTCAGTGAAACTCGCACTATTTTGCAAGCAAGTTCAGTCAGTTTTGTCTGCGATTGCGTTTAGTTGTTCAGTTTTTTTTTGCGCGGGTGCAATGCGTTTTGATGCGTTTTTCACACGTGTGATAAAAAACTGAATGTTTACAAACAACATCTCTTAGCAACCATCAGTGAAAAACGCATCGCACCCGCACTTGCTTGCGGATGCAATGCGTTTTTCACGCAGCCCCATTTACTTCTATGGGGCCAGAACTGATGCGTGAAAAACAACGCTCATGTACACAAACCCATTGAAATGAATGGGTCAGGATTCAGTGCGGGTGCTATGCGTTCATGTCACCAGTGGCGGATTACAATAGGGACGTTCGGGTCGGCAGCCCCGGGCCCAGCACCGCTGGGGGGCCCAACGCTGACCCGAACGCCCACATACTGCGGCGGGGCACGGGAGCGCATAGCTCCCTGTCCCGTCGCCGATCACCGGCATTCAGCGCATAGGCCTCAGGCCTTGTAGGCCTGAGGCCTATGCGGTAGTGAAATCCCGGCGCAGGCGTGCGTGATGACGTCATCGCGCGCCTGTGCCGGGACGCAGCACTGTGACGCGCCTGACTCATCCCGCCCGCCTTCCTTCCTCTGCGAGAAAGCGCCTGGCCCTGGACATAGGTGAGTATTTATTTTTTCATTTTTTGTTCATTTTTTATTTTTTTATTTAATTTGCCTACTTGGGGGGGACACAGGAGGACCTATTAGGGAAGTCGATTACATGGGGGGGAATGTGGGGGCTGTATGGGGCCAAATTATTATGGGAGGGAATACTATGTGGGGGCAAATTACTAGATGGGGCAGTGTGGGGGCAAATTACTAGATGGGGCAGTGTGGGGGCAAATTATTATGAGGGAATACTATGTGGGGGCAAATTACTATGTGGGGGCAAATTACTATGTGGGGGCAAATTATTATGAGAGGGACTACTATGTGGGGGCAAATTACTAGATGGGGCAGTGTGGGGGAAACTATTGTGTGGGGGCAAATTGCTGTGTGGGGGCAAATTATTATGGGAGGGACTACTATGTGGGGGCAAATTTCTATCTGGGGGCAGTGTGGGGGAACTATTGTGTGGGGGTAATTGCTATGTGGGGACTATGTGGGGGCAAATTACTATGTGGGGGAAACTATTGTGTGGGGGCAGTGTGGGGAAAATTGCCATGTGGGGACAGTGTGGGGTAATTTCTATGTGGGGACAGTGTGGGGTAATTTCTATGTGGGGACAGTGTGGGGTAATTTCTATGTGGGGACAGTGTGGGGTAATTTCTATGTGGGGACAGTGTGGGGTAATTTCTATGTGGGGGCAAATTACTATGTGGGGGCAAATTACTATGTGGGGGCAGTGTGGGGAAAACTATTGTGTGGGGGAAAATTATTATGAGAGGGAATACTATGTGGGGACAAATTACTATGTGGGGGCAAATTATTATGAGAGGGACTACTATGTGGGGCAAATTACTAGATGGGGCAGTGTGGGGGCAATTTACTAGATGGGGCAGTGTGGGGGCAAATTACTAGATGGGGCAGTGTGGGGGCAAATTACTAGATGGGGCAGTGTGGGGGCAAATTGCTATGTGGGGGCAGTGTGGGGAAATTGCTATTTGGGGACAAATTACTATATGGGGCAGTGTGGGGGCAAATTACTATGTGGGGGAAACTATTGTGTGGGGGAAATTGCAATGTGGGGACAGTGTGGGGTAATTTCTGTGTGGGGTAATTTCTATGTGGGGACAGTGTGGGGTAATTGCTATGTGGGAAAATTGCTATGTGGGGGCAGTGTGGTGGAAATTACTATGTGGGGGCAGTGTGGAGGAAATTACTATGTGGGGGCAGTGTGGAGGAAATTACTATGTGGGGGCAGTATGGGGCAAATTACTATGTGGGGGCAGTGTGGGGCAAATTACTGTGTGGGGGCAAACTACTATATGGGGCAGTGTGGGGCAAATTACTGTGTGGGGGCAAACTACTATATGGGGGCAGTTTGGGGGAAATTACTGTGTGGGGGCAAATTACTATGGGGGGATTACTACGTGGGGGCAGTGTGGTGGAAATTACTATATGGGGGTGTTGCTATTGGGGAGGCACTATAGGGGCAATTCTATTATTTCTGGGGACACTATACAGGGATTATTGCCTGGAGCACAATAGAGGGTGGTATTATTACTGGGGGTCTCTAGGGGACATTTTAGCTGCTGTGGACACTATAGGAACATTTGGGGTAATTTATCAAACTGGTGTAATGCAGAACTGGCTTAGTTGCCCATAGCAGCCAATCAGATTCCACCTTTCATATTTGACAGCTCTTTTGGAAATCCAGTTCTACTTTACACCAGTTTGATAAATTACCCCAATTATATCTATCAGGGTCACTATTTTTTCAGCAGTATAGTTCCTGAGGCATTGGGGAGCACAACGGGCACAGTATTGGGGGTGGCAGGATGACACTGTGGGGACACCAGGATGAGGAGGTTGATGGAAAAATTTAGAAATCTAACGTGTCTGTGTTACAAACTGTAGAGACGAGATGCAGCTAAAAGAATTTGCCATGGTGGTCTGGGTCAAATGGAGGAGAAGAGGAAATAGAAGGTCTACATGACAGGAGATGTCACTGGATGTAACAGGTATGTGGTGCTGTATTCTCCTCCATGTCTTTTTTATTACAATTATATGTATTTTAAATTTGACGACCAAATTTTTCAGTTTAGGACCCAATTTGGGGTATTTTTTTTTTTGTCTGAAGATGTCATATGGCCTAAGAAGAGACTGTGGCGCCCATAAAGCACCGCAGCCTCTTCATACAAAAAAAAAACTAAACTAAACTAAAATGGAGGGGGGGGGGGGGGCCCAAGTTGGGTAGACAGCCCCGGGCCTATCATGCACTTAATCCGCCCCTGCATGTCACGCATTGCACCCGCGTGGAAAACTCGCTCGTGTGAAAGGGACCTAAGTGTGCCTGATTCTGCCTGTATCCCCCTCTCACTTTCAAGCCCTAGAGCGTCCCTTCCTTAATTTAGACTGCCCAGCTTCGTCAGACAGATGTGAACAGGTCCGATCACTCCTGACGCCACTGATAGTCAAATACAAACAACTGACAGAGAATAAAGTTCGCAACACAGTGTTCCTGTCTGACTTGATCAGACCTATGTTAGTAAACACCAGTGTCGCTCAACATAATAGGGACCTTACGGTATCCCTTTTAGTAATCAAAACATGGCCCGACGCGTTTCATCAGTAGTTACCAATTCCTCAGGGGACTAATATATACTTATGACCACAAGGTGCCAAGTCATAATTCAAATTGGAGTAGTCAAAATTCCAAAGAGATGTATCAAATAATCACAGATCAGTTATAATCAAAGGTGATATATTCAACCCAGATCAACTTTTTTCAATGCTCAAGATCCATATAGTGTTCACCCCTAAACACTGAATCAGTCATTATGGTCAGATGTTGCCAATAAATGTTTCACAGCTATTCAGTAAGGTGCGCGCAAGCGCTTTGCAGCAACGATTCAAAGGCACAGGATCACTATTTTGTGTACTTGTGTATCTGTTCAATGTTAGGTGAGCATTGTTCACAGAAGAATGGTGCGGGTGTCCTCCATGGCGTCCTGCGTATGGCAGCAGCGGTATGAATACACTGGCGGCTCGTTTAAAAAGCCGCGCTCCTCCGCCCCATCCACGCCCCTTCTGCGTCACGTGACCCGATCACATGTTAAATCCTGTGCTCCTCTCGCGGTCACGTGATCCGACGGTTCCAGGAAGCGCTCTGGATGCAAACAGACACTTATTATCTGGCCACCGCTCCAACTTACTGACGTCACAGGTGGGCGGGACGGTCGCGATGCACTGGGTTAACCTACTGGGCAAAGCTAGTCAATCCCATACAGCGCTCAAATAATGAATATGCCCTGGGGATTCGCCAAGTTAGCGGTCCTCAGGGAGGTATTACAGAGTTTATAAGGCCGATTTCTTGTCATTTCTGGCATAGCAAAAATTACCTACAAAACGTACTTCTCCCAGCAGCTATCATATCGGGAAACCTAAAAATAGGTAATCATCCAGTTCATGATCAAAACAAGAGTGAGTCGCATCAGAAACATCAAGATGCGAGACACTGATTGCCTTATGGAGTATTGGGACAGGATATTTCGCATTGAAAAAAATTATGAATGGAGATCGCAAATTCAAATAATACACCTGGTATGTCACTGTCCATGTTGTGGGACTATTTGTGCACTTCTAGTAATTATGAGCTGAAGGTTTTTCAGGTTCGCCTGCCATTAAAATGAATGGGACCCGCCGCGAACTTGTGGTTCGCGAACATTTGATCATGTTCGCGGACCATCCCGGCAGATGTTCGTCCATCACTAAAACTGAGCACAATTGTACCAAGAAGAACGGATACTGTGTGAAGGCAGAGGGTGGTCTAACCTAATAGTGATTGGGTTTTAGATTTCTCTTTTCTTCGTTCACTTTTCATTTTGTTAATTGATAAAAATAAACTATTAAAAAACCCGTAGAAAACAGTGAAAGGTATTTTTATCTATTCTGTCATACGCTCTGCCAGTGCTCTGTAAGCTAAACACAACAACAGCAGCTGCACAAGTCTCTCTGCTAGTTTGTTACAATGTATCAGTCTGGAGTCCGGGCTGTTTAGCTCACAGAGCATTGTCTAGACTGGATACAACTGTGCTAGTTTGTTACAATGTATCAGTCTGGAGTCCGGGCTGTTTAGCTCACAGAGCATTGTCTAGACTGGATACAACTCTGCTAGTTTGTTACAATGTATCAGTCTGGAGTCCGGGCTGTTTAGCTCACAGAGCATTGTCTAGATCGGATACAAACCCCTTTAAGTGCTAATTCAGTTTCTTTTGGTTGAAGTCTAACCAAACAACAACTCCCAACATATCCCGAGAGCCAAATGTGATTATAACATGCTGGGAGTTGTAGTCCTACAACAGCTGGAGAGTCAGAGCTTAAAGGGGTTATCCCATCATAATGATCACTGTTAAATCTGTTAATGATTTGACAGTGATCATTTTTGTAAATATACTTTATTAACAAATCCCCACCGTTTAGGATAAAATTCATACCCACTTACCTGATTGTTGTGATTCGGTCTCCCCTGGTTACGACCATTGTTCTTCTCCAAAAGCCGGAAGGTCGCGCTTGCCCAGAAGACGACTCCTTTTCTCCCGGCCGGTCCGCTCGCTGTTCTGAACGCGCACGCTGCCGCGCATGCGCGACAGTGACTTCTTCCCAACCAGAATAGTACAGAGCTGCGAACGCGCACGCCGGCTCTGTAGGAATAAGTCACCATTGCGCATGCGCGGCGGCGTGCGCATTCAGTCCAGCGCGCGGCACGGCCGGGAGAAGACTTCAATCAAGATGAAGCCCGCCCCCAGCCAGAATCCAGGAAGTGAACGCGCGGTGGCAGCAGGTAAGTATGAAAACGCTTAGTGGGATAACCCCTTTAAAAGCTATGCACACCTACAGGGGGAATTTTTTATATTGCATTTTACTCATTTGGGGCAAAAATGTTTATTCAAAATATTGAGCCGTTCTGTCACAAAGGGTTAACTGTTTGTCTAGCTGTGTGAATTGTACTTTCACTTTGTCCTGGTCATTTAATAAATCTAAAAGGTCATAAACACTTATTTAAAGGGAACCTGTCATGTGGATATTTGATTATAATCTAACTAATTATATACAATCATTAACTACTAAAAAGTGCCTTAGATGTATTCACTTACTGGTGTGACAGATGGTTACCTCATAATATACACACAAAGATGCCGCATGCCGCATGCTAATAAGCTGATTTGAGTCCAGCGTGATGTCATTGAGTCCAGCGTATATTTAATTCAGAGCTATAGCCACTCCCCTGTCCACCTGCTGCTGATTCCTATGGAAAATAACTGTCACTCAGCAGCAGGTAGGCGGGGAGAGACAGGAGCTCATGAATATTCATGACTCATCATTATCAGCTAGAGCTTTTCAATACAAGATGTTGGCAGATTGACTGGGTCAATTAAAGAAAGTGACCCAGCATTTTACTAAGAGAATCAGTCACTTATTTATGTTGCCCTTAGTTAGGCCACCATAAAACTGGTGACAGGTTCCCTTTAAGACACATTCATATGAGTAAGATAAGCATTAAGCTATAATGGGTGTTTAAAGAACACCAGTCAGTAAGATCAACCCTATTAAACAAGCCCTACTGTTTGGTAGGATTGATCCTGCTGATTAAAATTGTATTTGTCTTATGAAAATCAGCTGCTGCCTTCCTGAGAAAAAATACTTTGATTGTTTAGGCAATTGAGGACCTCAGTGCACGGAATGGCTAGGCTCCGCCCCTTTGTGCGCACAGAAGCTCTCATTTGCATAAATAATGAAAGTCTTTTTTTTCCTGAAACACCAGAACCGATTTCGCACAAGACAGATATAATTTAAATCAGCAGGATCAACTCTACCAGGACGTGTGTCTGGTTTAATGAGGGTTGAGCCTGCTGACAGGTGCTTTTAAAGGGCCACTGACCTAGATCAGTATTTTAATGAATTACATGTTTTCGCTTCTGGCTGGTTGAACTTTTGTTCCAGACTGGGTAACGACGTATCTATGAAATATTGATGGACTGACGGTAATTACTACATTCTGTAAACGCATATGGAAATTAGAGGCGCTCGTATTGCTGTGTGCTTCTTAACGTTAAGTCCGTCTTTAGGCCTCTTTCGCATGATCGATACATATTGTGTCCGGATCTGTTCAGGAAAAAAGCTGATGGTTTTGCAGGCAAGTGCAGTGAGTTTTGTCTGCGACTGCGTTCAGCGATTCAGTTTCATTCTGCGCGGACGCAATCAGTTTTGATGTGTTTTTCACGTGTGTCAAAAAAGAAAACCTGAAGAATTACAAACAACATCTCCTAGCAACCATCAGTGAAAAACACTTTGCATCCGGATGCATTGCGTTTTTCATGGAGGCCCATTCATTTCTATGGGACCAGTGCCGCGTGAAAAAAAAGCAGAATAACGGCTAATGCACACAACTGTATGTATTTTATGTCCGCAAAACACGGATCAGCAGAAAAAAGGATGACATCCGTGTGACCTTTTTTTTGCAGATCCATTGTGACAAAGCCCGTCCTTGTGCGCAAAACTGACAAGAATAGGACATGTTCTATCTTTTTTTGCGGAACGGATATGCGGACACACGGACACGGAATGCACAAGTTATTTCCGTTTTTTTCCAAGCCACATTGAAGTGAATGGTTCTACATACTGTCCTGTAAAAAACGGAAAAAAAAATATGTCCTATAGAACATGCTGCGATTTTCACGTATGATGCGTAAAAAAAAAAAGCTCATGTGCACAGACCCATAGAAATTAATGGGTCAGGATTCAGTGCGAGTGCATTGCACCCGTACGGAAAACTTGCTTGCGTGAAAGGGGCCTAATGCCTCCAAAATATAAAAATTAAACCAATTAGAAAGTAGCGCCTTGATTAACAATAACCTACCGCTTTGTGTATGCAGCTCCTGTGCAGACCTATGTACGCCGGACCGATGCAGCTGCTGCTTCATGGATAAATGGTACTACACACAAGCCGTGCGTTAGGCTAAGTCCACACAGGTGGGATTTGCTGCAGGTTCTTTTTTAAGGAAAATTCTCAAGACAAATCCACATCAAACAGTACAGATTTGGTGCAGATACACCTCTGCGGATTTTCCTGCTGATGATAAAAAACGAAATAAAAAAAAGCCTAAAAAAAAATCCACAATACATAGCAAGGATTCTAAATTTCCCATTGAAGTCAATGGGGAAATCCACAACAAATTTGTGAACCTCATACAACAGAAAACGGCATTTAAAACATTTCAATATGGAAAACATCAGTATCCTGCAGACAGGTATTTTATAAAAAATCTCATTCACTTGCCTTGTACTGTAAACTGCTGAAGATTTTGCTGTAGGTAAAATTTGGCACCAGAATTTTAGTGCACTTGGTTCCATCTCAAGCCATGCCCCTTTCATGTAAGCCACGCCCCTTTTCTACTAACGCATACCTCCTTTTCGAGTGAGGCGCTACAAATTTCTAATGAACTTAAAGGAGTTTTCCCACCAAAAATATTCTAAATTTTCAAAGCAGCACCCCCATCTGAATACTTCTGCATTTGCATATAATTAAAAAATTATAGCCAGTGCGCAATTCAATAAAATGTATCTGTATAGTGCCACCTGCTGTTTGTATTTTTCTCTGTTCACCTCAGTGACATCAATAAGGTGGTCGCACATGCTCAGTCCCATCATTCAATTGCCACTAGCCATACTGTTAGAAACTGTGACAGTTACAGGGAGAGAGCTGCTGCAAAAAGGACACGCCTCCTGAGCTGTGATAGGGAGAGAGCTGCTGCATAAAGGACACGCCTCCTAAGCTGTGATAGGGAGAGAGAGCTGCAGCAGAAAAGACATGTTCTGTGATAGGGAAAGAGCTAGAGCAGAAAAGACATGCCCCCTGTGCTGTGAAACGGAGAGAGCTGTAGCAGAAAGGGCATGCTCCCTGTGCTGTGAAAGGGAGAGAGCTGTAGCAAAAAAGACATGATCCCTGTGCTGTGATAGGAAGAGAGCTGCAGCAGAAAATAAATGATCCCTGTGCTGTGCTAGGGAGAGAGAGCTGCAGCAGAAAGGACACGCCTCCTGAGCTGTGACAGGGAGAGAGCTGCTGCAGAAAAGACATGCTCCCTGTGCTGTGATAGAGAGAGAGAGCTGCAGGAGAAAGGACACGCCCCTCGAGCTGTGATACAGAGAGAGCTGCATCAGAAAGGACACAACCCCTGAGCTGCCAGCTTGAAATAAATCTAGCAGAGCAATTGGAGCAATGAATGGGGAGATCTCTGGATCCACGTGAGGTACAGGGCTGGTTCTTAGAAAGAGATTGTCATGTACTGTATGATGTCGGATTTTAATTTTTACATTAGTCATGAGATAACCCCTTTAATATACGTGATACATGGCCTGGACACCAAAATGCTAGCTCAATTTGAGGCAGAATTCTGGTCCATTTTCATTAGTACATCCGGCCCAATGTGCTACACGTGCATGAGCAGCAATTTTATCCCTGTATCCACAGACTGGATAGAGGTAGAGGGATGGAGACCACGGGGTAGAATATTAAATGACTGTCAAGGCTTTAGACAGCAGGGAACGCCCACTGAGCTCTGAAATTGCAGCTCCACAAGCTCAGCTCTTCCATTCCTTGAATTTTCCAAATAAACTTCTCCATCCAGATCCAGAATAATACATAGATATTCTTTAAAGACAAGTGTCTAACTTCTGTCACTTCCAAGGATCTCTATATGTGTTCCCTTCATACATTTAGGTCTGTTTCCCTGTAGGGGGCACATAATTATCATTTATTTCTTCAATATTCTATTTCTGTTTAATTTTCACTTTTTATTTTCATACAGAAATCCTGAATTCAAGTAATTTATTTTCCTTATTTATTAGCGGATCAGTTAATTTGGCCAATGGAAACAAGGTGGTCCAACCAAACAGATGGCCCCTATTTTGGGTGGTGGGTGTATAACTGATAGTAATAAATATTCATTCAAATATATCATAATAATTTTCATGTTTATGCCCTTTTTTTCCTTTTTTTAATTGTAAAATTTTATAAATTTTTGTCATTTATTAGAGCATTTTTCCACTCTTTTTTGATATGTGCACAAATGTTACTTTAATGCCTAGAGTAAGACATTTACTACAAACTGTTTCTTTCATGGCATTTTTGCATTTTTATCAAAATGTAGCATGTTTTGGGTATTTTTTCAGGCATTTATCCATTAGTTGCTGCTTTATGATGAAAATGGCAAATATGTTAAACAAAAATAGAAAAAATAAAATAAAAGCACAAATGCATTGTAAACATGCCATGCAAACCTCATATTTGCGATTTTTTTCAAACCACCACTGAGCCTAAATCTAGGCAGAAGTGGAGTTTCTACGCCGACCTCGCAGTACCCCTTTTTCGGGAAAGTGGAGAGGGCGGAAAGGGGCGGGACCAGCAGGACCCGCACATTTATCTTCTTTCACGCCAATTTTCTGGTGTAAAATAAGACTGAAATCTATGTCGGCTCGGAGATGGTATGGATTTCAGTTTTGGCGCACAGACTGCCGGAAGGATGCCCCTAATTTATGGCGAGGCCTCCGCCAAGTCAGAAAATAGGTTCATCCTCTGGCAGTGCAGGAAATATTATAGACCAGCATAAGACGCTGATGTATGATAAATTCTCTCCTTTGTCTATAGTGAATTTTATCATTTACTATAGACTTTACATTCAGAAAGTGGAAAAATACTGTAATAAATGCAGTGAACAAAGGCAAAAACTGCAAAAATGAACCCAAAAAACTACGTGTGAAACCAGCCAATTGTATCATACACAAACTGAAATATTGAGTTCATAACTCTGCTAAAGTCATTTTCTGAACAACAGAGGTACATTCTCCAAGCTTAGGACGGAGGAAGTTTGTTGCACGACACAGGGAGAGCCAGGGTAAGGACTGCCACTGTGAACTGTGAGTACTACTACCACCATCATTACCACTACCATTCCTCCTATCCTCGCCTCCCCTTTAGGTCACTGCATTTTGGGTCAGTGAGGGTGTGTGCCCCTGCAGTCTGACACTATCCAATTAGTGCTGTCAGTGTTATACTGTGCAGGGACACGCCCCCAACAGGTAAGACCCATCTGGACCTTCATTGCAAACTGATGGTAATTTATTCATAACTTCTTGCAGGAATAATAGAGGAATGGTACAACATAGAGTCATAAGTATAGACGCTCCGGAACTGTTATTTCATGGGGAATGCAATGTCTATGTATATACGTCAGAAATAAAAACTAGGTTCTGCCTGGCTGCTTAGAGACTCCGCTGTCAGAGCACAGGGAAGGAAGTGTTGTCATAGGAACACATGCACGTGAGCGTATCTCATAGGTTGCCCCGCGAGAATGGTATTAGACTAGACCACATACCTTCCCCTGTAGATTGTCAGTGCAGTGTTATCATAGGGACACAGGACCTAATAACAGTTGGAAGAGACTCAGCTGTCAGAACGCAATGACGGAAGTGTTGTCATAGGGACATGTGCACATTAGCTCATCTCAAAGGAAGCCTGGAATTTTTAACGACAGATAATCATAGAAACAGGAAGGTGGTATTAAACTTGACTACCCTGTAGAATGGCAGTGCAGTGTTGTCATAGGGGTGCGGGACCCTATCAATAACAGTTTCCTTCATTTGCTTATATGTCTGTGCATCAGATATGGACACTAGGGGGGTCTGGCTTATTTGTCCATAGCAACCAATTAGATTCCACCTTTCATTTCTCACAGCTCCTTTTGAAAATGAAAGTTGGAATCTGATTGGTTGCTATGGACAACTAATACTGTTCTGCTTTACACCAGTTTTATAAATGACCCCATAGATTCTGACTGGTGGAGACCCAGTTGATATAGGCCTGGAAAGGAAGTGTTGTCATAGGCACAGATGCACACAGGGTTATTTGACTGATGGCTATTCATGGGCACAGGAAGAAATAGAAACTAAGGGGGTCATTTATTATATAGAAATATACCTATATTAGGCGTATTTTTGGTGCACATTGCAGCACAAAGGTTATTTGCGCCGCAATCTGCGACTATTCCCTGTTTTAGGCGTAGAAAATGGTCTAAATGTAAGCCGGATAAGCAAAAGTTATGGAGAGACCTGCGCCTCCTAACTCCAGAGGATCCACAGCCAGATATACGGGTTATTAATAGAGATGAGCAAATTATCGGAAAATTCTTCGCCGAATTAAAAAAAAATTAGCTTTGTGATAAAGCGCATTTCTTTGCGAATAGTGAGTGAAATGACAGGGAGCGGTGATTACACCGGACCCCATCGTTGTAACCTTCGGATTCCACGTTCATAGCTGATTGCTGCATCTGATATAAATAAGTGTGTAATATATATAAAAAAAAACATACTTACCTGATCCATTTGCTTGTGAAATCCCACTCGGCCCGTGATCACGTCACCATGCTGGTGTGGTGACATCATACGTCACCGCGCACCGGATCTCGTGCGAGATTTTCATGCAAGATGGTGACGGCCAGCACGGTGCGAGCAAATGGATCAGGTAAGTATGATTCGTTTTTTTGTTTTTTTTACACTATTTCAGGTTAAATCAATTCGCTACTGCGAAGCACGAGGAAATTCGGATTTGCAAAAAATGTATCCTGAAATTCAGATCGAAGTCCACTTTGTGGACTTCCATTGACACAACGCTAGTTATTAAGATCTAGACTTAATAAATGACCCCTAAATCCTTACTGGTTGATGGAGACCCAGTTGACAAAACAGATGGAAGGAAGTGTTGTCATAGGGGGTGCACCACCAATGAGGCTAGGTGAGGCGATCGCCTCAGGCAGCACCAGGTAGGGGCAAGAGGGGGGCAGCTGAAGGGCCATGGGCTGAAGGCAAGGGGTTAGGTTAAGAAATTGGTATTGGGGAAGGGGCCGCCGTTTCAGTTTTCGCCTCCGGCAGCAGAAAGGCTAGGTGCACCCCTGGGGCAGATGCACACAGGCTTGTCTGTCTGGAAAGGAGAATCTGACAGGTTAGTGGAGACCTAGTTGACATAGCAGAGGAAAGGAAGTGTTGTCATAGGGGCAGATGCCACAAGCTTATCTGACTGAAGGCTAACCATGGGCACGGGAAGAATGACCAATCTAGTGCAGATCTTATGGAAGCTCCCCTTTAAGGACAAGCTTCGGTACAAGTCGTGCATGAAGTGCAGCCATTGAAATGTATTTAGTGAGAATGTCACCGCCATCTCCCATGTATGATAATATTATTTCGAAATCTGCAGCTGTTTGCAGTGCTCGTGAGCAGCGGAGGGTCCTGGGAGATTGCGGAATGGCAGGAACTGCCTCTAACTATTGTAATCTACAAGATTATCCCATTAATCATATTTGTCAGTGGAAGTACCTTGGTTTGTGATAGAAGTGTTCTTTCTCCCTGGGTACGGCGCTGGCAAAAAAGAGTCTAATTGAAAACAAAGAAGTGACAAAATCAAAATGCTCTCAAGTACTTAGAGCTGCGACTTCTGCGTGGAATGAATAAAGAGCGGCACCACAGCGTGCTCCGCTGCACAGACGAGCCGGCCGCAGCCGCCTGGATTACCGTCTTACTGGGGTCTTGCTGAAAACGCTTTTTTATTTCCTTACAGCAACTGATATATAATAAAGCAGAAACTGATTTTAACCCCTTAGTAACCAGACCAGAAAGGTTTATACCATGGTTGATGAAAAAAAATAAATGAAAATCAGACATCGTAAAGCACATGACAATACATTTCTAACAAAGCTAGAACCAGCGCTGTACTTCACATAGATCCACATTATCTTCAGCCTGGCAGCTCAGGGGGCATGTCCTTTCTGCTGCAGCTCTCTCCCTGTAACTGCCACGGCTACTAACAGAACATATGGCTGGAGGCAGTTGAAGATTTAAACTGAGCGGGTGCAACCAACTTTGGATGCAATTTTTGTTTGCATGTTACTTATTTTTGCCTAAAAATCATATTTTCAATTGGCCTTTATTAAAAATATTGAGCTGTTCTGTCACAAAGGGTTAACAGTTTTTCTAACTGTGTGACTGGTACTTTCACTTGCCGGTCATCTAATAAACCTGGGGGCACATTTGTTAAGACTGACGTTTATGCCGGTCTTAATAAAGCCCTGCACTGGTGGTGAATCCGCCGGAGTTATGTAGAGGTGCTGGCCTCTTCATAACTTCAGCGGATCCCGCGCCAGTCTTCTTAGCTTTTAAGCTGTCTTACATTTAGACCTTTTTCTACTCCTGAAACAGGTGTAGAAAATGGTAAATGATACGTGCCAGCTGGCCCCTCTCCTTCCCTGCCCTCACCACGCCCACCATTTCAGACCTGGCGTGAACAGGGAGAAGTTGCAGATTGCGGTGCAACTAACTGTTACTAATACCTAGTCGGTCAAAAAGTAGTAACTAAGCTGTTACTGGGGTACTCAGAAATATCAATGAACACCTTAAATTAATGAGTACAAAAAGATCCCAAATGTTTTTAAAATATATATTATCTTTATTAGAAAATCAAAATATGAACATGATTACATCACTTATAACAATTTATTGTAAAAGTAGTATCAAGCCTTTAAAGTGAAGCTAACTAATAGCTATAGAGCCTTTTTATGAAGTATGACTATTCTCATGGAAAGGAATCATCAAGGTCTAAACACTGCACAATGGTGGACTCTGTGAAGATATGTATCTGGGGTGCACTAGGAACATTATACTAAGAGCAAACTCCCATGTTACTATATTAAAGAGACTATCACCTAAACAGTGAGCATTATGCTGATTTGTGGAGCTGAAGTCTGAAGCTACTAACCGTTTGATGGAATATGGAACCAGTCTAGAGGGGTCAGGTAAAGGCTCTGGATCTCCCCGACGTACGTTTCGCCGTTCTGCGTCCTCAGGAGGAGTGAATCTGCGCCTGAAATATGCCTAATTTAGGCGTATTTCAGATTATTAAATGACCCCCCCTTATCTCTAAACTACTAACAGGTCATAAACACTTTTTAAGCCACATTCTTATCAGTAAAATAAGAACTAAGCTATAATGTGTGTTTATAATGTCAGAGAGCAGAGATAAGGAGTCTGTCAGCTCCTGGTCTGACGGAAAAGACAGAAAATCCACAGACTGCTACTAGAGTATGTCAGCTCTGTACAGAAAAAAGGACTCCATATTTTTAATAAAGACCAATTGAAAAAAATGATTACAATGCTATAAAAAAAAGTGTACATAGCCTTTAAATAAGTGTTTATCACTAGGGATGAGTGAACCCGAACTTCACCAGGTTCGGTGCTTGTGTGGGTTAGGAAAACGGAATATAACGGAATTCGTAGACGGAATGCAAAATAGAAGCCTTTAAGATGCATTCCGTTTAGATTCGTCATAATAGAAGTCTATGGCCAAGCATAACGGATTTGTCTGGTTTCCGTTATGCAGGACTTTGTTTTCCATCTTAAAGGCTTCCGTTTTGCATTCAGTCTACGAATTCCATTATATTCCTTTTCCTAACCCACCTGAACACCGAACCCGAACCCGGTGAAGTTTGGGTACGCTCATCCCTATTTATGACTTTTTATTAATTTAGAGATAAAGTTTACTAGATGTTCTGGAGGGTAATAATAATATTACTGGTTATAGTTACTAGAGATGGGTTGTTCATCCAGGGAGTTATTCTGATGCCTGATTGGAGTTAGGAAGGAATTTTTTCCCCTTAAGTGAGGAAAGTTGGCTTCTACCTCACAGGGGTATTTTTGCCTTCCTCTGGAAAAACTTGCAGGATAACAGGCCGAACTGGATGGACAGAGGGCTTTTTTCAGCCTTATGTTACCAGCACAAAGTGAAAGTAAAAAGTCTGATTAAGGCCTCATGCACACGACAGTTTTTTTTCACGGTCCGCAAAAACGGGGTCCGTGGGTCCGTGATCCGTGACCGTTTTTTCGTCCGTGGGTCTTCCTTGATTTTTGGAGGATCCACGGACATGAAAAAAAAGTCGTTTTGGTGTCCGCCTGGCCGTGCGGAGCCAAACGGATCCGTCCTGAATTACAATGCAAGTCAATGGGGACGGATCCGTTCGATGTTGACACAATATGGTGCCATTTCAAACGGATCCGTCCCCATTGACTTTCAATGTAAAGTCTGGAGTTCTTTTATACCATCGGATTGGAGTTTTCTCCAATCCGATGGTATATTTTAACTTGAAGCGTCCCCATCACCATGGGAACGCCTCTATGTTAGAATATACTGTCGGATATGAGCTACTTCGTGAACCTCAGATCCGACAGTATATTCTAATACAGAGGCGTTCCCATGGTGATGGGGACGCTTCAGGTTAGAATACACTACAAACTTTGTACAAGACTGCCCCCTGCTGCCTGGCAGCACCCGATCTCTTACAGGGGGATATGATAGCACAATTAACCCCTTCAGGTGTGGCACCTAAAGGGGTTAATTGTACTATCATATTCCCCTGTAAGAGATCAGGGCTGCCAGGCAGCAGGGGGCAGCCCCCCTCCCCAGTTTGAATATCGTTGGTGGCACAGTGTGTGCCCCCCATCGGGCCCCCCCTTCCTCCCTCTAATGTTAGAAATCGTTGGTGGCACAGTGTGCGCCCACCATCGCCCCCCCTCCCTCCCTCTATTGTATTAAATCGTTGGTGGCACAGTGTGCCAACCACCATCGGCCCCCCTCCCTCCCTCTATTGTATTAAATCGTTGGTGGCACAGTGTGCCAACCACCATCGCCCCCCCTCCCTCTATAGCAGTAACATTGGTGGCAGTGTGCGGTCTCCCATTCCCCCCCCCCCCCATCATTGGTGGCAGCGGAGTACAACAGTAGAAGATTCATACTTACCTGCTTGCTGCTGCGATGTCTGTGTCCGGCCGGGAGCTCCGCCTACTGGTAAGTGAAAGGTCTGTGCGGCGCATTGCTAAAGAACTGTCACTTACCAGTAGGAGGAGCTCCCAGCAAGCAGGTAACTATGAATCTTTTACTGTTGTACTATTGCTAAGTAACCATGGCAACCAGGGCTGCAGTAGCTTCCTGGTTGCCATGGTTACCGATCGGAGCCCCAGCGATTAAACTGGGACTCTGATCGGAACTCCGCTGCCACCAATGATGGGGGGGGGGGAATGGGAGACCGCACACTGCCACCAATGTTACTGCTATAGAGGGAGGGGGGGGGCGATGGTGGTTGGCACACTGTGCCACCAACGATTTAATACAATAGAGGGAGGGAGGGGGGCCGATGGTGGTTGGCACACTGTGCCACCAACGATTTAATACAATAGAGGGAGGGAGGTGGGGGCGATGGTGGGGGCACACTGTGCCACCAACGATATTCAAACTGGGGAGGGGGGGGTCTGCCCCCTGCTGCCTGGCAGCCCTGATCTCTTACAGGGGAATATGATAGTACAATTAACCCCTTTAGGTGCCACACCTGAAGGGGTTAATTGTGCTATCATATCCCCCTGTAAGAGATCGGGTGCTGCCAGGCAGCAGGGGGCAGTCTTGTACAAAGTTTGCAGTGTATTCTAACTAGAAGCGTCCCCATCACCATGGGAACGCTTCTGTGTTAGAATATACTGTCGGAAATGAGTTTTCACGAAGTGAAAACTTAGATCAGAAAAAGCTTTTATGCAGACGGATCTTCGGATCCGTCTGGATGAAAGCAACCTACGGCCACGGATCACGGACACGGATGCCAATCTTGTGTGCATCCGTGTTCTTTCACGGACCCATTGACTTGAATGGGTCCGTGAACCGTTGTCCGTCAAAAAAATAGGACAGGTCATATTTTTTTGACGGACAGGATACACGGATCACGGCCTCGGCTGCAAAACGGTGCATTTTCCGATTTTTCCACGGACCCATTGAAAGTCAATGGGTCCGCGAAAAAAAACGGAAAACGGCACAACGGCCACGGATGCACACAACGGTCGTGTGCATGAGGCCTAACAAAGCTAGAAAAACAGTTAACCATTTGTGACAGAACGGCTCAATATTTTTTTTTTATAAAGACCAATTGAAAAAAAGAATTTTAGCCCAAAATGAGTAAAATGCAATCATAAAAAAACATGCCCCTGAAGGTCTACATAGCCTTTAAATTCCATGTACTCTGTTCAGTCTATACAGCAAAGCTGGCAAGTGAGCTTTAACGTCCAGTGTAAAAACTGCAACATTTTATTATTATAAGTTTTCTATGTGCATACTATATAAAAAATGTTCATAAATGTGTTTATGATAACAATTTGATTTGAATAACGTCATTTTGTGACAAGAAGTACAGAATATTATCAAATATCTTTCTAGATTGAAAGTGTCACTTGCTAGTTCACCAGTAATGTAAATGGACACCAATAGATAATGTAATTATTTTTTCCTTTCGCATCTCCCGCCACATGGGGTCTGATACAATAAAGAGGAAAGCAAGTTTGTTTTTCATTGCTTTTTCTTTTTTCTTGATAAAAATCATGACTATTTCACAATCGCGCAAATAAACCTTCTGTATTTTTAATTCACGTTTCGATGCTAATGAATGGAATGGAACATATGCGCCTTGTGTTTACCGATGTGCACAAATTCCTTTTTAATCTTTTACATTTTCTTTGTTTCCTTGTGTGTGTTAAAGCACGACTCCATCTTACAAAAAATTATTATCGCTAAAATTTCCACATATCGTGTTAAAGGGGTATTCCGATTTTTTTTATTATTACATTTATTTATTGAGAGAGTAGGATGGTGAACAATTCTAATATATATTGTGGTAATGTGAACAGTGCTGGAAGGTGTGTTGTCCCACTTCAGGTATCTCAGATATGTGAGACAGATAAAATCCAGAGAGTGGCAGTAGTTTCAGCAAAGCATAGTTTGCTGAGACATTTTTGTATACATTTTCTGGGCTGGATTTTACTTGGACTGGTGGCTAGGCTTGGTAAAGGGAGTTCCCAGTCCACACCCTTCCAGTATGGGTTTTTCTTTCTACCTGAGGTGATCGCAGGTGAGGCCTGCTGTAATCAGGCTTGCATAAAGCGCCTCAGAGTAGGTCAGTCTGAGGAGGGAGAGCGAGACTGTTGTGAAGCAGAGGCTCTGTGTGTGGTCTCAGTCAGGAGGACTGAGGGGCCACAAGGCTTTGAATAGCCTGAGGTTTGGAGGACCTAGAGAACGAGGGTTGCACGCCCAGCGTCTGGAGGACTACTGGGCCACACTCCCCTGAAAGGTACTGGAGTTGCCACAGCCTTGAGGCTGCAGTATTGATGATGGCTGAGGAAAGTCGCATATGTTGTCCATGTGTGAACTGAGCTCTATGAGTGAGATAGGGACGTATTTTTTTAGGTAGTGCCTAGACGGGCAGGAGTTTATTTGTGTTTTAAGTGTTGGCGGTGCGGGAACCTCACCCCACCCAGTGATGTATAACTGGACTATCCTTTATGAGAAGACTGTCAAAATAAATGCACAGTTTGGACATGAAAATCCGTTGTCTGGTGAGATATCTGTGAGTGTGACCCCCTGAAAAGAGACGATCCCTTACAATATACATTACAAATTTTGCTTGTAGAACTTAATTATATCCATACAGTAGTCTCTCCCTAAAGACAAAAAAATGGTATGGCCCATTTTAGTGCTGTAAAATGCATCCATAGCATAGAGAGCTGGATAGGACTAAACATGGCATCAGTCATGTGAGCTGTCATGTGACCCTCACAAGTCTGATGTGTCTTGGCTATCAGTTAACTGTCATGTATCTAAAATGAGGATAGTAAAGTATTGAGGATCAGAACATGTACAGTATAATATAATGCACTATAGCAGTATCTCATCATGTCTGCCAGTGTCTGTGTAGAAACATCTCTGTGTGTGGTGTTTTTTTTTTTACACTACACTTTATTAACAACATGACAACATCACCTAGAGCCAGGCAGCCATTTTACAAATCACCTAGAGACAGGCTGCCATGTAAATAGGCACAGTGATGTAGTTACTGTAATATCCACAATAAAATTCAAGGTTCCAGCACTTAGTCCTATTTACTTATCACATGGATGTGTCCTGTGTGCTGACCCAGCCCATGTACGACATGTAACAACTTCTGCTTACTGAATGTCAGGGATTATATGATGAGAAGAGTGTCACATGATTACACAGGCCGATGCAAACTGAAGGTGGGAGGAAAAATTCCTTACTCCCTCCCTTATTCTGTTGTATTCATTATCGGCTTTACACAGGGAGATGTGCTGCCGATAATTGGGCATCTTTCATCATAATGTAAGATGCCCATCAGCCTATGAAGGAGAATTTGCTCTTTCATCTGATGATCGCCTGCTGGATTATATGAGCAAATTATCGGGAACTAGTGTCACTTTGAATGATTGTTCCCAATAATTTGCCTGATTATTGTTTGCTATAAGAGGGGCTTAAAGGGCATCTGTCAGCAGTTTTGTCCCTATGACACTGGCTGACCTGTTACATGTGCTCTTAGCAGCTGAAGACATCTGTGTTGGTCCCATGTTCATATGTGCCTGCATTGCTGAGAAAAATGAGGTTTTAATATATGAAAATAAGCCTCTAAGAGCAACGGGGCGTTACCATTACACCTAGAGGCTCTGTTCTCTCTGCAACTGCCGCCCCCCTCGCACTTTGACGAGACCAGGCGTCATGACGTGTTCACTGCCTGGCCCTGTCAATCAAAGTGCAGAGGGAGCAGCAGTTGCAGAGAGAGCGGAGCCTCTAGGTGTAATGGTAACGCCCCCGTTGCTCCTAGAGGCTCATTTTTCTTAGCAATGCGGGCACATATGAACATGGGACCAACACAGATGTCTTCAGCTGCCAAGAGCACATGTAACAGGTCAGCCGGTGTCATAGGTACAAATCTGCTTCTCTTTGTAACTCCCTGGTCATTCTGGAAGGTCTGCCACTAGTGTGCTCGCGCCAATATTCTGTACCAACTCCAAAGACGTAACCTGGATCCCTAACAGCAAAGTCCATCCGGCCTGAAGACCCTAGGGGTAGCCTTAGCTTCCTACAACGTGAAGTTGCAGTTTTGGGGTTCACTTCCTGTAGCCTGGTGACCTTAGTACTTCCTAACATATGGTAAGACCAAGGTCACCGTGTGCAATGCAAACTTTTCATGTACGTTATCTTTGTACATAAACTGTAATATGGTGCTAATAAATTTTGATATTATATTGTAATACTTTTATTTTAAGCCGCTTTTTGCTCAGTATTATATTACCTTTTTTTTTTTTTTGCATTTGTTTCATCTTCTGTTTAATGAACAATAGTATTTTATGTCGATAAGGAACACACAAGAAGGAGGCTTAAGTTATCTTTGTATATTTAATTAAAACGTTGCGAGGTTTGGGAAGTTAAAGCCCTCTCTATATCATAGCCTCGGAACGAATTTTAAAATGTTAATGAAAAATTCCTGCAATTTCTCATTACATTAGACCAGTCGAGCATAGTTTATACACTAACGACATCAAATTATTTTTCTCTAGTGACAAATTTTAAACCAGGATTAAGCCGGGAACACCACTTATACAAAGGAGCGCATTACAATACATTCATACAATTAATGCCGCACTCATTTCATTTACCAACATCCATCTTTTAAACGCTTTGACCTTTTCTTAATGCAAGGTGATTTGCGGGGAAATATTTAAATATTAATCATCTCGCTTCACTTTTAATACCGCAAGCCGTACACTCACACTTCATAGAGTGAGGACGACTGGTGCAGTTTATGTTTTGGGAACTTTTATTGTTTAAAGCAACATTGTATATGTAACGCACCGTTTCAGCAGACAAGGGGTTAAAATCCGTTTAGGCGATATGCCCCTTTCCGAGAGACAGGCACAGCTACTGCAGAACACCAACCTCCCGAACTGGATACAAAATAGCACTCCAAACTGGAACCTCGCAAATAGCTGTCAGCAGACGAACAGGAAAAACGTACAGTCTGCTTACACTCCTGGCAATCAGTCTCCAACAGCATACAGGGAATCCCCCCCAATAACGAGACAAGGCTCCGTCTTGAGGGTCAGCAGTGGTCTGATGTGCTGGCACACCCAGCCTGGTTTTTATTACAGTTTTGCAAATACAGAACAGATACAACACATCCCCACAATGCATCATGGTTTCCTCCTCTCTGTCCCAGAGACAACCGAAGGCAATCCAATTATCTCTCAGGACAAAGGGAGATCACCAATACACATGTGGAGACAACAGGACAGACATCACCATTTAAACACACAATGGGACAATGGGACACCCCCACAGCAAACAGACATTTAACATATCCCCAGATAGCTCAAGTCTGAGTGCATATCATTAGGTGAATGGCACTCAGAATACACGAATACAATAATATTAGCTATCTGGGTACCCTCACATAACATACAATTCAACCGAACGCATAATAACATAAAATACAATTCTACAGACAGATTTAAGCTGTGCGGCCGGTCTGTTTTCTCCTTTAAAGTTACTATGGGCCATAATCCTGAGGCAAGAGGCCTTCAAACAGCCCCCTCCAAAACACCGTGGAGAGGTTGGTTTCGCCACAGTATATAAAAAAAAATGATGGGTATTGAACGAATGGAAGGAAACATTTTTCTAAATATGTGATTTTTTTAAGCAGGGGTGTGTCCTATAGCAACTGGGTTTCCTTTTCCTGGTCTGTGCCCTTGGAAAAGTCTTGCAACCCCCTAACCAGTCACTCAGCAAAGATCATTAGCACAGTATGGTACTATAGTTTGAGACATAATAGATGCAACTACCACCGCAGCAGACACTATGAAGGAAATGTAGCGAAGAGCTACACGCCATAGAAAAGTGTCACAATTCCAAATTTGTGACAAAATTCGCCACTTTTTGGCTATGTTACGACACTCTTGTTGCTTTTACAAAAAGTGGGCAGAACATTAACGGGATGTGACGGGTGAGACTTTCTTGGCATGACACATTCAATAATATATGCACCGGAAAACTGGTGCACCTCACACCTGAAACTTACACCAGCTCGTTGATTTCATTTGTTGGTGCATGAACCACTCAAGAGTGCGCCGAAATTCTAGCACATTGTACACCATTGAGATTTATTATTAAGACTCGAAAGTCATGAGTCAATGATGTCTACCAGCCCAGGTAAATGTCATATAGGACATCAAAGGGGCCAAAGAAACCAGTTGGAGGTCCAATCTTTTGTTTCCAAATTTTTTTGTTTCAGATTTTTGAATCAAATTGAACAAATCTGGTTTTGTGTCCCTCTAATAAGAACTTCTTGCATCTCACCTCTTTAGCCATGACATTGGTCTTCTAACCAGTGCTAGCTATGAGCACTATAGATAAACAATTGCTCAAGACCCAGTGTTGGACTGAGGTTCCTGGGGTCCATGTGTCACGGAAGGTGTACAGAAAACTAAAAGACACAAAATGAAGATCCGACTGACTGGATCCAAAACTAAGGAACAAAAGGGAGAGCCCTGCAACAGACCTGGCTCTCTCCCTAACTGTTCAGCCTATGCGAAAATATTAATGGTAGATGATCGCATATCCTCGTACCTCGACTGTATAACACCTGAACACCCTATAATAGTGAGGGGACACGACCACCGGCTCCCTACACTTGATACGGAGGGAGTCAGGGTCACCTGGGATCCAGCAAATAGGAAAACACAAATGAATGAACAAAACTTATCTGTAGAAGACTCAGTAGTAGCATCAGCATGCACACACTCCAGGAAGTAATATAAACCGCAAAGTGATGCAGTATGGGAAGGGATTTAAAGGGATGCAATCAGTGCAACTACATGACAGCTGAGAGAGGCTAACGAGATGAGAAAATGAAAGCAAAACAAAAGGAACCTCAAGGAGGAGGTTTTGAAGGATGTCTGTCAGAGCTTCTCAGATGTCTGGTGGTGACACCATGAGAGGTAATGATTAAGGACCCACCCTGCATCTACAATAGAACATATGACATCTACTTATAATTACATTGTAATCTTGGTTGTTACATTGTACACAATGGACATTTCATCCATAATATCTAATAGGTTTTTATTGATTATCCCATAAGAAATAGACCCTAGTGGTACTTGACGGTTCCAACATCACCTCCAAATGGGGTTGTCTTCTGCCAGACTTTTGTGTCCCATTACTGTGTTAGATCCTGGGCCCACCAGATGATACTCTGGCAGTCTAATGAGTCACTCTAACTTTGCTATGCATCCATTCATAAAGTCTTAACCTAACCCCTTTGCCACAATGAAAGTGCTCATTGCCCATGGCCAATTCGTCTGCCCCCTTCTTGCCCCTACCTGGAGCTGCTTGAGGCGATCGCCTAACCTGGCCTCATTGGTGGTGCACCCCTGGTGCTGAGCACTGACTTTGTTTGGTGGCACAAAGAATACCCCTGGTTCCATATTACAGACCTGTAGGCACTTCTTGTGTCATGGCATGGGGCTTCTATAAAGCTCTGTATTCTCCTTTAGAAACAATTCATCCATTGAAGGATTAATCCTCTGTAACATGGCATGTGTCAGAACGTGATACAATTTTGTTCTTCTCATCAATTTTGCCTAAGCCCTCCATATGCCTCCTTAGACATGTGGAGCCTTATGAAGGTACAACATGGACCCATAACAGTGTACGGGGGCAGGTTTCCTAATACAACTAGAGATGAGCGCAGTTTTGGAAAATTCGATTTGGCTGCTTCGCCGAATTTTACAAAAAATGTCCCTTTGTGACGAATTACTTAGTCACGAAGTTAATTTTTTTGTAAGTAGCAGGTGCAATGACAGGGAGCTGCGATAGCGCCGTCCCCCATCATTGTACCCCTCAGATACCGCGCTTATACATGATCGCGACATCTGATAGTAAAAACTGTGTAAAATTAACAGAAAAAAAATTGACTCATACTTACTGCCTCCATTTGCTTGTGATGGGCTGGCCGCTGCCATCTTGTTTGAAGATCTGGTGCAAAGTCTGACGCGGCCTGAGATGATGTCACCACGCACAGGATTTCTGCCGAGATCTTTAATCAAGATGGCAGAGGCCGGCGCATCGCGAGCAAATGGAGGCGGTAAGTACGATTTTTATTTTATTTTTTTACACTATTTCAGGTTAAATCAATTTGCTACCACGAAGGAGTAGGAAATTTGGCTTTGTAGCGAATCTAATTAATCCTGAAATTCAGATTGAATTTGACTACATTGGATTCGATTTGCTCAATTATAAATACAACCTATAGTCTCAATTAGGCCAAGTGCACATGGATGCATCTAAAGGAGTGCAGATTTGCAGTCATGCTTGAGCCTAAGGGAACCCAACTGCTTATGTTGCCCCATACAAGTAAGAACTCATTCACACCACCGTATAAATGAGTCTGAGTCCATTCCGCAAAAGATGTGGACAGCAAAAGGTGCTCCGTTCCGTGGCATTAAACCAGGCACCCCCTGCTCTGAAGGGGGGAGGGTGTCTGGTTCACAGGAAAAGGTCAGAAATTGATGGAAACACCACCGAAATGGTTCGGGAACAGAATGGGGAGGATGCCTGGATGCATCTTGGACTCCCAGGTCACTGCTGTAAACGATGTTGTCCGAGTAGTATGCCAATTTTACAGACTGACAATAATACGCACAAAACCGAAGATAAAATGGATTTTATAAGAAAAATTGTTAGGAAACATTCTTCCCTGTATGTTTACTTGTATATAAAGTGCAAGTGCTGCCAAAAATTACAAGGAAGAGGCACTCGGATACAACCTGTATATCACACAAAGGAGGGCCTCATTTACATTGTGGTACAATTGTTCAGGTAGTGGGACTCCTATAAATCACAGAAGAAATGCACCAAACGGATATGCCACTGACTATACTAGCTAGTCATAAATGCAGATATTAAAAGCTGAGACTTTTGCCAATATATTCCTGTCAGGAAGATATCGGAGCCCACATGCACCACGTCACGGTTCTCAGCATGGCAAGGGGTCCTACCACTAAGCTACCTATGGTGTGAACAAGGTCTGAAGGTGATGTAATCCAGCTCACAGCCAAGCTTCCACACAACCGCCTAGCAGGACAACTAGTGCAATGTGAACAAAGCCAGACTGTAAGCCACACCCATATCAGACCATGTGATGGAGGCTACCAGGTGCAAAGGAGAGTGTTTGAATGCCAGGTAAAGGCACATACACTACATATAAAACATGTCTTGTTTTATATGTAGTGTATGTTGCAACACGCCAGACCTGCAGGGTATGACGAAGTGAGGTCACAGTTATGGGCAATCGAGGGTACTCACTATATTTGCGGAACCCTGGGCAGGCGCGTGGCAGTGAAGGAGAGGTAGACACAGTTCCTCTGGGGCACGCTCTGTAGATAGGGACCAGGCCTGATGGTAGTTGAGGTGCCCTGGATGTTATAGGTATTTTGTGTGCCTGGGGCAAGGTCCCTGTGGTATTCGTGACGCCAGTGCCTTTGGCCGGTGGCACGCTGGTTGGTGGTTGGAAAGATGAAGGTACACGAGTATGCAGTGAACCAAACGTAAACTTTACTGGACAATCCAACTTTGTACAGCAGGGAGTAGTACAGTCTCTATATTATTACAGTTCCACAAAAAGGGGCTTATTCACAAGTATGGCAGGCAATAGTCATGCAAGTTACACTGAGGGTAAATTCCACAAGCACTCAGCAGCAGGTTGTACTTTTACACTGTCCTTTATAGAACTCCTACTCTGGCTTGATAACTCCCAAGGCCCGGATGCCTAAAAGGGTGGCTTTTATCCTTGGTTACTTCCTTCCTCAGGTATTATACTGCTTGCAATGGTTTCTAAGTTCCTCTGCCTATCAGGGGCACTTGGCTTACCCTGGGACGCCTCCTCCCATCAGGTGGAAAACGGTAGCTTTCTCCCAGGAGGTTGAATCCTGCAACTGGGGTATCTCTTCAGAGCTAACTTAGGCTCTCTTGTTCTTCAGGCAAGCTGGAGCTTCTCAACAGCCTCCTGGACATCACTAGCAGCCAGGGCTATCCAGCTGCATGTCAGGAGCAGGCTTCTTAACCTGTGTCTTCTCAGACTCCTGGCTCTGCACTCCCTCTCCCTGTCTGGGCCTGGACATTTATACTAGGGGCTCCCTATCTCCCTCTAGTGTCTGGGATGTCTAACTACACCCAACTAGGCCTGCTGCTGCATTAGACAGGGGTACATTGCATATAACAACACATTAAAACATACATTAAATGCAGAATTAAATATGACATTTCTGTTCCTTGTGAGTAGGAGTAACGCGCACACCAATTGACCCTTGTGCAGTGCCCACCCATACCTAGTGGGACACTACATACCCCCACGCTTTAACGTTGCCCGTCCTCGGCGCAACATGGAGGGTCCCTGCACAGCTGGATACTGCACCTGTAATGAGGACAATAAAGCAAAGCAGGAAAACACATCTACATTTGCAAAATATACATTATATGTATACATATATTAGGCAGTTCCACTGGAATAGGAGCAAGTAATGGTGAAAAGGGGCGTCGTTCTCTTCTCTCAGGATAAAACAATGGGAACAGGGGCGCTGACCTGGCACAGCGTAACAATAAATACCAGGATAGTCCATATAATACTCTTAAGTGCAAATTGTCCATGATAGAACAGTTGTAGTCCATGGAAAATGTTAAACATTAAATAACAGCTCTTGGAGGCTCAAAGCATTTAAAATGAGTCCGTACCCAGGTTTTTTTCTTTTCGTTCATTCCACAGCTAAGTAGAGATATAGAACCTTGAGAAATCATAGCAAGCATCACAGAGGCTCGCACGGGGTGGAGTCCATCTCTGGGCACAATACTTTAAAACAGTAGCAAAATCTCAGAGGCTCATGTGCATTTGAGTCTATCCCTGGGCCCAATTCTTTTAAATTCCAGTTGCATAATAAAATAGCAGCACATAAAATAGTCCACATTATTTAAATGGCATACACATCAAAGTAGTGCTGTAATACCCTTAATCAACCTGAAAAGGGGGTTAAAAGGTTAAGAGTGCAATTTATGAAAACAGGCACAACTGGGTTTTCACTCTGAGAAAGCAGGCAGGAGGTCCTGTAAACAAGATGGCCTTGCTGCACGTGGTATTTCAGTGGCTCACCGCCTCCACTGAGCCGTGGGTAACTGGCAGCAGCAACAGAGGGCCAAGACAACGAAGGACTCCTGTCCTGGAAGGGTAAGTCTTCTTTAGGATCCCTTGGCAAAATAAAGCACACATCAAGGGCCTAGCAGGCCAATTCACAGGGGCATGTCATATTCACTTTGCATTTCAGTGGTGCTCCCTGGCTCCATTTGTACATTGGGCCTGTATTGCGATTCAACAGATGGATGTGCCCACAACACAGTATTGGGGGGCAACTGCAACATAAACGGACCCCTAATAGGTATAGGCCCCATAGGCCTAGGGGTAATCAAAGTCGCTGACCTCACCGGAGCAGGCATAACAAACGTGGGCTGCTGCACTGGCCTGGGTACCGCTGCTGCAAGCGGTCCGGTGGGTTCTGGAACGACTGGCTCTGTGCGCCGGTGCACAGCGTAAGAGGATCCCACCGCAGGTGCCGGTACTAAGGAGGGACGATTGACAGGGACAGGTACTCTCACCTTAGACCCGGAGACGTCCGAGTCCTTACGTTGTAGGCCAGGTGGAGTCCGGATCCTGGCGGAGGCAGTCTGGCGTAGCTCCCGCAATTTCAGCTCCAGCCGCACGATCTGGTCGTCCAGGCTTTCGGAGTCGGGATCGCTGGTCTCCGCTGTCGTTGTCGGCACTTGGGCGGTGGGTGGTTCGTCCTGCGCAGCCGCTGCAGGCTCAGGTGAGGCGTCCGCTTTCCTCCCTCTGCGGATATTCTCCAGGGCAGCTCTGAATCTCTCTGCATCCTGAAGCTCACGTACGGTTTTCTCCCTGCGAGGCAACTCAGGTGAGGGCCAAGGGCTAACCCTCTTCTCTACCACTGTCGGCTGCCAGAACACATTTGGGCCAATGAAAGAGCCCCGTTCTTGGAAGGCGTGATGGGCCGGTCCTGGAGAGCATTCAGACTCACGCTCGCAGCCAGGGTTGTCCTCCGGAGAGCGCACAGACTCACGCTCGCAGCCAGAGTAGTCCTCATCAAAGTCCCAGTCCTCCGATTTCTTTTTCGGACGGGACACGGCAGTGGCGTAGGGGCCTCGCAGGCCCTCAGCAGGGGTAAATTCAACCTCCTCTCCCTCGCGGAGGTTGTGTAGACGTTCTGGGAGGTAACTCCGCTTGACGGACCTCCTGTTGACATATAAGTCTCGTCCAGTCAGGTAGTCTTTTATGAAACCGAAGCCTCGGTCCTTGTCAAAGGCCACAACCAACCCCATTCTCCTTTCCAGGCGGGGTTGTGTGTCAGTGTGGCACTCGTGAACGGTCTTTGCCAGTTCTTCGTAGTAAATCTTGGTTTTGGTTGTCTTCTTTATTGCGGCCTCCCGGATCTCTGCCATTAGAGCTGACCACTTGAACGAGGGCTGGAAGAAGTCTCTCCAGGAGCCATAATAGGTCTCCGGTTGCGTCCTCTGTGGCGGGCAGGCGGGTCTCTCTGGTCCCGGAGAGTAGGCCGGTGGAGCGTCCTCTTGCTCAACACCAGTCACATTCATGGTTAATAAATCAGGCGCGGACATATCAGCAGGAAAGTCCTCACTCCTCAACATGCTCGATCCTTCTCTGGAGAGCGACAGGGTGGCGCCAACAAGTTCAGACAGATCCTCCCATTGCACTGGGAGGCCGCCCCCCAGGTACTCCAGTATGGGGGAGGCGGAGTCCATCACAGCAGACATGCAAATGTCCAGACAGGGCGGTGGCGCCAGCATACAGCCTTCCCGCACTTTTTAGCAGAAGGCGCCAATTTTTACCGCCAATTTAAGATGAAGATGACGCAGCAAACAATTTCAAGCAAGCTCAGCGGCCATCTTTGAGCAAAATAGCTGTCTATTCATTGACAGCAAGCGGTGGCTTAAACAAGTAGAAAACAGTCCATACAATGCTATTTTCACACCGCAATCAGTACAGTTCACTTTGGCCCAGCAATTTTCAATAAAACAATTGGGGCATGTCACTTTAAGATAACTTTTAGCACACAGTTTTTAAATCCGCTATGGCGCAGGAATATTCGTATCCTGTTCGTGACGCCAATTTATGCAACACGCCAGACCTGCAGGGTATGACGAAGTGAGGTCACAGTTATGGGCAATCGAGGGTACTCACTATATTTGAAGAACCCTGGGCAGGCGCGTGGCAGTGAAGGAGAGGTAGACACAGTTCCTCTGGGGCACGCTCTGTAGATAGGGACCAGGCCTGATGGTGGATGAGGTGCCCTGGATGTTATAGGTATTTTGTGTGCCTGGGGCAAGGTCCCTGTGGTATTCGTGACGCCAGTGCCTTTGGCCGGTGGCACGCCGGTTGGTGGTTGGAAAGATGAAGGTACACGAGTATGCAGTGAACCAAACGTAAACTTTACTGGACAATCCAACTTTGTACAGCAGGGAGTAGTACAGTCTCTATATTATTACAGTTCCACAAAAAGGGGCTTATTCACAAGTATGGCAGGCAATAGTCATGCAAGTTACACTGAGGGTAAATTCCACAAGCGCTCAGCAGCAGGTTGTACTTTTACACTGTCCTTTATAGAACTCCTACTCTGGCTTGATAACTCCCAAGGCCCGGATGCCTAAAAGGGTGGCTTTTATCCTTGGTTACTTCCTTCCTCAGGTATTATACTGCTTGCAATGGTTTCTAAGTTCCTCTGCCTATCAGGGTCACTTTGCTTACCCTGGGACGCCTCCTCCCATCAGGTGGAAAACGGTAGCTTTCTCCCAGGAGGTTGAATCCTGCAACTGGGGTATCTCTTCAGAGCTAACTTAGGCTCTCTTGTTCTTCAGGCAAGCTGGAGCTTCTCAACAGCCTCCTGGACATCACTAGCAGCCAGGGCTATCCAGCTGCATGTCAGGAGCAGGCTTCTTAACCTGTGTCTTCTCAGACTCCTGGCTCTGCACTCCCTCTCCCTGTCTGGGCCTGGACATTTATACTAGGGGCTCCCTATCTCCCTCTAGTGTCTGGGATGTCTAACTACACCCAACTAGGCCTGCTGCTGCATTAGACAGGGGTACATTGCATATAACAACACATTAAAACATACATTAAATGCAGAATTAAATATGACATTTCTGTTCCTTGTGAGTAGGAGTAACGCGCACACCAATTGACCCTTGTGCAGTGCCCACCCATACCTAGTGGGACACTACAATGTGCCTTTACCTGGCATTCAAACACTCTCCTTTGCACCTGGTAACCTCCATCACATGGTCTGATATGGGTGTGGCTTACAGTCTGGCTTTGTTCACATTGCACTAGTTGTCCTGCTAGGCGGTTGTGTGGAAGCTTGGCTGTGAGCTGGATTACGTCACCTTCAGACCTTGTTCACACCATAGGTAGCTTAGTGGTAGGACCCCTTGCCATGCTGAGAACCGTGACGTGGTGCATGATGGGCTCCGATATCTTCCTGACAGGAATATATTGGCAAAAGTCTCAGCTTTTAATATCTGCATTTATGACTAGCTAGTATAGTCAGTGGCATATCCGTTTGGTGCATTTCTTCTGTGATTTATATGATTATATTTTCATCCGCACAATGCTCCGTTTTGTGTAGGATGCCTTTGTGGTGCATGTGGACCGCGCCGACATCCTCCACCGTATGCAATTTTTTTTGCTGGGGATAGTCGTTTGCTGCGGTCCACATGCGGTGGGGCTGCTCCCCCAATGAAAAACACGCTACAGTGTTAGGGGTTGAGCAGCTCCCCCAGATTTGCCACTATATTTCTGTGTTTTTGTAGTGGGACTCCTACACTCATAAAGTCTATGCACTAAGTGAAAGGACTGCCAAAAATTGCAAGAAACCGGCACTCCAATACAACCTTTATTACACTTAAAGGAGGGCATCATACACAGCCTTGAAAAATTATGATTGATGGCCTGCTGGTGACCCTTAAAAACATTAGGAGCAAGGGCCTGCTGCTGATCTGACCCTCTAAAACATTAGGGTCTAGGGCCTGCTGCTGATCTGACCATCTAAAACATTAGGGGCGAGGGTCTGCTGATGATCTGACCATCTAAAACATTATGGACAAGGGCCTGCTGGTGACCCTCTAAAACATTAGCGGTGAGGTCTGCTGCTGAACTGACCCTCTAAAACATTAGGAGCGAGGGCAGCCTAATAAGCATGTTGATATGATGGTGGAGGAGGAGGAGGAGGAGAAAAGGAAGATTGAACCATATACCCTTTTTAGTGGTGGAAGGGATGCATGGGAATACAGTGTATTCAATACACCATAAAAGCCACATTTAAAGTGCCTTTATGTTCACCAGCTTTCCTCTGGTGAAGTAGAGAAGTCAGGGGCAATCCAGGTCTTGTTAATTTTAATGAGTCAACCTGTCAGCATTTTCAGTTGACAGGCGGGTGCGCTTATCAGTTATTATGCCCCCAGCAGCAACACCCGCTCTGACAAAATGCTGGCAGCAGGGCAGGTCAGCACCTCCAAGGCGTAGAGCGCCAGTTCGTGCTACGTGTCCAGCTTGGACACCCAATAGTTGTAAGGCACAGAGGGATCACTGAGGACGCTGAAACAGTCTGCTACGTACTCCTTTACCATCTTCCAAAACTTTTCCCTCCTTGTGACACTAGGCCGTGCATCAGGGTGAGAGTGCTGGCGGGGTGTCATGAAACTGTCCCAGGCCTTTGAGAGTGTTGCCCTGCCTCTGTTGGAACTGCTGTGTGTTCCCCTCATCTCCCCTCCTTGGTTGCCCAAAGAACCACGGACTCTGTCGCCAGCGTTGTCAGCTGGAAATTTTTGGAGCAATTTTTCAACAAGGACCTTCTGGTATTGCACCATTTTGCTAGTCCTCTCCACCACAGGAATGAGAGATGAAAAGTTCTCTATGTAGCGGGGGTCGAGAAGGGTGAACAACCACTAATCGGTGTTGGCCAAAATGCGTATAATGCGAGGGTCACGGGAAAGGCAGTCTAACATGAAGTCAGCCATGTGTGCCCGACAGACAAGACCTCGCAGTCCTCATCAGGAGGATGACTCTCAATCTCCTCATCCTCTTCCTCCTCTTTGGCCCATCCACGCTGAACAGATGGAATAAACCTGCTATGGGTACTACCCTCTGTAGCGGAGGCAACCATCTCCTGCTCCTCCTCCTCCTCATCATCCAATTCGCGCTGAGAAGACGAACTGAGGGTGATCTGGCTCTCACCCTGTGTACTGTCTTCCCCCATTTCCATCTCTTCCATATGCAAAGCGTCCGCCTTCATTGTGAGCAGCGAGCGTTTTAGTTGGCACAGAAGTGGGATGGTTATGCTGATAATAACAGCATCACCGCGCAACATCTGTGTTGATTTCCCAAAGTTGCGTAAAAATTCACAGAGGTCAGACATCCATGCCAATTCGTCAATTGTGAAGGGCAGAAGCTGACTGGAAAGGTGACGATCATGTTGCAGCTGATATTCCACTGCTGCTCTCTGCTGCTCACAAAGCCTGGCCAACATGTTGAACGTGGAGTTCCAGCGCGTGCTCACGTCACACAACAGTCAGTGAGCTAGCAATTGCAAGCGCTGCTGCAGCGTTGCCAGACCGGCAGCAGTTGTGGATGACTTTCGGAAATGGGCACACACGTGGTGCACCTTCACCAGTAGCTCAGGCAAATTGGGTAGGTTTTGAGAAACCGCTGAACCACTAAGTGGAACACATGGGCTATGCATGGTATGTGTGTGAGCTTGCCGAGCTCCAAAGCCGCCACCAAGTTACGGCCATTATCAGACATAACCATGCCTAGTTGTAGGTTGAGTGGCAAGAGCCACAGCTCAGTCTGGTCCCTTATCCCCTGCCACAGCTCTGCAGCGGTGTGCTGTTTGTCACCTAACCAGATCAGTTTAACCTTGGCCTGTTGCCGCTTCCCAACTGCAGTGCTACACTGCTTCCAGCTACCGACTGATGTCTGACTGGTGCTGCAAGATGATAATTCAGAAGTAGAAGTGGAGGCGGACGAGTAGAAGGGGGTTGCAGCCACTAATGTAGGTGGTGGTGAAAACCATGATGGAATTAGTGCCCGTAATCCTTGGCGTCGGTAGCACCTGTGCCATCCAAGGGTACGACTCGTTCCCAGCCTCCACAACATTCACCCAGTGTGCCGTCAGGGAAATGTAGCATCCCTGGCCAAAAGCACTTGTCCATGTGTCATTCGTTAAGTGGACCTTCCCAATAACTGCGTTGGTCAGAGCACGTGCTGGTGTAAGGCGGGGACAGCACACCGGGAAAAATCGTAGTGGCTGGAGACTCAGTAACGAGGGACTGCCACCGCCATCAGGCTGCGGAAAGCCTCAGTGTCCACAAGCCTAAATGGCAACATTTCCAGGGCCAGCAATTTGGAAATGCGCATTTGGTGCGCATTTAGTGCTATGGCCTGTGGGTGGGTGGCTGGGTATTTGCGCTTTTCTTTAAAGGCCTGGGGTATGGACATATGAGGCCTGGGGTATGGACAGCTTAACCGACTGGAAGCATTATCTGCTGCAGTCCAACCGACCACCTGGTCGCACTGGTGTGACTTCGAGAGTGTTGTATATATGCTTGCAAGTATGTCACACGTACAGTAGCGCAGGTTTTGTAAGTGTATTCGCAAAAAAATTACATTGAATGTCACAGATATTTATGATGCGCAAACATTATACAGGAGATGTAGCGCAGGTAATGTCGCTGTCACCAGCGGCTAAGAAAAAATTACACTGACTGTCACAGATATTTAGGATGCGCAACTGTTATACAGGAGATGTAGCACAGGTAATGTCGCTGTCACCAGCGGCTAAGAAAAAATTAAACTGAAGCCTCATGCACACGACCGTGCCGTTTTTTGCGGTCCGCAAACCGCAGATCCGCAAAAAATGGAAGGCGTCCGTGTTGCCTTCCGCAATTTGCGGAACGGAACGGGCGCCGGCTATACAAATGCCTATTCTTGTCCGCAAATCGCGGACAAGAATAGGACATGTTATATTTTTTTAGCGGTGCCGCGTAACGGAGCCACGGATGCGGACAGCACACGTAGTGCTGTCTGCATCTTTTGTGGCTCTATTGAAATGAATGGGTCCGCATCTGAGCTGCCAAAACGGCGGCTCGGATGCGGACCCAAACAACGGCCGTGTGCATGAGGCCTGAATGTCACAGATATTTAGGATGCACAACTGTTATACAGGAGATGTAGCCCAGGTAATGTCGCTGTCACCAGCGGATACGGAAAAATTACACTGAATGTCACAGATATTTAGGATGCACAACTGTTATACAGGAGATGTAGCGTAGGTAATGTCGCTGTCACCAGCGGATAAGAAAAAATTACACTGAATGTCAGATATTTAGGATGCGCAAACGTTATACAGGAGATGTAGCGCAGGTAATGTCGCTGTCAGCAGCGGCCAAACAATTGCAAGCAATTCAGCGCAGGTTGTGCTAATAATATATATGGCAGCCGGATAAAACAATAGTCCTTAAAAGGACTTTTGGGTCTCTAACACCTTTCAACACTCAACCCTGCCTTGACTAAGACTAAGCCGAACCATGTGTCATCGGGTGCTATATAGCACCCGATGACGCATTTTGGCCAGCCAATCACTGTAATGCCAGTAACCAACATGGCTACGACATTACCGTGAGTGCCAGTATCTTCCCTGCACGTTTATTGGCTGCTTAGCAGCCAACAAACGTGCGGGGAGGAGACTCGAGTATCGCACTCGAGCACACGCGGTGTTCGGCCGAGTCAAAATGGTGTTCGGCCGAGCATGCTCGCCCAACACTAATGTCTATGTGCCACACTCTGCAGAGACGAGAAGGCTGAGATAAGTTGTCCAGACCGAATGGTGAAGATGATGACAGGGAAGATCTACATCGGAGGAGACTGGATGTGAGAGGTACGTGCTGCTGTATAGCAAGTACAGCAAAATGCGGTGTGTCGGGGGAAGGGGGGGGGGCTGTTGAGGGTCAACTTAGAGAATTGGGACATATTTATTGAGCTTGGAGCCTGGATCTTTTTAGACCCTAGCAATGCCCCTGGTGCCATATCTGTCAGAGGTATATGTCTTGAGGATTATAGGCATAAAGGGACATTCATAGCCTGTAGGCTTCCATTTTTTTGCCGGATGCCTCTATATGGAACAGCACAGCATAGAACAAGGTATACAGTCGTAGACAAACCTAACAGGACCCTCTTTTTTACCTCTGTTGGTTGAATGGGAGCCTTTGGATAAGTTTGACTTACGTGCCGGAAGCTTTCACAGCTTTTATGGAAATAGACATGGCATACAGTATGTAGTGCTGGCAGGGTGAAAAAACTATTTTTCAAAAATAACCAAAAACTGGATTTTCTGAATTGGAGATCCTATAGGAACATTCATCCTTGCATTTAAATTTATTACTCCCGTTTAGCATGACGTCTTCTTATTGGATAATTGAAATATCCCCCCCCCCCCCTTAATAATATAGATTTGAACAATTAATTACAGCAGTGCATTTATTACATCTGTGCATTACTCCAGTAATTTGTATATTTTAATGACTGCCCATAAAACCGTTCTGCCTGGGATCCGGAATGGTATAATAGCTCTCTGCTGTTCTCTTTGGTGCATTCTGACCTATATAACGGAGCACGGCAGCTTTTCTCCTTTTTGAAATAACTGGCCGCTAGAGAAATTTAGGACTGAGCGAGCAGAAGTCGCGCTGGCGCTCCTCCAATAAGCCACTGATGTGTAACTAATACTGTATTATTAACACTAGGAGAAATTTTCAACTCTTGGTATCTTGGTGAAGCATAGACAATAAAAATTGCCTGGTGACTTCTCTGTAACCTTTCTAACATATATTTTACTCCCCGAGACCACTCTCCCTCTACATTAAATTCACAGATAATAAAAACGACAGATTACAAGCGTGTCACTCATTATAACGCAGCCTTCCAAGAATGTTTTTTTTTTTTTTAAAGGTTTTCACTTCCTTCTTGAAAATCAAAGCTATATTTATTTCACATCACAGTGTTCGTGCAGAGATGGCGGCAGAGATTGGGTAATGTTGTCTCATAGATACAACAGTTGTGTGCGGGGGATGGGGGTGGATTTTAGAACAAGAGGAAATTTATGTTAAAAAGGTTAATACGTTTATTCTAATATTTCTCTTCCGCAGGATCCATCACGGATTTCATATTCTCGTTAATTTGTACTGTATTCAAGGGGCATAGAGGCTCCTGACAAGAACATCGTATTGCCTTCTCTAGAGATCACAGGTCAGATCACACATTGTGTGCCGTACTGGGCACCTGAATATAATAAGGACATAGCCGGTGCAGAGGGGGTCGACCAAGGGAATTAAAAGGGGCTATGCCATGGTTGATTTAAAAAATGAAAATCAGGCGCCATATAGTACATGACTATCTCTTTCTAACGAATCTAGAACTAGCCCTGTACCTCCCATGGATCCAGAGATCTCCACATTCACTGCTCCAATTGGTCTGCTAGATTCTCTTCATGGGGTATGTTCCTTCTGCTGCAGCTGTCTCCCTGTTACGTTGGGTTCACACCTGAGTGTTCTGAAAGGAGCGCTCTGTATGCGCGATTGTACCGGCGTTTACAATCGCGCATAGAGAGACAAGCGAACGCCCATTGTCGCGCGTTCCCGCTAAAGTCTATGTACGGGAACGTGCGACAAGACGCCCCAAAGAAGCTCATGTACTTCTTGCGGCGTCGGGCGTTTTACAGCGCGATCGTACGCGCTGTAAAAACGCCCAGGTGAGAACCATTCCCATAGGGAATCATTGGTTTCTCCTTGTTGAGCGTTTTACAGCGCGTAGGAACGCGCTGTAAAACGCTCAGGTCTGAACCCAGCCTAACTGACACATCTTCTAACAGAACATATGGCTGGTGGCAGTTGAAGATTTAAATTGAGTGTGTGCGACCAGCTCAGTGAAACGGTCAAGAAATAAGCAAAAGAACAAAACAGGAGGACAGCTTTTTATACTGGGCATACACTGCATTTTCTGGAGGGGCAACATCAGCTTAAAATTATGCAACTGTGAAAACATTAGCAGAATATTTATCTTTGTAACAGACAGGGTGCTGTCCTGGTGGTTTTCCTGGTTTCACTCTTTAACCCCTGTACATGGATCTGGACTTCGCTTCAGGGGACTAACCAAACCGATACCTCCTGGACTAGTTCTGGTGTAGTTGCCAGGTAACCCGCAGGGATCAGAAATACCAGTGAGAGGCACCAAAAGGGTCAAACAATACTCATAGTCAGGAAACTAGCAGAAGGTCAGGGCAGGAGGAGTTCATGTGTATCCGTCAAACAGGTCAGAGATCACAGCAGGTGGCAATGGGTCAAAACGATAAACTGGCAATGGTCAGGGCAGGAGATGTGGAGTAGTCAATAGTCAGGCAGGAATTTGATACAAAGGTAGTTAGTAGGGATGAGTGAATCGACTTCGGATGAAACATCCGAAGTCGATTCGCATTAAAACTTTGTTTGAATACTGTACGGAGCGAGTGCTCCGTCATGTATTGGCTCCGATGAGCCAAAGTTATTACTTGGCGAAGTCTCGCGAGACTTCGCGTAATAACTTCATAAATTAATTTCTACTGTAAAAAAACATTTCTGGAACTTGGGTTCGGTTCCAAGGTACCACATGATAGCAGCAGGGATGGACTACTATGGGCCCATACTGCAACTCTGATCCAAAGCATCCTTTGCCTGTCTTGTTGTGCCTTTCCTGCCCTCCAGGTATACTGCTGCCATTGCTAACGAGACCTCACCATCACACTTTTCTCTGCTGTGGCTCCTTTAACCTTCTTCTTCTCCATAGGCTGCTCAGCCTCATGGGGGGTGAATCTGTAAAGACTTCCAGAGCAGAGCAACCTCACTAGCATGGCTTTGTTCTGCTATAGCTCCTACAACCTTCTTGTTCTCTGGTGAAGCTTTCAAGACTACCAGAGGTGAATGACCTGTAACATGGTGGCAGATAAAGTAATGAAGGTAGTGTATATCTCACTCAGAATCCCCAGATGTGTGAGGTAAACAGAATCCAGAAAATATGGGTTGTTTCATCAAAGGGTAGTTTGCTGGGACATTTTTATTTAAAGTGTTTTATGGGCTGAATTTTTTAATGGAATGGTTGTTAGGTTGGTAGTAGGACCTGCCATTCTCTCCTCACTCCAGTACAACACTTTTCCCTAGCCTGAAGCAATCCCAGGTGTAACTGCAGGGATCATTACTGGAGGAATAAATACAGGGCTCCAAAGTTCATTTAGTGTCACAGTCTGAGACCTGCAACACATGCTTGCTGTGCAAAGCCTGATCCTGTTTGATGAAAATGTCTATGTGAGGAAAAGCCTATGTTTAGTTAGTTCCCAGATGCAGTGGTTGTCAGGAGCTTACCTAGCAAAGATACTGGGCATGGTTATACTGGGAGGTTTGCCGTAACGATCAGCCAAGTTCCAGCTGACCTTTTTCTGAGGCTAGAAGCCAAGCCAATGAGGTTTCTGGCACAGGGTTTAATCCCAAAGCTAGGAGGGGCATTTAAGTTTGCTACTCAGTCATTGCCAGTTGCCTATGACTGCATATTGGATCCTGGCTCTGCTTGTACTTCTGTGCTTTGTCTCTGAACTGAAGACCTGCTCATTAACCCTCTGTGTACTGACCTCGGCTTGTTTTCAGGGTTAATCCCTCGACTGTTGATTTGGCTTCTACCGATTCTAATCGCATTCTGACTGTGTTTTGTTTCTCTATTAACCTCTTATCTGCTGTTTTGGCACTATCAGTCAAATAATGTGTCGGCAGATAAGAACCATTTGGCCCATCGTCTTTCTTCCAAGCTATACATGTTAAGGTCCTTTAATCTTTCCTGGTAAGTTTTATCCTGCAATCCATGTACTAGTTTAGTAGCTCTTCTCTGAACTCTCTCCAAAGTATCAATATCCTTCTGGAGATATGGTCTCTAGTACTGAGCACAATACTCCAAATGAGGTCTCACTAGTGCTCTGTAGAGCGGCATGAGCACCTCCCTCTGTCTACTGGTAATGCCTCTCCCTATACACCCAAGCATTCTACTAGCATTTCCTGCTATGACATTGTCTGCCTACCTTTGAAGGGAACCTGTCATGTGGATAGTTGATTATAATCTAACTAATTATATACAATCATTAAATACTAAAAAGTGCCTTAGATGTTTTCACTTACTGGTGTGACAGATGGTTACCTCATAATATACACACAAAGATGCCACATGCCGCATGCTAATGAGCTGATTTGAGTCCAGCGTGAAGTCATTGAGTCCAGCGTTTATTTAATTCAGAGCTATAGCCACTCCCCTGCCCACCTTCTGCTAATTCATATGGAAAATAACTGTCAATCAGCAGCAGGTAGGCGGGGAGTGTCAGGAGCTCATAAATATTCATGACTCATTATCAGCTGGAGCTTTACAATGCAAGATGTTGGCAGATTGACTGGGTCAATTAAAGAAAGTGACCCAGCATTTTGCTAAGAGAATCAGTCACTTATTTATGTTGCCCTTAGTTAGGACACCATAAAACTGGTGACAGGTTCCCTTTAAGTCTTCTGAAATAATGACCCTTAAATCCCTTTCCTCAGATAAGGTTAGGACTGTATCACTGATTTTATATTCTGCTCTTGGATTTTTACGCCCCAGGTGCATTATCTTGCACTTATCAACATTAAATTTTAGTTGCCAGATTTTTTACCATTCCCCTAGTTTTCCTAAATCCTTTTCCATTTGGTATATCCCTCCAGGAACATCAACCCTATTACAAATCTTTTTGTCATCAGCAAAAAGACACACCTTACCATCAAGGCCTTCTGCAATTTCGCTGATAAAGATATTAAACAATATGGGTCCCAGGAAAGATCCCTGAGGTACCCCACTGGTAACTAGACCATGGTCTGAATATAGTCCATTGACTACAACCCTCTGTTGTCTGTCCCTCAGCCACTGCCTAATCCATTCAACAATATGGGAGTCCAAGCCCAAAGACTGCAATTTATTGATAAGCCTTCTATGTGGGACAGTATCAAAAGCCTTACTAAAGTCTAGATAAGCAATGTCTACTACACCTCCTCCATCTATTATTTATGTCATCTAATCAAAAAAATCTATAAGATTAGTTTGACATGATCTCCCTGACGTAAACCTATGCTGTTTTTCATCTTTCAATCCATGGGATTTTAGATGCTCCACAATCCTCTCCTTAAGTATGGTTTCTATTAATTTCCCCACTATGATGTCCGGCTTACTGGCCTATAGTTGCCCGATTCCTCCCTACTACCTTTCTTGTGAATGGGCACAACACTTTTGCGATGACTCCTGTTACCAGTGATTGGTTAAATAAATCTGTTAATGGTTTTGCTAGTTCACCGCTGAGCTCTTTTAATAGCTTTGGGTGTATCCCATGAGGCCCCTGTGACTTATTCGTATTAATTTTAGACAGCTGACTTAGAACCTCTTCCTCTGTAAAGACACATGCATCAAACGATTTATTAGACTTCCTCTCCTAGTTCTTCCTCTACAAGTCTCCTACTCTTTGCACCTGGGTCATCCTGGTAGATCTGCTTCTAGTGAGTTTGCACCAGTTTTCTTTGTCTTACTCCACAGACGTAACCAAGGTCCCTGGTAGCCAAGTCCATGTCCATCCAGCCTTGCAACGAGCTCTGGTGAATAACCCATGGTTAGATTTCCTATGAGAGGTCCATAAAAATGCCTCCTAATATAATTATTAGACATATATTTACAATAAAATGACAGTTTCAATGCCTTTCTGAAGGTGTTCTAATGTTTGGCTGTGGAATGATGTCTTGGCGCTGAGTACACATCTCGCCACAATTATATCAGCAACTTATTTTACAAAAGCACAATGTTACTGTGCATATACACAGGAGGCTGGCAGAAGGCTCTGATTTTATCCCATGTATCCTTTACACAACATCTGCCCGAGTGCACCAGGATCCAGTGGAATGTCTTTACAAGGTGTAAAACTACGAGCGCACTTGGCAAGAGACTGAGGAAGAATAAAGTTATCACTGCAGACCTTTGAAGGAAACAATCTGGGATTTGTTTGTCACTTACAGGATGATGCATCATAAGATGTCCATAGAACACCATTGTTTCATCTACTTCTCCTCTATATCATGTATCATGTACACAGGCTCTGGGGCTGCAACGTGCAGAGGAACTGCAGGATACAAGAATTTATTTTTTATACATTACACAGAATTTTATAAACTTTACACATGGATCTATTTCATTTGTTGTATGTGTGTGGTAAAAAGACTTCCACAGCGCCCCCATAACTGTGACATGCATAGGGCCCCATAAGTGACATACACAGAGCCCCCATCACAGTGACATGCACAGTGCCCCCATAACAGTCAAAGGACAAAAAAAGGCGGCAGTATTATATTTTTGTACGTAGAGGACAGTAATGTAGTATTTATATTATTGTACATAGGAGCAGTATTATAGTAGCTATATTCTTGTTTATAGGAGCAGTATTATAGTAGTTATATTCTTGTACATAGGAGCAGTATTATAGTAGTTATATTCTTGTACATAGGAGGCAATATTATAGTAGCTATATTTTTGTACATATGAGGCAGTATTATAGTAGTTATATTCTTGTACATAGGAGGCAGTATTATAGTAGTTATATTCTTGTACATAGGAGGCAGTATTATAGTAGTTATATTCTTGTACATAGGAGGCAGTATTATAGTAGTTATATTCTTGTACAGGCTCGGACTTGCCCACAGGGGTACAGGGGAAACCCCCGGTGGGCCCCTGAGCAAGGTGGGCCTCTAGTTTCCCCACCCCCTGCACAAGTGGCACATAACACAGTAGACTTACTGCACTACATACATATATTAAATGTACAGCACCTCAACCAGCCTATGGTCATATAACAAACTTGTTAGATTATTTATTATATTTGAATGTATCTGTAGAGTGGGCCCCCAAAATACATTTTACTGCTGGGCCCCAGGTACCCCAGTCCGTTATATTAGTTATATTCTTGTACATAGGAGCAGTATTATAGTAGTTATATTCTTGTACATAGGAGGCAGTATTATAGTAGTTATATTTTTGTACATAGGAGGCAGTATTATAGTAGTTATAATCTTGTACATAGTAGGCAGTATTATAGTAGTTATATTCTTGTACATAGCAGCAATGTTATAGTAGTTATATGCTTGTACATAGGAGCAGTATTATAGTAGTTATATTCTTGGACATAGGAGCAATATTATAGTAGTTATATTCTTAACCAAATTCATTTTTATTCAAAGAGTAAGGTATATCAATCGATCACAAACCATCGTAGCATCACTGGTAAGGCATAGTCACAAATCGGTCATGGAAGTGACCACAAATGCATGTCAGTGCAACACATGTTGTACAAAATGATACATCAAATGTGACAGACAATAAAAATCAAATATAACACAAATAAGAGGAAAAGAGAGGGAAAGGAAGGGAAAGGAAGGGGGGGGGGGGTAGGGGAGTTTTCCCCAACTCCATCAGGGGAACTTCCTATATGTCTTCCAGGGCGACCAGATTTTCAGAAAGCGGGAACGCGTACAAGATTCCCAGTGGGCCAGCTCTTCAAACCTGTAGTGCTGATCCACCTTATTCCTCCACATCGAAATAGTGGGAGGTTCAGTATCCTCCAAAGCAGCGGGATGAGCAGTCTCGCCGCCGTGATGAGCATAGTAGGAAGATCAGATCTACAGGGGGAAAGCGAGTCATTAGGGCACCAAAGCAGAATCAGTTTAGGATCCAGCTTAACCTGCTTAGCACACACCTCATTTATCAGAGCTTCTATACTGGTCCAGAACGCTTTAATCTTTTCACAGTGCCACCAAATGTGTGATGGAGAGCCTACGTCTTTTCTACACCTCCAGCGCTCACTTGGGAAATCTGCGTTAAGCCTATGCAAAAACTCAGGGGACTTGTACCATCTCGTAAGCAGCTTATACGAGTTTTCTTGTACCTTAATACAGCGACTAAAGCCGTGAGAGTGTGTAAGGACAAAAGCCCTTTCCGGGTCTGTAAGGTGGATGGACAATTCCCTTTCCCATGAAGAAAGGAAATGTAGCTCAGGGGGGGAAGCTGAAAGTAACTCCTTATATATGGTAGACAGTGGTTTAGGGATCCTACGGGCATCTGATAGTCTCCTAGACAGCCAAGAGGGGGTTCCAGAGGTGGTGGGGGGCGGTAGCTTAATCATCTTAATATCCCTCTGCAGGGCAAAACTCTGTAGGAAGGAAGCTTTTTTGACGTTAGGGTCATTCAAGACCGTGGACCAATCCAGAGACCCATCCGGGGACCTAATCTCACTTAAAGGGGTCTCGGCCAAAAGAAGCCAGATACCTGAGGGCTTCTCTGCTTCCGGATGGACATAAAACTGTAAAGAGGAAAGCGGAGTACCCAGTATGGGGAACTCAAGTGTTCTATCCTTAAACTGCTTGGCCCACTTAACCAACATACCCTTCCATAGGAGTGGCAAAGAGGAACTACCCGGAGAACAAGGGGACAGCCCCCAGAGAATCTGCTTCATTCTGGTGGAAAGCAGAGAGCGCTCAAAACACACATATGGAGCACTATAAGTGCTATTGAGGAGGGATAGACCTCTAAATAGTTGAAAGGCCATATAGTAGGAACGCATGTCGGGCAGACCAAAGCCACCAAACCTCCTCTCTCTGGTCAGCACTGAATAAGCAATTCTGGAGGGTTTACTTCCCCACAAAAAGAGGGAGAAAACTCTGCGGATGTCTACATAAAATGAGTGCGGCAGCCAGATAGGCAACACCTGCAGAAGGTACAAAAATGTAGGAGCTATAAAGGTCTTAAGGTAGTTCCGCTTGCCACACCAAGAAATAAACGGCAGTTTAATAGAGTGCAGCTGCTTCCTAACTGAGGATAACAAGGGGGCATAATTCACAGCAAATAAGTCCTTAGCCTGAGCCGGGACGTGCACACCCAAAAATACTATGTCTTTTGTAGCCCAGTGGAAGGGGGTATTATTCTGAAGGGCCTCTTTAACCGACTCTGGACAAGTAACGTTAAGGGCCATTGATTTGCCATAGTTAATTTTAAAGTTTGACACATAGCCAAACTCCTTAAAAAGAGACAAAAGCCTAGGGAAGGATGTTTCGGGATTGGAGGTCATGTTAAGTAGGTCATCTGCAAATGCGGCTGTCAAGTGGGTCTGAGAATCAATGGTCAAGCCCCTAACCGCAGGATCCTGCCGGATCTTACACAGCAGAGTCTCCATCACTATGACAAACAGAGATGGGGAGAGGGGGCACCCCTGTCTTGTCCCATTGGATATGGAAAAGGAGGGAGAAAGCGTACCATTTATTTTGAGTCTGGCAGACGGGGCTGAGTACAGAGTGAAGATTGCAGATATAAACGAATCTGGGAAACCAAACCTCGACAGGGCCCGTAACATATAATGCCAACCGACCCTGTCGAAGGCCTTCTCCGCGTCCGTGCACAGCAAAGCCAGAGGCGTGGAGGAGCTTCTAACCCAATCCATAAGATGGAGCAAACGTATCGTGTTTTCACAGCCCTGTCTGCCACGCACAATCCCCACTTGCTTGCTATCAATAAGATCCGGCAGGATCAGCTGTATGTGCTGCGCCAGAATCTTGGCCCACCACTTGACATCCGCATTTAGCAGTGAAATCGGGCGATAACTGCCACAGTGGAGGGGGTCTTTGTTTTCTTTATGGATTATAGTTATGTGAGCCTCTAACGTTTGGGGGGGTAGAGAGCCTCCAGACAGGAGGAAATTACAGAGTGCCTGAAAATGAGGAGTCAAAACGTCTTTGAAGGTCTTGTAATACGATATAGGGAGTCCATCCGGGCCTGGACTTTTGCCTGAAGGAATGGAGGAAAGGACCTTGCCAATTTCCTCTCTTGATACAGGGGCGACTAGTTGGGAAGCTTGTAGGGGACTAACAGAGGGCAGCTTCAGAGTGGACAGGAACTCATCTGTGGCATGCTCAATAGAGGCTGAACCAGGACGTTCTGGAGTGGGGAGGTTATATAGATCTGCATAAAAAGCACTAAACGCTTTCGCTATATCGTGAGTCGACTTGTGCTTATTGCCTTTCGCATCTAGAATAGCAGGGATAAATGAATCCATGTGGCGCTGCTTAGCCATGGCAGACATCAGTTTATTCCCTTTGTTCCCATGAGCATAAGCTTTAAACCTGGAGCGGAATATAAGTTTCGCTGATTTGGCGTTGAGCAAGTTTTTCAGTCCCGTCCTGGCCTCCGCCAATTCAGCAGCCACAGCCTGAGCCTGGGTTTGCTTATGAGTCAGTTCAAGACTCGTTATGCGGGACAGCAGGTCATCTACAGCCTTGGAGCGCAACTTTTTAACATGCGAGCCCAGGGAAATTAATTCTCCTCTAACCACCGCCTTATGAGTCTCCCGCAAGATGGAGGGGGAGGGAGGAGGGTCGCCCACTGCATTAAGAGAGAAGAATTCAGACATAATCCGGGAGATTCTAGCTGCATTGGTAGGGTCGGAGATCAATGTGTCATTAAGACGCCATATTCTCTCACGTTTAGGAAGAGCTGTCATAGACACTCAGAGAAATACTGGGGTGTGATCAGAAAGCGTAATGTTCCCAATCTTCGTGTCTACCACCTGAGAAATATGGGGGGAGGATAAAAACAAGTAGTCCAACCTATGGAAGGATTTTTTAGCGTTTGAATAAAACGTATAATCCCTACCAGAGGGATGCATAGTGCGCCACACATCAATAACCCGCAACTTCTTCAGCGCAGTCTTCAGATGTCGCAGAAGTTTGTGGGACAACTCAGACCTCTGGGAGGACGAGTCAAGGCCTGGCTCCATAGTAACATTAAAGTCACCTCCTAATATAAGCATGCCCTCACAAAAAGCCTGTAATTGCTCAAGAGTCCGAACGAGCTAGGGGATCTGACCCCTATTAGGGGCATATAAATTAGCCAGGGTAACAGGCGCGTCAGCGATGTGCCCCTTAACGAATAAGAAGCGACCATCAGTGTCCGCAAGGACAGCGGAGTGTTTGAAAGGTAGGCACTTGTGGATGGCCACGCTGACACCCCTGCTAGCCGAGGCAAAAGAGCTATGAAACCATTGTGGGAATGCGCTTTGAGACAATTTCGGGATCTTCCCTGATTTAAAATGAGTTTCTAGGAGGAATACAACGGAGGCCTCATCTCTCAGTAACAAAGAGAGCACCTAAGACCGCTTACATGGCTCGTTCAGACCCTTGGCATTCAGTGAGGCAACTACAACAGAGGCCATATTAAAGACAGAGGAAGCCTGTCGGCCCAGAGCAAGAGGACATCCAATCTGTAAAGCAACGGACGGAGCAAGGAGAAGGAGGGAAGGAAGGAGGAGAAAGGGAAAGTCAAAATAAAAATAAAATCCATAACAAATGAGACAGTAACACAACCCAAATAACAAAGAATGTCTCCCCATGGACAGGGAGCACGTGACCCCACCCAGCATCTGACACAATGGAGATCCTTTTTCATAGCGGCAAACAGCCGGGATCTATCAGAGGGGGGCTCCTGTGGGGCCACCGGGGGTGGAAAGGAAGGGGGTGAGGGAGAGGACATAATCAGTAACATAACTGACAACAGTGCAGACATACAGGTCCTTCTAAAAAAATTAGCATATTGTGATAAAGTTCATTATTTTCTGTAATGTACTGATAAACATTAGACTTTCATATATTTTAGATTCATTACACACCAACTGAAGTAGTTCAAGCCTTTTATTGTTTTAATATTGATGATTTTGGCATACAGCTCATGAAAACCCCAAATTCCTATCTCAAAAAATTAGCATATCATGAAAAGGTTCTCTAAACGAGCTATTAACCTAATCATCTGAATCAACTAATTAACTCTAAACACCTGCAAAAGATTCCTGAGGCTTTTAAAAACTCCCAGCCTGGTTCATTACTCAAAACCGCAATCATGGGTAAGACTGCCGACCTGACTGCTGTCCAGAAGGCCATCATTGACACCCTCAAGCAAGAGGGTAAGACACAGAAAGAAATTTCTGAACGAATAGGCTGTTCCCAGAGTGCTGTGTCAAGGCACCTCAGTGGGAAGTCTGTGGGAAGGAAAAAGTGTGGCAGAAAGCGCTGCACAACGAGAAGAGGTGACCGGGCCCTGAGGAAGATTGTGGAGAAGGACCGATTCCAGACCTTGGGGGACCTGCGGAAGCAGTGGACTGAGTCTGGAGTAGAAACATCCAGAGACACCGTGTACAGGCGTGTGCAGGAAATGGGCTACAGGTGCCGCATTCCCCAGGTCAAGCCACTTTTGAACCAGAAATAGCGGCAGAAGCGCCTGACCTGGGCTACAGAGAAGCAGCACTGGACTGTTGCATGTCATTCGGAAATCAAGGTGCCAGAGTCTGGAGGAAGACTGGGGAGAGGGAAATGCCCAGATGCCTGAAGTCCAGTGTCAAGTACCCACAGTCAGTGATGATCTGGGGTGCCATGTCAGCTGCTGGTGTTGGTCCACTGTGTTTTATCAAGGGCAGGGTCAATGCAGCTAGCTATCAGGAGATTGTGGAGCACTTCATGCTTCCATCTGCTGAAAAGCTTTATGGAGATGAAGATTTCATTTTTCATCACGACCTGGCACCTTCTCACATTGCCAAAACCACTGGTAAATGGTTTACTGACCATGGTATTACTGTGCTCAATTGGCCTGCCAACTCTCCTGACCTGAACCCCATAGAGAATCTGTGGAATATTGGGAAGAGAAAGTTGAGAGACGCGAGACCCAACACTCTGGATGAGCTTAAGGCCGCTATCGAAGCATCCTGGGCCTCCATAACACCTCAGCAGTGCCACAGGCTGATTGCCTCCATGCCACGCCGCATTGAAGCAGTCATTTCTGCAAAAGGATTCCCGACCAAGTATTGAGTGCATAACTGAACATAATTATTTGAAGGTTGACTTTTTTTGTATTAAAAACACTTTTATTTTATTGGTCGGATGAAATATGCTAATTTTTTTAGATAGGAAATTTGGGTTTTCATGAGCTGTATGCCAAAATCATCAATATTAAAACAATAAAAGGCTTGAACTACTTCAGTTGGTGTGTAATGAATCTAAAATATATGAAAGTCTAATGTTTATCAGTACAACATCCGATATCCACCTCAACCGAGGGATGATTACTCTATCCAAGTAATTGACTAAGCCTATGGTAGCTATCATATATATATAGAACCTACACAGAAAATTGCCAGACCGCTTATGCTATTCAAAATCTTTATTACAAAAAATCACAAATATTTGCATGATTAAACATAAAAACAATACAGTGCAGGAGATAAAAACGACATCACTGGAGGAGATCTACAGCGGATCTAAGTCCATAAGTATTCAACATGATTTCCACTTTTTTAAAGTGCATGTGCAGCAGAATGACAAATAAATGTATACAAATATTAAGTAAGTCTTTGGACATTTACCCATGCTGTTTCTCCTCCAGGATGGCGCCAACCCCAACGCGCGTTTCGGCGTACCTTCGTCTGGGGGTAGCGTCATCACTGGAGGACCCGGTTTATATACAGATACTGTCCAATCAATACGCACCATCCATTGCTGGTTTAGCCGCATCATTGCGATCGCGCCGAAAAACACGCCCTTACATTGAGCGCCGGCGCTCAAGGAAACCATGTGATTCCGGCCGGTCACATGACCTTGTCGCAATCACATGGTATGGACGAGTCACGTGGCCGCGCACAGCCGTCGCGATCACGTGACGTCATCCTACATCCGCATTTAAGTCGCACGAATATGATCACATGAATATATTTAATATGCAGCATTCTAAATATGCAAAAGATGTTACGATTTCTGGAAACAAAAGATAAAGAGAGATAGACAGGTGGCCACCTTCATTAGACATAGGGGAGATGAGAAATATATAAAAGGGAAGCATAATTTTTTTTGAAGAAACAGACCTTCAACATAGAGCAAGTTCCACTACAAAGGTGGGAGTATTTTGGTGCTCATTACATGAAATTTATATCAGTGATTATAAACATTATCCAGTACAAATTGTACAATACATCATATATTATATTGCGCCAATTTACCATTGGTAATCGGTGCTATATCACATTCATACCAAACATGGTGTCTTTATAAGGTGCTCACGTGCATGTATAGTCAGAATATAATGGTGAAAATAATAAAAAATGAAATGATAAAAAGTGAAATGAAAGTAAATAAGTGATAGTATTGAAGAAATCGATATCATCAATATCCCAGATATTTATCAGAGACATTAATGGTATCTCAACTATTACGTGAAAAATGTGCTCAATGTAAGTGAGAGTTATAAAAAATGCAAAAAATCTGTCATTCTATCAGAATGATGATACATCTCGTGCTGGAAGAGGGTAGAGGCTGTCTCCCTCAGTCCCCACCAGGAAGGAAAGGAAAAGAAGGAGAGACCTCCATCCTCTGCCAGCCCAGACTCTCTTTTGAGCCTGTTGTCCCATCTCCCTCATGTGTTCTGTGAAGGAATAATTGTATATGGTCAGGCAGTGATGACCCTTAAAGGATAAGGGTTAAATATATTTCTAAAAAGACATTAAAACTAAACAAAAACCCCTTTGGGTGTGGAGACCCATAAGCCCCATATTAAAGAAATGAGGAGAAACCAGTGGATTCATTGAGACCACTCGGATGCAATGTACCCAACTTCCAGATCCATTTGCATTCGAGCTGTCCCAATCTTTTAGTTATGTTACCACCCCTGATATTTTTTATAACACAGTCTATCGCCCGCACCTTAAAGTGTAGTGGACTGCAGTCGTGATACGCCTTAAAATGCCTTGCCACCGGTTTTAGATTGGACAGATCTTCTTCGCTAGCTGCTGCTCTTATGTCCCTAACGTGTTCTCGTACTCTCACCTTTAGTTCTCTTGTGGTCAAACCCACATAAATTTTTGGACAGGGACATTTTGCGTAGTACACGACTGCAGTACTGGTGCAGGAGAGACACTGCGTTATTTTGAACGTTTTCATATGAGTCGAATCCTCAAAAGAATTTGCTCGTTCCATGTTTGGACATGCTATACACTTTCCACATGGGATAAAACCCCAATTATTCCTTCACAGAACACATGAGGGAGATGGGACAACAGGCTCAAAAGAGAGTCTGGGCTGGCAGAGGATGGAGGTCTCTCCTTCTTTTCCTTTCCTTCCTGGTGGGGACTGAGGGAGACAGCCTCTACCCTCTTCCAGCACGAGATGTATCATCATTCTGATAGAATGACAGATTTTTTGCATTTTTTATAACTCTCACTTACATTGAGCACATTTTTCACGTAATAGTTGAGATACCATTAATGTCTCTGATAAATATCTGGGATATTGATGATATCGATTTCTTCAATACTATCACTTATTTACTTTCATTTCACTTTTTATCATTTCATTTTTATTATTTTCACCATTATATTCTGACTATACATGCACGTGAGCACCTTATAAAGACACCATGTTTGGTATGAATGTGATATAGCACCGATTACCAATGGTAAATTGGCGCAATATAATATATGATGTATTGTACAATTTGTACTGGATAATGTTTATAATCACTGATATAAATTTCATGTAATGAGCACCAAAATACTCCCACCTTTGTAGTGGAACTTGCTCTATGTTGAAGGTCTGTTTCTTCAAAAAAATTTATGCTTCCCTTTTATATATTTCTCATCTCCCCTATGTCTAATGAAGGTGGCCACCTGTCTATCTCTCTTTATCTTTTGTTTCCAGAAATCGTAACATCTTTTGCATATTTAGAATGCTGCATATTAAATATATTCATGTGATCATATTCGTGCGACTTAAATGCGGATGTAGGATGACGTCACGTGATCGCGACGGCTGTGCGCGGCCACGTGACTCGTCCATACCATGTGATTGCGACAAGGTCATGTGACCGGCCGGAATCACATGGTTTCCTTGAGCGCCGGCGCTCAATGTAAGGGCGTGTTTTTCGGCGCGATCGCAATGATGCGGCTAAACCAGCAATGGATGGTGCGTATTGATTGGACAGTATCTGTATATAAACCGGGTCCTCCAGTGATGACGCTACCCCCAGACGAAGGTACGCCGAAACGCGCGTTGGGGTTGGCGCCATCCTGGAGGAGAAACAGCATGGGTAAATGTCCAAAGACTTACTTAATATTTGTATACATTTATTTGTCATTCTGCTGCACATGCACTTTAAAAAAGTGGAAATCATGTTGAATACTTATGGACTTAGATCCGCTGTAGATCTCCTCCAGTGATGTCGTTTTTATCTCCTGCACTGTATTGTTTTTATGTTTAATCATGCAAATATTTGTGATTTTTTGTAATAAAGATTTTGAATAGCATAAGCGGTCTGGCAATTTTCTGTGTAGGTTCTATATATATATGATAGCTGCCATAGGCTTAGTCAATTACTTGGATAGAGTAATCATCCCTCGGTTGAGGTGGATATCGGATGTTGTATTTATATTCTGTTTTGTTACAGATTTAACCGCAACCAGTACAATGGATTATAGGGCCAGGGAGCAATCCTGGCTTACATCCTTGGAATGTATTTTTAAAGACAAGGGTGCGGGTGTTGGGTGTGGAGACCCAGTAAATGTGAAGGAGATGCAGTCAACCCTGATGAACCTCTTCCATAGAAGGACAAAAACATGGTGGACTAAAGCATTCCTGGAGAGGTACCTTCAGAGGGATTTGATACCACGTGGCCTACGTATACAGGTGACACCATCCTTTGATATTGATAGTGAAAGTTTTCTATCTAGCTGGGAAGAAATATGTACGGAATCAGCAAGGAAGTTAATGAATCTGGTAGTGAAACACAATAGCCAGACTCTCACTTCACTGGATACAGATATTGAGAAGCTACAGGTTACCTTGAAACAAGAATGTAGTAAAGAATCCCTGGTGATATTTGAGGGCATGTTGAACAAAAATTTCGAAAAATGGGAAAAAGAAATTCAAGAAGTGAAATCAAGGAAATTCACCAGAGACTGTGAGGACTTCCAACAGAAACATGTATATAAATGGAGACGGAAGAATACACACCAGCAGAGAAGAGGGAATTATACCCCCTGGAATCGGACATCGTCAACATTGTCCTTGTCATCAATCTCCGATAACCAGGAGTCAGATGGAAGATTGACTAGATCTGGTACCACACAGAAAAGAAAGATACCACCCGGATCAACCTCAAATGGAAAGAGGAGGCCCTTTGGAGATAGAAGGAATAATAGCGATCGTGACGGGCTAAAGGTAATTAATTTATCGGATTATATCTTGACACCAGCAGATGTATCACTGCTGGAGAAGGGTTTAACATTCTCTCCATGTGCGCATTTCGATTCATTTACAGCAGTAAAGGATTTACATCTTTTCGCCCGCTCCCTCCTTTTTAAGAGATGGCATCATAAAGAGGGCGATCCTGGGTCTCTTTCCACTGTGGAAGAGCTACAGGCAGTACAAACATTGGAGGAATTAGCAGGAGAAGACGAGTCACATACCTTGGAGGAAATTCCGGTTTCCATAAAATGTAAGTCTAAAAAATTTCCTCCACTGTCATTATGCCCTGCAGTTGATTTATTTGTAAAACTTGTCTCCAAAGAATTTGAAAACATGGCGGTATTTACTCCAAAAGACAATTTGTCAGGAGCACAACGGCAGAGTTTGAAGACCCTTGGGAGACTAAAAGATGTGGTATTCAAACCCTCTGATAAGGGGGGCAATATTGTTATATGGCCCCACAGCTTATATGAACGAGAAGCCTATAGACAACTGAGGGAGAAAGAATGTTATAAAAAACTAACGTTCAACCCATTACAATCATTTGAGAGTAACCTTTGTGAAATCCTGGGGAAAGCGGTTGACAATCAAATAATATCAAAAAATCTACATGATGCTCTGATTGTCAAAGAACCGGTGATACCCACCCTATATCTATTACCCAAGGTTCACAAAAATGCCAAAGTACCGCCTGGTAGGCCGATCATTTCAGGCCGTGGGAGCCTAACGGAGAAAGTGGGGAGATATTTGGATTCCCAGTTAAAAAATATAGTGTGTAGTCTTCCCTCGTATATTAAAGATACGACAGATTTTTTGCGTAAGATTGATGGTGTTCACCTTGGGGATGACACACTCATGGTGACGTGTGACGTCGAGTCACTATATACAAGTATTAGACACCCAGATGGTATCCAGGCTGTTGACTTCTTTCTAATGCAAGAAAACATGGACATTAGTAGGAGAGGATTCCTGGTGGAACTCCTATCCTTTGTTTTGACACATAATTTTTTCTCCTTTGGGGGGTCCTTCTACCTACAGCTCCAGGGTACGGCAATGGGGGCGCCCTGTGCACCGTCATATGCCAATTTGTTCCTGGGGCTGTGGGAGAGGGACCTATTCCTGTCAGATCAGTACACGTCGATGGACCGCGTCACCTTTTGGGCGCGGTACATCGACGATGTATTCATGATCTGGCAGGGAAATACAGAGGAGTTAAATGATTTTTTCGGGATACTAAATAATAATTGCAAGAACATCAAACTAACGTATAAACATAATAGGGAATCCATTGAATTTCTGGATGTGCAATTGGAAAGGGGTGGTGATGGATCCATAGTAACAAATATATTTAGAAAATCGACAGCAGTAAACTCATATCTGCATGCATCTTCATCTCATCCATCACAGATGATTAATTCGATCCCGATGGGGCAATTCCTTCTGGCCCGGAGGATTTGTTCAACAGACGAAATTTTTGAGCAACAAGCCCATCAACTAAAAGAGAGATTCACTAAACGTGGATACAGTCAACGCGCGATCAAGAAGGCCTACAGGAGGGCAAAGATATGCTCTAGACAAGACCTTCTGTTTTCTGGAAACCAAAGGACCAGTGATAGCAAGACACGTTTCATCACAGGCTATCATGGAAGGTGGATGGAGATGAAAGAGGTCCTGGGGAGATCATGGCCTGTTTTAATGACTGATCCCATTTTGACAAAATATCTTGCACCGTATCCCATGGTAACAGCTAGACGATCAAAAAATCTAAAAGATCACCTCGTACGCAGTTTATTTGTGAAGCAGAATCAATCATTGTTTCCAGGAATTGGAAAACCCAAATGGGGTTTTATCCCATGTGGAAAGTGTATAGCATGTCCAAACATGGAACGAGCAAATTCTTTTGAGGATTCGACTCATATGAAAACGTTCAAAATAACGCAGTGTCTCTCCTGCACCAGTACTGCAGTCGTGTACTACGCAAAATGTCCCTGTCCAAAAATTTATGTGGGTTTGACCACAAGAGAACTAAAGGTGAGAGTACGAGAACACGTTAGGGACATAAGAGCAGCAGCTAGCGAAGAAGATCTGTCCAATCTAAAACCGGTGGCAAGGCATTTTAAGGCGTATCACGACTGCAGTCCACTACACTTTAAGGTGCGGGCGATAGACTGTGTTATAAAAAATATCAGGGGTGGTAACATAACTAAAAGATTGGGACAGCTCGAATGCAAATGGATCTGGAAGTTGGGTACATTGCATCCGAGTGGTCTCAATGAATCCACTGGTTTCTCCTCATTTCTTTAATATGGGGCTTATGGGTCTCCACACCCAAAGGGGTTTTTGTTTAGTTTTAATGTCTTTTTAGAAATATATTTAACCCTTATCCTTTAAGGGTCATCACTGCCTGACCATATACAATTATTCCTTCACAGAACACATGAGGGAGATGGGACAACAGGCTCAAAAGAGAGTCTGGGCTGGCAGAGGATGGAGGTCTCTCCTTCTTTTCCTTTCCTTCCTGGTGGGGACTGAGGGAGACAGCCTCTACCCTCTTCCAGCACGAGATGTATCATCATTCTGATAGAATGACAGATTTTTTGCATTTTTTATAACTCTCACTTACATTGAGCACATTTTTCACGTAATAGTTGAGATACCATTAATGTCTCTGATAAATATCTGGGATATTGATGATATCGATTTCTTCAATACTATCACTTATTTACTTTCATTTCACTTTTTATCATTTCATTTTTTATTATTTTCACCATTATATTCTGACTATACATGCACGTGAGCACCTTATAAAGACACCATGTTTGGTATGAATGTGATATAGCACCGATTACCAATGGTAAATTGGCGCAATATAATATATGATGTATTGTACAATTTGTACTGGATAATGTTTATAATCACTGATATAAATTTCATGTAATGAGCACCAAAATACTCCCACCTTTGTAGTGGAACTTGCTCTATGTTGAAGGTCTGTTTCTTCAAAAAAATGTATGCTTCCCTTTTATATATTTCTCATCTCCCCTATGTCTAATGAAGGTGGCCACCTGTCTATCTCTCTTTATCTTTTGTTTCCAGAAATCGTAACATCTTTTGCATATTTAGAATGCTGCATATTAAATATATTCATGTGATCATATTCGTGCGACTTAAATGCGGATGTAGGATGACGTCACGTGATCGCGACGGCTGTGCGCGGCCACGTGACTCGTCCATACCATGTGATTGCGACAAGGTCATGTGACCGGCCGGAATCACATGGTTTCCTTGAGCGCCGGCGCTCAATGTAAGGGCGTGTTTTTCGGCGCGATCGCAATGATGCGGCTAAACCAGCAATGGATGGTGCGTATTGATTGGACAGTATCTGTATATAAACCGGGTCCTCCAGTGATGACGCTACCCCCAGACGAAGGTACGCCGAAACGCGCGTTGGGGTTGGCGCCATCCTGGAGGAGAAACAGCATGGGTAAATGTCCAAAGACTTACTTAATATTTGTATACATTTATTTGTCATTCTGCTGCACATGCACTTTAAAAAAGTGGAAATCATGTTGAATACTTATGGACTTAGATCCGCTGTAGATCTCCTCCAGTGATGTCGTTTTTATCTCCTGCACTGTATTGTTTTTATGTTTAATCATGCAAATATTTGTGATTTTTTGTAATAAAGATTTTGAATAGCATAAGCGGTCTGGCAATTTTCTGTGTAGGTTCTATATGTTTATCAGTACATTACAGAAAATAATGAACTTTATCACAATATGCTAATTTTTTTAGAAGGACCTGTATAACCCCCGCACAACTAACAGTGCAATCAGTGCTCTAGTGCACAGCTCGTAACCTGCGTCTCATGCAGGCAAGGTAGTAAAGTATAGGGTCAGGCCCAAAACCCATGAGAACGGGGCAGTGGGCCAAGACCTAAAATAAGTCCAAAACCAATGGACAAATGATGAAAATTCAGCTCAGACAGAGCCAGACAGAGTTCCTACGTCTTGGGACCCAGCAAAGTCACAGAACATTGAACTCAGTGAAGAGTGAACAAAAGCGCCTTCAGCGCTTCCCGGAACAAAGTCAGGTAACAGGTGCTTGCGACCGGCCTTTTCCTTGTTTCCCAGCTCTGGAAGGTGAAACTTGCTGCCACGAATCTATACCCGGAGGGGTAGGCAGGGGGTCCCCTTGATCAGCCGACATCCACGAGGGAACTGTGATGGGTTCAATCCCAAGAGGGCCCCAAATAGCTTTCAGGTCACCCGGGGTCCACACCGTATACTGCCTCCCGTTTTTCAAGATGGCCAGACCGAAGGGATAGAGCCATCGGAATGGCGTAGCTGTGGCTTTAAGGGCCTCTAGGAGCGGCTTCACGATGCGCCTCTTGGCTAAGGTGGAGGGGGCCAGGTCCTGGAAGAAAAGGACTGGGGTCTCACCGTACATGATGCGGTCGGCCTCCCTTCCCGCCTTGAGCAGTGCAGCAGTGTCCACATAGCTTAGGATGCCGCATACTACATCCCGCGGTGGCTCACCAGGTTTTGGCTTGGGCCTTAAGGCCCTGTGGATGCGCTCGATCACAATCGGAGCTGCTCTGTCAGCTCCCAGCAGGGAGGAGAAAATTTTGCATGTGACTGAATGAAGTGCGTCAATTGCAATATTTTCGGGTAGGCCGCGGATGCGAATATTTCGCCGCCGGCTCCGGTTCTCCTGATCCTCTATGCGCATCAGCGCGTCGTTTAGCAAGTCTCTGTGGGTTTGCAGGGCTGCGCTGGTCTTACCCTCATGCACCACGATGGCTTCCTGTGCTAGCTCCAGGGACTCCACACGATTCTCAATCTGCCGCAAATCTCCTTTTATCTCCTCCAAGTCCTTTTTAAGAGGTGCAAGAGCAGATTCCAGAATGTCCCTGAGATCTGCTTTGGAGAGTGAGGAGCTCTTTCGCAGTGGTCTGCAATCAGAAACATCAGAAGTGCTTCCTGCCTCAGAGCCTTCCTCTGCTTCAGAGAGCTGCCGCGCCCTCCTGGATGCTTCAGCAGCAGGAGTCCTGGACTGTTTCTTAAGGAATTTATCCATCTCAGGTTGCCTGGAACGGGCCCCTGTCGTCTCTGGTGTCTCAGGGTGACGGTCCTTGCCTGGTTTCCCCATTGGCACTGAGTAAATAGCTAATAAAAGGGGCTATAATAGCTGCCAGGGAGAGGAGCTCAGGAACAAGCAGCCATTCAGCTCCAAGGTCAAGCTCCGCCCCCCATAGTAGTTATATTCTTGTACATAGGAGCAGTATTATAGTAGTTATATTCTTGGGGGCAGAGCCTGACCTTGGAGCTGCATGGCTGCTTGTTCCTGAGCTCCTCTTCCTGGCAGCTAATGTAACCCCTATTATCAGCCTTTAATCCAGTGCAAATGGGGAAAACTGGCAAGGATCGTCACTCTGATACACTAGAGCCGACAGTGGCCCACTCCAGGCAAGCCGAAATGGATCGGTACCTTAAAAAACAGCTATCCAGAACTCCTGCCGCGGAAGCGTCCAAGATGGCGCGGCAGCTCTCAGAAGCAGAAGAAGGCTCGGAGGCAGGAAGCGCTTCCGATGTTTCGGATCGCAGACCAGCACGAAAAAGCACCTCTCTCTCTAAAGCGGTCCTTAGAGACCTACTAGAGTCAGCGCTGGCACCTCTGAAGAAAGACCTGGCGGAAATAAAGGGTGACCTCCGCCATATTGGGCATCGAGTGGAATCCCTGGAGCTCGCACAAGAGACCATAATGGTGCACGAAGGTCAAACAAGCACATAGAGACCTGCTGAATGATGCGCTGTTGCGTATTGAGGACCAAGAGAACCGAGGACGGAGGCAAAACATTCGCATACGCGGATTACCTGGCTCTCCATTCGGCTGCACGTGAGATTTTCTCCTCCTTACTGGGTGCGGAAAGGGCAGCACCGATCACGATCGAGCGCATTCATAGGGCCTTGCGGCCTAAACCTAAACCCGACGAACCGCCGCGGGATGTAGTGTGTGGATTCCTCAGCTACGTGGACACTGCAGCACTTCTCAGGGCGGGAAGGGAGGCAGACTGCATCATGTATGGTGAGGTTCCCATTTTGTTCTTCCAGGATCTGGCCCCCTCCACCCTTGCCAAGAGACGCATTATAAAGCCACTGTTGGAAGCTCTCAAGGCCTCAGGCACGCAATTCCGGTGGCTGTATCCCTTTGGCCTGACCATTTTGAAAAACGGCAAGCAGTACACAGTGCGGACTCTGGGGGATCTTAAATCTATATGGGGCCCCCTTGGGATTGCACCCGTTGAAGTGCCTTCGTGAATGCCGGCAGATCAGGGCGACCCCCTGCCGTCTCCCCCAAGCATAGATTTGTGGCACCGGGTCTCGCCGTCCAAACCAGAGAAGCAGGGGAAAGGCCGTTCTCAAGTTACTACTACGTGACTTTGCTTTGTGAGAAGCTGAACCTGCTTAAGGTTGTTCATTACTGAATCCAGAGTACTAGGACGTCTTTGAGTCCCAGGCTGGAGAGACTCTGTTTGTTCTGTCCGAGCTGTTTATTACCTGCTAGGTGCATGTTTGTCGCCTTATACCGGGCCTTTGCTCACTGTCCTGTTATAATGGGCTTTGGGTTTGGACCCATGTCGATAATATTTTTGCACATGTATCAGACTTAGATCTGATGTATTTTCCGCATTGTCAATTTTGCTGGGGTTACGTGTTTGCCCTACCCCTTACACCCCACCTCCAATCCCCTACTGGTCCCACAGGAGCCCCCCTCTGATAGATCCCGGCTGTCTGCCGTCATGAAAAAGGATCTCCTTCAAATCAGATGCTGGGTGGGACCACGAGCTCCCCGTGCATGGGGAGACATGCCTTGTTACTTGTCTTGTGTCAATGTCTCACCTCTACCCCCCCACCTCTACCTCCCTACTCCGTCCATTGCTTTCCAGACTGGATGTACCTATGCTGTGGGCCGACAGGCCTCCTCTGTCTTTGTCATGGCCTCTATAGTAGTTGCCTCATTGAATACCAAGGGTCTGAACGAGCCATGTAAGCGGTCTCAGGTGCTCTCATTATTACAGAAGGATGACGTTTCGATTGCATTTCTCCAAGAAACTCATTTTAAGACGGTAAAACTCCCGAAACTGTCACCAAACATATTCCCATAATGGTTTCACAGCTCATATGCCTCAGCTAGCAGGGGTGTCAGCGTGGCCATCCACAAGCGTCTACCCTTTAAACACTCCGCAGTACTTGCAGATACAGACGGTCGCTTCTTGTTCGTGAAAGGGCACATCGCTGACACACCTGTCACCCTGGCTAACATATATGCCCCTAACAAGGGTCAGATCCCCTGGCTTGTTCAGACCCTTGCTCAATTATCTACTTTTAGTGAGGGCTTGCTTATATTGGGAGGTGACTTTAATGTGACCCTGGAGCCAGGCCTTGTCTCGTCCTCCCAGAGATTCGAGTTATCCCACAAACTTCTGCGCCATCTGAAGACTGCGATGAAGAAACTGCGGGTTTTAGATGTATGGCGTACTATGCATCCCTCTAGTCGAGATTACACGTTCTATTCAAACGCGAAAAAATCTTTCCATAGGCTGGATTTGTAGTGTACGGGAGAGTAATACCCCGTCACTACAGAAGGGTCACTTGGGTATTGTCGTTCCCCCTGTATTTATGGGGAGGTTGGTATAGAACATCTTGTCAATGTACTGCTATGTATTTTCCTGTTACTGTGAAACGTGCAGGCCGGCTAGGGTGTTATTCCAGCTCTGAGTCACTAGAGGGAGCTAGGGAGCCCTAGTTTATATAAGGCCCAGTCAGGAAGTAGTAAGCAGTCAGACAGTGGGAAAAGGAGTCAGAGATGATCCTGTGTCTGAGTAAAGTCAAGGCTATGGGCCTGTGAGAGGAGCGCAGGCCTGAAGCCTGCCGACTAGGAGAGGGTGGTAAAGGCCCTGTAACCGGGTTCCGGATCCAAGGAAAAGGTTCCCCTCCTGAGTCATCATCCGTTTAGCTGAAACATCATAAGCACCAGCCAGGACACAGAATACCACAGAGGCCGATCAGATAAAGCAAGAGGTACTCAAGAGAACAGAGGAGGTACTATATAAAGACAGCTTCAAGGGTACGCCAGCTATAGGGCATTAGACCTTGGAGAATAAGTCACATGTTTCAGGACCAGTCAGGAATAGTGTGCAAGCCGCCTGTACTGCATCTCCTGTAATCAACACTCTGTAAAGAACATTGCTAAGACCGGCCATTCTGTACTTCTAAGAACCACCTGTATTCAAATAGCAACCAACTGTCTTCTAAGGAACGACGCTCCCAACTGCGTCCATGTATGATTATAACTGATATTCAGTAAAGTTCCAGTTTTTGTTGGCTATCCTGTGCTTGCTTCATTCTTCTACAATATCATACACGGCGTGTCACCGTTTAATTGACACTGGCGTCACGAACTTTTAATCACCTGCCTGTTCCAGCATTTGCCCTGCTTGAAGACGACAGTGGATCCCAGGTTAGTGGGTTAATCTGCACTACCAAGCCCAGCATACACTACTGACCCCCTGGGACACTGCATCGCTCTTTTTGGCGTCACGAACAGGATACGCATACCTCTGAAGTGCAGAGAAGTGTGAACTGTGTGCTTTAACTATTCCACCACCATATTGCAAAGACTGTAACCTTTATTTCTAAAATCTGTGGATTACAATTGTGCCTGGGAGGAATTGGAGGCGCTGTACTGTGTTGCGCTACCCCCAGAGAGAAAATCGCATTTGTGGACGGTGTTTTATTGGACTTTTCATCATCCTGCTTGCTGTCAGTGAATTGCAGCATCAGGACATCTAAAATGGCCGCCGATGCCATGAGGCTTTTTACTGCGCCATCACGATGTACAGAGGTGCGAATATTTGGCGCCAGGACCCTCCAAGAAGGAGGAGGAGATTGTCCTGGAGCGCCACCCATCTTGAGAAGTGATGATGCGGCTGACTTCTCTGAAGAGTTACGCCTGGGAGGCGGGCCTCAGATGGAGGTAGACCGGCCCAGTGTGTGGGAGGAGCCAGTGTCGTCCTTGCACCCAGTGAGAGAAGAGATGGCTATGGCGTGCGCTAGAGAACCGGAGTTCGATGCCACGTGTGAGTGGGGCGCCACTCCACCGGACTATCCCGAGTTGGGGCCATGGGACCCTCTAGCCTGGACGGCCACCTCCTGGGAACAAGCCATGGATTTAAGCATAACCCGTCCTCAGTCCCCACCGATCCGTCGCCGGCACGCACAATGGCCGACTATCATGGCCGAATTGAAAGCCGCGGTGGCTAAGAAGAACACCAGCCGGAAAAAGAGGTTCGAGGAAATGGCCAAGTCCATCCAAGGGGACTCCTTTCCGGGTAAGCCCCAGCTAGAAAGGCGCCGCGGGATCGTGGTGTCCTTTGACAAAGAAAAAGGATACGGGTTCATCCAGGAGCTGGGAACTGGCCGGGACTTTTATGTGAACCGGCGGTCGGTGAAGCGGCACTACCTCCCGGAGCATCTCCATAATTTGACCATGGGAGAAATAGTGGAGTATACCCCCGCCGAAAGCTTACGGGGCCCATACGCTACCGCAGTCACTCGCCCGAAGGCGCCGGCTGAGACCTGGGACCTAAAGCAGGAGGAGATAGACCCGAGTGAGGCAAAGGAGGTGAGAGTTGAATCAGCCCGAACCACCCACCTGCATAGCCAGGTTTATCTGAGCCCCGATGTCTTCTGGGAGCCCATCGTTTTACAGGGGCTGGAGGAACGATATCCCCCTCCTGAGGCGGTGAGGCGAGAAGAGGAGAGAGAGCGGCTAGATAGCTGCCAGCGGGCAGAAGAATGTGCTGAGGCCCGACGTCTAGCAGCGGCTGCCACCGGTACCCCAGAGACCACTGTCACCGGACCTCCGGTAGCCCCGATGACCTGCACCAAGGCTGACATAGAGGCGCTACGCAAAAGAGTTTACTGGGTAGAGGACCTCGGGTACGCAGGATGCGTGCAGTGTATCCCGTTTCCCAGGACGGATGCCGAGATGGAGGCAATGAAGGACAAGCCTCACCCTTTAAAAGTCATCAGAGGAGATGGATTCCAGATATGGCCAGCTAGGCCAGAACAGTTGCTGCAAGTTCCGTTCATCGACTCTTCATCAGAGGAAGAATATGACACTCGCCTGTGAGTAGGCCTTTCTTCATGTCTGTCTCCCTAATGGCCGTTTTGTCCCTCCAGTTGGCAGAGCTGGTGAAGCTCGCTGCCAGTTTTACACGGCCGGTGGCATTCTAACCGAGTGATAGTGCCACTGCGTACCACAGCTCCCAGCCTGCCCATGTTGTTTGTGAGACATCCGGCCTGCTGCTAAAATCCCGGTTGTGCCTTTAGTTTTGCACCATTTTACCCCTTTTTACCCCCATTTCAGGTTGAAAAGACATTTTTATGTCAGCACTATTTTAAAGGGTAAACAGGACTTGCCAGGATAACATGGCCCTGGTATTGTCAGAGTCCTGTATTGTCATTTTATATATGTGCTGCTGACAGTATTTAATAACCGGTTTTTATTCACGTCTATGTGCCCAGAGATGGACTTCCAATGTGCAAGCCTCTGAGATGTTGGTTTTATTATGGACTTATTTATTGTCATGGACTATCCTGGTTCTTGGAACATCACGCTGTGCCAGGTCAGCGCCCCCGTTCCACTCACTATCCTGAGAAGAAGAGAACGACGCCCCTTGTCACCGCACTTCACCTTTGCCAATTGGGTCTGATAAGAGTATAAATGACATATCTGTATGCATACATGTGTCTTTCTCTATTTCAGGTCATGATTCCAGTTGGGCGGGCCCTGATGGAGTACGAGGTCGTACTCAGCTTAAAGCAGCGGGGTATGTAGTGTACGGGAGAGTAATACCCCGTCACTACAGAAGGGTCACTTGGGTATTGTCGTTCCCCCTGTATTTATGGGGAGGTTGGTATAGAACATCTTGTCAATGTACTGCTATGTATTTTCCTGTTACTGTGAAACGTGCATGTGCAGGCCGGCTAGGGTGTTATTCCAGCTCTGAGTCACTAGAGGGAGCTAGGGAGCCCTAGTTTATATAAGGCCCAGTCAGGAAGTAGTAAGCAGTCAGACAGTGGGAAAAGGAGTCAGAGATGATCCTGTGTCTGAGTAAAGTCAAGGCTATGGGCCTGTGAGAGGAGCGCAGGCCTGAAGCCTGCCGACTAGGAGAGGGTGGTAAAGGCCCTGTAACCGGGTTCCGGATCCAAGGAAAAGGTTCCCCTCCTGAGTCATCATCCGTTTAGCTGAAACATCATAAGCACCAGCCAGGACACAGAATACCACAGAGGCCGATCAGATAAAGCAAGAGGTACTCAAGAGAACAGAGGAGGTACTATATAAAGACAGCTTCAAGGGTACGCCAGCTATAGGGCATTAGACCTTGGAGAATAAGTCACATGTTTCAGGACCAGTCAGGAATAGTGTGCAAGCCGCCTGTACTGCATCTCCTGTAATCAACACTCTGTAAAGAACATTGCTAAGACCGGCCATTCTGTACTTCTAAGAACCACCTGTATTCAAATAGCAACCAACTGTCTTCTAAGGAACGACGCTCCCAACTGCGTCCATGTATGATTATAACTGATATTCAGTAAAGTTCCAGTTTTTGTTGGCTATCCTGTGCTTGCTTCATTCTTCTACAATATCATACACGGCGTGTCACCGTTTAATTGACACTGGCGTCACGAACTTTTAATCACCTGCCTGTTCCAGCATTTGCCCTGCTTGAAGACGACAGTGGATCCCAGGTTAGTGGGTTAATCTGCACTACCAAGCCCAGCATACACTACTGACCCCCTGGGACACTGCAGATTACATATTTCTATCCTCCCCCACCTTTCTCAGGTAGTAGATGCGAGGATTGGTAACATCACGCCCCTGTCTTCCTCCGGGTGTCTATGACCGCCCTTCCTAAAAGGGACAGAATGTGGCGTCTCATAGACACCTTGATCTCTGACCCGGCTAATGCAACTAGAATCTCCCGGATTATGTCTGAATTATTTTCCCTTAATGCTGCGGGTGACCCTCGTCCCTCTCCCTCAGTTCTGTGGGAGACCCATAAGGCAGTGGTTAGAGAGGAATTAATAGTCCTGGGCTCTCATATAAAAAAAAAGCGATCCAAAGCAAGTTGACGACCTGTTGTCCTGTATAGCACGGCTAGAATTGACCCATAAGCAAACCCAGGCCCAAGCTGTGGCTGCTGAATTGGTGGAGGCCAGGACGGAACAACAAATCGACCCATGACATTGCACAAGCTTTCTGTGCATTCTATGCTGATCTTTATAATCTTCCTACCCATAGGCGTGCGCACGGGGTGTGCCGGGTGTGCCTGGGCACACTCTAATAGGTTCGTCACCTCCATGCGCACTGCCCCTCAGCCTATTTCCCTGTCTGTTTTGCTGGCTGCCGCGCCCGCCGCGCTGTCAATTCATTTACAATATCTGGCTGTGGGCTGCCGGCGGGCGGTGGCTAGTATTCAAATAGGGGGCGGAGTCCCGGACCCGGCAGAGGCAGAGAGGGAGTGCGTGCTGTGCGGCGCAGGCTGAGTTGACGTTGACGTCACGTCACGCTGCATCTGAATAGTAGTACCCTGCCTGCGCGCCTGGCCGTCTGCTAGCTGGTGAGGTGAGGGCTGGGCATATAAAAAAAGTAGTATGTACCCCCCCGTCCCACAGTACTACGAATCCTCTGTTGTCGCCTGTATTATCCTGATACCCCTCAGTTATATAATATATCTGAGGGGTATCAGGGGAAATCATACAGGGGATAATATAACTAGGGGTATCAGGGTACATGAGGGGAAATATAACCGAGGAGGGCTAGGCTACTATCAGACATTATACAGGGGTAATATAACTTATCTTACCCCTCACCCCTGTATTATGTCCCTGATAGCCCTGCTCACTTGTATTACCCCTGTATAATGTACCCTGATACCCCTCAGTTATATAATATAACTGAGGGGTATCAGGTTAAATTATACAGGGCGGGGTAATATAACTAAGGGGTATCAGTGTACATTATTATACAGGGGTAATATAACTAAGGGGTATCAGGGGACATTATTATACAGGGGTAATATAACTTAGGAGGGCTATCAGGGGACATTATACAGAGGAAATATAACTTATATTACCCCTGTATAATGTCCTTGATAGCCCTCCTCAGTTATATTACCCCTGTATAGTGTACCCTGATACCCCTTAGTTATATTACCCCCTGTATAATTTACCCTGATACCCCTCAGTTATATTACCCCTGTATAAAGTCCCCTGATAGCCCTCCTCAGTCATATGTCATCCACAGATCCCCCATAACAGTGTGTCATCCACAGGTCCCCCATAACAGTGTGTCATCCACAGGTCCCCCATAACAGTGTGTCATCCACAGATCCCCCATAACAGTGTGTCATCCACAGGTCCCCCATAACAGTGTGTCATCCACAGGTCCCCCATAACAGTGTGTCATCCACAGGTCCCCCATAACAGTGTGTCATCCACAGGTCCCCCATAACAGTGTGTCATCCACAGGTCCCCCATAACAGTGTGTCATCCATAGATCCCCCATAAAAATGTGTCATTCACAGATCTCCCATAAAAATGTGTCATTCACAGATCCCCCATAAAAGTGTCATCCACAGATCCCCCATAAGTGTGTCATACACAGATCCCCCATAACACTGTGTCATCCACATATCCCCCATAACAGGGCACCTGCGCACTATGGAGAGACTGAAAGGAGGGGAAGATCCGCGGAAGCAAGCAGAGGACGGCACAGCAGACGACTGAATGGCTTCTTTTGTAAGTAAATTATTTTATTATAGTGCTGAAACTGCTTTAAACTCTAAAGAAAAGTTTTGGAGAGTGTTTCTCTCTTTCTCAGGTATGAAGCAATACCGAGGAAGAAAGGAAAACTCTTGAAAGCTTGTCTTTTAAGTATTAGGATAGTACAATAAAAAGGTACCCCTGCATACCGCAATACTCTCCTATTTTGTAATCTTATTTATATATACTTATTTTGTTTTTTTCAGTAGTATGATTATATGGTGGAAATTATTAGTGCCCCCCGCCCCCATTTTTGACTGTGGTATATTATGTGCCCCCCCCCCCCTATATATTGTTCCTAGGCGCAGAGGCGGAGTCACGGCAATGCTAGGGTGAGGCCCAGCCTGTGTGTATATGTGTGTGTGTATATAATTATATATATACAGTGTGTGTGTGTGTATGTATATATATATATATATATACACACACACACACACATATATACATACATACATAAATACACAAATACACACGTGCGCGGGGCGTGTGTTTTTGTGCTTTAGGGTGCACACCCTAATGCAATAGGCTGCGCACGCCTATGTTCCTACCCCTGATCGTCCTGGCTCCACTTCTATTGAGCAGGCCACAGATGAGTTTCTATCATCTCTGCAGCTCCCCTCCATTAGCCCCCTCCAGGCCTCTCAGCTAGTCGTCCCTGTTTCAAAAGAGGAGATTGACAAAGTCCTTTCCTCCATTCCATCAGGTAAAAGTCTGGGCCCAGATGGACTTCCCATGTCGTATTATAAAACTTTTAGAGACGTTCTGACCCCTCATTTTCAGACACTCTGCAACTTTCTCCTGTCTGGAGGGTCTTTGCCCCCTCAGACTTTAGAGGCTCACATAACCATAATCCACAAAGAAAACAAAGACCCCTCCAATGTGTCAGCTACCGCCCTATCTCTCTGCTAAATGCGGATGTCAAGTGGTGGGCCAAAATATTAGCACAACGTATTCAGCTGATCCTGCCGGATCTTATTGACAGTGAGCAAGTGGGATTTATGCGTGGCAGACAGGGCTGTGAGAACACGATACGCCTGCTTCACCTTATGGACTGGGCTAGAAGCTCCTCCACGCCTTTGGCCTTGCTGAGCACAGATGCAGAGAAGGCCTTCGACAGGGTCGGTTGGCATTATATGTTGCGGGCCCTGTCGAGGTTTGGTTTCCCTGACGCGTTAAAATCCACGATCTTCACTCTGTACTCAGCCCCGTCTGCCAAACGCAAAATAAACGGTACGCTCTCCCCCTCCTTTGTCATCTCCAATGGGACGAGGCAGGGGTGCCCCCTTTCACCATCTTTATTTGTCATAGTTATGGAGACTTTGCTCTGTAAGATCCGGCAGGACCCTGCTGTTAGGGGCCTTACCATCAAATCTCAGACCCACTTGACAGCCGCATTTGCTGATGACCTACTAATAATGACATATAATCCCGAAACATCCTTCCCTAAGCTTTTGTCCCTTTTTGAGGAGTTTGGCTTTGTTTCAAACTTCAAAATCAACTATAGTAAGTCCATGGCCCTCAATGTTACCTGCCCGGACTCGGTGAAAGTGGCCCTTCAGAGGATAGTAGTTATATTCTTGTACATAGGAGGCAGTATTATAGTAGTTTCATTCTTGTACATATGAGCAGTATTATAGTAGTTATATTCTTGTACATAGGAGCAGTATTATAGTAGTTATATTCTTGTACATAGGAGGCAGTATTATAGTAGTTATATTCTTGTACATAGGAGGCAGTATTATAGTAGTTATATTCTTGTACATAGGAGCAGTATTATAGTAGTTATATTCTTGTACATAGGAGCAGTATTATAGTAGTTATATTCTTGTACATAGGAGCAGTATTATAGTAGTTATATCCTTGTACATAGAAGCAGTATTATAGCAGTTATATTCTTGTACATAAGAGCAGTATTATAGTAGTTATATTCTTGTACATAGGAGCAGTATTATAGTAGTTATATTCTTGTACATAGGAGCAGTATTATAGTAGTTATATCCTTGTACATAGAAGCAGTATTATAGCAGTTATATTCTTGTACATAAGAGCAGTATTATAGTAGTTATATTCTTGTACATAGGAGCAGTATTATAGTAGTTATATTCTTGTACATAGGAGCAGTATTATAGTAGTTATATTCTTGTACATAGGAGCAGTATTATAGTAGTTATATTCTTGTCCATAAGAGCAGTATTATAGTAGTTATATTCTTGTACATAGGAGCAGTATTATAGTAGTTATATTCTTGTACATAGGAGCAGTATTATAGTAGTTATATTCTTGTACATAGGAGCAGTATTATAGTAGTTTCATTCTTGTACATATGAGACAGTACAGTAATGGTTATATACATATAGCAGCAGTACTTTAATACTAATATTTACATTTTATTATATTGTGTCAAAGTTATTATAATACTAATATTCTGCTACTATTGTGTTATATGCTTAAACCAGTTTGAAACTTTCTTATCACTGTGCTATATTTACAAGTGCATAAATGCACAACTGTAAAATAGGTGTGATAAATTGTTTTAGAAAAAGAAAAAATAGGTGCTTAAAGATTTTTCTTGTCATCATGACCTCTGCTGTAATCATCGCTGCTGTTAATGGCACCCGTTAAAGAGGACCTGTCATCATGAAATTCAGTGCAACCTGCAGGCACCATGAAGAAGAGCAAAAGAAGCTGAGCAGAATTATATATAGTTTTGTGGAAAAACAATCTTTAAAACTTGTACAATTTATATCTCTGCTCTTTCTGAATTCAGTAGTAGACTGCCCGTCTTATCAGCTATCTCTGTATACACTCTTAAGGGCCGCATACACATTAGCTTATTGTTGGCCGAATGTATAGTCTAATGCGCAGGGGGAGCTCCCGACATATGATGTTGGGGGATAGAAGGATACGGCGAAATTAATATTTTCACCTGATTATTTTGTTATTCTGGGAGATAGTTGTCTGGCAGCGGCTTTATCCTCTGCCCTCAATGAATACACATACAAGTTTCCCAATGTATATGGGGGAGCCAGGAGAAAATCGGAAGTGGTAGCTGTCGGTGGAGTGATCATATGTGAATGTGTGTGGCCGCCCTTACACAGAGAATGTAATCAATCACTGATAATATAAATGAGCAGATATTTACGGTAAATGTATAAATTACGAGTTTAACAGAATCCTTTCCCATAAAACTACATATCGATCTGCTCAGCTCCTCATGCTCTATAACATGCTGCCTGCAGATTGCCTGGAATTTTATGGTAACAGTTTCTCTTTCAATTACTTTCTTATTATTTTTAGAGATGAGCGATTCGAAGTTGACGAAGTGGAATTCGATCTGAATTTCAGGAAAAATTAGATTTGCACCGAATCAGAATTTCCTCACGCTTCGTGGTAACGAATCACATTTTTTGGGCTGCTGCACTTGTTAGGACATGGAGCAAAGAACTCTGGGAATGAGTGATCACCCACAATGCCATGCATGCAGCCAATCAGCAGCCAGACAGCCCTGTGATGTCACAGCCCTATAAATAGCCTCAGCCATCTTGGATTCAGCCATTTTCCAGTGTACTTAGTGCAGGGAGAGACGTCAGCAGGCGCTAGGGACAGTGCTAGGAAAGACTTCATTGTGCTGAAAAAACGATTTGCAAGTTCAGGGAAAGATTATTCAAGGTGTAGGGAAAGGATAGGGAGGCCTTATCTACGCTGTAAAAGGAGAACAGGATGCAATAGGAGAGTGTACAGCCTGGGTAATAGGAGTGATTCTATTACACCTTGCTGCACTAATTGGTGTTATACTCCTGCTTTTAGGTTGTTTGCACTATATAATACATCACTTATTCCCCTTGTTTGTGATTGGGGTGCAAGCTCTGTGATACAGCCATTTACAGGGTGTATTAATACGAAAGATACATACATCCTATTAGCCGTTCTGTGCTGATGTTACATTTTTTTACTTTATTTGGGGGAGGTGTATTAATAGGGGGAAAAAAAAGAAAAATACACAGTATGTTATAATTGCCGTTCAGCAGTACATTGTACTACAGTCATTTGCTCAGTGTATTAATAGGACAGATACATATGTTCTATTAGCCGTCCTGCGTTGATTTTACATTGTTTTATTTTGTTTTGGGGGGGTGTATTAATAGGAAAAATAAAGAAAAAATATATGTCTTAAGTGCCGTTCAGCGGTGAAGCTAAAATGTACTGCAGCCATTTACGCAGTGTATTAAAGGGAAATATACATACGTCCCATTATTTGTTCTGAGGTAAATTGTGATTGTTATATTTCTTTTTTGGGGGTGTAGTAGAAAAAAAAAAATCTTAATTGCCGTTCAGCGGTGAAGTAACATTGTACTATAGCCATTTACGTGGTGTAGAAAAAGGAAATATACTTACCCGTCCCATTAGACGTTCTGTGGTGAATTGTGATTCTTATATTTCATTTTTTTTTTGGGTGTACAAATAGGAAAAAAAAGGAAATAATAAATGTCATAATTCGCGTTCAGCGGTGAAGTTACATTGTACTACAGCCATTTACGTGGTGTATAAAAAGGAAATATACATACGTCCTATTAGCCGTTCTGAAATGAATTGTGATTGTTATATATATTTTTTGGGGATGTAAAAATAAGAAAAAGAATACGTCTTAATTGCCGTTCTGCGGTGAATTGGGATCATTCTTTTTTGGGGGGGTTGGAGTTTATTAATCAGAAAAAAATATATATGCCTTAATTGCCATTCAGCGGTGAACTAACATTGTACTATAGCCTTTTTTGGGGGGTATTATTTTAATTTAATTCTTTTATTATACAGTATGTCAGACAGACAGGTGACAGGCCGCTGAAAGGGAATGGGCAGTGGCCAAAATGTTTCTGTCGCAGGCAGCAGAAGAAGGAGGGGTGGCAGCAGGAGTCACTGCGAGAGGCCTGAGCTCCCGGTGTCATCTAGCGGTCATGTCTTGACCAGAAACCCAGCGGTGCTTGAATGGTTGACTGGTTTTCGACTTCGTTGCAAGTGACATCGGACATCCCCAGCCAAGAGTCGTGGGTTCCTCTGACACGACACTTAGTTGGCATGGCCCGGGACTAGGCCCTGTGCCCTCACCTGTCCTCAACCTGCCTCTGTCATTTTCAGTTCCATCAGCGCGAGAAGTATTATATGCCGTAGACTTGGCTCCACTTTTTAGCGAGGACGAGCTACTAGAGAACAGTCAGCAGCTACTGCCTAGCCAAGATTTGGAGGAGACATCTACAGAAGACATGCAAAGATTCCATTCACGTGTCATCTCTGGATCCACTCCTGTTTTTTTTTGGGCTTTAGCAATACTGATGAATTATTGACTAAATGCTGACCAAGTGAAGGAGGATGCTCCACAGACAGGATCCGTTTTTTGGGGATTATTGTTCTGACGGATTAGAGGAAGGGCATAATAATCAGTGACGTCAACACAAACTTACTGCTGACACCCTCTCCACTCTGTCAGGGGGCAGTTCTACTTGTATAAGCGGTGGAATCAGCTGACGACGGTGTAAAAGGAGTGTGATCTTTCACGCTAAAGTAGGATCTTGGGCCTCTGCATGGTTCTTTATACCTGGCGCTAACATCGACCTGTAAGGCTGAGTTCACACTTCAGTTATTTGGTCAGTTTTGGCCCCGTAACTTCCCAAATAAGTGAAGTGTGCAGCAGGGCTGGTGCAAGGATTTTTGCCAACACAAGCAAAGCTACATTTTGGCGCCCCCCCTCGCCCCTCACCTGGCCCTGGTCCTGTCTGCAGCAGCTGGCTTCTCCTCTGTGTGGTCCTGGTATCTTCTCTCTGCTTCAGACAATTGCTGGTTTGAGGACCGTATTTTTTGCCCTCTAAGACGCACCGGCCCATAAGACGCACCTAGGTTTTAAAGGAGGATAATAAGAAAATTATATTTTCTCGGCTGTCAGCTGTGAAGGCTGCGGACAGTCAGGTCACATGGTGCGAAGCCCTTTACAGCAGACAGCCGAGCGGAGGACCAGGAAGCGATGAGTACAGATCCTTCACCACTTCCTGGTCCTCCGGTACTAATGAAGTGCTTCCAAAATGGAAGCGCTTCATTAGTATTCGCCCCATAAGACCCAGGGGCGAAAAATATAGGGTACTTTAAAAAAAAGTTTCATTTTTTTCTGCGATTTTTTAATGCGATTCGTCACAAATAAATTCGGATCGAATCAAATATTTTCAGAAAATTTGGCGAACTGACCAAATCGAATTTTTGAGAAATTCGCTCATCTCAAATTTTTTTTTTATTGTATTGTGTTATAAATTTGTAATATTTTGTAATGTTATTTATTTATATTTAAACATTTTATCACATCATTCTATTAGACTATTATTCATTTTTACATTTTAAGTTACAAACAGAAATTTCTTTAAAAATTTTGATTTTTCATAATTTTGATTTTTCAGCTACTCCAGGAGATTTATAATGTGTGACAAAGCATGTGTACCCTTGAAACCTGATGCCACTCTATACTGGCACTATCCAGAGGGGCTGTTCATTAGGGCACCAGCTTGTCACATGGATTATGAAAAATAGCATCTTTTGGTGTAATTTTTCTCCATTAATAAGTCTCTCAGTGACTGCTCCATCCCATGTCATGTGGTGAGTGCAACATGTTCAGCAGTCTGTGGGTTTAGCGGGTACCCTCGCCTGTGTACAGGGCACTTATCATTTTTCAATCAGCTTCTGTAGAAGTACAAGAAGAGTCGCGAGGAAAACAAGGCTTTGAGACGTACACTGAATTCATTCTGGAAATGAGGCCCATTATTAACCCCACCAGTAAAGTCAGCAGTGCATTAAATGGAGTAAAATCTGTTTGTCCAGCTGACATCAGTAATGGGCCCTAAGTATACTAGATTGACATTATTAACCAGTATACAAAGGACATTCGTTACCCGGGCATTCTGAGATATCAAATTAGTATAATTTTCATTAGGCAGTAATTGGCCAAAGAAGCGGAACTATTTCATATATTAGCTCCGCCGGCCTGTCCTGAATAGAGCTTTTAATATTATTTCCTTTTTATTAAGCATAAGCAATATAATATTTTAGATTTCCAACAACACAACTTAAGAAACTGAGTGCTAAGTTCACCCCCCACCAAAATAGCCTAAATTTGTAAAGTAATGATAGTGAATGAATAAAAAATAATGCCTATAAATAAGAAAAATAATACACATATTTCTTACTAGAGTTTTTTTGTACTTTTTTTATTATAGTAAAATGTAATTTATTGCTCATCTTTTTCTTTTGCATTATTATTAAATTTTAAATGATTTTGTTACTTTTAGGTTTTCAGAATTTGCAGCTCAACAATAAGTGATCCTTTTGAAATATTTTTTGAATAATAGTCCAATTTTACCTTCTCTTGGGTAAAAGAAAAATTTGGTGCCAGGTTTTGTGCTGTTATTATTATACTCACTTATATAGCGCTGACATGTTCTGCAGCGCTTTAAAAACATCAGCGTCACTCTGTCCCCAATGGGGCTCACAATCTAAGGTACTATAGATTTTTTTCCAAAATATATGTATGAAAGCTTTGTAATAAACATTTTTTTTAAGTAAAGTATTGTTATATCCTAGTAATTCCCATTTATATATATTTATTTTATTTTAATTTTTTTTACACTATGGCAAAACCCTTGAAAATGTTTTTCTTTTTATGGGAACCATTATAATGAAAGAATCCTATTGCTGTATTCTGTGGAATCCTTAAAGGGAATGTATCACTTATATTTTAGTTTTACAAATTAAAACCAGATATTGAAGTATATTCCCTTTTTCTAACCTGTTTTTATTTTCTGATGTTAGATTTTTGTATTGTTTTTTTTTTTTTTTGTGCAAGAACATGAGAACGGCCATCTTGTTTGAGCAGTTATGTTTAGTTCAGATACTTGCTTAACAACAGCGACATGAAGCATATCAGCCTGTAGTTTAGAGATGACTTAATTGTGTGGTGAGGGGGAGTAGATAAGTTTTGACATTGTCTTTTGTGAATGGTTGATCCTGGGTTATAGACTCCTCAACATCGAATTTGTATCACCAAGAAAGAAAAGTTCTGGCATTATGGAAATCAATGGATTGATAGACATGTTAATGATATGCAAATGATAAAAAAGTGGAAACAAATGTCGAAAACATCTTGATTTATTCAGTATTGAGTATGAGTGCCACACACAGGAATGCACACACTTAGACGCCTTGGCATGCTATCAGTGAGGTTAGCAATGGTTGTCTGTGGAACGTTCTGACATTCTGAAGGCACTTGGGAATGCAAATCATCCAGATCTGCTGATGGCAGCTCCCTTTGCAATTGCCGACCAATGACATCCCTAATGTGCTTGTAGGGGGACAAACCTGTGCGCCATTCTTCTAATTAGATGATCCGTCCATGCAGCGGTTCTCCTCTGTGCACCGCTTGTTGTCATTCCATACAGGACACACAATGTTGAACAGTGCTGTGATCTGCCGGAGGAATAAACCAAGGCCTCTCAGTGCAAGGTTTCTGTCATTTTGCGGTAAGTGTTGATAACTGGCATGTCAATGTACAGGCAGCATCATACAATCATCTCAAATGACTTGATCCAATTTATATCATGAAAGTCGGGCATTTAAGTAGAAGCAGCAATTGTGATTTCCTCATCTCAAACAATTTATGAAAACAAAAGCCAATGACAGTGGTGGTATACCCCCACAAAACGTCAATGTATTCATGCCCCTTGAACTTTTCATCATTTTTTCATGTTACACAAACTTAAATGACTCTACCAGGTTTTCCTCCAGAATGGCCCTGTATTTAGCTCCATCAACTCTGACCAGCTTCCCTGTCCCTTCTGATGAAAAGTATCCCCCCAGCATGATGCTGCCACCACCATGTTTCACGGTGGGGATGGTGTGTTCAGGGTGATGTGCGGTGTTAGTTTTCCGCCATACATGGCGTTTTGCATTAAGGCCAAAAAGTGTAACTTTGGTCTCATCTGACCAGACTACCTTCTTCCACATTTGCTGTGCCCCCTACATGACTTGCGGCAAACTGCAAACAAGATTTCTTATGACTTGCTTTCAAAAATGGCTATCTTCTTGCCACTCTTCCATAAAGGCTAGATTTTTGAATACACAACTAATAGTTGTCCTGTGGACAGATTCTCCCACCCGAGCTGTGGATTTCTGCAGCTCCTCCAGAGTGACCGTGGGCCTCTTGGCTGCTTCTCTAATTAGTTCTCTCCTTGCCTGGGCTGTCAGTTTAGGTAGACGGCCATGTCTTGGAAGGCTTGCAGTTGTGCCATACCCCTTTCATTTTCAGATGATGGATTGAACAGTGCTCCGGGATATTTTTTTTATAACCTAACCCTGCTTTACACTTCTCCACAACTTTCTCCCTGACCTGTCTGGTGTGTTCATTGGTTTTCATGATGCTGTTTCATCACTAATGTTCACTAACAAACCTCTGAGGCCTTTACAGAACAGCTGGAGTTATACTGAGCATGAATGGCACACAGGTGGACTCTATTTATTAATTAGGTGACTTCTGAAGGCAATTGGTCAAACTGGATTCTATTTAGGGGTATCAGAGTATAGGGAGCTGAATACAAATGCACACCACACATTTCAGATTTTTATTTATTAAACATTTTTAAAACTGTGGGTCATTTTCTTTTCACTTCACACATGCTTGCTACTTTGAGTTGGTCTATCACATAAAATCCCAATAAAATACATTTAAGTTTGTAGGTGTAAAGTGAAAAAATATGGAAAAGTTCAAGGAGTGTGAACAAGGCACTGTACATTACATCATGGGGGTAAAAAGGAGGAGTCAGTAAAAGGAAGACATGCCCCTATCGTCCAAAATCTGAAATAAAAAAAGTTAAAAGAACTTTTTACATGTTCCGTTAGGAATTCCATTTGTCAGTCTTAGACACAGTGTTATTTTTGTTTTTGTCTATTACTAGATATCACATCCACCACATGGGGCTATTGTCCAGTCCCAATTTTAGGGTTAGTAGGCATTTATGGGGTGGAGCTTATGTTTAGATATTTGGTATTTAGATGTTGGTAAGCATACGTTCTCATACTTTCATGAATAATAAGCCAAGAGCTTTTTTTTTATTGACTATGTTATGTTTTCATGTTGATAATTTCTGTTGTGTGAATGTTTTATGTTGATGCTTTATGTTTTTATAGATTTTTTTGTTTCTCAGTTGATATAATTTCTTTTTATCATGTTGAGTTTTTTATGTATTTCTGTTTATATTGTAAGTTTTTCTGTTGATTTTTTTTAAATGTTTTTTTTTGTGTTTATGTAGATTTTTTTAGGTACTTTCTGTTCCTATGGCTATTTTTTACTATAATGATTCTTTAAATGTTTTTCTGTTGTTGTGGTATGTTTTAATCTTTTTTTTTCTGTTTGTTATGGTATGTTCCTATGGCTATTTTTTACTATAATGATTTTTTAAATGTTTTTCTGTTGTTATGGTATGTCTATTTAATATCATTCATTTTTATTATGTTTATTTTTTATGTTTTTGTGTTGACATACTTTTTTATGTTGATTTTTTAAACTGTTTTCTGTCGATACTGTTTAATTTTGTTATGCACATTTTTTTCTGTTTTTTCTGTTGCTATTGTAAGTTTTTATGTTGATTTTTTTATGTTTATTTAATTCATTTTTATTATGTTGATATTTTATGATTTTTTCTTTAGTTTTTTTTATAATATGCAGATTTTTATGATTTTCTGTCAAGTTTTTGTTATGTTTATTTTTCTATGTTTTTTTGAATTGATATTGTATGTTTTTATTATGCTGAGTAAATCTAGTTGAAATGTAAACACCAAAAACAACTCATTGAATCCAAAATACCGATCCGCGATCTAAGCTTTTGTAGCACGTCTTTTATTCACAATGATTTTAATTAACGTAAATTACAATAAGGTGAATATTGGCAAATAATAAACCCCAGATCTTAACGTATGGGCAGATATTTTACCTACCCATTGTCTGCCAAGCTGCGGCTTTGGACCAAAGTTATTCCTGAGATCCTTTGAAATGGATAGGATGGATAAAACATTAGTTACTTCAAAAAACTCAATTCTGTTTGAGTCGAATAACTCTTAAAGATCTTTCTGAAAATCTACTTCTTATGACTGCCATTTGGGAGCTTGTCATCCCGGAGTGCGGCAAAAGTTCTGTCTAGATGCCCTTGGCCCGTTGCCCAGTACACTGAATACCAGGACAGCAGCTGTCTCCTTTGATAGTATAATTCAAATCATAGAGCTTTACCACGCTCTTGTCCAGCCAGACATAAAATAATTTGGTTTCTTAAATGGTAAAAAGAGTCTACAAATGACAATCTTAGACTAAACACTTGATGAGTTTGCCGCTATTGGAAATAGATTTCCTGCACAAAATTATTTTCCTTGTAAAAGCATAGGTTACTATACAAGACGCCCACAGATGTCATAGGATACATTGTCTAGACGAGCCAGATGTTGTATATATATTCGCTTGCACAAAGGGAGTATGCTAGACATGGCTATAAAAAATATGCAGTATATATGTTTCACAGAGGTTTAATGCAAAATCTGTAAAAGACCCCTCCCAACTACTATTTATAATATTGGTGACTTTCTAAGTGGCTGAAGGGCTAAAAATGACTTATTAATTTCTCTAAGGAATGTGTAAGGAGCAATAGTTGCTGTGTGGGGAGAGGGAGGAGGAGCTGATCATTTCCCAATTACTACTGTCTGTAGTAGGATCCTGTGTTATCTTGCTCTTGAGTTATGACCTTTCATTATAATCCTGAGTCTTATTATTATGAGAAGACTGCTGCCCCCTAGTGTAGGCAATACAAGCAAAAAAAGCAATATCCTATTGAAGGCTCAGTGGCCAGAGCAAAAACTCATTTCTTGAAAATATTTTATGCTTAAATGTACTGTCAACCTCAGCCCTATGCAGTATGTTCCTACTGGAGTGTTCAAGGGGATGGACATTTATGGAGATAGAGTTCTGGTTAGTTAAAGGGGATTTTTATAATTAGAACAAAAGCAAGGTCTTTTTTCCACTCAAGACTGAACCATTATTCACTATAGACTGAACATTGCATTGCAGTTCATCCTGAATCATGTTATTGAGACTAAACTGTAATACCAGACCCAACCTGTAGGCAACAGTGGCACAGACAACTTGGACTAATTCCAGACAACCCCTTTATAGGGCATCTGTCAGCAGATTTGTATCTATGAAACTGGCCGACCTGTTGTATGTGCTCTTGGCAGATGAAGACATCTGTGTTGGTCCCATGTTCATATGTGCCTGCATTGCTGAGAAAAATGAAGTTTTAATATATGCAAATGAGCCTCTAGGTGCAACAGGGGCGTTTCCATTACACCTAGAGGCTCTGCTCTCTCTACAACTGCTACTTTGATTGACAGGGACAGTGTAAATGTGATCACACCTGCATGGGCCTGTCAATCCAAGTGCAGAGGGTGCGACAGTTGCAGAGAGAGCAGATTCTCTTAGTGTAATGGTAACACCCCTATTGCTCCTAAAGGCTCATTTGCATATATAAAAACATAATTTTTCGACATATGAACATGGGACCAACACAGATATCTTCAGCTGCCAAGCGCACATGTAACAGGTCAGCCAGTGTCATAGGGACAAATCTGCTGATAGATGCCCTTTAAAAAAAAATTGTATTGAGTATATTATGCCATCAAAGAGCTAGACCCGCATTGTTCTTGCATAGTGGGGTTCTCTTGTTTTGAAATAAATAAATCTCTGCATGTAATTCTCTATTGTTACCACTCATTCTATGATATCTTTACCTGATTTAGTGCAGTGTACAACTAGAGAAAAGAAAGGTGCCAGTTTTTAAGCCTTATACACATACAATCCTAGAACAAAATTCATAAAAATCCCTCCATCTGGTCCACCCAACCCCATAAGTTAATTATCCAGAATACTCTGCAATGTCTTTGCAGCTGTTGTTTTCCTGGGTGTCGTAGGAATTTTTGTGAAAATGAAATAGATTTTTTTTTATGATTACTGTTGCACATCAAAAGTCTTTTTCCATCTGGCACTTGAAATAAGTAAAATAACGCCCCATAATATATTAAGCTTTTGCTTCTTCCTATGGGAAATCCATTATTGTTGGCTATTTAGAGAGGGATAGCAGATGCAAGCCACGTGGCAGAAGACGCACCTAGCAAAATGGACCTTTATTAATTGGGGTAGTTACTTTTTTGCAGTTGTCATTTTTTGCTTCTGGAATGATACATACTCAATTTTGTAAAAGTTAATAGAGTATATCATTTTTTATATTTTTATATGTTATGTTATTGTCCTTTTTTATAGCAATATTAATTAAGTCATTTAGTACCATACACATTTTGTAGAGGGCGTTGTAGACAATGTAATATGTGATGTGTTAAAAGGGTTCTTTGGTTTCATAATTTAATTTTTTTATCTGCCCAATATACCTCGAACACTGCATATTTTCCCCATATACCTGTTTTTTATGCCAGTGCTTTCCTTCCCCTATTCTCAGCATCACTGCATCCTGGCAGGATGTTTACATGCAGAACTTCCTGTTTTTATCAGCCTCCTGCTGAGTTTTCTAACCAATCCTGGCATGCTTTGCTCTGAAATGTTTCTCAGGTATTGAGCCGCCTACCACACTGTTCCCTCTGAAGTAGTCATGCCCCTACACCTCTTCTCTCCTCTCCATTAAGGCAATGTCTGTCCACATAGCATATTAGGGCAACTGGATATCATAGAGATGGGTTTCCTGCTTTGACCTCCTCTCTAAAAGCAAGAATGGAGAGCCACTCCTTAAATGGACTTCTGTTCTACTGGCCTCCAGCAGGGTTTGACCTGCCCACCAAAGTACCAAAGGATGCTTCGGTGGGCCTAGGCTCTAATACCATAGTTTGCCCTAAAGGTTCTGGAGAAAAAAAACTATGGGGTCTATTTATTTAATTCAAAGCCTAATTGACCTAAGATGATATTGGGATCCAATAATAATTTCCTCTGATGGGCCCACGAAACCCCAGTCTGACACTGGCCTTCAGCCAGGATTTATCTAAATGATCTATATGTGATACTTTGCTTCTCCTGCAGGATCATCTGTGTGTCATGAGGGTGTCACGACCTATCACTGACCCTGTGGTGCCTGGAGTTAGAAGGTCGCAGCAGGTGACTACTCGCTAGGTTTATCAAGAGACCTAGTGGTGAGAATGGATTCTGGTCCAGGTTTTCCTGCTTAGGTTTGCGATCCTTTTTGTCCCATTTAGGAATCGGTATCTTTTCTTTTCAGCTGTTTTCTGTCAGCCACTGGAGTTGCTGTTGAGCTGTTGGACCTGGTGCTATTGGATCTCTGGTTCTCTCCTGTTTGTTGTCTACCTTCGAGGATTGTTTGTGGTGTTTGTCCTTTCCCTGTTGTTACCCTAGGTGTCAGTGGTGAGGACTAGTGCTCCCACCGCCCTACTCTCTACCTAGGGCTTATTTCAGGGTAAGCCAGGGATGAGGCACGTGATTCACATACAGGTTAGCAGCCCATCTAGGGATGTCAGGGCAGCCAGGTGCCAGTGCTAGGTGAGTTAGGGGTCACCACTCCTCCCTCTTCCTAGTGGAAAGGTACTCCTCTTCCCCCCCCTTTGAGCCGCACGTCTGTTACCTGCCATATTAGACATGATACTGTGGCTGCTGGATCAATCATCTAATCATCCTGAGTCCTGGTCCCAGGACTTTGGTGGAGTTAGCCACAGCTAGCCAGGTATTTCATCTGCAGATGCCACTATTGGGGAAATGTAGTATTACACAGTGCCTATTCAAATCAGTGGCCATCCACATAAGACAAGCACAGCTGGAGTCCTCCAGAACATAGACTGCTCCTCAAAGTCAAACTTCTTCTGGCTCATAGAGAGGGGGCTCCACCTCTAGGATGTCCATATGTACTAGTACTACATATGGATTATTATTTTCTTTATTAGGTATCCACTTTAGGTTTGAGGAAGAGATAATATGAGACAGTTGAGAACAGAAGATGGGAAGATGTCAACAAGAGTTGACCAAGACTTGTAATGTAGATTGAGAAATGTAGGGAGCACAATGACAATGAGGACAAGAAGAGATGGTATAGGAGTTGGAGACACTGGTTGAGTCCCTGGACAAGGTGGAGTGAAGACTGAATTAGAGTGGACTGGTTGCAGACGTTAGAAGGACAGAAGAGTATGTAGTAATGGCATTCAGACTGAGGAGTCAGGACTGGAGGTCACCATCAAATACTATGGAAAGAGGGTAGGCATGTTAGTAATACTCAATTTCCATGCACCAACATGTGTTTTTAAGATGTTTCCATGGGACAGTTATTACCAAAATTATAATTACTCACAATTTTCAGTTAATTTGGTTTCCAAGGCTTCTTTTAACCGATGGCATATCATTGACAATCATATTATATTTCAATAGAGTCAAGCAAATCCTATTATCGCTTTTAGCTCGGCAAAACAATTTCTGTTTTTTTGTTTGCATAAAACATTTTTATAAATATTCAAAAATATTAAAAACTAAACATCAAAACCCTCAATTTGAGCAAATGGATAGCGAACAAGCACTAACCGTCGTTCCATCACAATTACAGGGTTAAGAGGTGAGGACTACGGCATAGGAAGCCATGGCTGGATTCTCTTTCCATACATTTCACTGAGGCAGCCATGCATAATTCATGGAGAATTAGTGGGTGAGAAATTAAACTGCAAGAAATTATTGATTTGCTTGCATAGACAATTAAAAAAAGAGCACTTTATGGTCGCGGGGGAGGGGTGAAGCACGACCGTATCTTGGAGCGATACAAGTTGCTTTACAATTTACAGGCTTTTATCGGAGCTTAATTTGGCAGGGATCTAACGTGCTGAAACAGTTTAATGTCATTAAAAGTTTCTGAGCATTATGCTTCTCGCCATGAGTACATACCTTACATAAGCCTTCTCCATAAGGATAGTTTGATGTATGAAAAAAATCTTAAGCCAAAGCAAGTTTCCTTTCTACATCATAGGGAGAACTTGTGTGCCAGGTGTTGACTTTAAAGATTCAGTATGAGTAGATATGCCCGAAATCGCGATCTGGAGTGAGGCAAACTCGCTTTGAGGCATTTTGTGTAATTTTATGGCTTTTTTCCCATAAACAATGAAACCTTATTAAGATGACCACCAAAAATTGGATGTGTCCTACCTAGCTAGCTGGCCAGTACCTGCTCAACCCCCACCTACCACTAATAGAAATTGAAAATTGGAATAGATGTGGTGGTGGCTGTACTCATGGAACACCTGCTGCTCCATGGACTCCTGTCCATGCTGAAGACTCATAACTGGATCCACCAAGTCATGGCCCATGGGAACACACTGCAGCTTTGCTGGAAACTGCTGGACAGACAAGGGCAAGGCAAGAAAGCAAGGCAAAGTTAACACTTGTAGACGGACATTAATATCTTACATAGTTGATACGGTTGAAAAAAGATATAAGTCCATCTAGTTCAACCAAGGGATAGGTGGGGATGCGAATCCCAGAAGGGCATTTTACATGGAACAGTTTTTCACCGTATTTTTTGTATGGCCCATTTATATTTTTCTATAGGTTAATCATGTCCCCCCTTAGACGTCTCTTCTCAAGACTAAATAAATTCAATTATTTTAATCTTTCTTCATAACTAAGACCCTCCATGGCCCTTATCAGTTTAGTTATTTTTCTCTGTACTTTTTCCAGCTACAGTGCATGCTTTCTATGGACTGGTTCCCAGAACTGAACTGCATATTCCAGATGAGGCCGCACCAACTATTTGTAAACTGGTAATATTACATCCCTGCCCCGTGATTCCACGCCTGCATCACGCCTGCATAATGCATGACAATATCCTGGTGGCCTTAGAAGCAGCTGATTGACATTGTATTCTAATAAATAAAACTACAGCATCAGGATTTGAATCTTGATAGTAGAGATTTTTATTTTACATACGGCAATATTCAAATGTGTGACGTTTCGGCACGCAGGCCTTCTTCAGACACTGTCCGTAACAAAAAAATAAAACGAAAACCATAAAGTTCTTGACCATAATACACATCAGAATACGGTCTAGATATACTGTACATGTGGTTATGTTCAATAGAAACCACGTAATTTTCACATAACATAACAATATTCACAGATTCTGGTATAACATTAACATTTGTATAGGTAGATTACATTGCTAGAGCTAGCATTCCTGGTAAATGACTCCCTCAATCTGTGTTATAAAGCTGTTTTACGACATTATATTACAAAAATCCAAGGAAAATTTCTGTATTATGTAGTTCCATTTCAGATGTTTTGATCGCAGTATAGATCTGTGTATAATATAAGGAATGATAGGAATATAAAGGAAGAAGAGCCCAGTATGTAAAGAATTTGTCTAAAACAATTTCAAGTAACCTGATTGGATTTGGAGTACTTACCTATGCCGCAGTGATGAAGTGGAATAAGAAGGATGCAGTGCAAATGAGAATATGTGCAGTCACATGTGTCCAGGAGAAGCGTCTAACTATGGTAGGACGCTTGCCTGTTTATGTAGGGGAAGAGGGGGAAGTACCTCCCCCCGTTTGCAGTGCTCCTGTGTGTGCATTCCACCAGGCCCGGAAGTTGGGGCTTGTGGAACGCATAGGAGAGATCAGGGAGATAAAATATACTGTAAATATAATAATTTTGGGGGAGAGAGTACGCTGATTGAAGAGCCTAATAAAGCGCTATAATTGCTAAATGTAGAGGCCGCTCAGAACGAGCAGCTAGTATTGATACGTGGCCTGTGTGGAGGAATTCTCTGGTGCGCATGCGCAGAAGGGTGCGTTCCACCGGCCGGCGCTGTGGAACGTACAGGGAGAGGTGTGCGTTCCACTGCTAATACAGAATACTCAGGAGGATGAATACAGAGGCAGAAGAAAGGGGAGGATATATGGGAATTAGAGAAGAATATAGTAAAGTATAGTAAGAATATAGTAAAGTGGTGGAAATAGAGAATATGAGAGAATGTCGTAAAAGAAGAAAAGGTGGAGATTATATAACCTAAGAAATAGAGATAGGAGTAAAAGTAGGGGGGTTACAGAAATATAAATTAAAGAGGAAAAAAATAAAAAATAAAGAAATAATAAAAGGTGAAATAAAAGAAAAAAGAAAAGAAAAAATAATAAGATAAATAATAATAGATAAAGAATAGGGGGAAATGAAATGTGGCTTAGTAAAATGAGATGGAAAAAAGGAAGAGAAAGAGGGGACTAAAGGCATGGAAAAAAGGTATGGTAAAATTAGAAAGATATGGTAGATCGAAAAAGAATGGTGACTGATTAAAAGGATATCATGCTGCAGCAATAGGAGTGTCCAAATGGTTAATGGGCCTGAAAATAGAAGAAAAGGGGGGTTAAATCCATCATACAGCTATAATAACAGATGTACAGAAAACTCTGTATCTCGTATTCCCTGTTCAGACCCTTGGGTGTTAGGCTCTGTAGTCTGTGGATCCAATACGCTTCGCGTATTTTTAGCTGTTTGGCTCTGTCACCTCCTCGTCTTAGGGGGGGAACATTTTCCACCACTTGGAATTTTAGTTGAGCAATATTGTGCCTAGCGTGATTGAAGTGAGCCGGGACAGGTAGAAAGAGTTTTTTTCTCCTAATTTTGGATTTATGTTTTCAGATCCGTTCGCGGATCTTCTGGGTAGTTTGTCCAACGTAAATTAAACCACATGGACATTTCAGAAAATGCACTACATAATCAGAGTCACATGTAGAGTTGAGCGGACACCTGGATGTTCGGGTTCGACGGGTTCGGCCGAACTTCACAAAAAAGTTAGAGTTTGGGACCGGGACCCGAACTTGACCCTGAACCCCATTGAAGTAAATGGGGACCTGCACTTTTGAGCACTAAAATGGCTGTAAAAAAAGTCATGGAAAGGGCTAGAGGGCTGCAAATGGCATCAAAATGTGGTTAAGAGCATGGCAAGTGCTCTGCAAACAAACATTGGGAAATATGAAAGGGCCAATTAAAGACGAATTTTTGAAATTTAGGTCCCTGTCACCTATGCAGAGCAGGGATTTTTCATCTCCAGAAATTGGTTAAAGTCACCCACCAATGGAACAGCACTGAAGATGGCCGCATAGAAGGAGAGCTCCTGCTCTGAACTCTCAGACTCTCAGCGACTGCCACAGCGACATAAAGCGCCGTTACAACACCAAGAATGGCTACCAAACAGATGGAGAAGAGTAAGGCCCCTTTCACACGGGCGAGTATTCCGCGCGGATGCGATGCGTGAGTTGAACACATTGCACCCGCACTGAATACCGACCCATTCATTTAGATGGGGCTGTTCACATGAGCGGTGATTTTCACGCATCACTTATGCGTTGCGTGAAAATCGCAGCATGCTCCTCTTTGTGCGTTGCGGTGCGATAATCCATACAACGCAGGCCCCATAGAAGTGAATGGGGTTGCGTGAAAATCGCAAGCATCCGCAAGCAAGTGCGGATGTGGTGCGATTTTCACGCACGGTTGCTAGGAGACGATCGGGATGGAGACCCAATCATTATTATTTTCCCTTATAACATGGTTATAAGGGAAAATAATAGCATTCTGAATACAGAATGCATAGTACAATAGCGCTGGAGGGGTTAAATTTTTTTTTAAAATTATTTAACTCGCCTTAGTCCACTTGTTCGCGTAGCCCGGCATCTCCTTCTGTCTCCTTTGCTGAACAGGACCTGGGGTGAGCATTAATTACATGAACAGGACCTGTGAGGACGTCACTCCGGTCATCACATGATCCATCACATGATCTTTTACCATGGTGATGGATCATGTGATGACTGAGACGTCACCAAAGGTCCTTGTTGCTACAAAAAGCTAAGATCAAGACAGAAGGAGATGCCGGCTACGCGATCAAGTGGACTAAGGTGAGTTAAATTTTTATTTTATTTTTTTAACCCCTCCAGCGCAATTTTACTATGTATTCTGTATTCAGAATGCTATTATTTTCCCTTATAACCATGTTATAAGGGAAAATAATACAATCTACAGAACACCGATCCCAAGCCCGAACTTCTGTGAAGAAGTTCGGGTTTGGGTACCAAACACACGCGATTTTTCTCACGCGAGTGCAAAACGCATTACAATGTTTTGCACTCGCGCGGAAAAATTGCGGGTGTTCCCGCAACGCACCCGCACATTTTCCCGCAACGCCCGTATGAAAGGGGCCTAAGGGGCCGAGAGGGAAAGGCTCGCTGCAGCTGGAGCACTTCTTCCATGCCGACCGGGCAGGCAGAGATGGCGCAGCATCAGAAGCGCGGGTAATAAGTCCGCCCTGCTCAAACCTCCTGCCCTCACCACCGCACCCCGCGGCAGCCTCCTCCCCGCTCCCCCCAGTGGACCAGCTATTTTCCCTGAATGGGAACTGGGACTCCCTGCAATCCTCCGGTCTGGAGGGTGATGAACTTACCTCAATAGGAGCCTCAGGCAGGCATTGGCGATCCCCAGTCCCTGAGCAAGATGGCGACCGCACCTCCTCCCCCATGAAGGAAGCAGGCGCACTGTCAGCAGGGTCACAGCAGCACAAATGTGTTTACAGCATTAAGGGGCAAGATGATATCCCCTCTCTGCTCAACCCTCAAACAGAGAACCCAGACATATTTTCGAATTTCCAAGCCTTAGACAATGTGGTCTCTGAGGCCACCCTCAAAGATATGTTAACTGCGCTGCGCTCCTCCTTACACACAGACTTTACTAAAATCATATCCCCCTTCTATAAAGAACTCTCTGACATTGGGGACAGAGTCTCGCATGTGGAATCAAAGATTGGCGGCCTTTGCTGAGGCCCACAATGAAGTGGTTGACTACCACAACTGTTTGGATAAGAAAGTAGACACGCTGCAAGCTAAACTCGTTGAAAACGAGGACCGCAACCGCAGGAACAATATTAAGTTTCGCAACATCCCCGAGTCAGTTCCCGGTCCGGAACTTAGGGACTATCTGCAACAATTCACCAAGCACCTGCTCCCAGATTGCGCGGCATATGAACTCAGTATTGATCGTGCGCATCGAGTACCTAAACCTCCCAACCTTCCGGACGCAGTTCCGCGGGACATACTCGCACGGTAAGCGCAGAAACAGCAACCACTCCAGGAGCCATATTCCGCGCTGAAACTATTTACTGATCTCTCAGCAGCCACTTTGCAGGCGCGCAGACGCTCAGCGCCCCCTGACATCCATCCTGAGGAAACATGCTATGACTTATCGTTGGGGATTTCCTACAAAGATTCTCATCAACAAGAAAGGAACGTTGATTAGTCAAGAGTAGGGTTATAAAATTACTTTCTAAAATGTGGGCTACTAGTAGAATATGGTTGAGGGTAAAGGGTTCACTTATAAACGCCCCTTTGGTATAACGTCCATCTACAGATTTTAGATGGTATAGCAATAGATACATTTTGGCAAATGGATGGGATTTTTTACATTTCACAAGTAGCTAAAGAGAGATTAAGTCGTTCACGGAGCTAGCACATAATGTAAAAAACCTCTCTTGGTTTAGATATTTTCAGTTGCGGTCGGCACTATTCAGTCTGGATGATAAATCTATGTTGGATATAAATAGTTCCTGTTTTTTAAATGATTGGATAGGGATGACACCCCTAAGAATTAAGATTTCAAATATATATAAACTATTACTTAAGGCACGTTTTTCTGATACAAAATCACCAGGACAAAGAGCCTGGGAGTTGGATTGTCCAAATATACAATTAGAAGGGTGGGGGAATATCTTTACTAACCTAGGTCCACTATCTCATAATTTTAACCATGTTTTAGTTCAGTTTAGTATTTGTCATAGACTATATGTTACCCCTATATGGCTAAATAAATGTGGGCTAAGAGATACATCCAAGTGTCCTAGATGTGATACCTTAGGCGCGGATTACCTCCATATGAGCTGGACCTGTCCAGAACTTAGAGAATACTGGAATAGCATCAATAACTTCCTTATTTACAAACTTAAAATACGAATCCCCTTTGAGCCACAATTGTTCTTGCTGAATGATTTTTCCATAATAAGTGGTCATAAATAGAGTTGAGCGAACACCTGGATGTTCGGGTTCGAGAAGTTCGGCCGAACATCCCGGAAATGTTCGGGTTCGGGATCCGAACCCGATCCGAACTTCGTCCCGAACCCGAACCCCATTGAAGTCAATGGGGACCCGAACTTTTCGGCACTAAAAAGGCTGTAAAACAGCCCAGGAAAGAGCTAGAGGGCTGCAAAAGGCAGCAACATGTAGGTAAATCCCCTGCAAACAAATGTGGATAGGGAAATGAATTAAAATAAAAATTAAATAAATAAAAATTAACCAAAATCAATTGGAGAGAGGTTCCATAGCAGAGAATCTGGCTTCCCGTCACCCACCACTGGAACAGTCCATTCTCAGATATTTAGGCCCCGGCACCCAGGCAGAGGAGAGAGGTCCCGTAACAGACAATCTGGCTTCATGTCAGCAGAGAATTAGTCTGCATGTCATAGCAGAGAATGAGGCTTCACGTCAGCCACCACTGCAACAGTCCATTGGCATATATTTAGGCCCAGCACACACACAGGCAGAGGAGAGAGGTCCCGTAACAGAGAATCTGGCTTCATGTCAGCAGAGAATCAGTCTGCATGTCATAGCAGAGAATGAGGCTTCACGTCAGCCACCACTGCAACAGTCCATTGGCATATATTTAGGCCCAGCACCCAGGCAGAGGAGGGAGGTCCCGTAACAGAGAATCTGTCTTCATGTCAGCAGAGAATTAGTCTGCATGTCATAGCAGAGAATGAGGCTTCACGTCAGCCACCACTGCAACAGTCCATTGGCATATATTTAGGCCCAGCACACACACAGGCAGAGGAGAGAGGTCCCGTAACAGAGGATCTGGCTTCATGTCAGCAGAGAATCAGTCTGCATGTCATAGCAGAGAATCAGGCTTCACGTCAGCCACCACTGCAACAGTCCATTGTCATAAATTTAGGCCCAGCACCCAGGCAGAGGAGAGAGGTCCCGTAACAGAGAATCTGGCTTCATGTCAGCAGAGAATCAGTCTTCATATCATAGCAGAGAATCAGGCTTCACGTCACCCACCACTGTAAGAGTCAATTTTCATAAATTTAGGCCCAGAACCCAGGCAGAGGAGAAAGGTCCCGTAACAGACAATCTGGCTTCATGTCAGCAGAGAATCAGTCTTCATATCATAGCAGAGAATCAGGCTTCACGTCACCCACCACTGTAAGAGTCAATTTTCATAAATTTAGGCCCAGAACCCAGGCAGAGGAGAAAGGTCCCGTAACAGACAATCTGGCTTCATGTCAGCAGAGAATCAGTCTTCATATCATAGCAGAGAATCAGGCTTCACGTCACCCACCACTGCAACAGTCCATTGGCATATATTTAGGCCTAGCACACAGGCAGAGCAGAGAGGTCCCGTAACAGACAATCTGGCTTCATGACAGCAGAGAATCAGTCTGCATGTCATAGCAGAGAATCAGGCTTCACGTCAGCCACCACTGCAACAGTCCATTGTCATAAATTTAGGCCCAGCACCCAGGCAGAGGAGAGAGGTCCCGTAACAGAGAATCTGGCTTCATGTCAGCAGAGAATCAGTCTTCATATCATAGCAGAGAATCAGGCTTCACGTCACCCACCACTGTAAGAGTCAATTTTCATAAATTTAGGCCCAGAACCCAGGCAGAGGAGAAAGGTCCCGTAACAGACAATCTGGCTTCATGTCAGCAGAGAATCAGTCTTCATATCATAGCAGAGAATCAGGCTTCACGTCACCCACCACTGCAACAGTCAATTTTCATAAATTTAGGCCCAGAACCCAGGCAGAGGAGAAAGGTCCCGTAACAGACAATCTGGCTTCATGTCAGCAGAGAATCAGTCTTCATATCATAGCAGAGAATCAGGCTTCACGTCACCCACCACTGCAACAGTCCATTGGCATATATTTAGGCCTAGCACACAGGCAGAGCAGAGAGGTCCCGTAACAGACAATCTGGCTTCATGACAGCAGAGAATCAGTCTGCATGTCATAGCAGAGAATCAGGCTTCACGTCAGCCACCACTGCAACAGTCCATTGTCATAAATTTAGGCCCAGCACCCAGGCAGAGGAGAGAGGTCCCGTAAAAGAGGATCTGGCTTCATGTCAGCAGAGAATCAGTCTGCATGTCATAGCAGAGAATGAGGCTTCACGTCACCCACCACTGCAACAGTCCATTGGCATATATTTAGGCCTAGCACACAGGCAGAGCAGAGAGGTCCCGTAACAGACAATCTGGCTTCATGTCAGCAGAGAATCAGTCTGCATGTCATAGCAGAGAATGAGGCTTCACGTCACCCACCACTGCAACAGTCCATTGGCATATATTTAGGCCTAGCACACAGGCAGAGCAGAGAGGTCCCGTAACAGACAATCTGGCTTCATGACAGCAGAGAATCAGTCTGCATGTCATAGCAGAGAATGAGGCTTCACGTCAGCCACCACTGCAACAGTCCATTGGCATATATTTAGGCCTAGCACACAGGCAGAGGAGAGGTTCATTCAACTTTGGGTAGCCTCGCAATATAATGGTAAAATGAAAATAAAAATAGGATTGAATGAGGAAGTGCCCTGGAGTCCAATAATATATGGTTATGGGGAGGTAGTTAATGTCTAATCTGGACAAGGGACGGACAGGTCCTGTGGGATCCATGCCTGGTTCATTTTTATGAACGTCAGCTTGTCCACATTGGCTGTAGACAGGCGGCTGCGTTTGTCTGTAATGACGCCCCCTGCCGTGCTGAATACACGTTCAGACAAAACGCTGGCTGCCGGGCAGGCCAGCACCTCCAAGGCATAAAAGGCTAGCTCTGGCCACGTGGACAATTTAGAGACCCAGAAGTTGAATGGGGCCGAACCATCAGTCAGTACGTGGAGGGGTGTGCACACGTACTGTTCCACCATGTTAGTGAAATGTTGCCTCCTGCTAACACGTTGCGTATCAGGTGGTGGTGCAGTTAGCTGTGGCGTGTTGACAAAAGTTTTCCACATCTCTGCCATGCTAACCCTGCCCTCAGAGGAGCTGGCCGTGACACAGCTGCCTTGGCGACCTCTTGCTCCTCCTCTGCCTTGGCCTTGGGCTTCCACTTGTTCCCCTGTGACATTTGGGAATGCTCTCAGTAGCGCGTCTACCAACGTGCGCTTGTACTCGCGCATCTTCCTATCACGCTCCAGTGCAGGAAGTAAGGTGGGCACATTGTCTTTGTAGCGTGGATCCAGCAGGGTGGCAACCCAGTAGTCCGCACAGGTTAAAATGTGGGCAACTCTGCTGTCGTTGCGCAGGCACTGCAGCATGTAGTCGCTCATGTGTGCCAGGCTGCCCAGGGATAAGGACAAGCTGTCCTCTGTGGGAGGCGTATCGTCATCGTCCTGCCTTTCCCCCCAGCCACGCACCAGTGATGGACCCGAGCTGCGTTGGGTGCCACCCCGCTGTGACCATGCTTCATCCTCATCCTCCTCCACCTCCTCCTCATCCTCGTCCTCCTCGTCCTCCAGTAGTGGGCCCTGGCTGGCCACATTTGTACCTGGCCTCTGCTGTTGCCAAAAAACCTCCCTCTGAGTCACTTCGAAGAGACTGGCCTGAAAGTGCTAAAAATGACCCCTCTTCCTCCTCCTCCTCCTCCTCCTCCTGGGCCACCTCCTCTTCCATCATCGCCCTAAGTGTTTTCTCAAGGAGACATAGAAGTGGTATTGTAACGCTGATAACGGTGTCATCGCCACTGGCCATGTTGGTGGAGTACTCGAAACAGCGCAACAGGGCACACAGGTCTCGCATGGAGGCCCAGTCATTGGTGGTGAAGTGGTGCTGTTCTGTAGTGCGACTGACCCGTGCGTGCTGCAGCTGAAACTCCACTATGGCCTGCTGCTGCTCGCACAGTCTGTCCAGCATGTGCAAGGTGGAGTTCCACCTGGTGGGCACGTCGCATATGAGGCGGTGAGCGGGAAGGCCGAAGTTACGCTGTAGCGCAGACAGGCGAGCAGCAGCAGGATGTGAACGCCGGAAGCGCGAACAGACGGCCCGCACTTTATGCAGCAGCTCTGACATGTCGGGGTAGTTGTGAATGAACTTCTGCACCACCAAATTCAGCACATGCGCCAAGCAAGGGATGTGCGTCAAATTGGCTAGTCCCAGAGCTGCAACGAGATTTCGCCCATTATCACACACCACCAGGCCGGGCTTGAGGCTCACCGGCAGCAACCACTCGTCGGTCTGTTGTTCTATACCCCGCCACAACTCCTGTGCGGTGTGGGGCCTGTCCCCCAAACATATGAGTTTCAGAATGGCCTGCTGACGTTTACCCCGGGCTGTGCTGAAGTTGGTGGTGAAGGTGTGTGGCTGACTGGATGAGCAGGTGGAAGAAGAGGAGGAGGAAGCCGAGAAGGAGGAGGTGGCAACAGGAGGCAAAGAATGTTGCCCTGCGATCCTTGGCGGCGGAAGGACGTGCGCCAAACAGCTCTCCGCCTGGGGCCCAGCTGCCACTACATTTACCCAGTGTGCAGTTAGGGAGATATAGCGTCCCTGGCCGTGCTTACTGGTCCACGTATCTGTGGTTAGGTGGACCTTGCCACAGATGGCGTTGCGCAGTGCACACTTGATTTTATCGGATACTTGGTTGTGCAGGGAAGGCACGGCTCTCTTGGAGAAGTAGTGCCGGCTGGGAACAACATACTGTGGGACAGCAAGCGACATGAGCTGTTTGAAGCTGTCTGTGTCCACCAGCCTGAATGACAGCATTTCATAGGCCAGTAGTTTAGAAATGCTGGCATTCAGGGCCAGGGATCGAGGGTGGCTAGGTGGGAATTTACGCTTTCTCTCAAATGTTTGTGAGATGGAGAGCTGAACGCTGGCGTGTGACATGGTTGAGACGCTTGGTGACGGAGGTGGTGGTGGTGGTGTTGGTGGTACATCCCCTGTTTGCTGGGCGGCAGGTGCCAACGTTCCTCCAGAGGCGGAGGAAGAGGCCGAGGCGGCAGCAGCAGAATAGGCCGAGGCGGCAGCAGCAGAAGAGGTAGCAGGGGGAGCCTGAGTGACTTCCTTGGTTTTAAGGTGTTTACTCCACTGCAGTTCATGCTTTGCATGCAGGTGCCTGGTCATGCAGGTTGTGCTCAGGTTCAGAACGTTAATGCCTCGCTTCAGGCTCTGATGGCACAGCGTGCAAACCACTCGGGTCTTGTCGTCAGCACATTGTTTGAAGAAGTGCCATGCCAGGGAACTCCTTGAAGCTGCCTTTGGGGTGCTCGGTCCCTAGATGGCGGCGGTCAGTAGCAGGCGGAGTCTCTTGGCGGCGGGTGTTCTGCTTTTGCCCACTGCTCCCTCTTTTGCTACGCTGTTGGCTCGGTCTCACCACTGCCTCTTCCTCCGAACTGTGAAAGTCAGTGGCACGACCTTCATTCCATGTGGGGTCTAGGACCTCATCGTCCCCTGCATCGTCTTCCACCCAGTCTTGATCCCTGACCTCCTGTTCAGTCTGCACACTGCAGAAAGACGCAGCAGTTGGCACCTGTGTTTCGTCATCATCAGAGACATGCTGAGGTGGTATTCCCATGTCCTCATCATCAGGAAACATAAGTGGTTGTGCGTCAGTGCATTCTATGTCTTTCACCGCTGGGGAAGGGCTAGGTGGATGCCCTTGGGAAACCCTGCCAGCGGAGTCTTCAAACAGCATAAGAGACTGCTGCATAACTTGAGGCTGAGACAGTTTCCCTGGTATGCATGGGGGTGATGTGACAGACTGATGGGGTTGGTTTTCAGGCGCCATCTGTGCGCTTTCTGCAGAAGACTGGGTGGGAGATAATGTGAACGTGCTGGATCCACTGTCGGCCACCCAATTGACTAATGCCTGTACCTGCTCAGGCCTTACCATCCTTAGAACGGCATTGGGCCCCACCATATATCGCTGTAAATTCTGGCGGCTACTGGGACCTGAGGTAGTTGGTACACTAGGACGTGTGGATGTGGCAGAACGGCCACGTCCTCTCCCAGCACCAGAGGGTCCACTAACACCACCACGACCATGTCCACGTCCGCGTCCCTTACTAGATGTTTTTCTCATTGTTATGGTTCACCACAACAACAAATATATTATTTGGCCCAATGTATTGTATTCAAATTCAGCGGGATATAAATTTGAGGCCTAGTATTTAGGCGCTGGGTGACCGGTATGGATTTAGTGACAGAATTAGACTTGGAAATGCACAGAAGCGTGTGTGTGAAGTTATTCTGAATGACCCAATGTGCACCTTGAATATTATATACCCTTTTTGGGATAGATTTCAAATAGCTCTGATATAGCAGGAACCACTAAATTATGAAATTGCTAAATTGGGAATTGTACTTCAACCCAGAACAAAAAATGTGCTTTGACGGGCACTAAATAACTTTCCCAGCTACAACAGGACAGCGGTAACGAGAGATTTAGAGGGATTTAAATTTGAGGCCTAGTATTTAGGCGCTGGGTGACAGGTATGGGTTTAGTGACAGAATTAGACTTGGAAATACACAGTAGCGGGTGTGTGTGAAGTTATTCTGAATGACCCAATGTGCACCTTCAATATTATATACCCTTTTTGGGATAGATTTCAAATAGCTCTGATATAGCAGGAACCACTAAATTATGAAATTGCTAAATTGGGAATTGTACTTCAACCCAGAACAAAAAATGTGCTTTGACGGACACTAAATATCTTGCCCAGCAACAACAGTACAGCGTGGTAACGAGAGATTTAGAGGGATTAAATTTGAGGCCTAGTATTTAGGCGCTGGGTCACCGGTATGGATTTAGTGACAGAATTAGACTTGGAAATGCACAGAAGCGTGTGTGTGAAGTTATTCTGAATGACCCTATGTGCACCTTCAATATTATATACCCTTTTAGGGATAGATTTCAAATAGCTCTGATATAGCAGAAACCACTAAATTATGAAATTGCTAAATTGGGAATTGTACTTCAACCCAGAACAAAAAATGTGCTTTGACGGACACTAAATATCTTGCCCAGCAACAACAGTACAGCGGTGGGTAACGAGAGATTTAGAGGGATTTAAATTTGAGGCCTAGTATTTAGGCGCTGGGTCACCGGTATGGATTTAGTGACAGAATTAGACTTGGAAATGCACAGAAGCGTGTGTGTGAAGTTATTCTGAATGACCCTATGTGCACCTTCAATATTATATACCCTTTTAGGGATAGATTTCAAATAGCTCTGATATAGCAGAAACCACTAAATTATGAAATTGCTAAATTGGGAATTGTACTTCAACCCAGAACAAAAAATGTGCTTTGACGGACACTAAATATCTTGCCCAGCAACAACAGTACAGCGGTGGGTAACGAGAGATTTAGAGGGATTTAAATTTGAGGCCTAGTATTTAGGCGCTGGGTCACCGGTATGGATTTAGTGACAGAATTAGACTTGGAAATGCACAGAAGCGTGTGTGTGAAGTTATTCTGAATGACCCTATGTGCACCTTCAATATTATATACCCTTTTAGGGATAGATTTCAAATAGCTCTGATATAGCAGAAACCACTAAATTATGAAATTGCTAAATTGGGAATTGTACTTCAACCCAGAACAAAAAATGTGCTTTGACGGACACTAAATATCTTGCCCAGCAACAACAGTACAGCGGTGGGTAACGAGAGATTTAGAGGGATTTAAATTTGAGGCCTAGTATTTAGGCGCTGGGTCACCGGTATGGATTTAGTGACAGAATTAGACTTGGAAATGCACAGAAGCGTGTGTGTGAAGTTATTCTGAATGACCCTATGTGCACCTTCAATATTATATACCCTTTTAGGGATAGATTTCAAATAGCTCTGATATAGCAGAAACCACTAAATTATGAAATTGCTAAATTGGGAATTGTACTTCAACCCAGAACAAAAAATGTGCTTTGACGGACACTAAATATCTTGCCCAGCAACAACAGTACAGCGGTGGGTAACGAGAGATTTAGAGGGATTTAAATTTGAGGCCTAGTATTTAGGCGCTGGGTCACCGGTATGGATTTAGTGACAGAATTAGACTTGGAAATGCACAGAAGCGTGTGTGTGAAGTTATTCTGAATGACCCTATGTGCACCTTCAATATTATATACCCTTTTAGGGATAGATTTCAAATAGCTCTGATATAGCAGAAACCACTAAATTATGAAATTGCTAAATTGGGAATTGTACTTCAACCCAGAACAAAAAATGTGCTTTGACGGACACTAAATATCTTGCCCAGCAACAACAGTACAGCGGTGGGTAACGAGAGATTTAGAGGGATTTAAATTTGAGGCCTAGTATTTAGGCGCTGGGTCACCGGTATGGATTTAGTGACAGAATTAGACTTGGAAATGCACAGAAGCGTGTGTGTGAAGTTATTCTGAATGACCCTATGTGCACCTTCAATATTATATACCCTTTTAGGGATAGATTTCAAATAGCTCTGATATAGCAGAAACCACTAAATTATGAAATTGCTAAATTGGGAATTGTACTTCAACCCAGAACAAAAAATGTGCTTTGACGGACACTAAATATCTTGCCCAGCAACAACAGTACAGCGGTGGGTAACGAGAGATTTAGAGGGATTTAAATTTGAGGCCTAGTATTTAGGCGCTGGGTCACCGGTATGGATTTAGTGACAGAATTAGACTTGGAAATGCACAGAAGCGTGTGTGTGAAGTTATTCTGAATGACCCTATGTGCACCTTCAATATTATATACCCTTTTAGGGATAGATTTCAAATAGCTCTGATATAGCAGAAACCACTAAATTATGAAATTGCTAAATTGGGAATTGTACTTCAACCCAGAACAAAAAATGTGCTTTGACGGACACTAAATATCTTGCCCAGCAACAACAGTACAGCGGTGGGTAACGAGAGATTTAGAGGGATTTAAATTTGAGGCCTAGTATTTAGGCGCTGGGTCACCGGTATGGATTTAGTGACAGAATTAGACTTGGAAATGCACAGAAGCGTGTGTGTGAAGTTATTCTGAATGACCCTATGTGCACCTTCAATATTATATACCCTTTTAGGGATAGATTTCAAATAGCTCTGATATAGCAGAAACCACTAAATTATGAAATTGCTAAATTGGGAATTGTACTTCAACCCAGAACAAAAAATGTGCTTTGACGGACACTAAATATCTTGCCCAGCAACAACAGTACAGCGGTGGGTAACGAGAGATTTAGAGGGATTTAAATTTGAGGCCTAGTATTTAGGCGCTGGGTCACCGGTATGGATTTAGTGACAGAATTAGACTTGGAAATGCACAGAAGCGTGTGTGTGAAGTTATTCTGAATGACCCTATGTGCACCTTCAATATTATATACCCTTTTAGGGATAGATTTCAAATAGCTCTGATATAGCAGAAACCACTAAATTATGAAATTGCTAAATTGGGAATTGTACTTCAACCCAGAACAAAAAATGTGCTTTGACGGACACTAAATATCTTGCCCAGCAACAACAGTACAGCGGTGGGTAACGAGAGATTTAGAGGGATTTAAATTTGAGGCCTAGTATTTAGGCGCTGGGTCACCGGTATGGATTTAGTGACAGAATTAGACTTGGAAATGCACAGAAGCGTGTGTGTGAAGTTATTCTGAATGACCCTATGTGCACCTTCAATATTATATACCCTTTTAGGGATAGATTTCAAATAGCTCTGATATAGCAGAAACCACTAAATTATGAAATTGCTAAATTGGGAATTGTACTTCAACCCAGAACAAAAAATGTGCTTTGACGGACACTAAATATCTTGCCCAGCAACAACAGTACAGCGGTAACGAGAGATTTAGAGGGATTTAAATTTGAGGCCTAGTATTTAGGCGCTGGGTGACAGGTATGGGTTTAGTGACAGAATTAGACTTGGAAATACACAGTAGCGGGTGTGTGTGAAGTTATTCTGAATGACCCAATGTGCACCTTCAATATTATATACCCTTTTTGGGATAGATTTCAAATAGCTCTGATATAGCAGGAACCACTAAATTATGAAATTGCTAAATTGGGAATTGTATTTCAACCCAGAACAAGAAATGTGCTTGAACGGACACTAAATAACTCGCCCAGCTACAGCACTAGGGACAGATTTAGCTGGATATAAATTTGAGGCCTAGTATTTAGGCGCTGGGTGACCGGTATGGATTTAGTGACAGAATTAGACTGGGATATGGCCAAAAAATAAACAGACTATTGCTGGTTAAATGCACTTGGTGTGACAGCTTCACCCTGATGTAGGCTTTAGCCAAAAAACAACCACACCATTGAGGGTTAAATGCACTTGGTCGCAGCTTGTGCTGGCGCACCACAAGACACAAAATGGCCGCCGATCACCCCAGAAAAATGAGACTGACAAACGGTCTGTGCAGCCTAAAAACAGTGAGCAATTGAGGATCAGCAGCTCAATGATCCACAGCTGCAGATCGATCAGTTAATCAAGTCCTTTGGAGGAGTTAATCTGCCTAATCTCGCCCTACTGTCGCAGCCGCAACCTCTCCCTACGCTAATCAGAGCAGAGTGACGGGCGGCGCTATGTGACTCCAGCTTAAATAGAGGCTGGGTCACATGGTGCTCTGGCCAATCACAGCCATGCCAATAGTAGGCATGGCTGTGATGGCCTCTTGGGGCAAGTAGTATGACGCTTGTTGATTGGCTGCTTTGCAGCCTTTCAAAAAGCGCCAAGAAAGCGTCACAAAAGCGCCAAGAAAGCGACGAACACCGAACCCGAACCCGGACTTTTACGAAAATGTCCGGGTTCGGGTCCGTGTCACGGACACCCCAAAATTCGGTACGAACCCGAACTATACAGTTCGAGTTCGCTCATCCCTAGTCATAAATATCAAAAGATTCTTCTAGGTAGGATACTGTTGTTAGCTAGAATCCTGATTAGTCGGACCTGGTTTGCTTGTCATACTCCAGAATTAAACACTTGGATAAACCTAGTTAATAAGGTAAAAAATTATGAGCAGATTCTTTATAGGCAGAGAGATGTAGATGAGAAGTGGATTAAGATATGGGATGGTTGGAAGATCTGATTGACAATAATACTTTATATAATTTATATATATTTTTCTCTCTTTCTCTCTTTTCCTGTCTCCTGCCCCTTTCCTTTGTTGAAGGGGGTTCGGGGGGGGGGGGGGGGTGGATGCATCACAGGGCTGGGGTGGGGGGGAGGGGGGTTGGGTTTAGGGAAGAGGGATAAGAAAAAGGAAAAAAAGGTATTAATTGTATAATTTGTATATATACAAATTTTTTCTTTGTGTATTTCTTTTATATATTAATAAAGATATTTACAGCCTCCTCTATTGCGGAGGGCATGGTGCTGTTATCCAAATGGAACATCCTGTTGGAAAACAACCCCCCTCGGGATAACAGAGTGCCCCCAACGAAGATGACCAAAGAATGGCATGAGGTCCCTACAACATGACTGTATGTCAATTGCTAGTCTTACATGCCTATCTGCCTCTTCCTTCCCCGATTCACTATGGGTGAGGGAGACTGGGAAATTTTTTCAGTCGTTGAATGGTGATTTTCACTGTTTTCACCCCCGATCTCATCTGTGCCCCTCAGAGGAACTACCATCTCTGTTTCTGGGCACAGCTAATGTTCATTTGCTATTATGTTTTGTTTACCACTTACCATTTGTTTCTTACAGCACCTTGCAGTACCAGGGATTTAAAGGACGAGGCCTTAAGATGTACGACCGCTGGAGGAGCTGGGCAACCCCCTTATCTCCGACATAATAATACCAATAATGTAGCATATCATCAGGTACCTACCCACAATGGTTCTTAAAATATTGTCGATGAATGTGAGGGGGTTGAACAGCCCCTTCAAAAGGTCAGTGATGGGAAGAGAGTTGTGCTCCCAAAAATGTGACATTGCTTGCTTGCAGGAGACGCATGTATCATCCTCTAATCCACCCAAACTTCACCATAAAAACTATCCCACTATCATACATTCATCTTTTCCCCCAAAAAGAGATGAGTCCTCATTGCCTTCGGACCCTCTGTAGCGGTTCAGATCTGCCAAAATTGGATTGACCCCTAAAGCCGTTATATTATAGTAAACTGTCTATTGAATGCAGTGGAGTATACTATCCTCAACCTTTAGGGCCCCAACTCTCATACCGAATGTTTTCTAAACCGCATACCTAACAAGCTAAAGAAAATCCAAAAGGGACACTTGATAATCTGTGGAGACTTCAACTCCGTATGCAACCCTTCTCTGGATTCCACCGCGAACCCCCAATCTCGCAGGATTGGGGTCGCTAAAGTGGCTTGGGCCTTGGGGGTATATGATGTATGGCGTCTCCTGCATGTTAATGAAAAAGATTATACATACTACTCAGGGGTGCATAAGACTTATTCACGTATTGACATGTTCTGGGTTGACAGGTCTCTGATAGATAAATCCCTGGCAGTAGAAATTGGGTCTATACAATAGTCGGACCATGCCCCAGTGGTACTAACCCTATCTGAGGGCCCCTCCAAAGTCTCAGACTATGTCTGGAGACTGAACACTTACTTACTATCTCTCCCATCGGTGGAAAAGGAGATAGACTCCTCCCTAGGCGAATTCTTTGTTTTAAATAAATCCCCAGATATCCAGACCTATACTTTGTGGAACTGTCACAAGGCATACATGAGGGGAGTCTTAATGAAACAGAGCAGTATATGGCGTAAAAAAAGAGACAAGGATATTCAAGATGCTATGCATTTTATCCAACAACTTGAATCCCTGAATAAGCAGTCCCTCTCTGAAGCCTGCACAGCTTAGCTTACCAAAGCCAGATTGCATCTGAGATCCCTCCTCATGTACGCTTATGAGAGGTCCCTAAAACGCCTTAAATTTCAGTACTATGCCCAAGACAATAAATCCGGAAAACTCCTAGCAAATAGACTTAAACAATTAGCACTTAAATCTAGAATACAAGGCATAAACCACCCTGTGACTGGGCGGACGGTTTCTGCCCCCAGGAATATAGCAAATGCATTTCGAGAATACTATTCTCGCCTATATAACCTTAAAGATGACACAACCATACCACAGCCATCTCTAATAGATATAAACTCGTTTTTTGATCGAATACATTTGCCGTCTTTGTCTGCTGAGGAGTTGGAACCCCTTAATGAACCGATCTCCTTAGAGGAAATTCGCACTGTGATTCGCTCTCTCCCGCTGAATAAAGCCCCTGGCCCCGATGGCTTCTCTTCACTATACTACAAGAAGTTTAGTCACCGCCTTACTGAACACCTCTTGCCAGTCTTCTCCACAGCCATGGAAACGGGTTCCTTCCCGGCAGAAATGTTGGAGGCTCTTATAGTCACCATCCCGAAACCGGGCAAATCTCCACTGAATACTATGAGCTATCGTCCCATATCATTACTGAATTGTGATGTCAAGCTGTATGCCAAGATATTAGCGAATAGGCTTTTGAATGTAATCCCCTCCCTGATTTCCATAGACCAAACTGGATTTGTGCCGGGGAGCCAAGCCCCGGACAACACCAGGAGACTATTGGCGCTGTTACAGACGGCTGAGCTTGCAACCACCCGACCGCGTTCTTGACGCTGGATGCTGAGAAGGCATTTGATCGCGTTAGCTGGCCTTATGCCTTCTCGGCCCTGAGTAAATTTGGACTCTCGGGCCCGATATACTCGGCCATGTCCGCCTTATACTCAAACCCTTGCGCTAGAGTATTTACTAATGGAGCTCTTTCCAATGTCTTTAACTTGACAAATGGGACTAGACAGGGATGCCGGTTGTCCCCTCTGTTCTTCATCCTATCCATAGAGCCCTTAGCAGGAACTGATTCGAAGGGACCCGGAAGTAGTGGGCGTGGAGATGGGCTCCATTGAACACAAGGTAGCACTTTTTGCAGATGACGTAATCGTGATCTGTAAATGCCCTGAGTCATCCCTTCGGAGAGTGTTTGCTTTGCTACAGATATTTGGTCAGGTCTCCTATTACAAACTAAACATAGACAAGTCACAATGCCTCCCCGTTAATATCCCTGCTGAACAAATGAGCCGACTGAAGAATCTATTCCCACTAGACTGGCAACAGGAGAGTATATCATATCTTGGCGTACAGCTGACGCACCCAGTGTCTAGGACATTCCACACTAATCCCCCCCCCCCCCCCCCCTCTGATAGAAGATCTGGCTAAAGACATTAAAAATATGAAGAAACTCTTCATATCTTGGTTCGGAAGAGTAGCTGCTTATAAAATGTTATTTCTCCCAAGACTCCTCTATCTCTTCAGAACCTTACCAGTCCCAATCCCAATATCCTTTTTCAATACTGCCAAGTGGCAGATGATGGGTTTTATATGGGACTCGAAGCATCCCAGAGTAGCGTACTCCATTCTAACGAGACACAGAAAAGAGGGAGGACTGGGGGTTCCTGATTTGAAACACTATCGCATGGCCTGCCTCTTAGACCAGCTGATCCATTGGTGGAACGACTCAGCAGACAAACACTGGGTAACAATGGAAAGGACCTCGCTCACCCTCTCTTCCCTCTGCTCCCTATTAGTGGGAATGGCGTGGAAACTCCCTTCCCGTGAATCCCCCTGGCAAACTATTAAATTGTCTCTTTCAGCCTGAAAAACGTTATTAGACAACTCCACCTCAGGAGATAGGCTATCCCCCAGTCTCTTATCGATATCCTGTCTAACTGACCACATCCAAGGTCTGAACCTCAGGACATGGTCTGCTTGTGGGATCCGATCTGTACAGGACATGTTAGGCTCAGACAAGGCCTTATCATTCTCCCATATCCATAGCAAGTTCCACACTTCCAATAGAGAGTTTTATAAATTCCTACAGATTAGGTCCTTTTTAGATAAGGGTGAGAAAACCTTATTGTACATGCCTCAGGTGGTTAAGAGGTACCTCCACGACAGGTTTCCAAAAAAGGGGGGCATCTCACTCTTCTATGGCCGCCTTACACAAGAGGATGAATGGTCTAAGCCACCCCCCCTAAAGAAATGGGAGACAGATCTGGGTCGGACCTTTTCCAAGGATCAGTGGCATGCCGCATTCCGATTGACCCATTCAGCCTTCCGCTGAAGAGGCGATCTTCAAAACAAGCCTGCGGTGGTATTACACGCCGTCCAGACTGCATTTGATGTTTCCCTCAGCCAGTCCCGCCTGCTGGAGACAGTGTGGGGGCAGAGGTTATCTCCTCCACACCCTCTGGGCCTGCCCGAAGATTACTAATCTCTGAAGAGAAATTCAGGACCTCTTAAATAGCCTTCTCCCTACTCCCATAGCTGTGTCCCCAGAAGCAGCCCTCCTCTTTATCAACATCGATGCCCTGCCATATACCCACAGTTAATAACGGCCCACGTGCTCATGGCCGCCAAGTTGGTTATTACTAGGCACTGGAAAACCCCAGACACCCCTTCCCTCCGTGAGGTGGTGGCGTTGGTGAATTCCACTTGCATGCACGAAAAAACGTGGTACATCCTGATTACCCTCAATGTCTAGGTTCAACACACTATGGTCGGAATAGGATATCCACTCCATAGTACGAGTCTTAGTCAATATCTTGGAGATCCCATCCCTCGAAGGAAACCATAAGGAACAGCTTAATCGCCTGCACTCATTTCAACTGACCTCTGGTATGCTGCCCTGAGGGGCTGCCTCTTTTATTATCCTGTGCCCTGGTGCTGCTTATGTTGTTCTTTATGCTCGTTTGTTTGTTTGTTTGCATACCTACAGATACCAATAGCCACCCAGTGTGCATTTATATTCTCAATTCTGTATTGTGGAGACTTCCACATCTTTATTATGCGCATGGCATGCGAGATAGCTTTTTCTATTTGATGTCGTATTGTAATAATGATACTGAATTATGTTTATTAATGTCTTGAAACTTTAATAAAATTTGCGTGATGAAAAAAAAAAAATAATAATCATTTTGGTCCCTGTCACCTATGCAGAGAAGGGGTTTATTCAGGGCAAAAATGGTAAAATGTCACCCAAGAATGTAACAGAAAAATTTGTGAAATTTATTAACCTGTCTACTAGGTAGAGCAGGGGTATATCCCAGCCAAAAATTGGTGAATGTCACCCGACAATGTAACAGAAAAATTAGTGAAATTTATTAACCTGTCTACTAGGTAGAGCAGGGGTATATCACATCCAAAAATTGGTAAATGTCACCCAACTATATAACTGAAAAGTTAGTGAAATTTATTAACCTGTCTACTAGGTAGAGCAGGGGTATATCCCAGCCAAAAATTGGCGAATGTCACCCGACAATGTAACAGAAAAATTTGTGAAATGTATTAACCTGTCTACTAGATAGAGCAGGGTGAATGTCAGCTAAAAATTGGTGAATGTCACCCGAAAATGTAACAGAAAAATTTGTGAAATTTATTAACCTGTCTACTAGGTAGAGCAGGTGTATATCACAGCCAAAAATTGGTGAATGTCAACCGACAATGTAACAGAAAAATTTGTGAAATTTATTAACCTGTCCACTAGGTAGAGCAGGGGTATATCACATCCAAAAATTGGTGAATGTCACCAGACAATGTAACTGAAAAATTAGTGAAATTTATTAACCTGTCTACTAGGTACAGCAGGGGGGGTATATCACAGCCAGAAATTGTGAATGTCACCCAACTATGTAACCGAAAAGTTTGTGAAATTTATTAACCTGTCAACTAGGTAGAGCAGGGGTATATCACAGCCAATATTTGGTGAATTTCAACCGAAAATGTAACAGACAAATTAGGGAAATTTGTTTACCTGTCTACTAGGTAGAGCAGGGGTATATCACAGCCAAAAATTGGTGAATGTCACCCAAAAATGTAACGGACAATTTAGTGAAATTTGTTTACCTATCTACTAGGTAGAGCAGGAGTATATCACAGCCAAAAATTGGTGAATTTCAGCCGAAAATGTAACAGACAAATTAGTGAAATGACATAAAATAATATGAAATACGCACAAATTTAAAAAAATAATCTTGACGTATGAGGCGGAGGTCCATATGGAGTAGGAGGTTGAGGCGGTGGAGGAGGACGAGGTAGCCAACACTGGTTTTAGGTTTTATTTATTTATTTTTAAATTAGGGTACACCCCAAAAGAGTGGGAAATATCAAAAATACCACAATGAGCAATTGCGCTGTAGTATAACAATGGCTGGGTAAGGCCGGTATACATGTCTATTCTGCACAAGGTACGGACAAGTCCTGTGGGATCCATGCCTGGTTAATTTTAATGAACGTGAGCTTGTCCACATTGTCTGTGGACAGGCGGCTGCGCTTGTCTGTGATAACCCCCTCCTGCCGTGCTAATTACACGTTCAGAGAATACACCGGGTGCAGGGCAGGCCAGCACCTCCAAGGAGTAAAGGGCAAGCTCAGGCCATGTGCCCAATTTGGAGACCCAGAAGTTGAAAGGGTCAGACCCGTCATTCAGTACGTGTAGGCGTGTGCACACATACTGATCCACCATGTTGCTGAAATGCTGCCTCCTGCTAAGACGTTCCATATCAGCTGGTGGTGCTGGTTGTTGTGGCGTGCTGACAAAGCTTTTCCACATTTCGGCCATGCTAACCCTGCATTCTGAGGTGCTGGTGGTGCCACAGCTGTGTTGGCGACCTCTTACTCCTCCTCTGCCTTCGCCTTGTGCTTCCTCTGTGGCCCCGCTTTCAGGTGGGAATGCCACCAGCAGCGCGCCCACCCTCGGAGCCACTTGTGAATGATTGGCCGGAAACCCTATGAAATGATCCCTCTTCCTCCTCCTCCTCCTGTGTCACATACTCTTCCATCATCGCCAGAAGCGTTTTTTCAAGGAGGCATAGTAACACTGAGAACGGCGTTATCGGCACTGGCCATGTTGGTGGAGTACTCGAAACAGCGCAACAAGGAACACAGGTCTCACATGGAGGCCCAGTCATTGGTGGTGAGGAGCGGTGGCGTGCAGGAGCAGGAGAGGTAAGTTATTTATTTTTATTTTTATTTGCGCTGATGGCTGACATGGGGGGGCATGATTGATGGCGGGCATGATGGCTGACATGGGGGCATGATGGCTGACATGGGGGGTCTGATCTGAGGCATTGGGGGTCTGATCTGAGGTCTGATTAACATTGGGGGTCTGATATTATTTTCTTATTATTCTCCTCTAAAACCTAGGTGCGTCTTATGGGCCCGTGCGTCTTAGAGGGCGAAAAATACGGTCCTCAAACCAGCGATTATCTGAAGCAGAGAGAAGATACCAGGACCACACAGAGGAGAAGCCAGCTGCTGCAGACTGGACCATGGCCAGGTGAGCTGCGAGTGGGGGGTGCCAAAATGTAGCTTCGCTTGTGTTGGCAAAAATCCTTGCACCAGCCCTGCGGCTGAGCATGACATACTGTAGGACAGCCACCACCATAAGGCTTTTAAAACTCTTCGTCTTCACCAGACGGAATTACAGAATTTAAAAGGACAGTAATTTTGAAATGCTGGCATTCAGGGTCAGGGATCGCGGGTGGGTACTGGGGTACTTCCTCTTCCGCTCCAATGTTTGGAAGATGGAGAGCTGAACACTTTCGTGGGACATTGTGGAGATGCTTGGTGACCCAGGTGGTGGTGTTGCTGGCAGATCCTCTGTTTGCGGGATTCCAGGTGGCACTGTCACTCCAGAGGTGGATGAAGAGGCTGAGACTGCAGCAGAAGAGAAAGCAGGAGGAGCCAGAGACCTTTTTTTGTTTTTGAGGTGTCTACTCCACTGCAGCTCGTGCTTTGCACTTAAATGCCTGGTCATGCAGGTTGTGCTCAGGTTGAGAACGTTTATGGCTCGCTTTAGGCTCTGATCCACTCGTGTTTTGTCGTCAGCACATTGTCTGATGACCTGCCACGCTGGGGAATTCCTTGGAGCTGGCTTTGGTGTGCTCAGTCCCTTGCTGCGTTGGGCAGTAGCAGGCGTACTGTCTAGAGGACGGCTGCTCTGTTTTTGCACCCTGCTCCCTCTTCTGCTGTGTTGGTGGCTTTGTGCGACCACCGCCTCTTCCTCGGAACTACACAGGTCACTCACATGACCTTGATTCCATGTGGGGTCAAGGACCTCATCCGTCCTCCACATCATCTTTCACCCAGTCTTTACCCCTGCCCTCCCTGTCGTTCTGCACACTTTCGAAAGCCACAGCTTTCGTCATCATCCGAGACGTGCTGCGGTGGTCCTCCCTTGTACTCATCTTGAAACATAAGTCGTTGGGCATCGGTGCACTCAATCTCTTCCACTTCTGGGGCAGGGCTAGGTGGATGGCCCTGGAAAACCCTGCTAGCAGAGTCATCAAAAAGCAGAAGAGACTGCTGCATGACTTGGGGCTTAGACTGCTTGGCTGATTTGTAAGGGGGTGAGGTGAAAGACTGATGGACATCGGCTGCTGGTGCTAACTCTGATCCTTCAGTAGGAGACTGGATGGGAGACAATGTGAATGAACTGGAGGCACTGTCAGCAACCCAATCTACTATCGCCTGTAATTGTTCTGGCCTCACCATTCGTAGAGCCGCATTAGGCCCGACCAAATAACGCTAAAGGTTCTGTCGCCTACTCGCACCTGAGGAAGGTGTTTCACTTGTGCGTTTAGCTGGCACAGATCGACCACGTCCTCTCCCTGCAACAGGAGCTCCACCAGCAGCACCACGACCGGGGCCACGTCCCTTATTCTACGCTCTCCTCATTCTCCAATTTTTTTTTATTTTTCCCAAAATGGTTGTTTTTTTTAAATAACAGAAGATAACAGCTGTATCTAACGCGTGTATTTCACACTGACAGATGCAGCAAAGGCTGCAAATTTAGTATTTTTCCCAAAATGGGTGTTTTTATTTAAATAACAGAAGATAACAGCAGTATCTAACGCATGTATTTCACACTAACAGATGCCGCAAAGACTGCAAATTTAGTATTTTTCCCAAAATGGGTGGTTTTTTTTTTATAACAGAAGATAATAGCAGTATCTAACACGTGTATTTCACACTAACAGATGCCGCAAAGGCTGCAAATTTAGTATTTTTCCCAAAAAGGGTGTTTTTTAAAACCCAGAAAATTATTGCAGTATTTACAGCTTAAATTGCACACTGACAAGTGCTGCATAGGCCCCAGATAGAGGGTATTGCCAAAAATGGGTGCTTTTTAAACCCAGAAAATTATTGCTGTATTTTAAGCTTGTATTTAACAATGATAGATGCAGCAAACGCCGCAAAATTTGGATTTCGCCCTAAATGGGTGTTTTTTTTAATAACAAAATATATGACAGCAGTATATAACGCTTGTATTTCACACTGACAGATGCAGCAAGGGTTGTAAAATTTGGTATTTTGCCCAAAAAGTGTGTTTCTTAAAACCCAGAAAATTATTGCAGTATTTCTAGCTTAAATTGTACACTGACAAATGCTGCAGAGGCCCAAGATGGAGGGTATTGCCAAAAATGGGTGCTTTATTAAACCCAGAAAATTAGTGCAATATTTCAAGCTTGTATTTAACAATGACAAATGGTGCAATGGCCACAGATGTAGGGTCTTGCCAAAAATGGGTGATTTTTTTAAACCCAGAATATAATTGCAGTATTTCAAGCTTCTATTTGACTGTCACAAATGCACATATGCTGTGCTGGTGCACTGAGCTTGTATAAAATGGCCGCCGCCGCCCACCTAACTAACAGACGGATAAAAGTTTTTTTTCTGTGTCACTGGGCTCAGGGCAGGGTAAAAAGATTGTGCACTGCACCCACAAAACAAAATCTATGTAGATCGCTGAGTTAACAAGCACTTCAGATTAAAGATTCTGTCCTATTCTCTCCCTCACAGCAGCAGCATCCTCTCCCTACACTGATCAGAGCAGAGTGACGTGCAGTGCTACGTGACTCCAGCTTATATAGAGGCTGGGTCACATGTTACACTGGCCAATCACAGCAATGCCATTAGTAGGCATGGCTGTAATGGCTTCTAAGGGCACACAAGTTAAACGCTTGTTGATTGGCTGCTCCGCCGAAACCGAACTTTTACTGAAAAGTTCGGGTTACGTGTCCGGGGTCTAAAAATCCTAAAGTTCGGTACGAACTCGAACTTTACAGTTCGGGTTCACTCAACCCAAGTCGCATGTAAAAAACTCTCGTATTGGGATTGATTTTCCAGTATATGGATGGAGGACCTCTGAGCCCTTAAGATCATGTGAGCATTGTATGCAGCGATGGCATGTAAAAGTGCCTCATCTTTGTGTGTATAAGAAGGTTTGTCTGGGTGCTATAATTGAGGCACCCATAGATTCTTAGACCGTCGGTTACAGGGTAAGATGGGTGCACTAAATTCCGGTATCTGTGGATATTCTCTTTGCAAGATGTGCCAATGGCCTCGGATGATGTTCAGAATTTTACGGTCACATGGGTGGTACGTGTGTAAATATGGTATGCGTTTTATATGTTCTGTGGGTTTTGGTTTAATTGGTTGATTCAGTATATACGAAGGCTAGCCATGGTCGAGAAATCTGGCCTTCATATCTTCTAGTCTTAGTGACTGTGTGGGGACATGTTGCACAATTCTACGGACTCTGTGAAATTGTGAGCCTGGTAGGGCTTTCTTGGTACTAGGGGGATGGAAACTGGTGTAATGTAGTAAGTTATTGCGGTCTGTGGGTTTTCTGTAAAGATCTGTACTTAGGCTACCGGTTTCTTCCCTCGTTACTATGGTATCTAGAAAGTTGATGGATGTGTGGTTATGGTGAATGGTAAATTGTAATTCTTGGTAAATTGAATTGAGGAGATTATGGAAGCTCATAAGTGATTCGAGTGTTCCTTGCCAGATGCAGAAAATATCATCGATATAACGTTTCCATGTGATGACATGGTTACAGAAAGATGGATTAGTGTATAGATATGTACTTTCAAAGTGTTCCATGTAACAACCTCCTTCTGTGCCTGGCTCACTTCGATCACGCTAGGCACAATATTGCTCAACTAAAATTCCAAGTGGTGGAACATGTTCCCCCCCTAAGACGAGGAGGTGACAGAGCCAAACAGCTAAAAATACGCGAAACGTATTGGATCCACAGACTACAAGATAGCGTTACAGGTGGCATTGCCGATACTTTCCAGCAAACCCGAATGCTCCACGACTATCTCCTGATACCTCCTTATAAACCAGTCACAGCCGTGCACAAGCCTTAAACTACAGTCATCCAAATCTTCCAAAACTAGATGAAGAAAGACTCACCACTGGTTCTTTTCTTCTTTTATTTCATATATCAAATATCCAAAACGGCTGGGTTGCAGTTAGCCAATTTCACATACAGCGGCGACGCCCGTTTTGCGCACAAAAAGTCGCGCTTCCTCAGGCCACTACGTCAGCACTACGTCAGCACGTATCTACGTGCTGACCTCTTATACTATGCATCCAGTTGTCATAGAAACCATAATGCACCAAATATAAAGGTCAATTAAAAACAATGAACAAACACAAGTTCGCTATTACAAAAACACATTTAAATAATTTTGGTTATTCAGACCTAACTGACCTAGTGCTCCCGTTCGTATTATCCATTTTGCTTCCTTTTGCAAGAGAAGGCAATGTCTATCCCCACCCCACCATGTTATAAGGGAAAATAATAATGATTGGGTCTCCATCCCGATCGTCTCCTAGCAACCGTGCGTGAAAATCGCACCGCATCCACACTTGCTTGCGGATGCTTGCGATTTTCACGCAACCACATTCATTTCTATGGGGCCTGCGTTACGAGAAAAACGCACAAAATAGAGCATGCTGCGATTTTCAAGCAGCGCATAAGTGATGTGTGAAAATCACCGCTCATGTGAACAGCCCCATAGAAATGAATGGGTCGGGATTCAGTGCGGGTGCAATACGTTCAACTCACGCATCGCATCCGCGCGGAATACTCGCCCGTGTGAAAGGGGCCTAAGTGTCATATAGTCATCTTATATACACATTAGTCAAAAGTAGCCAGAAAGTGGCCAACCTCTTTAATGAAGTGGACTTTGATCACAAAGTGGAGGTCACATAAACCTCCTAATGTGACCCTCAGAGCCACCATCAGCATTGAACGCGGCCTCTTAGGGGTTTAATGAAGTGGGGCGGCGCGATCACTGTTCCCCGTCATTGCATCTGCTACATACAATGGAATACGATTTGTGACAAAGTAATTTGTCACAAATCGAATTTTTTTGTGAACTTGGGCGAAGCAGCCGAATTGAATTTTGGCAAACTTTACTCATCTCTATTGATGACCTATCCTGAGAACAGGCAATCAATATTAAACACCTGGAAAAGTCTTTAAGTTTTAGAATTTATTAGGGGAGTCCCAGGGCTCGTGGCCCACTGTGTGACCAAGAAGAGATGAAAAATTTAAGTGAATCCCCCAAAAAACAGATATATACACACAGGCGTGTGATTCTTTTCAATGTAGTATAGCAATATATTATTGAATTGCTCAGAAAACATTTTTTCCCATAAAGATGCTTCTATAGTCTAAAAATAATAAACCGGAAATATGTATTTGGTATCACTGCAGATAGTGATGCATTTGGGGTCTTGTTGGTCTCTACTATGAGGTCCTCACAGGAAATGAGCTCTCAGCCAACTACTGGCTGAGGCAGGTGAACGTGGTGGCCAGTGATTGGCTGAGTGCTCATTTCCTGTGTGTCCCGAGGGAACAGGAAGTTGAGACCAATGAGAACCTAGGAGGCACGAGAACGGGAGTAATTGAGGATCAGTGAGATGTCCCAATTTTGTTTTTGTTTTTTTTTAATGCCAGTCTGATCCTTAAAGGGGTGGTCTCACTTCAGCAAATGGAATTTATCTTCTAAAGAAAGTTAATACAGGGCCCTTACCATATTGCCTCCTTTGCTGGCTGGATTCATTTTTCTATCACATTACACACTGCTCATTTCCATGGTTACGACCACCCTGCAGTCCATCAGCAGTGGTCATGCTTGCACACTATATGAAAAAGCAATTGCCTCTATGGTGTCCGGGACTGTGGGAGCAAACATAGGCTGGTGCTTTGTCCTATAGTGAGCAAGCACGACCACCACTGCTGCTGAATTACAGGGTGGTCGTAACCATGGAAATCAGCAGGGTATAATGTGATGGAAAAATTAATCCAGCCAGAAAAGAAACCAATATGGACAATCAAAATACATCAGTAAGGGCCTTGCATTAACGTAGTCTACATAACAAATGCTATATGCTGAGGAGAGACAACCCCTTTAAAAAATGAAAAAAGAAAACAAAAAGACCAATAAATATGTACAAACGATTGTTGAAAAATAGCACATAAAAGAGTGAGCTATAAAATAGCATTATATATATATATATATATATATATATATATATATATATATATACTGCATAAATAAGCAATGATAAAAATATTAAGTTACTTAATTCCATTAGGATTATGAATAAACTGTGGAATTAGTCAGGGGTGATTAATATTTTAATCTCAGGTTTCTGGCAGTTTTCACAAGTCACCTAACCTTTTATTTTGTCCTCGTGAACCCATCAGAAATCTTTAATGCGTTTCATCGTTCTTCAATCTGATGGAGCCATGTAATTTTACTAGTGTTTACAGCGTCGCAGTAAATGACTGACACAGTATTTATTAATATTTCCGTGAGTACTTTATCTGTCATCTGCCAGCAGAAGGAAATATCAGTGAATGATTTACTTGGATCAGAGCAATGGCACAAGAAAATGTCCCATTAATGATTTTCTTGTTACTGTATCATGGTGTCCATTCAAAGGAAATTTCTCAAATATGTTATTTTACGGTCACTGATTAGATGACAGTCTGTAGGAGAGAAATTATGTGTTTGCAATTTAAAAAAAAACTGTGTTTGATATTTATTTTTAACTTTTAAGTACTTTCCTGGGGGCGGCCATATTGGAGGCACACGGTTTCTGTATTGTCAATATAGACAGTGCTGTAGGGTGTGTCGTGCTTTATGGCAGCTACATTAAACGGGAGCCAATGATGAGAATAGTCTATAGATTGTTACAACTTCTAAGAAAAGGGATGTAAATGAGCTATTAACAAGCTCTGCCTCTGATGCCACCAGATATAAGGCAGCTAATTCTATAAGTCAACGTTCAACCTTTTAAACAGGCCTTGAGACACGACTCGGATATTAAATAAGCCAGCATCTCATCTGCAGACAGCTGTTTTAGGGTGACTGCCCCTCATCAGTGCAGTGCAGAGAGAGAGCGCCTAAAAGGCATGAGGAGTGTTATGGAGAGCGCCTAAAAGACATGAGGAGTGTTCTAATCCTGGCATAGCTACCTTACATCTGGCGGCATTAGAGGCAGAGCTTGCTAAGAGCTCATTTGCATCCCTTTCTCAGAATTCCTCATAATTTGCCTGGCCTATAAGACTACATCTACATGACGACATTTGTCGCGCAACATTTTGGGCGCAACTACACTGCAACATTTGTAGCGCGACATTTTGTTGCACTAATGTCGCGTGACAATTTTTATAATGGCAGTCTATGGTTTCGCACTGCAACAGTCGCAGAAAATCCATTCGAGATGGATTTTTCTGCGACGGTCGCAGCATGTTGCATGTTGCAGTGCAGAAAATTCAATAAATCGCAGCACTCACCGGTAGATGGTGAAAAAAGTGGTGATTTATTCACTCAAGCAGCTAGAATACAGCGACGTTTCGACCTTAGTTAGTCTTTATCAAGCAGTGGGTTCCCATATCCCAGTGTGCCTTAAATAGTGTGTATAGGTGGGTACAATAGTGGGTCTGTATAGTTCCGCCTCCCAAGTGGGAGTATGATTTTCCTATTCGTTCCTGAAAACGGCAACTAGTGACGTCATGTATGGCCTTTTTTCTCATTGGCCGACGCCGGGGAACGCCTCCGTGGCCGGGGAACGCCAACCTAGTGGCTGTGGAAGGATCTAGCGCATGCGCATTGTGAAGGAGGGGATGCCAGTTCTTGGCGCGATACCGGGACCAGCGTGGAGTGCGGGGCTATCGTGGAGATCCTCATGCACAGGTGACATATAGGGGAATGTATTGATTTCATCACTATATATGTTGCTAAGTCACTTTGATGGCACTGAAGTATTTCTGATCCATTTCTTGAATGTTCATATAATTGAATTATGTTTTGTGTAAATAGAAGTATACTCCCACTTGGGAGGCGGAACTATACAGACCCACTATTGTACCCACCTATACACACTATTTAAGGCACACTGGGATATGGGAACCCACTGCTTGATAAAGACTAACTAAGGTCGAAACGTCGCTGTATTCTAGCTGCTTGAGTGAATAAATCACCACTTTTTTCACCATCTACCGGCGAGTGCTGCGGATTATTGAATTTTCTGGATGAGTTGGGACCCCCAGCCAGGATCCCTATCTGCGTGCACCATCTGGCTTGTAAGCCTTTTTTCTGGTCAGTACCCAAATGTGTGGGATGAGTAGTGCTGCCATGCTGCAGTGCGACACCATAGACTGCCATTATGAAAATTGTCGCGCGACATTAGTGCAACAAAATGTTGCGCTACAAATGTTGCAGTGTAGTCGTGCCCTATCTATTGCGCGACTTATTGTCGCGCGACAAATGTCGACATGTAGACGTAGCCTTTTAGGTGCTCTCCATAAGGAGATATAGCATCCCCTGAAGGCTCCAGGAAGAGATGGATTACAACCCCTCATGCCCCAGGGATTGACAGGAGAGCTGCATACTAAACCTTATCTGTGTGTATAGGAAAAATAAATAAACTTGCACTATTATTTACAAGATATACTATGTCCTGAATTACAGGGGTTTTGGGGTGGATACAAAAATCTTTAAAAAAGTGGCAGAAGGGGTTATAAAATAAGGCAAACAATACTCATATCAGCAACCCCTCCACCACTGATGGTTACTGCTTCCTGTTCTTGATGTTCAGGAACCCCCCTCCCTCCGTTGGCTAAGGCCAGTCACCACTGTGGCCATTGATTAGTTGCCTTGTTATTTCCTACATGTTGAGAGGCATTCAGACTCAGTAAACATTGGAACAGCAGCAGCGGGTGTATGGTAAGGTGAGTATTGGTTTTATTATGTTTTTAGCCCATTCTGTCCCTTTTCTAAAAAAAATTTGTCCTCTGTAAAACTCATTTAATGAAAACCTTCATATAAAAACATCACTGATGACCTATAGCCATAGTCCATGATTGGCAGCCTACCTAGCTAGTTAGATGGTCCAAAAAATGTAGCTTTCAAGTTTTTATACATTTAAAGTCCAATTTATTAAAAGGTTTGCACCTATAAAAGAGTCAGGGGGAGGTTATATTGGAAAATGACTACAAGTGACTAGTGTTGAGCGCGAATATTCGAATTACGAATTTTATTTGTGAATATCGTCACTTCGAGAATTCGCGAATATTTCGAAATATAGTGCTATATACTCGTTTTTTGAATATTTGTTATTTTTTCCATCTGAACACATGATTCCTCCCTGCTTCTTGCTTGTGGGCCAATGAGTCATTGCCCCACAAGCAACTTATGCAGGGAGGAATCGTAACTTCAGATGGAAAAAAATTACGAATATTCTAAAAAACTAATATATAGCACTATATTCTATAGTGCTATATATTCGTTTTTGATCCATGCCTGTATTGGTCGTGTAATATTTGCATATTCCGCGATCATTACCTTGCCGATTTTCGAGTAAAAAAAACAAAAAGTAGAGTATAACGAATATTCTAATTCGCGAATATTCAACAAATATTGTACAAAATATTCGCAAAATACCATGAATTTGAATATGACCCCTGCCGCTCATCACTGCAAGTGACATCACCATCATCATCTTGGTATGCAAGAAGAGGCTGCTGGTTGGAATAAGTCAGTTTCTGCCATCTCTAGGAATGGGTGAAGGTTCACATGGACAACTTTTATTTCAATTGAATTTCTCTTTAGTTTCCGACGCCAACTATAACTATATGTTACAGGACACTCTTGGCCATCTCTTCACGATTTCCAGTCCTATCCACAGACCACTATCCAGCCCTTTAAACCTTAAGTTGTTTACTTAGTCTCGGCAGGATTCCTCAGATCTGACGAGAGCCTATGGAGAACATCTCCGTAACTTTTGAGCGACATTCCGATTCCCTGACCCTCAAAGCTCAATATATTTTACTTAGACATCACTGGAGGGGAGCCTACTTGAACTCCAGGTTTCGCCTATTTGATCAGGTCTTCACACTGTCACCGAACGTAATCAGAGACGGCTCAGGCTGACTTTGACCTATTCGACTCACAAGATAAAATATGAAATTGAGGACATGTCCATGATGGCGGAGAGACGTGTTACCTCCGGATATTTCCGCTAGATCCAATTTGAAACCTATTTGTATAATGTGGATATAAAGTATAAGCGCCTGGCCTATGTTATTGTCATGTAACGCTCTCTGAACTATGTAGGGTATTGTTTTTTTGTTTTTTTTGTGGAAATGCACTTTCAAGATTGAATGGAGTGTATAGAGTGCAGAAGAGCGGGGGCTGCCTCACCCTGAGCCAAGCAGTGCGTGATAAATCTCTGCCTTATCTGAACGTTACAGTCGTGCCATCACTATTATTTGGTATTAAGTATCAGAGAGGGAGTAAGCGGGTTCCCACTGGCAGCCAGTTTTGTTGATTGCAACAAGCCCCGCTGGGATGTTAGAATGATTGCCAGATCTTTGCTATAACTTCCAAACCTGTAGAAGGTTCCAAACGGCTTAATTTTCAATTTCTTCTCTTTGACTAAAGGCTTATTTTTTTTTTCAATATTCAATCAGAAATGCAAAGAAAACAAACAATTAGTACAGGAAAATCTCTCCGCTTTTATGTGGAACTAATGAATAGGATAAAGTCCAATTTGGCATGGCAGAAAGAAATAAATGGGCCACCAATGGATGACTACCGCTTGACCGTCCTTGCTTTGTTCTTATGCACATAAATACGTGTGCGCGGACGGAACAATAGAGGCTCGGTCCCATGTTAATTCCCTTAAAATTGATGTTTAACCTCCTTCGGCTTCATGGGCCAATAGCACAGATTATAACGTAGAAGAATTGTAAAAAAATATATAAATGAGATAATAGAAATGCTGGGAACACCTCGAAGAAAGAGCTCACGTGTCATGTACATACCTGCCGTTCACTGACATGTAGGAAGTAGTCTGCTCCACTTACATTGCAGATCGGCGGTGTTGTGTCATAGATAGATAAATAGGTAGACAGACATAGACAGACAGGTAGGTACATAGATAGATAAATAGGTAGACAGACATAGACAGACAGGTAGGTACATAGATAGATAGATAATAATAATGAAAGCGGCACAGCAATCAAAAAAGTAACGGTGTGCCAGCGGCTGTGGAGGTGATTCAACATCCAAGAAAATAAAATAAAAAATTCCACGGCACTTCCACGCAGGGCCGCACCACCAATTAGGCGCAGTGAGGCTATCGCTTCAGGCGGCGCGGCCCTGGTGACAAGTGGGGGGCGGAGGCAGGGCTCAGGGAGATGAGCGCTTCCATTGTGGATTTGTTCATCGCCATCCTCAGGACAGCGATACAGATGGATGCTGCGGGGCAGGGGAGAGACGTCTCACTTCCCCGTTCCTCTGATAGGCTGCAGGAACTAGGCCTGCAGCCTATCAGAATCCAGTGCAGGCGGCGCGATGATGTCATCGCTCCACCTGAGCCGTACAGTGCAGGACACAGGTCGGAAGAGTCCTGCATCGCATCGCGCTGCCAGCCTGATGGAGGTAAGTATGTGAGTTTATTTTTTTTATATGGTACAATACAGGAGAGGAGCGCTATGGAGGCACTGTGGTGCACTTGTTACTGGCACATGATTGGGGTCATCTATGGGGGCACTTCTTACTGGCACATTATTGGGGGGCATCTATGGAGGCACTTCTTACTGGCACATTATTGGGGGGCACTATGGGGGCATCTGCTGAGGCCACAAAGAAGGAGTATTTTATATGGGGGGCTCTGTATAGGGGCATTTTATACCGGGACTCATTATGGTGGGGGAAGGGGGGAGAGGAGTACTATGGGGTGATCTACAGGGGCACTATATAGGGCTTTTTTTTTCTGGCACATTATGGTGCACTATGGGGACATTAGCTCCACTGGGGGCATTAAAAGGGGTATTTTTTCCACTGGCACACATTATAAGGGGGCATTTTTTTCACATTATAAGGAGAATTATTACTACTGGGGGACATTATGATGGGCTTTATTACTACTGGGGATCTATGGGGAACATGATTACTAGTATGGGCACTATGGAAGCATTATAACTTCTGGGGCACAGTGGGGACATGTTGGGGGCACTGTAGGAGCACTATTACTAGCTCTGGCAGAGAATTATTACTGTCCATATAAAGAAAAACACAGTCGGCACTGCCTAATGTGGTTAATGTCCAACAGGATCCACACCTGCACTATAAACATGCGTCAGTTCAGTGGTGCTCTGCAAAATAGACATATATTCAAGTAGTTGAAAGAAGAAAAAACGCGGCACTCACCATCAACTTCCTTTTTGCAGCTTTATTGTAAGTAAAATCACGGTAGATGCAGGGCACCGCACAGCTACAGCAGGCAACAGCCGTTTTGCGCTGGATTGCCCTTTGTCAACTACAGAGAATTATTACTATTGGTGGGGACTTTTGGGAGCACCATTACTGTGGGGGCACCCTGGCACAATATCAGCTTAGCACAGTTATTTTTTGGGGACGTTATATTTGCACTTGTCACCTTGCGGTTCACCGTGCCCTGTGATGTCGTGCAGGCTGGCTGCATGCACCCTGGCGTACTGGCTGTAGGCCGAAATCCTGTGCAGGCTGGTTGCTAGGGGCTGCGTGCCGGCTGCGGTATCTGGTGTGAACCTGTCCGTGTAAGTGTGCACCCCTTTGACCGTATCTGTGTTTGTATCCGTGTATCCTGGTTGGCAAGGGCAAAGCCCTGTTCTGTGTTTCCTGGTTGCCATGGGCAATGCCCGGTACTGCAGCCTTGTGCTGTGTTCTGGTTCCCTGACCTGTAAGGGTTAATCCCCCTGAGTTGCTCTGTAGGTGTGTTCCTCACAGGTGCACTCGTTGGGCGGGTATTTCTTCCTGGTATCTGTGTGTTCTGGGTCAGTTCGGTTTTAGTTGATCTGTCAGTCAGTCTTCTTTGTTCTGTGCCTAGTTATGATGTGTTCGCCCCTTGCTACTGATGCTTGGGGTCCCTGCTGCCGTTCATGTCTGTCCATGTTTCTGTGTGATATTCCTTGTTCTGCTTTAATGTTTCCATTTGGTTGCTATGTTATGTCTTTGCCTGTTTATGTCTGTATCCGAATCTGTCCATAGCTTAGCAGGTATGTGGAAGCCAACAATCTATCCATGAGACAGATAGCAGTCAGCATACCTTACAAAGGCAGCCTTGTATATTATGAGATATTCCAAACCAGCTCTCATCTGACTGAGAGCCAGTAAGCCTCAAAGTTGCTTCATATCTGTTGGACGGCTTGGGTGGACCTGTACACCTAAATCAATATCATTAGGGTGACAAAAGGTTTTCTGATTGTCCTAACATATTATTCAATAACCTTTCTATACAGTTTTGTCATTTAAAAACTCATTTGCATAAACATGGGCTTATGGGAAAGACATGCAAATGAGCAGAATCTGCCTTGTTTTTCAACTGAAAACCATTTGCATGGAAAATTTGCGATCTACACTACTCATGAACAGCGCCATCTATTGGATTCATAGTCTTGTAATAAGACTATGAAACCAATAGATGGCGCTGTTCATGAGTTATAAAGAGTGCCATCTATTGGTTTCATAGTCTTATGACTAGTAGCACAGTTTTGCCAAAAATACAGATGATGTCCTTGTGCATTACGTATTTTGCGGAACGGAACAGCTGGCCCCTAATAGAATAGTCCTATCCTTGTCCATAATGCGGACGATAATAGGACATGTTCTATTCTTTTGTGGAATGGAAATATGGACATATGGAAACTTCCATATTTTTTTATATTTTTTTGCGGACCCATTGAAATGAATATCTGTAAAGAATAATTCAAGGCAACTGGACGTACTGTAGATTTCTTGAAAACGTTTCACTCGTTCTTCCAACGAGCTTTCTCAATTCTGAGTGATTGTACAAAAATTCTGGGAATAAATATGTAACTGAATCCACATCTGCTAATTATACCCAGCATTTGGTCAAAGGTGTTGATCCCATTATCCTAATTGGAGTCAGTAGGTGATAAAGACTTCCCAGAAAAAGGTGTCAAGACAGCATTGTATGTGGTATCTGCCACATACAATGCTGTCTTGACACCTTTTTCTGGGAAGTCTTTATCACCTACTGACTCCAATTAGGATAATGGAATCAACACCTTTGACCCAATGCTGGGTATAATTACCAGATGTGGATTTAGTTGCATATTTATTCCCAGAATTTTTGTACAATCACTCAGAATTGAGAAAGCTCGTTGGAAGAACGAGTGAAACGTTTTCAAGAAATCTACAGTACGTCCAGTTGCCTTGAATTATTCTTTACAGCAAGCATGTCAAACTCAAAGGCTAACATGGGCCAAAAAAACAAAATTTTAGTTTATGTGGGCCGCATCAAAAAACAAAATTTTTTTTTACAATATAATGCAGACGGATCCGTTCTGAACGGATCCACCATCTGCATTATATGAGCGGATCCGTCTCAGACGGATCCGCTCTGAACGCAAGTGTGAAAGTAGCCTTAGGGGTGAGAACCTGGGATCTTTCATCCCTTGTCCTATTTAGCTCTATCAGGGTAAATAGGACTTCACACTGTCCCTGCTGCTCTGTGCCTTGTGCACACAGCATCAGGGATGTTACCATGGCAACCAGGGCTTCTGTAGCGTCCTGGCTGCCATGGTAACTGATCGGAGCCCCAGGCTTACACAGCTGGGGCTCCGATCAGAAGCTGCCACTGCACAACCAATGAGGGGGAGGGGAGAGGTCCCTGTGGCCACTGCCACCAATGATTTTAATATTTTAATACTGGGGGGGTTGAGAGGGGCTGGCGCACTGTGCCACCAATGATTTTAATGGGATGGGGGGTTGAGAGGGGGCACACTGCACCACCAGTGATAAATTACCCCTTTATACAGGAGGCTGGTACTGGCATATCAGCAGTTAACCCCTCAGGTGCAGCACCTAAGGGGTTAACTGCCTCTGATCGCAGCTCCCTGTCAGCGGCAGAGTGCCGGCAATGCGATTCTGCTGCCGGCACCCGCCTCCTGTATTGTGTTAAAGACTGACTTTCACTATCAGGCCACACAGAGCGGCGCCCAGCGATGTCTCAGCACTCACCATTAGTCCTGGGCGCCGCTCCGTTCGCCTGCAGTGCTCCATTACTGTCTCCTCTCCTGCTCCACATGCTGCTGATTACTATCGGAGCGATGGGAGGAGACATCAGCTTCACTAGTGGGCGTTCCTTCTTCCTGGCTGTAGCGCTGTCCAATCGCAGCACAGGGAGAAGGAACGCCCACTAGTGAAGCTGATGTCTCCTCCCATCGCTCCGATAGTAATCAGCAGCATGTGGAGCAGGAGAGGAGACAGTAATGGGGCACTGCGGGCGAACGGAGCGGCGCCCAGGACTAATTGTGAGTGCTGGGGCATCGCTGGGCGCCGCTCTGTGTGGGAAATGGGAATAGTCCTATCATTGGTGGCTCAGTGCGCCCGCCCCTCCTCCGCCCCTCTCTCCTCATTGGTGGCGCAGTGCGCCCGCCCCTCCTCCCCCCCTCTCTTCTCATTGGTGGCAGCGGCAGCAGCACAGGGGGAGGGAGGACAGCTTCCTTCTCCCTGTGCTGCTGAGAGAACATGAGCGCGCCGATAGCAGCGCGCTCATGTTCAGAGATACTAGACTGCCGGGCCGCAAAGATATTCATTGCAGGCCGCATGCGGCCCGCGGGCCGCATGTTTGACACCCATGCTTTACAGATATATACCATGACCTGGATAAATGAGAACCTTCACAGACACATTGAAATGAATGATTCCGAATACGGTCCTCAAAAAAAACGGAACAGACACAGAAAGAAAATACTTTTATGTCTATGAGCTCTAAAGCATAAGAGACAAATAGGTAGATAGATAGATAGATGATAGATAGATTGGATGAAAGGTTAGATATGAGAGGTATAATTAGCTAGTTAGTTAAACAGATATTAGATAGAATATTAGGTAAGGAGATGTATTGCATATAGATAGTTCTATGACTGTCTTTTACTTGGTTGTGTCATTATTACTGACTCCATTGTCTAATTTCTGAGATTTTCACACAGTTTGAGAAACCGGATTTATGTACAGAAAAAAAAAATCGCCATTATCAGTTATTGGACTGAATGTAGACACATTGCTCATGATCAGAGACTTTTACAATGTGATTGAACATTTTGCCTTCAATCAGGTGATCTAACATTATACATATCTCATGTGGAGCTCGGCTGTCACCCTGCAGGTCAGAGGTCAAAAGACTCAATTTACTTATATACACACTGAAAATAAGGTAATGTTATTTAAGTGACAACTATCGGAATTAGAGTTGTATCTTAAAGGGATAATCCAGGATAAAAAAAAGAGGCTCTGTCTTTTTCCTATAAAGCAGGTGAGCTGCAGTAACGCACACTGCACACGGGCAGGAGTGGCGCTGTCTCTGAAAAATAAGCAGAGCCTTCTTTGTAATCCTGGGCGACACCTGCTGAGAGTGTGAGGCCATATCACACTGAACAGACAGTTGTGCCCACCAGGGCGGCAGTCAGGCTGCATTCTTTGAGATAAAAAATGAAAATATTCATATCTAGTTGAAGCTCATCTCCAGTGTCAAAGGGGTTTCTGGCCTTGGAGCCAACAACCTTAATAGCCATAACCTATGGCCAATTAAAAGAAAAAATCTTGCTGTCCCACCGCTCCCTTGCAGCATCCAGGTCCCTGCTGGACGGGAAGCGGCTTGGCCACATGACTGCTGCAGCCAATCACTGGCCTCGGCACTCAACATGTCCTAGAATGACAAATCATGTGTGACCGTTGAGGCCAGTGATTGGCCAAAGCAGTTTTGCGACCAAGCCATCTCCAATCTGGTGGGGACCTGAGAATGGGGCACAAGTTAGCACCAGTGGGGATGTCAGCCCATAGATAGAACAACCCCTTTAAATTTTCTGTTCTTGCACCTTTCCGCCTGTATCTTGGTTGTTTTTGTAAATTATAGAGCAGCATGCTTTACTGTATGACCTCTACATACTTCTTGGCGTCTCTATACTTCCCTTTTTATCTGTTGCTCCATACACCAGTTGGCTTCATTCTAAATAATTTAGACTAACTCTAAGCTCTGCCTCAGTTCTTCTCAGGATCCCAAAATGGTTCCTATTATGGTTGAGACCCCTGTGACCACTCTCTGAACCATTGCTCGTGTACAGTACGTGGTCATCTCCTTAACTCCAACTACTGTATGGTACTATTCCTGTGACACAGCACAGGACTCTGTGGCTGGGCTGCTCCTCAACCACACTCTGCACACTTGTACTCACACAGGAACTGTGCTGCTCTCCTCCCTTCTGGTCCAAGCCAAATATCTTGTCCCGACTGTCTTGACTAAGGATCTGGCACCCTCTACTTGGGATTCAAGTGTGCAGGAATTACACACTGTAGCAGCCTCTTTGTGTGTTATATATGGGTGGAGATGTGTTACTGCAGAGAGTCATGATGGTGGTCACAGAGGCTGAAGGTTAAGAATTTGCCTGGGAACTCAATGTTCCACTGTTATAACATTCAGGAAGAGAGAAGTAAACATAGATTGTGCAAGGGCTTATAACACTGAACCTTAGTATTCATTTAATAGAGTGAGTTAGACTTTGCTATGCTATGTAAAGTAGAAAGCAGATAGCTGACCCCATAGATGGTAAAATTCTCACCTCCTCAGACCAATTATTAGGAATGACAAAAACTAATCCTGTAAAACTGCAGTCTTTACATCGGCCACTTGAGCACACACAACAGGCTGTCATGATCTATTTTTTTTAAGCTCGCTTGTGACCTTTGCTGTGTAGACTGGTGCAGGCTCAACAGGGTAATCTCATTATTATTAGAATTAGAATTTAATGGCAGATGGCAGCTCAATTTTGCTACTGGATGCCTGGATAGGGTCGGTAGTAAGGTTGACTATACACATTACATAGCTGTGTGGCCAACAACTGTTCCTTCCAACCCCCCTCAAACACATGTACTCTTGGCTCGGTATGCATATGGTCTCAATAAGGAGGGGGGGGAATGGCTGACAGACATCTCTGATACTTATCTCGCTTGAGAAAAAAAAGGATCAGGCACTTTGAAATCCAACTTCATAAGGTGGTGAGATCCGGCAGACTGTTCTCTCTGGATCGTGCACTGACGAAAGACAACTCTTTCCGGTCAGGCCCCATTAAACTATAAAAGGGACCAGCGGAGATCCAGCCGCAACCTGGCAAACATGCCAAGACTTGGCAGAATTAAACTGCTGCTGGAAAAGACTGCCGAATCTCACAACTCTAGTGTGAAACTAGCCTAATCTTTCTTTTCTCTGACATCTTCCATCGAAGGCAGGTTTAGACCCTCCATGCACATTAGATGGTGGTCAGACATTCCTGCCATGATAAGCAGACATTCATCAAATATGTATGGTCAACTTAAGGGCTCATTCACACAGCCGTTGTTCAGCCGTTCCATGCATTGGTGGCCGCAATCCATGATCCGTCTGATCCGTCTTTTTTTTTAGCAGTGCGGTGCCTCCATTCCGTACTGACATTCCGTATTGCGGACCCATTCAAGTGAATGGCTCCACATCCGTGATGTGGGGTGCACATAGCCGGTACCTGCATATTGTGGACCTGCTGTTTGCGGGCCACAATACAGGTACGGCTGAACAAAGCCTTGTATGCAGCTCCCTGTCACCCTTTGTCTCTGGAAGAGGGGATATTCCTATTATATCTCATCTGGGAGACTCTTTAGGTCCATGACCGCTTTTCTGCTGTACTGTCTATATAAACAATACAGAATGGAAATGCGTGTCTCCAATATGAACACCCCCTGAAGATGTTAAGTTCTTAAAAATAAAACATAATTAGCTACAAGATAAAAAAAATTATAATAAAAAACATTATTTAATTTCTATAGACTTAAACTTGATAAAATGTATGGGGTCATTTATTAAGTCCGATGATTTAGACGCCGATGTTATTACCCCTTTAGCTGGCGCATGATGCGCCTAATAGGCCAGTGCCTCTACATAACTTAGGCACATCCACCGCCGGTCTAGATGAAGGGAGCTGGCGCAAATTTAGATCATTTTCTACTCCTAAAACAGGCGTAGAAAAAGATAAATGACCCCCATAGTTCTTAATCCAATCCCTTTAAAAAAAAAAAATTTTAACGTTCAAAATGATACAAAATGAATCCAATATTATTTTTATTCAAAAATTATACAAAATTCTAAATATAATTTAAAACGAATCATTCATTAAAACTGAAAATAAATAATTACATTTTACATTTAAAAATAACCCTCTCCTCTCTCCGTCTCTGCTAGATGGAAGAGATTAGGACCCCGTGCTTTCCGGTCTAAATTAAGAAAGTCGTTTATCAGGTGTCCCATTCCCTAATGAAAATGTAGAATTTTTTTGAACAATTATAAATGGGTTTCTAGAATGATTTATACTTGGGAATATTGTAATTTTTTTTTAAAGAAACTACTGTCTTTAAATCTTTACAAAATTCTGTACTTGGAGGACAAATTCTGACTAGTGGAGTCAGCCCCACGCCTGCAGCACGGAGCGTTCCTGTGGTTTGCCTCTTGTTGTCCAAACAGCTGTTCTTGATAGACCTCCCTGCAGGTATCTGTTTGGATATTAGTGATGCTTCACAGGACTGTACATCAGAAGGAATGAATGTGTAATTACATTACAACATGCTTCATCTACGTAGACTCACTTTGACTAAGTCGCTGATAACTGGCTCAATGGGATGAGGTTTCCGAGCTGGCAGTGGGTAATATATTATCTGGCAATGTATAAATATGGAGAAGCCCTTCTTTAACTCAATCTCAAGGTGAACTTTACAGTTTGAAGGGAAAATTATCAATAAAAAATCCATCCAGTTTACTGTAAAATAAAGCCCTCCTGACTCGAAACGTAATGAGGTCTAGATAGGAGTTGTTCTTCATAAATCAATATAGTCACCTTGTGGTCGTAGCCATCAAATTACCATCAATTTTCTGGGTAAGTGGATGAAGTTTTGACAAGCTTCCATGAATAAGGTTGAAAATGTATAAAATGTTATGGCTAAAAGACATTCATGTCATTGAATGAAGAACACATGCAGGGTAAGGGCTTAACCCCCAGAGGAACAAGCCCATTTTTTTTTTGTATTTTTTTTATTCAGAATTTTTATTATTTGCATATAGCTTGTTTTGGCAGGAAAATCTTCAGTGTACATATATGTTTATAAATTTAATAAAATCTAAAAGAGTTCTTTTAGTTTTTAACTGATCTATCCTCTGGATAGATCATCAGCATCTTATATAGGCGGGGGTCTGACACCCGGGACGTCCGCCGACCAGATGTTTGACAAGGCAGTGGCGGTCCAGGAGCATCGTGGCTTTCCCTCAGACCCAGTGACGTCACGACTAGTATAACTGGCCTGGGTGGGGCTAAGTTACTAGTCATGATGTCACTCGGCCTGCGATATACATCGAGAAGGCTGCGGTGCTCCTGGACCGCCGCTGCCTTCTCAAACAGCTGATTGGCGGGGGTCCCTAATATTTCAGACCAATGCTGAATAATTATGGTATTCCCCTTTTGGTCACAGTGGCCGAGCTCAGGAATTTACACACAATAAAATATTTCAGTATAATTTTTTTTCTGCTTAAAGGAGTACTCCAACAGGATAACAGTTTTTATATAAGTGATAGAATCAGTGGCGTACATAGAAGAGTAAGGGCCCCATAGTAAGGATCAAACCAGCCCCCCCCCCCCCCACAGAACAGAAGGGTTTCCACCTAAACCCCTTTCAATGACCCTTGGGCCATTTTTCCACTGCCTCATTTGCTAAAAGTTGTTCCTTTTAGAGAGTAGAGTCCTGACCAAGTTTTCACCTCCAGTAGAAGAGGGGATAATCCCAACTAAGACTGGGCCCCCTTCTTCCCTCGGCCCCATAGCAGTTGCATTGTCTGCCGCTATGGTAGTTACGCCCCTAGGTAGAATGGGTTGAAATAGAAGTGTTACTCAACCCTGTTCTGATGCTTACCAGTTCCCCGCTACTCTCCTCTTCCTGATCCCAGTTCAACCACAGGAAGTGACAGAAGACGCTGCCCAACCAATCACTGCTGGGAGCCGTGAACACCTCAGTCAGTGATTGGCTGAGCAGGAATCTCTAGGCATTTCCTGTGTGTCGACCTGGGACCAGGAAGTGGAAACGAGTGGAGACCTGGTAAGCATCAGAACAGCAGACGTGTTGATCAGTAAGGTGAGTAATGCTTTTTTTTTAAATAACCTTCTGCCCCCTTTTTTTTTTAAATCTTTTTTCTTTAACTTAGGTCATATTGCAATATATGATTAGTAATACATAATGTCTATAACTCAGTTTTGACATTTGCCATGTGGCCCAGTAATTTCTATGTATACGCCTGTTTTGTAGCATGCCACTCTCAGGTCCTAGTAATAGTAAGTAAGTATTGAAAAATGCGATTTGGCTGCTTTACCGAATTTTACAAAAACAATTTGCTTTGTGACAAATTTCTCAGTCAAAAAGCGCATTTGTTTGTAAGTAGTGGGTGCGGCGACAGGGAGAGGTGATTGCGCCTGTCCTCATCGTTGTACCCCTCAGATGCCGCGTTCATAGCTGATCGTGGCATCTGACAGCAATAATGCAGTGTAAAATAAAAAAATTAATAAAATTATTCTTACACTCCATTTGATTGCAAAGAGCTAGCATCTTGATTAAAGATCTAGCGCGAAATCTTGCGCGGCCTGTAATGATGTCATCATGTCAACCGGCATGGTGACATCATACGTCACCGCACACAGGATTTCGTGCAAGATCTTCAATCAAGATGACGGCCGGCTCTTCACGCTGAAACAGATGAGGGAAGTATGATTTTTTTCTTTTTTTTTACCGTCATTCAGGGAAAATTTATTTGCTACAGCGAATCAAATTTTCACGGAAATACGCCAAAAATGTGGATTGGATACAGACCAAAAATATTGTTGCGTGAATGGGGCCTTATGCAGAGCCATAATATGGCGCCCATACAGCTGTATGGACCATTATTGTATCTCTGTATACCTTCAATTTAATACAGAATAAAAAAGAGCATTTTTCTCTGTTTAATCCTACAAATCCAATAGAAAAAAGTGGGATGCTCCATCTGAGCATATATGGCACCTCCATACGGCAGCAGTTGTACAGACTCAGGACTCGCACCGTATGCATGAGCCCTTTCTCATTAGTGCACACAGATATCTCATCATGATATCATAAAAAGTTGGACAAGTTAGCCAACTCAGCTGTCAAAAATCTGACAAACTCCACTCATCTAAACCTGTACATGTTGCTCGCATTTGCCGATTTTTCAAAGGAGTTAATGCATGTCATTATGCTTATTTATCCATTAGTTAGCCCCGATTTTCTCCCTGAAGTTAGTCCACCGCTTTATTTCTGGACAATACAATTTTTGCCATTTTTATGTCAAAGCACGTCTGTTCCCTTGGACCAGTCACAAAACATTGCATGGGCGAATCTCCAACCAGACTGTAAATTCAATTCTGCCGGGCTGATATATTGAAGCAGACACATTTCACCTAGTTAATAGCGAGACGGGGAACATAGATTGTATTTTGTACACAGTGTAAAACATCAGGAATTCTGCGCATTCCCAAACCTTCCCTCACACGGGCTCGTCTGCTTTTTGTCTCGTTTATGTGTCAGCAAGTTTTGCTTTGACTTTATTATTACTTTTTTTTTAAAGTTTGCCAAAAGTTAGCGTGTCTGTAATGCTATTTTTTTATTCTGTTTTATTTCTGAAGAACACTCTGTACTGGTGGAAATTTTGTCGAATTTTAGCTTAGAACTTGAAAAGAATTCAAGTCTTGCAAAGTGAACTTTCTCTTTGAATAATAGGAGTTTGAAGCCTTTCATGTATAATTCAGATATTGTACTCAGGGGAATAGTCTCAGTCAAGTGTATTCCCTCATTTCATTGAAATTAATACAATTAAGTTGTAGGTCTTAGTATCTCACTATGGGTAATCATGTAGGATGCATGCAAATGTCTTCTTCTGCCCAACACCCATATGGACACATGTAGTAATAGGTCAGAGAAACTGGACCTGCTGTATTTTCTTTTTAAGTAGCTTTGTTAGTCATCCGACTGTCTTTTTCAATTAGAATGACTTGTACAAAGTTTCTCCGGCATTAAATACTGGTGACTCCTGCTTCTGTACATTGAGGAAACAAAACAGCAGCTACACCAGCGTATAGCCCAGTACAGAAGAGCCAGGTCCTGTGGTCACTACTCAGCTGAGTACCTACATCTTAAGGACAGTGGACACTCGTTTGATGATGAGTTTTGCATCTTAAACACAGTGGAGGACTGGTTCAAAACAGGTGTCAAAAAGCTATTTATGTTAAATTGGAGAAACAAAGCTTGAATACAGGTAGAGAGGTGCAATATCTATTGTCTGCCACTTACAATGCTGTTCTAAAACTTCACCAAGGCAGTTTAACCCAAATCTTCAGTCATGCAAATGCAATCAACATCTTACCTTAATGAGCTCCTTGACATTGTGTTGATTATGATTAGAGATGAGCGAATCAAAGCTGTCGAAGTGGAATTCTATCCGAATTTCAGGAACAATTTGATTCGCAACTAATGCAAATTTCCTCGCGCTTCATGGTAACGAATCGGAATTTTTCCTAAAATGGCGGCTACACGTGTGAGGACATGGGGCAAGGAACTCTGGTAAGGCGGGATGCCATGCCATAATGCCATGCATGCAGCCAATCAGCAGCCAACCCTGTGATGTCACAGCCCTATAAATACGGTGGCCATCTTGGATTCAGACATTTTCCAGCGCTTGGAGTGCAGGGACAGACGTGAGAAGGCTCTGGGGACAGCAATAGGAAAAACCTCATTGTGACCGAAAAAACGATTTATAAGTGCAGGAAAAGGATAGGGAGGAATCATTTCGCAGCATCTTAGTGCAGGGAGAGACGTCAGAAGGCGCTAGTGACAGTGCTAGATAAGCGATTTACAAGTGCAGGGAAAGATTATTTGGGGATGCAAATAGCCATTATACAGCTCTGCCATTCCAGCAATTTGTTCTTGAGGTGCAACTACTATGTTGAAAAGTCTTTAGTGGCTTTTATCTTTTCAAACAAGAAAAATATATACGCAGTTCACTTCTGCAGTTATGTGTTGAAAGAGTTTAGTGGCCTATTTCAGTACAAAAAGAAAAATATATTCGTCGCTTTTAGAGGTGTTTTTAATTTGCTTTTAATTTATTTAGTTAAGCTAAAAGTGTCAGACAGAGAAGTGCCAGGCAATGCACAGAGGAGTGGCAGAGGCCTAAATGTTTCTGGCGCAGGCAGAGGTCGCAGCAGAGTAAGGGGGTGAGGTAGCAGGAGTTGCAACGAGAGGCCTGAGCTCTCTGTGTTATCTACCAGTTGTGTCTTGACAAGCAACCCAGCGGTTCTTGATTGCTTAACTCTGTCATCCACTTCATCCCAAGTGACATCAGACACCCCCAGCCAACTGTCGGTGGGTTTGTCAGACACAACCCTTAGTTGGCATGGCCCGGGAGCAGGCCCTGTGCCCTCACCTGTCCTAAACCTGCCTCTGTCCTTTCCTCCACTAGGCGGGCAAGTAGTGATGAGGAGAGTGGCGTAGGAGAAGGTGTTGCGAGCAGTCAGGCTCCAGACCCAGAGACACTTGAGGAGGACATCAGTGACATGCAGACAGTACTTTATGATGATGATATAGCTGATCACACTTGGGAGCTGGGTGACGAAGGGGCTTCATTTTTTTCCCCTTCTTTATATAATAATGTAATATTATAAAATCCGGTGTCTCCATGATAAATCTGCAGCGTGGGGGCTTCTACAGACTTTTAAAATAAACCTTTAGCGGGACGAATAGATGCCGAATAACCAGGGCGCTCCATGACCTTCCCAGGAGCTTCTGTCGGGGGCAGCGGTTAATTTCTGACGCATCCATATAGTGCGGGAGAATCCAAAGACCATCTCCATCTCCGTGCACTACAGCAGTGTTTCCCAACCAGTGTGCCTCCAGCTGTTGCAAAACTACAACTCCTAGCATGCCTGGACAGCCTTTGGCTGTGCGGGCATGCTGGGAGTTGTAGTTTTGCAACAGCTGGAGGCACACTGGTTGGGAAACACTGCACTACAGGATGTCCTCATTCCCATCCATGATCACTAGGAACTCGTGATGTTTTTCCTGACGAAGAGACCAGGGGCTGGTGGTTATGGTTTGAATCTTGATGAACTTTGCTACTCATCCGGGCTCCAAGCAATCTTGCAGCTTTGTCTTCTCATTGTCTGTAGCTACTAGAGGCTTTTTCATGCCAGGCAGGTTCCCCCAGAAGTGTCTGGCTCGATGAGCAGCCAATACCACACTTGCATAAATCTTGACAGGATTCGTCTCCAGGTGGAGAGAAATAGTTTTTGGAATGCTTTCTCCATCGCAACCACGTTGTCGAATAACCAGAATACTGTCCGATTCTCTCTTGTCTTAGGCAACACTTAATGTTTTTTTATTAAATGTATTAAATATTTAATAAATGGAATCAAAACTTGATTAAAATTATAAGAAACTAAACTTAAACTCGACAATATATGATCCCAATCTTCGATGGAAATTCTCGCATAATTTTCCAAGCCTTTGGTGCAGGAGAACGTGTATTATTTAATCATACAGAGCCGAAGTGGCCTCCTCATGCTGCTGCCACCTCCACACTTTGTCGTCGTGCCACTCTGTGGCCTCCTCATGCTGCCGCCACCTCTACAATCTCTCGTCATCGTGCTACTCTGTGGCCTCCTAATGCTGCTGTCACCTCCACAATCTCTTGTGTTGTGCCACTCTGTGGCCTCCTCATGCTGTTGACACCTCCACCATCTCTTGTCGTCGTGCTACTCTGGCCTTCTTATGCTGCTGACACCTCCAGACTCTGTCATTGGGCCACTCTGTGGTCCCCTCATGTTTCTTCCATCTCACCATCCGTTGTGCTACTCTGTGGTCTCCTAATGCTGCAGCCACCTCCAGACTCTGTCATTGGGCCATTCTGTGGTCTTCTCAGGCTGCTTCCACCTCACCACTATGTCATAGGTCCACTCTGTGCACTTCTCATGCTGTTCCCACCCTCCCCACTTCATGACTAGTCCACTATTTTGGCATTCGGCCTTGCTGACATCCTCATTTATTTGACCTTTCTTCTGATCTGTCAGAAGGAAGGAAAAATGAGACGCACAGCGGATCCTGTCTGTGTAGCAACTGTAAGCCCTGTATGGTCCCATCAGAATTGGCTTATGATTTGGTACCCAAAAGCAGGAGTGGGTACAAAACACAGAAGACATGCAAATATTCCATTCACGTGTAATCTCTGTTTTAGATCCACTTCAGTTTTTTTGGGCATTAGCAATACTGATGGATTACTGACCGAGTGAAGGCAGATGCTTCAGACAGGATCCATTTTTTGTGGTTTATTGTTCTGACGGATCAGGGGAAGAGAAAATTAATCAGTGACTTCAACACAAACTTACTGCTGACACCCTCTCCACTCTGTCGGGGGGGGGGGGGCTCTACTTGTATAAGCGTTTAATAGAACAGGTTCTGTACACATCTATGTGGAATCAGCTGGCGACGGTGTAAAAGGACTGCGCTTCTTCTTGACACTTAAATCGACTTGTAAGGCTGAGTTGATACATGAGTTATTTGGTCAGTTTTGGCCCAGTAACTGCCCAAATAAGTGAAGCGTGCAGTGATTCTAAGAGCGACGCCTGTCATCTGCATGTCATACTGACTCACAGTATTGTTTCACTACCACAGTAGAATCCCTATGCGTCTTACTGCAAGGCACAGTGTTCTACACCACTATAAAGGCTCTCTGCAGCCAGGAAATAGCTGTTTTTAACGTAATTCACCACTAATAAATTCGGATCAAACAGATTTTTTTTTTTTAAACTCGGCAAACTTGCGAATCCAATTTTTGAAAAATTTGCTCATCTCTAATTATGATGAACATGCTGATAAATATGCTGATCAAAACATGAATCACCCCCAGTACTTAATGCTGGCGATTACTTGCACAAGTCATTCTAACTGAGAAAGCCAGTTGAATGACTAGTGAAACGTCTTTTGGAGAAAATACTAGTTCACCTGACTTATTACTACTGATATACCATGATCTTGATGAATGAGAACATTCACCAGAAACCACATAGACAAACATAAATCCACACCTTTGACAAGCATCCAACCAAGATGGGTGGTTATCATTTAAACGCCACAAATCTAGCATCAGAAACCTCCTCCACCACTGGCATCTGTAGCTATGTCTGGCCTTGTATTGAATATGTCTATTTGCATCTAATACCCAATAGAATGGAATATGAAAGAGGGGAAACTCATGCTGACCTAGAGGAACATCGTGGGATGGTGGAGGAGATGGGTTTGTGAGCTTTCAGGCATGTGCCTAGGGTGCTAGATGCCTGTGAAGGGTGAAAACAAGCAACTTATCATGAGAAATTGGAATCTTTACCAAAATTTGAGGAATGTTAATGGTTAACACATCTGTAGATGAAGGATAACTTGCTATGACTGAATGAAGCTTTTGAAATATTTTAAGGAAAAAGGGCTGAACTTTGGAGAAAAGACTTTATATGTTTACTAGAACTGTAGATTCCAGAATAATATGAATTTTTTTATTTTGGCGGTAGACACCATCAACATCATGGTAATATGACCCAAGGGCTCAGAAATGAATGTTCCTTGAACGTCTTGTTCCTTGGACATATATTCTACAAAATGAATTCCCTACAACAGTTGCACCTATTATACAACATGCCTTGCTTTTTTAATAATGCTACATGAAAAATGGCTTAATGGGTTAGAGAGCAATTGTGATATCTTGCTTCCTCGACATTGGTGTTTTTTAGGAGGCGGCAGTCGATAGTCTAGTACTCCATAATGGGTTAAAACCACTTGCTTTAAGCATACTGATAATAAAATGTCCATATTTGATAATGGCTTACTTGTTTCATACAGATTTGTTGTAGTAGTTTCAATCCATTGAGAAGCGCTGTGTTGTCCATTTTTTATAAGCCTACAAGTCCTGGAGGCCAGCGAATCATCTGCACTTCAGCTGATATTAGGAGCCAGGCGGCTTTTGCCCTGGTCATGTGGTGAGCATTCACAATCTTATGTATTTTCTGAGTATGTCTCCTAGGAGGAATGGTCAATCAATAAAACTGAAGCCAGTGGGACAAAAAGTTGTCTTAAATGGATTCTCCCATCTGAGCCATTCAAGGAATATTGATAGAATATGCCATAAATGTCCAGTGGCAGTGGGTGTGAGTCCTACTTCTGGGACCTACTTGTATCTGAAGAATGGGGCCTCACTTTGCTTCCCAAAGTGAATGGCGGGTAAGTCACGCATGTGCAGCCATCCCTCCATTCACCACTATAGGAATTCTGAAAATAGCTGAGCGCTGGCTCTGAATGCAAAGCACCCTTTCCATTCACTGCTATGGGAATTCCAAACATAGCTGAGCGAGTGTACTCAGCTATTTTTTGAAGTTTGATAGCAAAGAATGGAGAGCAAGCCACCTATGCACAGCCACACCTTCATTCACCACTAGGGCACTCCTGAAAATTGTCTTTTGGAAGTTCTAAAGCAGTTAATGGAGGAGTGACTGCAAATGGGTGGCATGCTCTCCATTCACTCCATTTTTAAGATAGGAGTGGGTCCCAGAAGTAGGACCCACACTTATCTGACAAGTATCAGACCTTTATGGCATATCCTATTGTTATGCCATAAATGTCCCTTTTGTAAATACCTCTTTTATAAGACAACTCCTTCAACATTATCAATTTTTGGATCAACAAAAGTAGAAGTAGATGATCACTTTAACCTCCTAACGGAAAACCCCTCCCAAAAATGTAACTTTTTTATTGTAGATTTTTAATATGTGTCTGCAGTAAATCTTGTTGGCGCATAACTCAGGAGACACTATTGAATTTTAACCCCTTAGTGACATAATTAATTTTAGCCATAAGGATCAATAATATTTTCACCCTTTGTGTTCCAGCAGTCATAACTTTTTAATTTTTTTCTTCTAAATTCTTTGTTTATTTTGGTGGATTAGTGGTATGTTTTTTAGGAACCATTTTGGGGTATATATAGTGTAGTAAATAACTTTTCTTTTAGGGGGAAATATAAAGAAAACTGCAATTTCAACATTATTTTGTGGAATTTATTCATGACATTCACTATGTGGTAAAAATAACATAATTTTATTATGTGGGTCACTACAATGATGATAATGCCACATTTCTATTTTATTTTTTTACTATTTTTCCATTTCTTCTGCAGCCTGTCAGCTCTGCAACTGCTCCCCATTCTCCTCCAGACTGAAGGAGGGGGGGGGGGGCTGTTTAGCTGCTCATATCTCTGGTTTGGTAGCAGCTAGAGATGGGCCTTTTATTGTTTGAAAGCTGGCATTTCAATCATTCACAGCATTATCTTCACTACATGGGAAGGTATCACTGTTAGAAATCAGGATGCAGTGAATGCAGCTAAAAGTGAAAGTAAAAGCAGGTTACATAGTTAATACGGTTGAAAAAAGACATGCGTCCATCAAGTTCAACCAAGGGATAGGTGGGGATGCGAATTCCAAAAGGAATTGAGACTTAATGTTTTTTACTTCTAAGAATTAGTCTAAACCCTTTTTGAACAGTTGTCCGCTGTTCCTGCTGTGACCACTTCCTGAGGAAGTCTATTCCACAGATTCACAGTTCTTACAGTAAAGAAGCTTTGACGCTTCCGGAGACTGAACTTTTTCCTCTCCAATTGGAGGCAGCGCCCCCTTATCTTTTGAGGTCATTTGACATTGAACAGCTTTTCACTGTATTTTTTGTATGACCCATTTATATAGTTGTATAGGTTAATCATGTCCCCCCTTAGACGTCTCTTCTCAAGACTAAATAAATCCCATTCTTTTAATCTTTCTTCATAACTAAGACCCTCCATGCCCCTTATCAGTTTAGTCACTCTCCTCTGTACTTTTTCCAGCTGCAGTGCGTCCTTTATATAGATTGGTGCCCAGAACTGAACTGCATATTCCAGATAAGGCCGCACCAACGCTTTGTAAAGTGGTAATATTACATCCCTGCCCCGCGAATCGATGCCTCGTTTAATGCATGAGAATATCTTGGTGGCCTTAGAAGCATCTGATTGACATTGTATGCTGTAATTTAATCTACCATCAACAAGGACACCTAAATCCTTCTCTTTAAGTGACTCTCCCAGTGCTACATCACCTAGGACATATGAAGCACAGAGATTATTACTACCAAGATGCAGAACTTTATATTTATCCACATTGAACCTCATTTGCCAAGTTTATGCCCAATTACTCAGTGTTCAAGTCAGCTTGTAGTTTATGGACATCTTCCATAGACTGTACAGTACTACACAGCTTAGTGTCATCTGCAAAAATAGATATGGTGCTATTAATCTCCTCTTCAATATCATTAATAAATAAATTAAATAATAAATGGCCCAGCACTGAACCTTGGGGTACACCACTTATAACCTGGGACCATTCTGAATAGGAGTCATTGACCACAACTCTCTGGACACGGTCCTTCAGCCAGTTTTCAATCCAATTACAAACTATACTTTCCAAGCCTATAGACCTTACTTTACCTATTAAGCGTCTATGAGGGACAGTATCAAAAGCCTTTGCAAAATCGAGAAACACTACATCCACAGACGCCCCTCTGTCCAGGCTACTACTCACCTCCTCATAAAAACAAATCAGGTTAGTCTGACAACTTCTGTCCTTGGTAAACCCATGCTGGTTATCACTTATAATATTATTTATAGTCACATACTCCTGTATATAGTCCCTTAAGAGTCCTTCAAACATTTTTCCCACAACAGAAGTTAAACTAACTGGTCTATAATTACTTGTGGAGGACCTTGATCCTTTTTTGAATATGTGCACCACATTTGCCTTGCGCCAATCACATGGCTCTGTACCAGTACCTAGAGAGACTTAAAAAATCATAAACAGGGGCACAGCAATGGCTGAACTGAGCTCTTTGAGCACTCTGGGGTGTAATCCATCTGGACCCGGAGCCTTGTTCACATTTACCCTATTTAACTTCTCTTGGACCATATCTACAGTTAGCCAATTGAGTATATCACTGGATATACTAACAGCCCTGGAGCCACACATATATCTTTTGTATATGCAGAGCTAAAAAAAACATTTAGTAACTCTGCCTTTTCCTTATCTTCAGTGACTACCCCCCTTTACCATTATTTAGTGGACCTACCTGCTCAGACCTAGATTTTTTAGCATTTATATATTTAAATAATTTTTGGGGATTTGTTTTGCTCTCTTTTGCTACCTGCTGTTTGTTTTGTATTTTTGCTAATTTTATCTCCATTTTACAGATTTTATTAAGCCCTTTGTAATCTTCAAACGCTACAGCTGACCCCTCAGATTTGTATTTTTTAAATGCTCTCTTTTTGTCCTTTATTTATTATTTTACAGTAGCTGTCAGCCATGGGGGGTTTAACTTTAGCTGTTTATACTTGTTATCTAAAGGGATACATTTTTTAGTGTAATTACTCAATGTGGATTTGAAGCTCTCCCATTTATCCTCAGTATTATTTTGTGACAGTACAGTAGCTGCTCCCAGTCTATGCCCTGAAATGCTGCCCTCAACCCAGGGAAATTAGCCTTTTTGAAATTCAGCGTCTTTGCTCTGCCTGACAGAGTTTGCTTTTTATAGTTTAGGGGGAATATAATTATATTGTGGTCACTATTACCTAGTGTTTCTCGAACAGTAACATTACCAACAAGCTCTGCATCATTAGAAATTACCAGATCCAACAGATCATCGCCCCTAGTTGGAGCTTCTGAAAAAACTGGCCCATAATGTGGTCCTGCAGCGAGTTGAGGAATTTTCTCCCCTTTGCGGTTGAGGTAGAACCATGACTACAGTCAATATCTGGGAAGTTGAAATCTCCCATTATGACCACTGTACCAACCTGTGCCGCCCGCTCTATTTGGTTATAGAGTTGCATTTATATCTCTTCTGTGATTTTAGGGGGTCTATAGATTACAGCAAGTGTTATTTTTTTTCCGTGTTTATATCCCTTTGAACTTTCACATCCTCACGCACAATTGCCTCTTTCACACTTGTCTTCAGATCACTCCTCACATACAGGCACATGCCACCACCTTTTCTATTGACCCGGTCTTTCCTAAATAGTGTAAAACACTCAATATTAACAGCCCAGTCATGCGAAGAATCCAACCATGTCTCAGGCACGCCAACTACATCTATGTGTTCTTCTAGTACCATAGCCTCCAGCTCCCCCATTTTTCTAGCTAGACTTCTGGCATTTGTGAAAATACATTTTAAATTACTATTACCTGTGAAGTGAATATCCGGGATTTTTTGGTTACCTTGGTTGATTTTTGTATGTAACAGATTCTTGTTACGAGCAGTTTTTTCATAAATGTATACTTATGCCCAGTCTTCTCCTTATTTTCCTCGCTAACCCCAGCTCCCACTAAACCCCCACTGTCCCCTTCTATAATCCACTCTCTATCTAAACTATCTACCCTCTTATTAGTATGACATCTCCCTCCCCCCAGATCCTAGTCTAAAAGCTCCTCCAGCCGTCTAACAATTTTTTCCCCCAGGGCAGTTGCACCCTCCCCATTAAGGTGCAGCTCTTCCCTACTGTAGAGCCTTTAACCGACCGAGAAGTCAGCCCAGTTCTCCATGAACCCAAACCCTTCCTTCCTGCACCAGCTTCTGAGCCACTTATTTAACTCCCTAAGCTCCCATTGTCTCTCTGGTGATGGTCGTGGCACTGGTAGTATTTCTTAAAACACTACCTTGGAGGTCCTGGACTTGAGCTTCTCACCTAGTTCCCTAAAATCGTTTTTAAGGACCTTCCATCTCCCACTGACTTTGTCATTGGTGCCAATGTGTACCATGACCGCCGGGTCTTCCCCAGCCCCACCCAGCAATCTGTCAATCCGATCTGCAATATGCAAAACCCAAGCACCCGGCAGACAACACGCTGTTCGTCATTCATGGTCTCTGAGACAGGTTTTACCACAATTATTCCTGACTCGATTTTTAACAGTGATATCTCCTGCTAATCTTGGGATAATGCTTTCATTTAGGTCTTTTATGAAAGCCTGGAATGCCAGCTGCTACCAGTCAGGAGATATTAACAGCTAAAGCAACCACCCCCTTCCACTTCTGCTCGAGCCAAGCTCTGGCAGAACTATTTTCTCACAGACAGAGCTGAGCTTGGTAGTTAAAGAGGTATTCTGGTTATATCAAGTTATCCCCTATCCACATGATAAGGGATAACTATTAGATTGGTGGGTCCCCCACTGATCACAAGAATGGAGCCCCCAAGAAATGAACGGCGTGGGTGGTCGTAAATGCGCATGGTCATTTCATAAATATCTATGGGAGTTCTGGAGATGAAAACCAAGCGCTTTTCCTACCACCCACTATGTTCCTTTCAGTGGGGGCTCCTCAGGGTTTGAGATCCTCATTCTCATGTTCGGTAGGACCCCCATCGATCTAAAAGTTATCCCCTATCCTGTGCATAGGGGGTAACTTGATATAACTGGACTACCCCTTTAAGAGCTTAGAATCATGGAGATATGATTGACGGACCTAATGGCTTCTTGTCACCAAACCCAAGATTTGTCTAATGTCACATTATTCTTCCATAAGGTTTTATAGATGGGAATGTATTATGAGGCTGACATAAATATCACAAGTGTACATGAAGGAGAGGTGCACTCGGCACTAGTTAATCTGTGTTCAAAGTCTGTTCCTATCATCCTAAATCATGTTTAAAAGGAATCTGCTCCTGAAAAGATCACCTTGTAATTATAAATGTTCTTTTCATTCCACGGCTCCCTCGGCTTCCTTTGCTCTTGACACATTCACCTACCACTGTTTCCCACCTGTCACTAATCACACAAACAGCATTATCTTCTGAACCATTAGGCATTCTGTAAATGCTTTATTTATTCCACAAGCCAGAAATAAAGTCTTCAAATATTAGAACACTATCAACGTATCAAATGACATCTCGAGAGAAAGTGAATTTAAATGCAAACTACACACTGCCGAAGCAGAATGGAAAAGGCATGCAGAAATGTACAAAAAATATAGTGCATTAAACATAATATAATCACGAGGATGGTCATAGCAGCAGGAGACAAGTATGCCGGTTTTGTGGGGAGCAGTGACTTAATTTTATTATGTTAGTGAGGACAGAACTACTGTAAAGAAGTGGGCAGATTACAGGGAAGCCACCTGTTTCAAGGAAATGGTGGCAACCAGAGATTAGTGTGCTGGTTTTCTGGGGAGCAGTGACTTGATTGTTAGTGAGGGAGCAAAGAATAGTGATGGACGAATATCGGCCGGGACTGTTCGTGAACGCGATCAAATGTTCGCAAACAGCAAGTTTGCGGCGGCCCCCATTTACTTTAATGGCAGGGAACCTGAAAAACCTTCAGCTCATATTTGCAGCCACCAAATAGTCCCACAACATAGACAGTGATATACTAGAGGGGGATCAATGACATAAATTCTAACAAAAAATATGCATCTTAATCAGGGGACATTTCTATGAGTCTTAAAGGGAAATTCTCTGACATGTGCCCTGTTGGAGCCCAGAAAAATTGTATTTTAGGCCACGGGAGTACGGGCCTTAAAAATTAGACATTCACCTGACATAAAATAAATTCTGATTATGTGGTACATTATGCGGTCAATAGATAAAGATTTTACTGTAGGCCACTGGACTACAGGCCCCAAACATTAGGCATTTACCGGACAGAAAAGATCAAGTGATTATGTGGCCGGAGGTATATTACGCGGTCAATGGATATCAATTTTACTGCAGGCCAGTACAAGTACAGGTCAAATACATATGTTTAAAAGAACTAAAAAGATCAAGTGATTATGTGGCCGGAGGTATATTACGCGGTCAATGGATATCAATTTTACTGCAGGCCAGTACAAGTACAGGTCAAATACGTATGTTTAAAAGAACTAAAAATATAAAATTGGATTAAAAACATGGCTAATGAAATCCCCCCTCTTGAAAAAAAACCTAATGATGATAGTTGAAATTTGATAACACGTGGTCGTCACTGGTGTTGAATTCCTCCGAGGCCCCAACAATTATTCATTCACCGTACAGAAAAGAACAAGTGAGTATGTGGCTGGAGGTAGGATACACGGTCATTGGATATACATTTTCCAGCAGGCCTGTGGACTACAGGTCCCAAAAATTATGCATTCACCGTACATAAAAGAACAAGTATGTATGTGGCTGGAGGTAGATTACACGGTCATTGGATATCAATTTTACAGCAGGCCAGTGGACTACAGGCCCCAAAAATTATGCATTCACCGTACAGAAAAGAACAAGTAAGTATGTGGCTGGAGGTAGATTACACGGTCATAGGATATCAATTTTACAGCAGGCCAGTGGACTACAGGATCCAAAAATTATGCATTCACCGGACAGAAAAGAACAAGTAAGTATGTGGCTGGAGGTAAACTACACTGTCATTGGATATCAATTTTACAGCCGGCCAGTGGACTACAGGCCCCAAAAATTATACATTCACCGTACATAAAAGAACAAGTATGTATGTGGCTGGAGGTAGATTACACGGTCATTGGATATCAATTTTACAGCCGGCCAGTGGACTACAGGCCCCAAAAATTATGCATTAACTGTACAGAAAAGAACAAGTATGTATGTGGCTGGAGGTAGATTACACGGTCATTGGATATCAATTTTACAGCAGGCCAGTGGACTACAGGTCCCAAAAATTATGCATTCAGCAAACAGAAAATAACAAGCAAGGATGTGGCTGGAGGTAGATTACACGGTCATTGGATATCAATTTTACAGCAGGCCAGTGGATTACAGGCCCCAAAAGTTATTCATTCACCGGACAGAAAAGAACAAGTAAGTATGTGGCTGGAGGTAGATTACACGGTCATTGGGATCAATTTTACTGCAGGCCAGTGTATTACAGGCTCCAAAAATTATACATTCACCGTACAGAAAAGATTAAGTGATTATGTGGCTAGAGGTATATTAGAAGGTCAAGGGATATCAATTCTACTTAAGGCTAGTACAAATACAGTTTAAATACATATGTTTAAAAGAACTAAAAATATAAAAGTAGATTAAAAACATGGATAACGAAATCCCCCCTCTTGAAAAAAAACAACTAATGATAATAGTTGAAACACGTGGTCGTCACCGGTGTTGAATTCCTCCGAGGCCCAAAACATTAGGCATTCAACGGACAGAAAAGGCCTTTTATGCCTCATTATTTACATAAGACAGAGACCATTCTTTGTTCTTGGTGTTGTAGGATATGTGTGGGCTGGCATAAGGGAAATTCAATTAAACGTGGTCGTCACAGGTGTTGAATTCCTCCGAGATCATGCCTCATTCATTTTTAGAAAACTGAGGTAGTCTACACTGTCATGAGCTAGGCGAGTGTGCTTATCGGTCACGATCCCCCTGCTGCGCTGAACGTCCTATCGGACAAGACACTGAATGAGGGGCAAGCCAAGAGTTCCATGGAAAATTGTGCGAGCTCTGGCCATAGGTCAAGCCTGCACACCCAGTATCCAGGGGTTCCTCGCTTCTCAGAGCGTCCACATCAGCCGTTAACCCGATGCAGTCGGACACCTGTCGCTTTAGGTGTTCTCTGAGGCTGGATCCAGAGGGTGACTGTTGATAGGTTGGCTGCAAGAATGATCTCATATCCAAAGTGACCAACACATCTTCAAACTGCCCTCTTCTTGCATGCGCTGTTGGATTGGTACCCGCAACAGTTTTTTTGAGTTGAAATTCCTCTGCCAGCACCCACAACAGCAGAATGCAGTATTTCTCGAAGCAAGGCCTGGAAGTGCTGCATTCTGACAGCCCTCTGTGATGCTGGTAGCATGTCCGCCATTTTGTGTTTGTATTGGGGGTCTAAGTATGTTGCCACCCAGTACTGGTCCTTGCCCTTTATGCTTTTTATACAGGGGTCCCTCTTCAAACACTGGAGCATGAAGGCCCCCATTTGCACTAAACTGGTGCAGTGTAGTGGCCTGGCTCCTGCTCATCGTCCAGGATAATGTCATCCTCGGTTTCGTCCCGCCAGCCACCGACAACACCAGGGATCTCAGAAATGTTTAAAGCATGCTCTTCTTGCTCCTCCTCCTCCTCTGCCCCAGCACCATCCTCCTCTGACTCCTCTTCAGACTCCTGTTGACTTGTCTCAGATGGAGTAGCCCCCCCTGGGAATTCATCCAGCATTGCGACTTCCTCATCTTCCTGCTCCTCGACGGCTTGATCAATGACACGACGCAATGCATGCTCCAGAAAGAAGGTGTAAGGTACAATGCCACTGATGGCGCCCTGGCTGCAACTGACCAGTTTGGTGATCTCATCAGATTGCTGCAGAAGTCTGCATGTGTCGCGCATGAGCAGCCACTGGCGCGGTGAAAAAAAATGAAGCTCCCCAGAACCTGTACTGCCGCAGAGTTCGTACAGGTAGTCATTAACGGCACGTTGCTGCGGGAGCAGCCTATCAAGCATATACAAGGTGGAGTTCCAGCGTGTCGGGCAGTCACAAATCAGACGTCTGGCGGGCAGGTGGTGTTGCCGCTGAACGTCAGCAAGGCGAGTCATGACCGTGTAAGATCTTCTAAAATGGCCAGAGATTTTCCTAGAGGAGAAATATTTGTGGAAGAAGGTATATCACACCCCTGCCTCAATCAGTTTTTTGGGGGGGCAACTAGTATATCACACCAGTAGAAATTATTTGTTCCAATGGCGTTTGTCACTATCTGTAGCTGCGGTAACGCAGCAGAACCGCAAACAAATGCTGCACTACCCAAATGCACTATATAGAAAGTATATTATTGGTATATCACACCCCTGCCTCAATCAATTTTTTTGGGGGCAACTGGTATATCACACCAGTTGAAATTATTTGTTCCAAGAGCGTTTGCCCCTCTATATACCTGCGGTAACGCAGCAGAAACGCACACAACTGCTGCACAATACAAATGCACTATAATATACTTTCTATGTTAGAAAGTATAAGTATATCACACCCCTCAGTATGTCACACCTATCGATAGCACACCTATACCAGTCCTTAAAAGGACTTTTGTGGCCCTATTAGCTAGCGTAGTTCGCCGTGAAACGACAGCCTGGCGAACCGCAAAGCCATCTCTAGCAAAGAACTACTTGTTTCTAGGGAATGGCGACAGCAGAGATTAGTGTTTTTTTGTGGGGAGCACTGACTTAATTTGATTATGTTACTGAGGATAGTACTACATGGGATGAAGTGGGTAATGACAGAACAAAATGTAACCATTTGTTCCATAGGAATGATTACAGCAGGTTTTGTGGGGAGCAGTGACTTGATTAACTTGATTGTTTCATGGGACAGAACTACTTTTGAAAAATTGAGCATTAATTGAACACAATGTAACCACTAGTTTCATATGAATGGTGAGAGCAGGAAAAGGGTATGCTAGGTTTGCGTGGTGCAGTGACTTGAGTTGATTTTTTTTGTGAGGACAAAGTAACTTGTGATAAAGTGGGCAATGATAGAGCATGATGTAACCACTAATTTCATGGGGATCATAACAGCAGCATAGTGGTGAGCTGGTTTTGTGGGGAGCAGTGACTTGAATGTTTTAGTAAAACACAGAGCTACATGTGATGAAGAGGACAATGGCAGAACACAATGTAACCACAGCCAGACGGACAGATCAGGATCACAGGCACAGGTTAGATGACAGACTGGAGGCAGAAACAGACAAACAGATTATAGCTCTAGTATATGGTCCAGCAGGCAAGAGTGACCTGGCAGACCTACTGAGACCAAATGCAGGTGGGACACACAGCCCAACATACAGTCTATGTCACTGCTAATCAGCACCACATAGCCTAGCACCTTTACACAGAGTAAAGGTGCATTCACACAACTGTATTTTTGGTCCGCATCTGATACGCAATTTTTGCGGATCAGACATGGACCCATTCATTTCTATTAGGCCACAGAAATGCAGCCGAAAATAATAGAACATGTCCTATTCTTGTCCGTTTTGCAGACAAGAATGGGAGTTTTTTTTTTTAATGGTGCTTGTAAAAAGTGTGAGATGACCACTGACCGCATCTGCATTTCGCAGATCCACAATTTGTGGGCTGCAAAGTGAATACGGACGTGTGAATTGCCCCTAAGAAGGAGTTATCCCCTACAGAGCAGTTGTGAGGTTCAGTGAATAAAACTTAATTCACACACACAAAGGAGAAGTGCAACACCTACCACATTTCGCTATATCTGAGAGGTACTGTTCACACTGCGTTTTTTTTCCAGAGAAATTTCAGTGCTGGTGTCTGCGCCAAAAGCCCACAGCAAAAGACGCTGTGTGAACATCCCCTAAATCAGTTTTTCACACATTTGTGACAGCGTGGGTTAGTTTGAATTTAGAATGCCCACATGAGCGACCACATACACCATCGAGGGTAAAGTCTAGGAGAAAGGGGCAATAAATTAGCATTATATTGTTAGCTAAATAACCCCAAAATATTTTAAAGGGTTGTTTATCATTATTCATGTTTTCACATATGACGCACATTAGGTTAAAAATAAAACACAAGCCATAACCACCCTTACCGATTCCCCGATGCTGCCACTCTGAAGTTGGTCCTCCCCACTTCCTGGTCCCAGGAAACACCTAAAGATACCTGCTCATACATTTAGTGACCACACTGATGACCCACCTCTGACTGTGATTGGCTGAGTGGGCCATTCCTGGCCTTTTTTGCATGTCCAGCCGGGACCAGTAAAATTAATATCTATACAATTTTCTGTCCTTTCTTGAGTGTATATGTTGGCTGAAGGATCCAGTTGGGAATAGGCCACAAATCCCTCTATCAAAGTCACAATGCAAAATGTTACCGAATCTGCCCCGATTCTCTCTGCAGCGGTCTCTACGAGGTAAGTATATCCCTTCTCCGTGAAGCCAACCCCTTCTCCTGATCTCTTTTCACGGTGTAATCCTCCTTCCAGTTTTTGTTCTTTCAACGGGTCACCATCAACAGCATAATATCTCCGTGCAGAATCCTCGATAAGAAAAATATATAGTGAAGGTCCCCAACTACAGATGAGCGAATAATAAAAAAATTTGATTCAGCTGCTTCGCCGAATTTTCCCCCAAAAGTTTGCTTTGTGACGAATTACTTCATCACGAAGCGCATTTCTTTGTAAGTAGTGGGTGCAATGACAGGGAGTGGCAATTGCGCCGCTTCCCATCATTGAACCCTTCAGATTCCGCGTTCATACATGATCGCGGCATCTGATATAAATAACAGAATGTAAAAAAATAAAATATAAATCGTACTTGATCTATTTGCAGCCGCTGCAATCTTGCTTGAAGATCTGGTGCAAAATCTTGAGCGGCCTGTGAAGACATTATCACGCTGGCCACCATGGCGGAGGTCACCAAGATGGAGCAGCCGGCCTGTAGCGAGCAAAAGGATCAGGTAAGTATGATTATTTTTTTTTTTATACACTATTTCAGGTTAAATTGATTTGCTACCGCGAAGCACGATGAAATTCGGCCCCGTTCGAATCCAATTTATCCTGAATATCGGATCAAATTCCACTTTCTGGACTTCGATTCACTCAACACTTTCCACAACATATGATATAACAAGGGCACTTTATTCACTCACAGGATAAAACTTTGTCAACAGCATATAAAATTAATCATCACCAAAAGTCCAGATATGCCCGACCTGGGTTTCGCTCCAGCTTCTTCAGGGGAAAAGGAAGGTTTGCCCCGGTAACATTTTTAATTGGGATCAGGAAATGGTAAACAGTGGTGACTGGAGCAGGCTTCATAATGGAACCCGCGAGGGATCGGTAAGGGTGAATATGGCTTATTTTATATTTTCAAACAACTGTGGGCCATACGTATATGAGAAAAAGGATTTACAATAAAAATCACACACCCATAGAGTAAAAAAAATGCAAATTTTCCTGACTATGAAATTCTGTTTTATCATCTCCCATTCCAACCTCTAAGATATTTCGAATTACTGCTGGCTAATATCACGCTTTGTTTACTTTTATTTACCGTACAAACGATTTACGCTGTAAAGACCTAATCTTAATAATTGCAAAGGGGTCGGAAAGACCGGATGGGAAAATATTCCAGCAGTCTCAGGTTATTCCGTGCAATTCACTACTGGGTCCTATGCCTCTTAGCTGCCCATGAGTAAAGGCTGGCAAGTGCTGACTGTAACATTTCCATTGTACGGTTTATGCTAAATAGGCATATCTTAATTGCATTAGTCAAAATAATTAGCTAATATATTTTTGCATAATGACGAGGTAAGCAAATATCACTATAGCTCAGTGCTTCGTGGCTGAGTAAATTTGAAAAATTAATAGACTCCCAATTTTCTAATTATCAGCTTGTATTCAAAACCCAAACAATGAAATGCTACAGCGTGCAACCGGGGCTTCTGAAAATCCGTTTGCCGTAAGAAAAACTTTTATGCACCTGTGTTTGTTTTTTTGTCAATTTTTTTTCCCCTTCTCGAAATTCAAAAACCTTCATCTGTAATATTTCTCGAAAAAACAGACGATCGCCTTCACTTATTGCCGTTGACACAGTGGGGAGGTTATTATAACGTAATTAGACACAATGGATAATTAGAAGACGACTAATAGTAAAAAGAAAGATTATTCCGTTCGTCGAAAATGATATGAAAAGGTGTCCTTAATCCCCCAAATAGAAATTTTAATGGTTTAACCTTTTTAATTATGGATTTTTAAGCGCTGTTGATTTAGACCAGAACGCAAACAAACATTTGGCGTATAAAGATGTTACAGGCTGCGGGGAATTAATGAACATTTAAATCCGTACGACTAATTGTATCATTGCATGCGTGGTAATAAAAAAAGAACAAAAAAGCAAAAATATAAAAAATAAAGATGCTGTCTAATAGGGACGATCAGATGACAACTGAATTAAAGGGGTTGTTCAATGCAGGCAACTTATCCCTTTTCCACAGGATAGGGGTTTGTCTGATCGGTGGGGGTCCAACTGCTGTGGTCTCCACCGATCATGAGAACCAGGGAACATGCTCCCCGTTTGAATGGAGTGGCAAAGACACGTGCGTGCCCACCACTTCATTCAAATCTATGGAACTGTTAGAGATAGCCGAGTACAAGGGCTTGGCTATATCCGCATCGTGCCACCCCCCCAGGGCCAATAGGGTCCAAGGTTATTAGGGATGCTGAGTGGTGATGCAGCCTTATTAGTTCTGTGTGTCACAGTGCTCACACACACACACACAGTACCTGGATACCGTCACTCCTCAGGGTTATGCTCTGTAGCAATAAATGGGAGAGTGATAGTTGGTGGTGTAAGAGTTCAGACTTTATAAAGTTCAACAGCTTTAGGCCTCATGCACACAACCGATTTTTTGGCGGTCCGCAAAAACGGGTTCCGTAGTTCTGTGATCCGTGTCTGTTTTTTCTTCCGTGGGTCTTCCTTGATTTTTAGAGGATCCACGGACATGAAGGAAAAAGTCATTTTGGTGTCCGCCTGGCCGTGCGGAGCCAAACGGATCCGTCCTGACTTACAATGCAAGTCAATGGGGACGGATCCGTTTGACGTTGACACAATATGGTGCAATTGCAAACGGATCCGTCCCCAATTGACTTTCAATGTAAAGTCAGGAGTCCCTATTAATATACCATACGATCAGAGTTTCCTCCAATCCGATGGTATATTTTAACTTGAAGCGTCCCCATCACCATTGGAACGCCTCTATATTAGAATATACCATTGGATTTGAGTTAGATCGTCAAAACTCAGATCCGACAGTATATTCTAACACAGAGGCGTTCCCATAGTGATGGGGACGCTTCAAGTTAGAATATACTAAGAACTGTGTACATAACTGCCCCATGCTGCCTGGCAGCACCCGATCTCTTACAGGGGGCAGTGATCAGCACAATTAACCCCTCAGGTGCCGTACCTGAGGGGTTAATTGTGCGTATCATAGCCCCCTGTAAGAGATCAGGTGCTGCCAGGCAGCAGGGGGAAGACCCCCCTCCCTCCCCTGTATTTAATTCATTGGTGGCCAGTGTGGCATCCCCCCCTAATTAAAATTCCCCCCCACCCCCCATCATTGGTGGCAGCGGAGAGTTCTGATCGGAGTCCCAGTTTAATCGCTGGGGCTCCGATCGGTTACCATGGAAACTAGGACGCTACTGCAGTCCTGGCTTCCATGGTTACTTAGCAATTTTAGAAGCATTATACTTACCTGCGCTGTCTGTGACCGACTGGCGCATTGCCTATAGCACAGACCTGTCACTTACCAGTAGGAGGAGCGCCCGGCCGGTCACAGACAGCGCAGGTAAGTATAATGCTTTTACAATTGCTAAGTAACTATGGAAGCCAGGACTGCAGTAGCGTCCTGGTTTCCATGGTAACCGATCAGAGCCCCAGCGATTAAACTGGGACTCCGATCGGAACTCTCCGCTGCCACCAATGGTCATTGGTTGCCAGTGCGGCCCCCCTCCCTCCCCTGTATTTAACTCATTGGCGGCCAGTGCCGGTGGGGGGGATTTTAATTAGGGGGGGAGGCCGCACTGGCCACCAATGAGTTAAATACAGGGGAGGGAGGGGGGCCGCACTGGCCACCAATGAGTTAAATACAGGGGAGGGAGGGGGGCCGCACTGGCCACCAATGAGTTAAATACAGGGGAAGGAGGGAGGGGGGGCCGCACTGGCCACCAATGAGTTAAATACAGGGGAGGGAGGGGGGGCCGCACTGGCCACCAATAAGTTAAATACAGGGAGGGAGGGAGGGGGTGCCGCACTGGCCACCAATGAGTTAAATACAGGGGAGGGAGGGAGGGGGGCCGCACTGGCCACCAATGAGTTAAATACAGGGGAAGGAGCGAGGGGGGGCCACACTGGCCACCAATGAGTTAAATACAGGGGAGGGAGAGAGGGGGGCCGCACTGGCCACCAATGAATGTAATACAGAGGAGCTCTGCCTGGCAGCACCTGATCGCTTACAGGGGGCTATAATACGCACAATTAACCCCTCAGGTGCAGCACCTGAGGGGTTAATTGTGCGGATCAAAGCCCCCTGTACATTGAGTCTGGAGGAAGACTGGGGAGAGGGAAATGCAAAAATGCCTGAAGTCCAGTGTCAAGTACCCACAGTCAGTGATGGTCTTGGGTGCCATGTCAGCTGCTGGTGTTGGTCCACTGTGTTTTATCAAGGGCAGGGTCAATGCAGCTAGCTATCAGGAGATTTTGGAGCACTTCATGCTTCCATCTGCTGAAAAGCTTTATGGAGATGAAGATGTCATTTTTCAGCACGACCTGGCACCTGCTCACAGTGCCAAAACCACTGGTAAATGGTTTACTGACCATGGTATTACTGTGCTCAATTGGCCTGCCAACTCTCCTGACCTGAACCCCATAGAGAATCTGTGGGATATTGGGAAGAGAAAGTTGAGAGACGCAAGACCCAACACTCTGGATGAGCTTAAGGCCGCTATCGAAGCATCCTGGGCCTCCATAACACCTCAGCAGTGCCACAGGCTGATTGCCTCCATGCCACGCCGCATTGAAGCAGTAATTTCTGCAAAAGGATTTCCGACCAAGTATTGAGTGCATAACTGAACATAATTACCGTATTTTTCGCCCTATAAGACGCACCGGCCCATAAGACGCACCTAGGTTTTTAAGGAGGAAAAAAATAAATAAAAAATTTTGAACCAAAAGGTGTGCCTAATGGTGTTATGTGGGATCTGGGGATGGCACTGTTATGGGGATCTGTGGATGGCACTGTTATGGGGGGTCGGTGGATGGCATTGTTATGGGGGTCTGTGGATGGCACGGTTATGGGGATCTGTGGATGGCACTGTTATGGGGATCTGTGGATTGCACTGTTATGGGGGGTCCGTGGATGGCATTGTTATGGGGGTCTGTGGATGGCACGGTTATGGGGATCTGTGGATGGCACGGTTATGGGGATCTGTGGATGGCACGGTTATGGGGATCTGTGGATGGCACGGTTATGGGGATCTGTGGATGGCACTGTTATTGGGGACTGTGGATGGCACTATTATGGGGGGCACTGTGGATGGCACTGTTATTGGGGACTGTGGATGGCACTGTTATGGGGGATCTGTTGATGACACATAAATAGCATTTTTACGCTATGTGTCATCCACAGACCCCCATAACAGTGCCATCCACAAATCCCCATAACAGTGCTATCCATCGGCGGTATACAAACTGAAGTATTCGCCACATAAGACGCACTGCCTTTCCCCCCCCCAATTTTGGGGGGGAAAAAGTGCGTCTTATAGGGCGAAAAATACGGTATTTGAAAGTTGACTTTTTTTGTATTAAAAACACTTTTTTCTTTTATTGGTCGGATGAAATATGCTAATTTTCTGAGATAGGAATTTTGGGTTTTCAAGAGCTGTATGCCAAAATCATCAATATTAAAACAATAAAAGGCTTGAACTACTTCAGTTGTGTGTAATGAATCTAAAATATATGAAAGTCTAATGTTTATCAGTACATTACAGAAAATAATTAACTTTATCACAATATGCAAATTTTCTGAGAAGGACCTGTATATTCTAACTTGAAGCGTCCCCATCACTATGGGAACGCCTCTGGAAACGCACTTGTTACTTTGGGTGAGATGTCTATTGTCGTACTTGTGGTTCGCTGCGGGCATCCTCCACCGTATGCATTTTGCTGGGGATCGCCATTAGCAATGGGCCACAAGTGCAGGATTTGCTCCCCTGTATATATGCACGACTGCATGGGGGTTTGAGCACCTCCTGCTAATGCCACCCTGTCTTTTTAGTTTGTATATATAGATTCCTGGAGGTGTATAAACTCCAATTTAAATGTGCCTGTTTTCCATCTACAGGCCACATTTAGGTGCACCTGTGAGGCCTGGGCCATATCAGCCAGTCTTGAGTGGGACTCGCAGACTCCTCCTTCCTCCCATTGCAAGCATGGCTACATGCTGGAGGTAACTGGTGAGCTGTTTGTGAGTCGGCCTCATGCTCCTGTAATTTGCCCACTGGCTCCTGGTATCGCCCATACGGCGCAGGTAGGAGAGTGTTAGGTCCCGGGCTACTTGAGAAACCTTGGCGTGGTGCCCGGGCTTAGACATGTTCTACACCGTAGGACATGTTGACTAATCTCTCAATTTTAAAATCAGTTTGAGGGTTTAGTGAGACTGCAGAGTGCACCTGTCTTTGCTATTGTTTTGAGGCAGAGGCAAAGTCAAACAAGGAATAGGTCTGGGCAGGCGGCACAAGTACAGGTCAGCCAATCCAGTTTGGCAACAGGAGAATCAAGGCAAGCATACAGGGATCAAACAGGTAGCGGAGTCCAGAAACACAAGCACGAGTCAGGTACACAGGAACACAAGCAGAGATAACAGCAACCTTAGCAGGACACAAGGAACTTGACACTCAGGCATCTGAGAAGGGGGCTGAGCCACTTATATGTGTACAGGAGGACTAGGATTGGTCAGCGAGGTCACATTATCCAACCCATAAAGCACAGGAAGTGACGCACGCCGGCCCTTAAGGAAGTGCTGCAGGGAACAAGCAGCAAGCATACAGTGGCCAGGGCTGAAAGGAAACTGTGGACCGGATCCCAGAACAACAGTACATACACGGACAGAGCCCAGGAATGCAGCGGTGAATGGGGAAGCACCGCTGAACATGGCGCCCGGGACCGCGGCAGTAAGCAGGGGAACAGCAGCGCACAGCAGCCTCTGTTGCAGGCGCCTCCTCAGTAAAAATTAAGCATTACACAGTTCAGATTAAAATGGATGGACTGTACATATGATTCAAATCAATGTTCAGATGACCTCTCCCGGATAAGGATCCCTGTTAAAGGGGATATTAATTATTGATATTTATGCAAATCTCAATAATTAATATTCATAAATAGGAGGAACCGTCTAGTGATGACTCCGCCTATTTATGCCTTCATCATAATATATAAATAGGTTAACTATGTTAACTACCTCTGTTACCTATACACTACACTGAACTACACTACGTGCGACTTACTATCACTATACTACGGCGGCGACTACTAAAAACACCATACACTGTATTATGAACAATAAAGAATATTTATTACACAATACAATTATACAAGTCTAACAATATGCTATATCTATATATATTCATAGATCAATGGATATGAATATATATACATATAGAAGTACACACCGCAGTATAGAAACGGTACTACAATAAACACAATACAAACCTAACTACACTACACAGCACAATCCCAAATTCCACCCCACACACTAGCTATACTTACAATAATGCACTTACATACATACAATTATCGGTTATACACCCGCCTGGCTACTCACTGTCCCTACGGGGGCACAAGTGGGTTAATCACACAATTTTGGCCCTGCAAGGGTTAATACCTGCAGGCCAAGGAACACAGGGTTTTGGGTAAGGCGGGGCAAGGGTTACTCAGGAAAGGGTGTTTATGCTCTGCAGGGACTTGCAGGGCAGAAGCTGGGCCTCATGTTGTGAAGGGGTTAATGGTCAGGACTCTGCAGGGACAAAGCAATGCAGAGGAGTAATGCTCTGCAGGGATTTATTCACACACTATATGTATTTGCTTATAACTATATATATCTATATCAATGGAATAGATATATATATTTATAGCAGCACACAACAATATAAGTACACACACTATAACAATACACTTCTAACTACACTAACACAGTCCCAAGTTCTCCCCAACTTCTAACTACAATTGTAATAATACACATGCATACACTTTACCAGCAGCCCACCCAATCCTGGCAATATACTATCCCTACGGGGAATAACCAGGGGTTATTACGGAACAGGGGATATGAGGGATCTACAATCCTGGGGGAACACAGGGGATATTAGGATTATAGGGGGACTCAGGGCAGGAGAGGTTAAGGGTAACCAAGGGTTATACAGGGGGTGACTGGGCTGCTTCCAGGGTACAGGCTCATCAGGGATTATTGCTGCAGCCAGGGGTTAGGGGATGGTTGGTACTCAGCCATTTCCAGGAGCATGTGGCCGCATGTGGCCTCTCTTCCTTCAGTGAGCTGTTCCCTCATTGTAGTCCAGATTCCAAGAGACCCTTGTTCCTGGTTTCAGGCTCCTATATCAGCCTCAAACACCCCACCCTCCTCAGGGATGTGACATCATAGTGTGACTGTGACGTATGCCTGCCAGTTGGCCCCCTGAGGCTAGCAGCACCACACGCCCAGCCATGTCACAAACATAAGGAGGGGCAGAACATAGTAAGTAGGCTGATAAACTAAACAAAAGGCCTTTGAAGTCACAAGCCACCTGGAGACATATCCACTCCCCTGCAGGAACTGGCTGAACGCTGTGCCTATGGGGGGAATATTAAGTATATATATATATATATATATATATATATATATATATATATATATGCTCATTATAAACCTGGGGCATACATGGGCAGTTATAGGCCCATATACATATATATATATATATATATATATATACCTGGGGGAGAGCCATGGCAGATACACACATATAGATGTTTGGGACACATCTACCTGCATGTACATATACACAATATAAAAGGGCCAATATTCATGCATATATGTAAGGGCATATATATACATATATATTTAAATCTAACACTTCCCTCAACAATCCCCCTGTTGTCGCAATACGACAATAAACTTTGGGGAAGTGTTGGGATATATTTGCCCCCTCAACCCCCCTCTTGGTAACAGTTCAGGAAGGACTGAAGTAATATGGCCCTTAGGTACCTAGTCATCACCCATAGCGCACTAACACCTCCGACCTGCCCTTCAACGTAACCAGGCGTCTCCATCCACAGAATACACCATCTTCTTCTCTGGAACTTTCTTGGTCTGTGGTCTGTCAGTGTCAATCTTCAGTTATCAGCCTCTCCCAATGACTCTGGAATGGCTTTACCCTCACAGTCTATAGGTCGATCCACGTAGCAACCGTGGACTGGCCTCCTTTCGTTTTCGCTGTCAGTGTCGATCTTTAGGTACCCGCCGCCGTCCCCATCTTAGTCTTTCTTTAGTCAGACTCTGGGATAGCTTCACCCTCACGATCCCCAGGTAGTACGGTCAACCGTGGAACGACTTCCTGTTAGTAACGGCACGACTTTTCTTCTGACACTGCTTCTTCCATCTTGATATAAGAATCAGTTGTTGGGGAGGTTCTCCCATGGACGGATACGTAGGTCTTTACAAGGCAGGTCAGAATTTTTGGTAAGAAGTGATGTCATAGTACCTAAATTCTAACTGCGGGAAAGAACACCGCACTCACTGACATTCAGTCCAACCCTTACAAACGTCACCGTTCTTGGGGTTAAAGTGGCAAATTAACTTGGTAAAGGAGGGGGGGGGGGTCTGTCCCTAGGGAATCTACTCTTCCCCATTCACACAAAACAGGTCACATCCCTCCCAACACCACCAAATTCCATTAAATGTGTGTACCCATAGAGACTCATGCAACCTGGCCTATCTCTCTACACCTCCAAAGACACAGGTAGGTCACAGACCCCCGTGTCAATGGGAAACTACTATAGGATGCAAATGTGTACAGCCAAATTATAACTCACCGCAGTGCGTTGGGCGAGTTTCCCTGGGCATAGGCTGTCACACATTTGTACCTAGAGTGTCTATGGGTACACAATCGACCAACATACAAAATCAATATATGTACATATTGCTATGGGGTTTCAGGATAGCACAAGTTATACGTCCTGAACCCTCATAGGAAATAATGTGTGTCCATAAGGTATTTGGCTACTGAACAATGTTTGAGTTATGTCCTGAGCCTCCTCCTCCGGTTAGTTTGGTAAAGTTCTGTCTGGTTCTGGTGTATTTGGTCAATAAGTCCCTTGACCCTCCAATACGCAGTCTAATGTAGATGATGATGACCAGAACCAGAAGAAGTTCCACTGGGTGAAACAAGAGATCGTAGCTGAATATGCTCTTCCACCCGAACATCTCCAAGTCTTCCTCCAGAGCCTTAGATAATGCTCCCGCTGGATTGTGGCACAGTCCTCCATCTCTAGAACACCTCTGAACAAAGATCGCTTGGTTGCCAAAATCCAGTGGGATCCTCTGGAGCCTCACAAGAGTGTCAGGGGGATAGCTGGTCTCTTCTGTGGCGTCATCTGTGTTTTTCCTCTGTTCCATATAAACACACCTATGGCAGAAGAAAATACCAGGCGCTCCTGGGAGATTTCTCCCCTCACGGTGCAATTAAATGTCAAAATCCCAGCACCAATACCTTTGACCCATGGGTAGAGAAAGGTATTCGGCTGCCCTTTATCTCACAGGACTCCTCGTTATCCTAACACTGGTGTCTGAACACCCTACCTTCAGAGGATTGCGTCCTCTGCTACACATCCCTCTGCACCAACAGATAAGGATGGCCACCCTACTAGGTTAGGATAACTGGAGTTCTGTGGACAAAGCACCATCTTGTTATAGATGGCACCGCATCCCCGTCCACTCATGTGTACCCAGGCTGATTTCCCCCTGTGATCCCGTCCTGTGGAGGCCCGCAGAGCCAATGGCATAGTCATGCCCTGGCTCCCCAGGACCCCACAACACAAGAACACAGTCCACACTCTGCTGCCAAACACTCCGTGTCCAATCCCTATCAGAGCTGTGCTACCTGCTCGGACTAGAAGTGCGCAGCACAACATTACACAAATGTTGTCTGTCCGCCCCAGTCCCCAGCGCAACACAGCCCTACCGAAAACCTTGAGCACAACAGTGTTATCTGTATCGATCTGAGACCCTGGTTGCCCAGAATAATATCACATCATTAGGGATGAGCGAACTCGAACTGTATAGTTCGGGTTCGTACCGAATTTTGGGGTGTCCGTGACACGGACCCGAACCCGGACATTTTCGTAAAAGTCCGGGTTCGGGTTCGGTGTTCGTCGCTTTCTTGGCGCTTTTGTGACGCTTTCTTGGCGCTTTTTGAAAGGCTGCAAAGCAGCCAATCAACAAGCGTCATACTACTTGCCCCAAGAGGCCGTCACAGCCATGCCTACTATTGGCATGGCTGTGATTGGCCAGAGCACCATGTGACCCAGCCTCTATTTAAGCTGGAGTCACATAGCGCCGCCCGTCACTCTGCTCTGATTAGCGTAGGGAGAGGTTGCGGATGCGACAGTAGGGCGAGATTAGGCAGATTAACTCCTCCAAAGGACTTCACTTGATTAATCGATCGATCTGCAGCTGTGCATCATTGAGCTGCTGAAATTCAAATGCTCACTCACTGTTTTTAGGCTGCCCAGACCGTTTGTCAGTCACTTTTTTCTGGGGTGATCGGCGGCCATTTTGTGTCTTGTGCGGTGCTGCGACCAAGTGCATCCAAGCTGCGACCAAGTGCATTTAACCCTCAATGGTGTGGTTGTTTTTTGGCTAAAGCCTACATCAGGGTGAAGCTGTCACACCAAGTGCATTTAACCAGCAATAGTCTGTTCATTTTTTTGGCCATATACTAAATCAGGGGCAAGCTGCGCCTGTCACCAAGTGCATTTAACCCTCAATGGTGTGGTTGTTTTTTGGCTAAAGCCTACATCAGGGTGAAGCTGTCACACCAAGTGCATTTAACCAGCAATAGTCTGTTCATTTTTTGGCCATATACTACATCAGGGGCAAGCTGCGCCCGTCACCAAGTGCATTTAACCCTCAGTAGTGTGGTGCGTCAAGCTGTGACACCAAGTGCATTTAACCAGCAATAGTCTGTTCATTTTTTGGCCATATACTAAATCAGTGGCAAGCTGCGCCCGTCACCAAGTGCATTTAACCAGCAATAGTGTGGTTATTTTTTGGCCATATCCCAGTCTAATTCTGTCACTAAATCCATACCGGTCACCCAGCGCCTAAATACTAGGCCTCAAATTTATACCCCGCTAAATCTCTCGTTACCGCTGTCCTGTTGTGGCTGGGAAAGTTATTTAGTGTCCGTCAAAGCACATTTTTTGTTCTGGGTTGAAGTACAATTCCCAATTTAGCAATTTCATAATTTAGTGGTTCCTGCTATATCAGAGCTATTTGAAATCTATCCCTAAAAGGGTATATAATATTCAAGGTGCACATTGGGTCATTCAGAATAACTTCACACACACCCGCTACTGTGTATTTCCAAGTCTAATTCTGTCACTAAACCCATACCTGTCACCCAGCGCCTAAATACTAGGCCTCAAATTTATATCCTGCTAAATCTCTCGTTACCGCTGTCCTGTTGTGGCTGGGAAAGTTATTTAGTGTCCGTCAAAGCACATTTTTTGTTCTGGGTTGAAATACAATTCCCAATTTAGCAATTTCATAATTTAGTGGTTTCTGCTATATCAGAGCTATTTGAAATCTATCCCTAAAAGGGTATATAATATTCAAGGTGCACATTGGGTCATTCAGAATAACTTCACACACACCCGCTACTGTGTATTTCTAAGTCTAATTCTGTCACTAAACCCATACCTGTCACCCAGCGCCTAAATACTAGGCCTCAAATTTATATCCTGCTAAATCTCTCGTTAACGCTGTCCTGTTGTGGCTGGGAAAGTTATTTAGTGTCCGTCAAAGCACATTTTTTGTTCTGGGTTTAAATACAATTCCCAATTTAACAATTTCATAATTTAGTGGTTTCTGCTATATCAGAGCTATTTGAAATCTATCCCTAAAAGGGTATATAATATTCAAGGTGCACATTGGGTCATTCAGAATAACTTCACACACACCCGCTACTGTGTATTTCTAAGTCTAATTCTGTCACTAAACCCATACCTGTCACCCAGCGCCTAAATACTAGGCCTCAAATTATATCCTGCTAAATCTCTCGTTAACGCTGTCCTGTTGTGGCTGGGAAAGTTATTTAGTGTCCGTCAAAGCACATTTTTTGTTCTGGGTTTAAATACAATTCCCAATTTAACAATTTCATAATTTAGTGGTTTCTGCTATATCAGAGCTATTTGAAATCTATCCCTAAAAGGGTATATAATATTCAAGGTGCACATTGGGTCATTCAGAATAACTTCACACACACCCGCTACTGTGTATTTCCAAGTCTAATTCTGTCACTAAACCCATACCTGTCACCCAGCGCCTAAATACTAGGCCTCAAATTTATATCCTGCTAAATCTCTCGTTACCGCTGTCCTGTTGTGGCTGGGAAAGTTATTTAGTGTCCGTCAAAGCACATTTTTTGTTCTGGGTTGAAATACAATTCCCAATTTAGCAATTTCATAATTTAGTGGTTTCTGCTATATCAGAGCTATTTGAAATCTATCCCTAAAAGGGTATATAATATTCAAGGTGCACATTGGGTCATTCAGAATAACTTCACACACACCCGCTACTGTGTATTTCTAAGTCTAATTCTGTCACTAAACCCATACCTGTCACCCAGCGCCTAAATACTAGGCCTCAAATTTATATCCTGCTAAATCTCTCGTTAACGCTGTCCTGTTGTGGCTGGGAAAGTTATTTAGTGTCCGTCAAAGCACATTTTTTGTTCTGGGTTGAAGTACAATTCCCAATTTAGCAATTTCATAATTTAGTGGTTTCTGCTATATCAGAGCTATTTGAAATCTATCCCTAAAAGGGTATATAATATTCAAGGTGCACATTGGGTCATTCAGAATAACTTCACACACACGCTTCTGTGCATTTCCAAGTCTAATTCTGTCACTAAATCCATACCGGTCACCCAGCGCCTAAATACTAGGCCTCAAATTTATATCCCGCTGAATTTGAATACAATACATTGGGCCAAATAATATATTTGTTGTTGTGGTGAACCATAACAATGAGAAACACATCTAGTAAGGGACGCGGACGTGGACATGGTCGTGGTGGTGTTAGTGGACCCTCTGGTGCTGGGAGAGGACGTGGCCGTTCTGCCACATCCACACGTCCTAGTGTACCAACTACCTCAGGTCCCAGTAGCCGCCAGAATTTACAGCGATATATGGTGGGGCCCAATGCCGTTCTAAGGATGGTAAGGCCTGAGCAGGTACAGGCATTAGTCAATTGGGTGGCCGACAGTGGATCCAGCACGTTCACATTATCTCCCACCCAGTCTTCTGCAGAAAGCGCACAGATGGCGCCTGAAAACCAAGCCCATCAGTCTGTCACATCACCCCCATGCATACCAGGGAAACTGTCTCAGCCTCAAGTTATGCAGCAGTCTCTTATGCTGTTTGAAGACTCCGCTGGCAGGGTTTCCCAAGGGCATCCACCTAGCCCTTCCCCAGCGGTGAAAGACATAGAATGCACTGACGCACAACCACTTATGTTTCCTGATGATGAGGACATGGGAATACCACCTCAGCATGTCTCTGATGATGACGAAACACAGGTGCCAACTGCTGCGTCTTTCTGCAGTGTGCAGACTGAACAGGAGGTCAGGGATCAAGACTGGGTGGAAGACGATGCAGGGGACGATGAGGTCCTAGACCCCACATGGAATGAAGGTCGTGCCACTGACTTTCACAGTTCGGAGGAAGAGGCAGTGGTGAGACCGAGCCAACAGCGTAGCAAAAGAGGGAGCAGTGGGCAAAAGCAGAACACCCGCCGCCAAGAGACTCCGCCTGCTACTGACCGCCGCCATCTGGGACCGAGCACCCCAAAGGCAGCTTCAAGGAGTTCCCTGGCATGGCACTTCTTCAAACAATGTGCTGACGACAAGACCCGAGTGGTTTGCACGCTGTGCCATCAGAGCCTGAAGCGAGGCATTAACGTTCTGAACCTGAGCACAACCTGCATGACCAGGCACCTGCATGCAAAGCATGAACTGCAGTGGAGTAAACACCTTAAAACCAAGGAAGTCACTCAGGCTCCCCCTGCTACCTCTTCTGCTGCTGCCGCCTCGGCCTATTCTGCTGCTGCCGCCTCGGCCTCTTCCTCCGCCTCTGGAGGAACGTTGGCACCTGCCGCCCAGCAAACAGGGGATGTACCACCAACACCACCACCACCACCTCCGTCACCAAGCGTCTCAACCATGTCACACGCCAGCGTTCAGCTCTCCATCTCACAAACATTTGATAGAAAGCGTAAATTCCCACCTAGCCACCCTCGATCCCTGGCCCTGAATGCCAGCATTTCTAAACTACTGGCCTATGAAATGCTGTCATTTAGGCTGGTGGACACAGACAGCTTCAAACAGCTCATGTCGCTTGCTGTCCCACAGTATGTTGTTCCCAGCCGGCACTACTTCTCCAAGAGAGCCGTGCCTTCCCTGCACAACCAAGTATCCGATAAAATCAAGTGTGCACTGCGCAACGCCATCTGTAGCAAGGTCCACCTAACCACAGATACGTGGACCAGTAAGCACGGCCAGGGACGCTATATCTCCCTAACTGCACACTGGGTAAATGTAGTGGCAGCTGGGCCCCAGGCGGAGAGCTGTTTGGCGCACGTCCTTCCGCCGCCAAGGATCGCAGGGCAACATTCTTTGCCTCCTGTTGCCACCTCCTCCTTCTCGGCTTCCTCCTCCTCTTCTTCCACCTGCTCATCCAGTCAGCCACACACCTTCACCACCAACTTCAGCACAGCCCGGGGTAAACGTCAGCAGGCCATTCTGAAACTCATATGTTTGGGGGACAGGCCCCACACCGCACAGGAGTTGTGGCGGGGTATTGAACAACAGACCGACGAGTGGTTGCTGCCGGTGAGCCTCAAGCCCGGCCTGGTGGTGTGTGATAATGGGCGAAATCTCGTTGCAGCTCTGGGACTAGCCAATTTGACGCACATCCCTTGCTTGGCGCATGTGCTGAATTTGGTGGTGCAGAAGTTCATTCACAACTACCCCGACATGTCAGAGCTGCTGCATAAAGTGCGGGCCGTCTGTTCGCGCTTCCGGCGTTCACATCCTGCTGCTGCTCGCCTGTCTGCGCTACAGCGTAACTTCGGCCTTCCCGCTCACCGCCTCATATGCGACGTGCCCACCAGGTGGAACTCCACCTTGCACATGCTGGACAGACTGTGCGAGCAGCAGCAGGCCATAGTGGAGTTTCAGCTGCAGCACGCACGGGTCAGTCGCACTACAGAACAGCACCACTTCACCACCAATGACTGGGCCTCCATGCGAGACCTGTGTGCCCTGTTGCGCTGTTTCGAGTACTCCACCAACATGGCCAGTGGCGATGACACCGTTATCAGCGTTACAATACCACTTCTATGTCTCCTTGAGAAAACACTTAGGGCGATGATGGAAGAGGAGGTGGCCCAGGAGGAGGAGGAGGAGGAGGAGGAAGAGGGGTCATTTTTAGCACTTTCAGGCCAGTCTCTTCGAAGTGACTCAGAGGGAGGTTTTTGGCAACAGCAGAGGCCAGGTACAAATGTGGCCAGCCAGGGCCCACTACTGGAGGACGAGGAGGACGAGGATGAGGAGGAGGTGGAGGAGGATGAGGATGAAGCATGGTCACAGCGGGGTGGCACCCAACGCAGCTCGGGTCCATCACTGGTGCGTGGCTGGGGGGAAAGGCAGGACGATGACGATACGCCTCCCACAGAGGACAGCTTGTCCTTACCCCTGGGCAGCCTGGCACACATGAGCGACTACATGCTGCAGTGCCTGCGCAACGACAGCAGAGTTGCCCACATTTTAACCTGTGCGGACTACTGGGTTGCCACCCTGCTGGATCCACGCTACAAAGACAATGTGCCCACCTTACTTCCTGCACTGGAGCGTGATAGGAAGATGCGCGAGTACAAGCGCACGTTGGTAGACGCGCTACTGAGAGCATTCCCAAATGTCACAGGGGAACAAGTGGAAGCCCAAGGCCAAGGCAGAGGAGGAGCAAGAGGTCGCCAAGGCAGCTGTGTCACGGCCAGCTCCTCTGAGGGCAGGGTTAGCATGGCAGAGATGTGGAAAACTTTTGTCAACACGCCACAGCTAACTGCACCACCACCTGATACGCAACGTGTTAGCAGGAGGCAACATTTCACTAACATGGTGGAACAGTACGTGTGCACACCCCTCCACGTACTGACTGATGGTTCGGCCCCATTCAACTTCTGGGTCTCTAAATTGTCCACGTGGCCAGAGCTAGCCTTTTATGCCTTGGAGGTGCTGGCCTGCCCGGCAGCCAGCGTTTTGTCTGAACGTGTATTCAGCACGGCAGGGGGCGTCATTACAGACAAACGCAGCCGCCTGTCTACAGCCAATGTGGACAAGCTGACGTTCATAAAAATGAACCAGGCATGGATCCCACAGGACCTGTCCGTCCCTTGTCCAGATTAGACATTAACTACCTCCCCATAACCATATATTATTGGACTCCAGGGCACTTCCTCATTCAATCCTATTTTTATTTTCATTTTACCATTATATTGCGAGGCTACCCAAAGTTGAATGAACCTCTCCTCTGCCTGTGTGCTAGGCCTAAATATATGCCAATGGACTGTTGCAGTGGTGGCTGACATGAAGCCTGATTCTCTGCTATGACATGCAGACTAATTCTCTGCTGACATGAAGCCAGATTGTCTGTTACGGGACCTCTCTCCTCTGCCTGGGTGCTGGGCCTAAATTTATGACAATGGACTGTTGCAGTGGTGGCTGACGTGAAGCCTGATTCTCTGCTATGACATGCAGACTGATTCTCTGCTGACATGAAGCCAGATTGTCTGTTACGGGACCTCTCTGCTCTGCCTGTGTGCTAGGCCTAAATATATGCCAATGGACTGTTGCAGTGGTGGGTGACGTGAAGCCTCATTCTCTGCTATGACATGCAGACTGATTCTCTGCTGACATGAAGCCAGATCGTCTGTTACGGGACCTCTCTGCTCTGCCTGTGTGCTAGGCCTAAATATATGCCAATGGACTGTTGCAGTGGTGGGTGACGTGAAGCCTCATTCTCTGCTATGACATGCAGACTGATTCTCTGCTGACATGAAGCCAGATTGTCTGTTACGGGACCTCTCTGCTCTGCCTGTGTGCTAGGCCTAAATATATGCCAATGGACTGTTGCAGTGGTGGGTGACGTGAAGCCTCATTCTCTGCTATGACATGCAGACTGATTCTCTGCTGACATGAAGCCAGATCGTCTGTTACGGGACCTCTCTGCTCTGCCTGTGTGCTAGGCCTAAATATATGCCAATGGACTGTTGCAGTGGTGGGTGACGTGAAGCCTCATTCTCTGCTATGACATGCAGACTGATTCTCTGCTGACATGAAGCCAGATCGTCTGTTACGGGACCTCTCTGCTCTGCCTGTGTGCTAGGCCTAAATATATGCCAATGGACTGTTGCAGTGGTGGGTGACGTGAAGCCTCATTCTCTGCTATGACATGCAGACTGATTCTCTGCTGACATGAAGCCAGATTGTCTGTTACGGGACCTCTCTGCTCTGCCTGTGTGCTAGGCCTAAATATATGCCAATGGACTGTTGCAGTGGTGGGTGACGTGAAGCCTCATTCTCTGCTATGACATGCAGACTGATTCTCTGCTGTCATGAAGCCAGATTGTCTGTTACGGGACCTCTCTGCTCTGCCTGTGTGCTAGGCCTAAATATATGCCAATGGACTGTTGCAGTGGTGGGTGACGTGAAGCCTCATTCTCTGCTATGACATGCAGACTGATTCTCTGCTGACATGAAGCCAGATTGTCTGTTACGGGACCTCTCTGCTCTGCCTGTGTGCTAGGCCTAAATATATGCCAATGGACTGTTGCAGTGGTGGGTGACGTGAAGCCTCATTCTCTGCTATGACATGCAGACTGATTCTCTGCTGTCATGAAGCCAGATTGTCTGTTACGGGACCTCTCTGCTCTGCCTGTGTGCTAGGCCTAAATATATGCCAATGGACTGTTGCAGTGGTGGGTGACGTGAAGCCTCATTCTCTGCTATGACATGCAGACTGATTCTCTGCTGACATGAAGCCAGATTGTCTGTTACGGGACCTCTCTGCTCTGCCTGTGTGCTAGGCCTAAATATATGCCAATGGACTGTTGCAGTGGTGGGTGACGTGAAGCCTCATTCTCTGCTATGACATGCAGACTGATTCTCTGCTGACATGAAGCCAGATCGTCTGTTACGGGACCTCTCTGCTCTGCCTGTGTGCTAGGCCTAAATATATGCCAATGGACTGTTGCAGTGGTGGGTGACGTGAAGCCTTATTCTCTGCTATGACATGCAGACTGATTCTCTGCTGACATGAAGCCAGATTGTCTGTTACGGGACCTCTCTGCTCTGCCTGTGTGCTAGGCCTAAATATATGCCAATGGACTGTTGCAGTGGTGGGTGACGTGAAGCCTCATTCTCTGCTATGACATGCAGACTGATTCTCTGCTGTCATGAAGCCAGATTGTCTGTTACGGGACCTCTCTGCTCTGCCTGTGTGCTAGGCCTAAATATATGCCAATGGACTGTTGCAGTGGTGGGTGACGTGAAGCCTCATTCTCTGCTATGACATGCAGACTGATTCTCTGCTGACATGAAGCCAGATCGTCTGTTACGGGACCTCTCTGCTCTGCCTGTGTGCTAGGCCTAAATATATGCCAATGGACTGTTGCAGTGGTGGGTGACGTGAAGCCTCATTCTCTGCTATGACATGCAGACTGATTCTCTGCTGTCATGAAGCCAGATTGTCTGTTACGGGACCTCTCTGCTCTGCCTGTGTGCTAGGCCTAAATATATGCCAATGGACTGTTGCAGTGGTGGGTGACGTGAAGCCTCATTCTCTGCTATGACATGCAGACTGATTCTCTGCTGACATGAAGCCAGATTGTCTGTTACGGGACCTCTCTCCTCTGCCTGTGTGCTAGGCCTAAATATATGCCAATGGACTGTTGCAGTGGTGGCTGACGTGAAGCCTCATTCTCTGCTATGACATGCAGACTAATTCTCTGCTGACATGAAGCCAGATTGTCTGTTACGGGACCTCTCTCCTCTGCCTGGGTGCTGGGCCTAAATTTATGACAATGGACTGTTGCAGTGGTGGCTGACGTGAAGCCTGATTCTCTGCTATGACATGCAGACTGATTCTCTGCTGACATGAAGCCAGATCCTCTGTTACGGGACCTCTCTCCTCTGCCTGGGTGCTGGGCCTAAATTTATGACAATGGACTGTTGCAGTGGTGGCTGACGTGAAGCCTGATTCTCTGCTATGACATGCAGACTGATTCTCTGCTGACATGAAGCCAGATCCTCTGTTACGGGACCTCTCTCCTCTGCCTGGGTGCTGGGCCTAAATTTATGAAAATGGACTCTTACAGTGGTGGGTGACGTGAAGCCTGATTCTCTGCTATGACATGAAGACTGATTCTCTGCTGACATGAAGCCAGATTGTCTGTTACGGGACCTCTCTCCTCTGCCTGGGTGCCGGGGCCTAAATATCTGAGAATGGACTGTTCCAGTGGTGGGTGACGGGAAGCCAGATTCTCTGCTATGGAACCTCTCTCCAATTGATTTTGGTTAATTTTTATTTATTTAATTTTAATTTTAATTAATTTCCCTATCCACATTTGTTTGCAGGGGATTTACCTACATGTTGCTGCCTTTTGCAGCCCTCTAGCCCTTTCCTGGGCTGTTTTACAGCCGTTTTAGTGCCGAAAAGTTCGGGTCCCCATTGACTTCAATGGGGTTCGGGACGAAGTTCGGATCGGGTTCGGATCCCGAACCCGAACATTTCCGGGATGTTCGGCCGAACTTCTCGAACCCGAACATCCAGGTGTTCGCTCAACTCTACACATCATCCTTTGTGTGCTGCATGAAGAAGGTCCTTATGCCTTCTCCCGACCAGCAGGATTTCCCGTGTGATATTATCTGCTCGCGACCCTATACGTTCTCGATCCACAGTATAACACTGTTCCACTCTAAGGGGACACAGAATGAAACAAAAACAGCAGTGACCGGACTTACAGCAAGGAATGTAAACTACAAAAATCAGCATGGTGAACACACTCGCAGACAAGGACTACCACCATCAACATCAAGAAGAACATACAAACAGATAACAAAAACACACAACATGGACATACACAGGGAACACACTATGTAACAAATAGTACAGGGGTGTCAAATGTTGCCTAGTCTAGCTTGGCCATTCTGACCCCTCAGCGCATGATGAGGCATGTGTCGCTGAGAGGTAACGCCTTTATGGCCAAGCTGACTAGACCCCACTGCACAATTTGTTACCTGGCTAATACTACTGTTGGACACATTGCAATTACTTGCACAAGGGCAATTCCTTGCAATGTGTCCTTTGTTCCCACACCTGAAACACGTGACTTGGTTTCCTGTCCTGTGTGTTATGTTCCTATCTGCGTTGCAGTGTCTCGCTATGTGACCTAGGCCACCACATGCAAAACATCTGATGTTTGCTCTGCATGGCCCAGGTCTGTCTACACTGCAGCCGTGCTCCCTTCTCCTGAATTGTTCCATTCTCAGGGACGCACTCTTCACAACAGTTCTTTTTCCCAAAGTCAGGGAAAAATCTCTGTTAGTCTGGACTGGCTTGGTCTGATGATTTGACCGGTCACAGACTACTCTCCCCCCTTTTTGCCCTGCACAGGGCAAAGTTTTGGGAGATTCCGCCCCTGACTTTACGGAAAAAGAAAGGGCCGGCACCAAATTGGTGATAACCTGTTGCATGCCAGACATTAGCTGGGACCTTACAGCAACCTCAGCCTTCAATTTGGTTACCGTCACGTCAGTAGAGGCAGTCCGCTCCTTGAAGGCCTTGACCTCAGTATAAGACTGAGTCAACTTAGCCTCAATTTCCTCCTTCTGCCTCTGCAGCTCTACTAACTGTGACTCTATCCTAGCCACCTGCGCATCTCGGTCAACAGTAGACTGCACATTCTCTGCCAGCTGTGCCCGCAATGCCGAAACCTGGTCCGAATTATTAGCACAGCATTGGCAGTGAATGTTCGGAGGAATTGTCTCCGTTAACCGAGACACCAGCGCAACTTCCATTGGCTTGCAGATGCTAACCTCAAATGTTTGCACAAGTTTGGCTAGCATCCGAAGCCGTTTGGTGGCCTTGTTCAACACCGTCCGTTTGTTAACACATAGCTTGTCGTAACTACAAGCCTGTGTTAACAAATCGGACCACAGCATTTCTGCTGACTTGTGAGTGGTGGGGAGGATGGGGTTAAATGTGCTGTGTTTAGCTAGCTGGTGTAGTGTGGAGAAGTCCATACTTACGTCTTGATGAGAGGCCATATTCCTTGGTGCTGTCCTTTGTTGTCCCTTGTGTGCTGCGTGGAGGAGGTCCTTTAACGCCTTCTCCCCTCCAGCCGGACTTCTCTGTTCAGCTCCGACGGTGATGGTCCTCTCTTCAGTCACGCATGTGACGACTTATCTCCAGTGTTAAGTGGGCGTGCAAGGCAATCAGAAAATTGTTAATACACAAAAATCACAAAAGATTTTAGGTTCTCTGCTGTAGAAATTGCCTTGTGTCTAGTTCTAATCGAGAAATCCGCTTTACCTGTCCGAACTATCAGGCTATGGACGCTCAGAATCCACTGACCGCGTCCCTCCCACCTGACTAGTTCACAGCGTAAACTATTTCTCTCACCAAAACCAAACACAGATACAAATTCCTAGCAGTGGGCCTGACTCGCCAATGTTAAGGGGGATATTAATTATTGATATTTATGCAAATCTCAATAATTAATATTCATAAATAGGAGGAGCCGTCTAGTGATGACTCCGCCTATTTATGCCTTCATCATAATATATAAATAGATTAACTATGTTAACTACCTCTGTTACCTATACACTACACTGAACTACACTACGTGCGACTTACTATCACTATACTACGGCGGCGACTACTAAAAACACCATACACTGTATTATGAACAATAAAGAATATTTATTACACAATACAATTATACAAGTCTAACAATATGCTATATCTATATATATTCATAGATCAATGGATATGAATATATATACATATAGAAGTACACACCGCAGTATAGAAACGGTACTACAATAAACACAATACAAACCTAACTACACTACACAGCACAATCCCAAATTCCACCCCACACACTAGCTATACTTACAATAATGCACTTACATACATACAATTATCGGTTATACACCCGCCTGGCTACTCACTGTCCCTACGGGGGCACAAGTGGGTTAATCACACAATTTTGGCCCTGCAAGGGTTAATACCTGCAGGCCAAGGAACACAGGGTTTTGGGTAAGGCGGGGCAAGGGTTACTCAGGAAAGGGTGTTTATGCTCTGCAGGGACTTGCAGGGCAGAAGCTGGGCCTCATGTTGTGAAGGGGTTAATGGTCAGGACTCTGCAGAGACAGCATGCTCTGCAGGGATACATTCACACACTGGAGGTTATAGTCTAATGTTTGCTTATAATTATATATATCTATATCAATGGAATAGATATATATATTTATAGCAGCACACAACAATATAAGTACACACGCTATAACAATACACTTCTAACTACACTAACACAGTCCCAAGTTCTCCCCAACTTCTAACTACAATTGTAATAATACACATGCATACACTTTACCAGCAGCCCACCCAATCCTGGCAATATACTATCCCTACGGGGAATAACCAGGGGTTATTACGGAACAGGGGATATGAGGGATCTACAATCCTGGGGGAATACAGGGGATGTTAGGATTATAGGGGGAATCAGGGCAGGAGAGGTTAAGGGTAACCAAGGGTTATACAGGGGGTGACTGGGCTGCTTCCAGGATACAGGCTCATCAGGGATTATTGCTGCAGCCAGGGGTTAGGGGATGGTTGGTACTCAGCCATTTCCAGGAGCATGTGGCCGCATGTGGCCTGTCTTCCTTCAGGGAGCTGTTCCCATCCCCTATCTCTCTGATTGTTGTCCAGATTCCAAGAGGCCGCACCTCTGTTTGGTTTGAGGTTTTATAGCCCAAAAGCAGCCCCTTCCTCCTTCTTCAACAGGAGGGTGATGACATCATCGTGGGGTCGTGTGACGGAATGCTAGAACTGAAACAAAGGACTTCCTGCCCAAGCTGTAAGCCCCCAGCTGCTACATAACATCACACACTCCCACGTCATAAACGAACCAGGCTGATCAATATATATATATATATGTACACATATACATACTACCCAACCTGGGGGCACTTAGGTATATACATCCACATAGATGTTTGGGGCACATCTACATGCATGTCCATATACACAATATCATAAATGGGCAGAAATAAGCTCACCTGCATATGGATATATTATACATAGAGATGTATGCTGACAAGGGGGCATACATACATCTCCATGTATACACCCACACCACCTGGACCGGCCCATGCAAAAGGGCCAATATACATGCATATATGTAAAGGCATATATACATATATATTTAAATCCAAACTTCCCTCAACAATCCCAATGCATTGAAGTAACATAGTAACATAGTAACATAGTAAATAAGGCCGAAAAAGACATTTGTCCATCCAGTTCGGCCTGTTGTCCTGCAAAGTGATCCAGAGGAAGGAAAAAAAACTGTGAGGTAGAAGCCAATTTTCCCACCCTTAAGGTGGGGAAATTCCTTCCCGACTCCAATCAGGCAATAAGAACAACTCCCTGGATCAACAACCCATCTCTAATAACTATGACCTGTAATATTATTACACTCCAGAAATACATCCAGGCCTCTCTTGAACTCTTTTAATGAACTCACCATCACCACCTCCTCAGGCAGAGAGCTCCATAGTCTCACTGCTCTTACCGTAAAGAATCCTCTTCTATGTTTGTGTACAAACCTTTTTCTTTCCTCCAGACGCAGAGGATGTCCCCTCGTCACAGTCCTGGGGATAAATAGATGATGGGAGAGATCTCTGTACTGACCCCTGATATATTTATACATAGTTATTAGATCTCTCCTCAGTCATCTTTTTTCTAAAGTGAATAACGCTAATTTTGATAATCTTTCAGGGTACTGTAGTCCCCCCATTCCAGTTATTACTTTAGTTGCCCTCCTCTGGACCCTCTCCAGCACTGCTATGTCTGCCTTGTTCACACGAGACCAGAACTGTACACAGTACTCCATGTGTGGTCTGACTTGTGATTTGTAAAGTGGTAGGACTATGTTCTCATCACGGGCATCTTTGCCACTTTTGATGCAACCCATTATCTTATTGGCCTTGGCAGCAGCTGTCTGACAATGGTTTTTACAGTTTAGTTTGCTGTTCACTAAGATTTCTAGGTCCTTTTCCATGTCAGTGTTACCAGTGTTTTACCATTTAGTATGTACGGGTGACTTGCATTATTCCTTCCCATGTGCATAACCTTACATTTCTCAGTGTTAAACCTCATCTGCCATTTCTCTGTCCAAGCCTCCAATCTATCCAGATCGCTCTGTAGCAGTATACTGTCATCTACCGTGTCAATTACTTTACACAGTTTAGTGTCATCTGCAAAAATTTATATTTTACTATGCAAGCCTTCTACAAGATCATTAATAAATATATTAAAGAGAATAGGGCCCAATACAGTGACCCAATCTGAGTGCGTACTATTAATAACCACCCTCTGTTTTCTATCACTGAGCCAGTTACTTACCCACATACAGACATTTTTGCCCAGTCCAAGCATTCTCATTTTATATACTAACCTTTTATGTGGTACAGTGTCAAATGCTTTGGAGAAGTCCAGATATACAACGTCCTTTGATTCGCTGCTGTCAAGTCTAGAACTTACCTCCTCATAGAAACTGATTAAATTAGTTTGACATGACCGATCCCTCATGAAGCCATGCTGATATGGCGTTATTTGCTTATTTTTATTGAGGTAATCCAAGATCTCTTAGAAAACCTTCAAACAGTTTCCTGGCTCTGTTTTTGGATATTGGCACCACATTTGCTATGCGTCAGTCCTGTGGAACACTCCCTGTCAGTATAGAGTCCTTAAATATCAGAAATAAGCCAGACCCTATGACATTACTTAATTCTCTTAGAATACAGGGGTGTATGCCATCTGGTCCTGGCAATTTGTCTACTACTTCCTGGGTCAGACAGGGCACTTTTAATGGTGAATTAACTTTTACATTCTGCATTTTATCTGACAGTTTATTTTCTTCCGTGAATACAGTGGATAAAAAAATATTTAATAGCTTTGATTTCAACTCATCGCTCTCTGCAACTCCCTCCTCATTACTCAGATTTATATTTTTTACCATTTATATAATTAAAGAACATTTTAGGGTTAGTTTTGCTCTCTTTGGCAATTAACCCCTTCACGACTGCAATCTGTATATATATATGTGATAGCTGGACATACCCCGTGCAGCTACCACGTATCTAAACGTTCTGGCAGCTCTTTAATCCAAGCGCTGCAAAGCGCTTGGATTAAAGCTTCTGCCCCTGCCCTGTATGCTCTCACGGACAGCATACAGTGCAGTAATGCCGGCAAGGGACCAATCAGAGTGGCCCCTTGCCGGCAATCGATCCGATTGGTTAGTCTGTGCAGACTAACCAATCGGATCGCGGCAGTGAAAAAATGCCGGTTTCAGGCTCTGATCTGCGCTCTGCAGATCAGAGCCTGAAATCAGGTAATGTGTCCTGAAGCCCCTGATCTGTGCCCCCTTCTTGAAGCCCCCGATCTGTGCCCCCTTCTTGAAGCCCCTGATCTGTGCCCCCTTCTTGAAGCCCCCGATCTGTGCCCCCTTCTTGAAGCCCCCTTCTTGTCCTTGTCCTTCTTCTTATCCTGCCCCCGATGCGGTCCACCCCCTCCTGCCCCGATCTGTAATTTGTAAAATGCTGCCCCCCTCCCCCGTTTCCAGTGCTGCCCCCTGCCCCTGATGTGGTCCCCCTTCTGTGTGTGATGGCGGCGGCTCCATTCCTGAGCCGCCGCCATCAGCAGCGTGTGTCAGCTCTATGCTGACACTGATGTAATCCCATAGATGCCGCAGTAGCAGCATCCATGGGGTTAATAGAGGGAGGGGGCTCCCTCTCTCAACCATCAGGGCTGCTGCGATCGCATCGCCCGATGATTGCCATGGCAACCGGACGCTTTGCAAAAGCGTCCGGTTGCCATGGCATAGGCGCCCGGTGCTGCCACCTACAGGGCATCTGATTGTATTATACTTTGCAATGCAAGAGCATTGCAAAGTATAGTACAACCATCAGCCCCACTGGATCTTCAAGATCCAAGAGGGAACTGTTAAAAAAAAATTGAAAATAATAAAAGTAAAAATAAATAAATAAAAATGTAAAAAATAAATTTCCTTTTCCTATAAAAAAAAACAAAAAAACAAACAAAAACCACACATATTAGGTGTCACCGCGTCCGTAACGACCATCTCTATAAATATATTACATCATCAACCCCGTCCAATAAACACCATAAAAAAAAAACGGTGTAAAAAAATAAGCCATTTTTGTCACCTTACATCACAAAAAGTGCAACACCAAACGATCAAAAAGGCGTATATACCCCAAAATAGTACCAATCAAACCGTTACCTCATCCTGCAAAAAATGAGCCCATATTTAAGACAATCGCCCAAAAAATAAAAAAGCTATGGCTCTCAGACTATGGAGACACTAAAACATACTTTTTTTTAGTTTCAGAAATGCTATTATTGTGTAAAACTTAAATAAATAAGAAAAAGTTCACATATTGGGTATTGCCACATCCGTAACGATCTGCTCTATAAAACTGTTGACCTAACCCCTCAGATGAACGCTGTAAAAAAAAAAACTGTTCCAAAACAGACAATTTTTGGGCCACCTTGCCCCATAAAGTATAATAATGAATGATCAAAAAATAATATGTACCCAAAAATGGTACCAATAAAAACATCAACTCTTTCTGCAAAAAACGAGCCCCTGCACAAGACGATCGGTAGAAAAATAAAAAACATATGGCGTTCAGAAAACCAATCCAGCAAAATCTGATTTCCAAAAACCATACGGTGTTCCTTTTCCTCTGCGCCCTGCCGTGCGCCCTTACATCAGTTTACGACCACATGTGGGGTGTTTCTGTAAACCGCAGAATTAGAGTTTTGTTTGGCTGTTAACCCTTAATGTGTTAAACAAAAAAATGTAATAAAATTGAAAATCTGCAAAAAAAGTGAAATTTTGAAATTTCATCTCCATTTTCCTTTAATTCTTGTGGAACACCTAAAGGGTTAATAATGTTTGTAAAATTGGTTTTAAGTAACTTGAGGGGTTTAGTTTCTACAATGGGGTCATTTATGGGGGTTTTTCACTATGTAAGCCCCACAAAGTGACTTCAGACCTGAACTAGTCCTTAAAAAGTGGGTTTTGGAAATTTTCTTAAAAATTTTAAGAATTGCTTCTAAACTTCTAAGCCTTGTAACGTCATAAATTTTTTTTTTAATTTCCAACATAAAGTAGACATATGGGGAATGTTATGTATTAAATATTTTATGAGGTATCACTTTCTGTTTTAGAAGCAGAGAAATAGAAATTTAGAAAATTGCAAATTTTTTACATTTTTGGGTAAATTTGGGATTTTTTCATAAATAAAGGTGATATATATTGACTCAAATTTATGACTATCATGAAGTACAATGTGTCACGAGAAAACAATCTCAGAATGGCGTGGATAAGTAAAAGTGTTCCAAAGCTATTACCACATAAAGTAATAGCTTTGGAACACTTTTACTTATCCACGCCATTCTGAGATTGTTTTCTCGTGACACATTGTACTTCACGATAGTCATAAATTTGAGTCAATATATATCACCTTTATTTATGAAAAAATCCCAAATTTACCCAAAAATTAAAAAAATTTGCAATGTCAGATTTGTAAATTTTGACCTGGACACTGGGGCATCAATGACCTTTGGTCATGAAAAGGTTAATCTTTCGGTCTATAGTTTGGCTGATTTTATTTGTTTTTTACATATTCTATTTTTTCCTTATAGTTTTTCAGTGCTTCCTTGCTACCCTCCTGTTTTAATGATTTTAAATGCTTTCTTTTTGTCATTTATTGCTTTCTTTACAGTTCTATGTATCATCATTAGTTGCTTCTTGTTCCTTAACCTTTTATTCCCATAAGGTATATACTTCTCACAATTAGAGTTTAGGAGGCTTTTGATAATATCCCATTTTTTTTTTTTTTTGAGGACTTTGTCCCAGTTAGTTACTATGGCCTCTCTTAGTTGGCTAAATTTAGCTTTTTTGAAGTTTGGTATTTTTGTTCCTCCCTGAAGAAACACTCTTTTGAATGATAACTGGAAGGTTATTATTTTATAGTCACTATTTCCCAGGTGTCCCCCGACCTGCACATCTGTTGTTCTGTCAGGTCTATTGGTTAATACTAAGTCTAGTTGGCTGTCCCTCTAGTCGGGTCCTCAACCAGTTGGGAAAGGTAATTGTCTTTGGTTATTGCCAAGAACCTGTTTCCTTTATGAGATATAAAAGTTTCAGTTTCCCAGTCTATATCTGTGTAGTTGAAGTCCCCCATAATAACAATCTCATTATGATCTGCCGCATCGTCTATGTCGTTTAGTATTCGATTTTCTGTGGACTCTGGTATATTAGGTGGTTTATAATAAACTCCTATTAGTAATTTATTGTTGTTTTTTCCTCCATCTACTTTTACCCACAGTAAGGCTACTTTCACACTTGCGTTCGGAGCGGATCCGTCTGGTTTCTGCACAGACGGATCCACTCCTATAATGCAAACACTTAGATCCGTTCAGAACGGATCCGTTTGCATTACCATGAAGAAAAAATAAATAAATTATATATATTTTTTTTTGTTCATGATAGTGCAAACGGATCCGTTTTGACTTTACATTGAAAGTCAATGGGGGACGGATCCGTTTGAAAATTGAGCCATACTGTGTCAACTTCAAACGGATCCGTCCCCATTGACTTACATTGTAAGTCTGGACGGATCCGTTTGCCTCCGCACGGCCAGGCGGACACCCGAACGCTGCAAGCAGCGTTCAGGTGTCCGCCTGCTGAGCGGAGCGGAGGACAGACGGTGCCAGACTGATGCATTCTGAGCGGATCCGTATCCACTCAGAATGCATTAGGGCTGGACGGATCTGTTCGGGGCCGCTTGTGAGAGCCTTCAAACGGAACTCACAAGCGGAGCCCCAAGCGCAAGTGTGAAAGTAGCCTTCCTCCACATGTTCATGTCCCTCAGTTATATCTTCTTGGACTGTGGGCTTTAGACAGGACTTTACATAAAGGCCGAGCCCTCCCCCTCGCTGGTTTTCGCGATCCTTTCTAAATACTGTAACCCTGTACATTAACTGCCCAGTCATAGATATTATCCAGCCATGTCTCAGTAATTCCCACTATGTCATAGTCCTCCTCACACATCACTAATTCCAGTTCTGCAGTTTTATTAGTCAGGCTTCTGGCATTAGTATACATACAGTGGATATAAAAAGTATACACACCCTTGTTAAAATGTCAGGTTTCTGTGATGTAAAAAAAATGAGACAAAGATAAATCATTTTAGAACTTTTTCCACCTTTAATGAGACCTATAAACTGTGCCACTCAATTGAAAAACAAACTGAAATCATTTAGGTAGAGGGAAGAAAAAATGTAAAAATAAAATAATATGGTTGCATAAGTGCGCACACCCTTAAACTAATACTTTGTCCAAGCACCTTTTAATTTTTTTACAGCACTCAGTCTTTTTGGGTATGAGCCTATCAGCATGGCACATTTTGACTTAGCAAGATTTGCCCACTCTTCTTTGCAAAAACACTCTAAATCTGTCAGATTGCGAGGGCATCTCCTGTGCACAGCCCTCTTCAGATCACCCCAAAGATTTTCAATCGGATTCAGGTCTGGGCTCTGGCTGGGTCATTACAAAACTTTTATCTTCTTCTGGTGAAGCCATTCCTTTGTTGATTTGGTTGTATGCTTTGGGTCGTTGCTGAAAGATGAAGTTCCTCTTCATGTTCAGCTTTCAGCTTTCAATTCAAAAAGTTCTAAAATGATTTATCTTTGTCTCATTTTTTTACATCACAGAAACCTGACATTTTAACAGGGGTGAGTAGATTTTTTATATCCACTGTACATTTAAGAGGTTTATGTATATTTTTACCCTACACTATTTTCCCCTTCTGAACTGTTTTAATCCCTCCTTCCATTCCTCCCCCAGTTCCATTACCTTGCCCCCGTTCTTTATCTGCACCATCTTCCCATACTGTAACGTAATTACCCTCCCCCAGTCCCTAGTTTAAACCTCCAACCTTCTAGCCTTCTTTTCGAGTCTGAAGCCAATAGAGAAGTCGGCCCAGTTCCCCAGGAACCCAAACCCCTCCTTCCTACACCAGTTCTTGAGCCACTTGTTAACCTCCCTAATCTCCCGCTGCCTTTCTTGTGTGGCTCGTGGTACAGGTAGTATTTCGTAAAACACTACCTTTGAGGTCCTTACCTTATGCTTTTGACCTAAATCCCTAAAATCATTTTTAAGGGCACTCCACCTACCTCTAACTTTGTCATTGGTTCCGATATGGACCATGACTGCTGGATCTTCTCCAGCCCCTCCCAGTAATCTGTCAATCCGATCCGCCATGTGCCGAACTCGAGCGCCAGGAAGACAACTCGAATGCGGAGGAGATTTGGTTGCACACTATTGGAAAAGGTGCTGGCCACTCTGGTGGGTCGGACTGCGGGAGTACGCATAGGCTGGCACTTTTTCCTATATTGTGCAAGCACGGCCACCGCTATTGGATTGCAGGTGGTCATATCTAATGTTGAGTGAATTAAAGTCCACAAAGTGGACTTCAATCCGAATTTAAGGGAAAATTCGATTTGCAGCAAAGCTAAATTTACTCGTTCTTCGTGGTAGCAACTCGATTTTCCCTGAAAGGTGGTAAAAAACAAACAAAAAAAATCATACTTACCTCATCCATTTGATTGTGATGAGTTGGCTGCCACCAATTTGATTAAAGATCTCACACTAAATCCAGTGCGCGGTGACGTATGACGTCACCACGCGGGACAATATGATGACGTCATCACGGGCCGCACAAGATTTCACTCTAGATTTTCAATCAAGAGGGTTGCGGACAGCTCATCGCAATCCAATGGATGTGGTATGATTTAATTATATATATTTTTTTGACACTGTATTATTACTTTTAGATGCAGCGATCAGCCATGAACACGTCATCTGAGCTCATTGTCATTGCACCCTCTACTTACAAAGAAATGTGCCTTGTGACAAAGTAATTCATCACAAAGCAAATTTTTTGTAAAATTCGGCAAAGCAGCCGAATTTTCAAAAAATTCAATTTTCTGAAGTGAGACAACTCCTTTAAGCATTACACAGTGTCTATTCCTATCAGTAGGTTGTCTGTTTAATACAGGACAGGTCCGAGAGAGAGAGAGAGAGAGAGAGAGACACTCTCTGTAACTGCTCTCCACTCTGGCCAAGAAGTAAGTATCCTAGACCTTTTTATGACTCAAAATTTCCTAATACAGTGTAGGAACCCATAATCAGACATCATAATGAGACCAAAGTTCTAGAAGAAGACAACCTCTTTTGAAGCGAATTTGAAGAAACTTGTGCTGCTAAGAACCCTTTATTATGGAGATGATTCGAAAATAGCTTATTGCATCTACAATGATAACAGCATAACTTGGAATGCAGCTACACTTTGCCATAGACTACAAGAGTCCCTCAGAATATTTTTTATGGCTGTAATACGTCCACATAAATGAAAGCTCGATTCTGTATTCTTCATCTGGTTGAACGTTGAAATGACCCTATGGACAAAAGCAAAAAATCCCATATTTGTCCAGATTGGAGCTACCTACCCCTTCCACCAAGCTGTATAGGAGTTGATCCAGAGACTCATAGAGATCTTCATAAATGTGATTCTTCCACATTTGGGTCCAAGGCATTGATTGTTGTGACCTGCAAAGAATTATTTCCTGTTTAGATTCCTGGGTCGATCAAAACAACTAGTGGAAGAACCTGAGCACATTAGTAGGGCTCCAGGAGCGACTTGGAAGAAACTTCCATGGAACTTCGCTTTGGAAGGGACTAGGTAAACAACATTTGGAGTGATATTGGCAACTCTAAAAGTTTTCTTCAAGGGGTTGTCCAGGATTTTAATATTGATGGCATATTCTGAGTACAGGTCAATAATATCTTATTACTCATTCGCAGGCTCTTCTTCTTCTCCTCTTCCTCTTGGTGTTGGCATTCCTCAGGGCTCAGTACTAGGTCCTCTACTCTTCTCCCTCTATACAGCCCCCATCGGACAGACTATCAGTAGATTTGGCTTTTGATAACATCTCTATGCTGACGACACCTAACTATACACTTCATCCCCTGACATCACCCCTGCTTTACTCCAAAACATCAGTAATTGTCTGGCAGCTGTCTCTAACATCATGTCCTCTCTGTATCTAAAACTGAACCTCTAAAAAACAAAACTCCTTGTCTTTCCCCCATTTACTAACTCACCTAAACTTGATATTTCAGTTTCGGTCTGCAGCACTATCATAACTCCTGTGCAACATGCCCGCTGTCTTGGGGCCACATTTGACTCTGATCTTTCCTTTATTCCCCATATTCAATCACTCTCACACTGTTGTCGTCTGCACCTCAAGAATATTGCCGAATCGACCCTTTTCTTACGGTGGAAACGGCAAACAATCTTGTTGTTGTCTTGATTCATTCTCGTCTTGACTATTGCAACGCATTACTAATCGGTGTCTCTCTCACTAACTTTCCCCCCTTCAGTCTGTTCTAAATGCCGCAGCCAGGCTCATCTATTCATCCAACCGCTACACTGATGCTACTAGTCTGTGCCAGTCACTTGACTGGTTGCTCATCCACCACAGAATATAGTTCAAATGTCTCACCCTCACCCACAAAGCTCTCCACAGTGCTGTACCTCAATATATCTCCTCTCTCATCTCCATCTACCACCCTACTTGTGCTCTCCGTTCTGTTAGCGACCTAAGATTAATAACCTCCAAAATTTGTACCTCTCACTCCCGTCTTCAAGACTTTTCTCGAGCTGCACCTACTCTCTGGAATACTCTACCCTCGAATACCAGGTCAATTCACAACTTCTCCACCTTCAAACGTGCCTTAAAAACATCTTTTCAGGCAGGCTTATCAAGCTATCTAAAATTACTTTTCCTAGACTAAACCTTTCCCCCACCAACTCCTCTAGTATTCCCAAACCCGAAGCAGATCGGCCGGTACCACTCCTGCCAGTTCAATAATGGCTCAAATCCTACTTATCACAATCAACTACCTTATGTGTCACCCCCAATTCCTCATAGATTGTAAGCTCTTGCGATCAGGGCCCTGACTCCTAGTGTTTCAGTTGCATATTAAACAGTTACTTTTGTTTTGTACATGAACCCTATGAATTAGTAAAACACTGCGGAATATGGTGGCGCTATATAAATACATTTTATCATTATTATTATTAGTGGGGGTCAGAAACCCCTCACCCCTGCTGTTCAGCTCTCTCAGAGCAGTTCTAGCACTGAAAGTTCACAGAGATCAGCGTTTCTCTAACCAGCTCCATCTAATAGACCAGGCATGCTCAACCTGTGGCCCTCCAGTTGTTGTAAAACTACAAATCCCACAATTCCCTGCTGTAGGCTGATAGCTGTAGGCTGTTCGGGCATGCTGGGAGTGATAGTTTTGCTGGAGGGCCACAGGTTGAGCATGCCTGTAATAGACAATGAACAGAGCCCTCTCATTTTGGTGCCAACTTTTTGCACTGTAACCACTCGGAAACAACTGATTGCTGTTTGCCAATCTGATATTGGTGGCCTATACTGAGGATAGGACATCAATATTACATCTTATGGAATACCACTTTAAGCCTTTGCTTGTAAGGTGCCATTTTCTGACATTACTATTGATCATAGCGCTTATCTTATCCACAGTTTTCCACAGTCAATTCCCACCATATATTTATGGAACCTATCAAACCTCACCTTGAGTTTGGTAGTCGTAGTGACAATTACATATTTTTTTCCTTTGCTCTTTTTGAAACAGACATACAGTATACAATGTGACTAAAACGTGTAGAAAATCAATAGTGACTGCCTGGATTGAGAGCTTGTTAATGTCGTCTTGTCCTGGAATGTAAATCAATAATTTTCTTATTACAAATATTATTATACTTGTATGGTCTTAGATGTTCTCTGTAGAATTATTGATTCAATTTGCCAAAACTATATTGATCCATCTCCGTGTTAGCAGATTATCTCTCTGGCCCTGGCTGACTGTATTAGTGTGATGTCTTGTAATTACTCTCTGCTACGATCTTCAGTCTTGATTCCTTGTAAGAGATTCCTCGTAATGGATATATCATGCATAAATATGAGTATGAAAGTCATCAAAAATTATAAATTGGGTTCATAGTATAGAATAGCTTGGTTTTTATAGGTAACATTCACACTTTAAAAGTGACTACTTCTATGACTTAAAAATCTGCTCAGAGTAGTTGTCATCTCCCTTTAAATATTTTCCATCTTGGAAGTAAATTTAAGAATTAAAGGGTCTTTTATGAAAGGCAAATCTGGGATGTATTATTGATTGCAAAGTGAGAAATTCTCATGCTGAAGTCAATCTGATGTCCACACCAGGGGCATTACTAGGGTTTCAAAAGATCCGGGGCCCAAGCTCCAATGAATATGGCCCAGTTCTCTAAGTCGAACCCTTAACCCCCCTTCCCCCACGCACACTGCATTGTACTGTATTTGATATACAGCAGCACATATCTCTCACATCCAGGGCCTCCCAGGTGATGTCTCCTCTGATGTAGATGTTTTTTTTCATCTTCCCCATTTGGTCTGGACAATTTCTCTCAGCCGCTCAATGTCTCTGCAGAGTGTAACACACAGACATCTTAGCTACCTCACTCTTCCATCATCCTCCCCCAACCTCTAGTCCCAACAGTGGTATCCTGCTGCTCGCTGTGCTCCCCAATACCCCCAAATACTATTCTGAAGAAATATTACTGCCCCCATAGTAACACTGCTCCTCATAGTCCCACCAACAGTAATTACCTTCTAGAATATCCTCATTAGTAACACTGTCCCCTACAGTGCCCCCAACCGTGATAACGCTCCCCAAGAGTGCCCCCATTAGTAGAAGAACCCTCCAGTATTAATAATACCCTCACAGAGCCCCAGTAGAAATAAATACCCCTATTGCTCCCCCAGTGGTAATAAAGTTCTCTACAGGCTCCTCAGTAGTAATAAGGCCCCCCATAGTGCTCTTAGTAGAAATAAGGCAGATCGATAAGTCCCTCCAATAGAGCCCTCAGTAGTAATAAGAATGCCTATAATGTCCCCTGGAGATTCATAATGCCCCCACAATGCCTTAGTACTTACATTGCCCCCTACTGTTATAATGCTCGCTCGGAAGAGCCCCCAGTATTTATAATGCACCCTGTTATATTCCTCCCTCCACCATACAGTCCCATGTTAATAATATCACTCCCCTCCCTTCAGCCCCTCCAATATACAGTCCCATGTAAATAACACTATTTTCCTCTGCTTTAGAGTCCCATGTAAATAACATCACACCATCTCTCCAACCCCCTCCGATATACAGTCCTATGTAAATAACATCACTTTCCTCCCTTCAGCCCCTCCAATATACAGTCCATGTAAATAACATCACTCCCTCCAACAGCCGTCATCAACATACAGTCCCATGTAAATAACATCACTCCCTCCCACAGCCACCATTACCATACAGTCCCGACTCCCATGTAAATAACATTATCCCCTCCCCAGCCACCTCCAACACACAGTTCCATGTAAATAACATCCCTCCCTTCAGCCCTAACATACAGTCCTAGTTAAATAACCACAACTCCCAGCATTTCTCTGCCTCTCCCTTCACTCAACTCTCCTCATGTACAGACATCACCACAGCTTCTTCCCCATGAATTCTCCTCTTCACTGCTGAACGCTGTTCTCTCCTGCACTGGTCACATGATGGTGATATCATCGCAGGTCCTTAACCACTGCCTGTTTTCCTGGTCACATGACCTGTGATGTCATCACAGGTCCTTCAGCTCTGCCAGTGCATTAGATTCAATTGTATTACCATCATGAGGACAGAAATACAGTTGTATTTAGCTGACAGACATGACATTCTGGGCCTGGGACAAAACATCCGGGGCCCAAGCCCCGAATGTTTTAGCCTATCAATGCCCCGGTCCACACGTTGGAGGAGGATTGTGAAGATGACTCGTCATGAATACGATGAATGTCTTGGGATGATCTTTCAGTAGTAACAGCATGAGAAATTCCTTATTATGGGCCAGAACGTAAGGCAGGGATCTGTAACCTTTGGCACTTCAATTCCCAGCATGCAAACATGCTCAGCTGTTCTTCTAACTCCCATAGCAGTGAATGGATCAAAAGATATTTATGACATCCTCTGTCTAGATCATCAGTATCGGATCTGCAGAGGTGTGAAATCAGGAACCCCCACCAATCAGCTGTTAGAAGAAGATGAGCGCCGAAGCCTCTTCCTAGGCCAGTGACATCACGATACATTGGTCACGTGGCTTAGTTGTAGCTCAGTCCCTTTGAGGTCAATGGGGCTGAGCTGCAATACCAAGCACAGCCACTATAGAATGTATGGAGCTGTCCTTGGAGACCTGCGGGGGAGCCTGCATCGATCACTAGAGCTCCGGTGAGCACGGCGCCTCCCTGAAATAACTGATCGTGAGAATGCCAGGACTTAGACCCCCACTAATGTGATCATGATGACCTATTGTGAGAATAAGTCATCATTATCTTTTCCAGGATAGCCCCTTTAACCACTTCCTGACCGCCCTACATAAATTAATGTTGGTGGGCGAGTGGAGCGGGCGCCATAGCTGCCGGGTGCCTACTGTTTTAGCCATTTCCCGACCACCTATTGACTATAAACGTCCTGGGCGGTTGGGTTTATCTCTGAATTGACGTTTAGTGACAGCAGGGCACCCCAGAGAGAAGGCAGGGACCATTACTGTGTGTCCCTGCCTTCTTGATCACTGTATACACAGCGCTCAACAAGCGCTGTATATACAGATCAGGAAGCAATGTTCTGCCTCCTGCCCTGGCCCGGTGGTCATGTGACCGCCGGGGAAGTGCAGGAGCTGTCGGGTCTTCCACAGACCTCAATCAGCCCTGCACTGAGGCTGTACAGCACTGTATTCTGCTGTACAGCCTCTCTGGGGGGTGTATTTCGTCTGTAACTGGGACTACTATGTCAGCCCCAATTACAGGAGAAATCATTAGTAAAAAATAAAAAAATTATGTTAAGGCCCCTTTCAAACGGGTGAGATTTCCACGCAGGTGCAATGCGTGAGGTAAACGCATTGCACCCGCACTGAATCCGGACCCATTCACTTCTATGGGGCTGTGCACATGACAGGTGATTTTCACGCATCACTTGTGCGTTGCGTGAAAATTGCAGCATGCTCTATTTTGTGCGTTTTCACGCAACGTAGGCCCCATAGAGGTGAATAGGGCTGCGTGAAAATCGCGGTGCGATTTTCACGCACGGTTGCTAGGAGACGATCGGGATGGGGACCCGATCATTATTATTTTCTCTTATAACATGGTTAGAAGGGAGAATAATAGCATTCTGTCACGGCCAATGGTGTGCACTGTGACATTTTTCCTTCACTTGCGGTTGACTGCGGCAACGTGTTATTTGTGTGCATGTGGTGGCAGTGTCTCGGCCTCCTGGCTGATTCCCAGGACATGGTTGCCACGCATGCCATGGTCGGCGGTAACAGGTGGAGTGTGATCTTTATGTGTGTATTTCCCTTTAAGTGGTTTCCGTTCCTTGCCTGGTGTTGGAAGGGTTAACTCCCTTCTTAGTATGTTGAACACTGGGTGTGTCTGTGTGTGGGTGTGGCTACTTGTGGTAAGCTGGAGTCATCCTCCTGGTCTTATACCATCTGCCAGTCAGGGCCACCCTTGTGGTCATACTGTCACAACTGAGAGTGGGGAAAACCCTCAGCTGTGCGATGTTAAACGTATAGGAAGCTGCTCAGCCAGGACAACAGAATAGGGAGCAGGTCACCTCCTATCGCACCCCTAAATCTGACCCTGACTCCTAGCTGTATGAGCCAACCCTGATGGTAGGAGGGCTCATACTCAGGAACCTCGGGTCCCTACTAGCCCTCAGCAGATCCCTGAGCTAGGAGCTGGTTAAGACAACCTGTTCCTCCTAGACACGGAGGAACAGGAGTCTAAACTGGCCAAACTGCAAGGAAGGGGAAACATAAACAGCCTATGGATATGGCAGGTGAGTGAAAGCACTTCCACACCTGCCTGCCAAAGACACACTGACTGGATCCCGTGCTCAAATGCTAGTGTCCACACCAAACATAAAAAGGACACAGCACACACACATAAACACACAGGAAACCATATCCATAGCTGCAGTGATAATAAACACCACACAAACATAAAATAATGATCACGCATAACTTTTGTTTTATGACCACAAGGGTGGCCCTCACTGGCAGATGGTATAAGACCAGGGGGATGACTCCAGCTTACCACAAGGCTGGAGTACCCCTCAGCTTCAGGTCTCAACTGAGGCTAAATAGCCCAAGTAGCCACACGCACACACAGACACACCCAGTGTTCAACACACTAAGAAGGGAGTTAACCCTTCCAACACCAGGCAAGGAATGGAAACCACTTAAAGGGAAATACACACATCAAGATCACACTCCACCTGTTACCGCCGGAAACGGCATGCGTGGCAACCATGTCCTGGGAATCAGCCAGGAGGCAGAGACACTGCCACCACATGCACACAAACAACACGTTGCCGCAGACAACCGCAAGTGAAGGAAAAATGTCACAGTGCACACCATAGGCCATGACACAGTCTTAATACAGAATGCTTAGTAAAATAGGGATTGAGGGGTTAAAAAAATAAAAAAATAATTTAACTCACCTTTCTTTTCTGTCTTCATCTTTGCTGTGCACAGAAAAAGGACCTGTGGTGACGTCACTGCGCTCATCACATGGTCCGTCACATGATCCATCACCATGGTAAAAAGATCATGTGATGGACCATGTGATGAGCTCAGGGATGTCATCAAAGGTCCTATTCCTCAAAGAAGAAGACAGAAGAGAAGCCCGGCTGTGCGAACAAGTGGATTAAGGTGAGTTAAATTTTTTTTTATTTTTTTTAACCTCTCCAGCCCTATTGTACTAAGCATTCTGTATTAAGAATGGTATTATTCTCCCTTATAACCATGTTATAAGGGAAAATAATACAATCTACACAACACCTAACCCAAACCCGAACTTCTGTGAAGAAGTTCGGGTTTGGGTACCAAACATGCCGATTTTTCTCACGCGTGTGCAAAACGCATTACAATGTTTTGCACTCACGCGGAAAAACCGCACATTTTCCCGTGACGCACCCACATCTTATCCGGGCCAAAAACATGACGCCCATGTGAAAGAGGCCTAAATGTCACAAAGTATTAAAAAAAAGAAGTTTCACATTAAAAAATAAAAATTCCCCCCAAATCCGTTCTTTTAAAAATGTTAAAAATAGAAGAAAAAATAAATAAAATAGGCATATTTGGTATCACCGCGTCTGCAATGACCGGCTCTATAATATTATATGATCTACCCCATAAAGTGAAGGGAGTAAAAAAAAATATATATATATAAAAATGACACCAAACTGCTTTTTTTTGGACTTTACCACCCAAAAAATTAGATAAAAAGCAACCAGAAAGCCAAATGTACCCAAAAATGGTGACAGCTTGTCTCGCACAAAATAAGCTCTCACACAGCTCATTCAACAAAAAATGAAAAAGGTTATCACTCTTAAAAACCATGACAGAAAATTCCATGTTAGAAAATCCAGATGCTGCTCCCTCCCTTCTGAGCCCTGGCGTATCCCCAAATAACAGTTTACGACCACAATTGGGGTGTTACTGTATTCAGCAGAAAGTGGGTAGCAAATTGTGGGGGGGGGGGTTATTCTCCTAAAGGACCATTTTCTTGTAAAAAATTTTTTTACTTTTTCATTTTTTAGGGTACTAGCATTTTTCTTTTCCGGTATTGAGTTCTGAGTTTTATCCTAATGCATTTTGAATGGAGAGCAATCCGTTCAGTATGCATCAGGATGTCTTCAGTTCAGTCACTGTACGGTTTTTGGACGAAGAAAATACTGCAGCATATATTAATGCCGGTCCTAAGCGTTCTGGAAAAACTGATCCGGTTTTGCAGTCTGCGCATGCGCAGACTTTTATAAATGTGGAAAAGATAAATACCAGTTTTGTTTTTCCGGATGACCACCGGAGAAACGGATCCGGTATTGCAATACATTTGTGAGACAGATACGAATCCGGATCCATCTACAAATGGTATCTGTTTGCATACAGATTGCCAGATCCGTCAGGCAGTTCCGGCGACGGAACTACCTGTCGAAATCCAGGTAGTTCCGTCCCTCCTTCCATTCCTCCCCCAGTCTCACTACCTTGCCCCCGGTCTCTATCTGCACTATCTTCCTATCCTATAATGTAATTTTCCTCCCCCCCAGTCCCTAGTTTAAACACTCCTCCAACCTTCTAGCCATCTTCTTCCCCAACACAGCTGCCCCTTCCCCATTGAGGTGCAGCCCGTCCCTACGATAGAGCCTGTAGCCGATAGAGAAGTCGACCCAGTTCTCCAGGAACCCAAACCCCTCCTTCCTACACCAGTTCTTGAGCCACTTGTTAATTTCCCTAATCTCCCGCTGCCTCTCTTGTGTGGCCCGTGGTACAGGTAGTATTTCGGAAAATACTACCTTTGAGGTCCTTGCCCTCAGCTTTTGACCTAAATCCCTGAAATCATTTTTAAGGACTCTCCACCTACCCCTAACTTTGTCATTGGTTCCGATATGGACCATGACCGCTGGATCTTCTCCAGCCCCTCTGTCAGTAATCTGTCAACCCGATCCGCGATGTGTCGAACTCTAGCGCCAGGAAGACAGCACACTGTTCGGCGATCACGGTCTTTGTGACAGATTTCCCTATCTGTTCCCCTAATAATTGAGTCTCCCACTACCAGCACCTGTCTGGCCGGCCCTGCTCTCCTGGTCCCCTGCTTACCGGAGCTGGCATTCCCCTGACTGGCAGAGAAAGTGTCTGGCTGCGGCAGTGCCATCCCTGGACTGACATCCCCCTCATCTGCCAAACGTGCAAACTTGTTGGGGTGTGTCAGATCAGGGCTAGCCTCCCTGGCACTCTTCCCTCTACCCCGCTTTCTAACTGTTACCCAGCTAGCTACCTCACTTTCCTCAGCCTCCTCTCTGTCACCCTCCCCCTCATCTACCCCAAAGAGTGCCTGCTCGGTGAGAAGCAAACTCTTTTGCAAATTGTCAATGCCTGCAATTGTCAGTGTTGCAACTTGCCCATTTAGAGACTCGATTTGCGATTCCAAACGGGTAATTTGCTCACATCTTGAACAAAGATATGAACCCTTGAACTCCTGTTCCAGGACTGCATACATCATGCAAGATGTGCACTGGACTGCATTGTCAATTGTGCAACACATACTAAATGGTGATTACACCAGCAAAGCAAAAAATACAATATAATGTAGTACTAAGAAACTGGCTAATTGCAGTCCCCGACTGAAGTCCCTGAATCTAAAGTCACTTAATCTTAACAATGTTTAAAATAGTTTGAGGGGTGTTGTTTCTAAAATGGGGTCATTTATGGGTTGGTTTTATTATGTAAGCCCCACAAAGTGACTTCAGAACTGAACTGGTCCTTAAAGTTGACTTTGTAAATTTTCTTAAAAATTTTAAAAATTCAAAACCTTCTAACGTCGTAAAAAAATAAAATTACATTACTAAAATGATGCCAACCTAAAGTAGACACATGGGGAATATTAATTAATGAATATTTGATGAGGCATCACTATTAGGCTAGGTCCACACGACGACATTTGTCGCGCGACAATAAGTCACACGACAGATAGGGCGCAACATTTGTCGCGCGACATTTTGTTGCACCAATATCGCGCGTCAATTTTTATAATGGCAGTCTATGGTGTCGCACTGCAACATGCGACATGCTGCAACTGCGACGCGGCAGTCGCAGAAAAATCCATCTCGAATGGATTTTCTGCGACTGTTGCGTCGCAGTCGCAACATGTTGCATGTTGCAGTGCGACACCATAGACTGCCATTATAAAAATTGTCGTGCGACATTGGTGCAACAAAATGTCGCGCGACAAATGTTGTCGTGTAGACCTAGCCTTAGTGTTGGGCGAGCATGCTTGGCCGAACACTGTGTGTGCTCGAGCGCGATGCAAAGCAGCCAATAAACATGCGGGGAAGTACTGTCACTCACTGTAATGCCGTAGCCATGTTGGCATTACAGTGATTGGCTGGCCGGAACGTGTCATTGGGTGCTATATAGCCACATGGTTCGGCTCAGTCTTAGAGCGAGAAGCGACAGATAGTGTATGGACAGGAAGTTTTTTTAGGCAGGGTTTAGTCTTGAAAGGTGTTAGAAACCCAAAAGTCCTTTTAAGGACTATTGTTTTATCTGGCTGCAATATATATTATTAGCACAACCTGCGCTAAATTGCGTGGAATTGTTTTGCCGCTTCATCTGTTGTGCTATATTTGCGCATCCTAAATATCTGTGACAATCAGCGCAATTGTTTGGCCGCTGACAGCGACATTACCTGTGCTACATCTCCTGTATAACAGAGATAGAATACTAGACCTGCGCTGATTACTTAGTGTTAAATAGTAATAGGTCACGTAACATTAAGGGTCCATTCACACATCCACAATTTCGTTCCGCATTTTGCGGAACGGAATTGCGGACCCATTCATTCCTATGGGGCAGCACGATGTGCTGCCCGGGCACGGAATTGCGGACCCGCACTTCCGGGTCCGCAATTCCGTTCCCGAAAAAAATAGAACATGTCCTATTCTTGTCCGCAATTGCGGACAACAATAGGCATATTCTATAGTGCCGGCGATGTGTGGTCTGCAAAATGCGGAACACACATTGCCGCTGTCTGTGTTTTGCGGATCCGCGGCTCCGTGGATCCGCAAAACACGTTGCGGACGTGTGAATGGACCCTAACACAGGGCTGTTCGGTTATTGTTTGCCACTGTTGCCAAAATATACCAATTTTTTATCAGTGTTTGTTGATATACTACTTCCCGGCAAATTTATACAGGCAAAAATGCAAGATGGCTACTGGCCTCCTTAGGAGCGAGAGTTCCGTGTGACGTCACACTGGGGACAGATGCCGCCCTAGACCACAATACCGGATTTAGCGATCCACACGCGCTTGCAGAGGAAACTGAAGATCTCATAACTTCAACTGAACCACCATTTACAAGAACCCTGCACACGACCGTAACACAGGCAAGTAGCCATATTGCATTTTTGCATGTAGAAATTTGCCAGGAAGTAATATATCAACAAACACCGATAAAAAATTGGTATATTTTGGCAACATTGGCAAACAATAACCGAACAGCCCTGTGTTAATGGTACGTGATCTATTACTATTTAGCACTAAGTAGTCAGCGCGGGTCTAGTATTATATGTCTTCTATATCTATATATTTTCATCGAGGGTTTGGGCAATTAACCCTTTCTAGACCAGCAGCGACACACTTTAAGTAGAGTTACAGTGCTATATATTTCACTTTTCCTTGATTGTGGCAGCGCGGGCATCTCCAATTGTTATATATCTCCTGAATAACGTTTGCGCATCCTAAATATCTGTGACATTCAGTGTAATTTTTTTGCCGCTGGTAACAGCCACATTACCTGGGCTACATCTCCTGTATAACGTTTGCACATCCTAAATATCTGTGACCTTCAGTGTACTTTTTTTGCCGCTGGTAACAGCCACATTACCTGCGCTACATCTCCTGTATAACGTTTGCACATCCTAAATATCTGTGACATTCAGTGTAATTTTTCCGCCGCTGGTGACAGTGACATTACCTGTGCTACATCTCCTGTATAACGTTTGCACATCCTAAATATCTGTGACATTTAGTGTAAGTTATTTGCGCATACACTTACAAAACCTGCGCTACTGTACGTGTGACATACTTGCAAGCATATATACCATTTAATATGCTCAAGGCGAGCAGTAAGGGACGGGGAAGTGGCCGTGCTGCTGATGGTGCACGCAGAGGCCGTGGTGAAACTGTGCCTGCTGCCAGAGCACAAGAAACACACTCATCCACGATACCTAGCTTCATGTCCCAGTTTGCAGGGCGGCGCAGGACACCACTCTCGAAGTCACACCAATGCGACCAGGTGGTAGGGTGGATTGCAGCAGATAATGCTTCCAGTCGGTTAAGCAACCCCCTGTCTTCCACAAAGTCCAGTCTCAGTAGCCAAGAGTCCGGGCAACAGAATCCTCACCCTGATCCTCCTTCCTTCCACCATGGAGAGTTTTGGCAAACAAGTGATACCACACTCGGATCTTCCGAGGAGCTCTTTTGATTGCCATTCCTAGATTTGGGCCTCTCGCCAAGTCCGCTTGAAAAGGGACACAAGGAGATCTTGTGCACTGATTCCCAAACTCTTGAGCATCCATAGTCGCTTTTTTGATGAAATTGTAGATGATAAAAGAATTGTCATTTGCAACCTGTGCCGTACCAAAATGAGCAGGGGCGTAAACACTAGCAACCTCACCACCACCAGCATGATCCGCCACATGGCATCAAAGAACCCTAATAGGTGGGTCGAACACCTGGGTCCACAATCAGTGTCTGCGGGTCACACCACTGCCTCCTCTTCACCTGTGTTATGTGCTGGCCAATCCCCTGTCCAAGACGCAGGCCTGAATGCTTCCCACTCTGCACCTGGACCTTCGCAAGCACCATCATCAAGCACATCCACTTCTGTGTCCCAGTGCAGCGTACAGATGTCCATACCCCAGGCCTTTGAACGAAAGCGCAAATACCCAGCCACCCACCCACAGGCTATAGCACTAAATGCGCACTTTTCCAAATTGCTGGCCCTGGAAATGTTGCTATTTAGGCTTGTGGATACTGAGGCTTTCCGCAGCCTGATGGCGGTGGCCGTCCCTCATTATTCAGTCCCCAGCCGCCACTATTTTTCCTGGTGTGCTGTCCCCACCTTACACCAGCATGTGTCCCGTAACATCACCCGTGCCCTGACCAACGCAGTTATTGGGAAGGTCCACTTAACGACTGACACATATACAAGTGCTTTTGACTAGGGACACTACATTTCCTACCCTGACGGCACACTGGGTGAACGTTGTGGAGGCCGGGAGCGAGTCATACCCTGGGATGGCACAGGTGCTACCGATGCCAAGGATTGCGGGCACTACTTCATCAGGATTTCCGCCACCACCTTCATTAGTGGCTGCAACACCCCCCCCCCCCCTTCTCTTCCTCTGCTTCCTCCTCCACTTCCACCTTTAAATTCTTATCTTGCAGCACCAGTCAGGAATCAGTCAGTAGCTGGAAGCAGTGCAGCACTGCAGTGGGGAAGCGGCAACAGGCCGTGCTAAAACTAATTTGCTTAGGTGACAAACAGCACACCTCCGCAGAGCTGTGGCAGGGTATAAGGGACTAGACTTAGCTGTGGCTCTCACCACTCAACCTACAACCAAGCATGGTTGTGTCTGATAATGGCCGTAACTTGGTGGCTTTGGAGCTTGGCAAGCTCACACTCATACCATGCCTAGCCTACATGTTCAACTTAGTGGTTCAGCGGTTTCTCAAAACCTACCCCAATTTGCCTGAACTACTGGTGAAGGTGCGCCGCGTGTGTGCCCATTTCCGAAAGTCATCTACAGCTGCTGCTGGTATGTCAACGCTGCAGCACCGTTTGCAATTGCCAGATCACTGACTGTTGTGCGACGTGAGCATGCGCTGGAACTCCACGTTCCACATGTTGGCCAGGCTTTGTGAGTAGCAGAGGGCAGTAGTGGAATACCAGCTGCAACATGGTCGTCGCCTTTCCAGTAAGCTTCCGCTCTTCACAAGCGACGAGTGGGCATGGATGTCTGACCTCACACATTGCACCCGCGCGGAATATTCGCTCGCCTGCAAAAGGCCTAAAGGCGTTCCAAAGTTATTACCATATAAACATGTCAGATTTGCAAAATTAGGCCTAGTCAGGAAGGGGGTAAATGGCCCGGTCTAGAAGTGGTTAAACAGCAGGCACCCGAGACTAATGTATGTGATCGTCAATAACCTCGATAGCATACATTTAGGCCGAATGCACACGGCCGTGTTCCATGGCCGAGAGCGGTCCGTGGTATGCCGGGCTGGATTCCTGTTCAGAGCAGGAGCGCACTGCGTCATTGGTTGCCATGGTGGCATGAAGCGTACGGCGTCATAGCAACCAATGACGCCGTGCGCTCCTGCTCTGAACAGGAATACAGCCCGGCATACCACGGACTGCTCTCGGCCGTGTGCATTCGGCCATAAGGTCTCAGATGCCGTGGTCAAATGTGACCACGGCATCTGGGAGGTTAAAGACCAGGAACACATGCTCTCGGTCGTGCTCCGCCTCCCCCATCGGGGGAGCCAGATGTAGTGTGCGGCAGCCTCTGTTCTCAGAAGTGGTACAGGGCTGCTGCACATTAGTTCCTATGGAGCCTGAGGCAATCCTCCATAGGAACATAGTATACAGTGGCGTAGCTATAGGGGGTGCAGAGGATGCAGTCGCTAGCGGCTCCAGGATCCTGAGGGGGCCCAAAGACCCTTGAGCCACATAAGACACCAGTATTACAGAAAGTGCATGCTGGGAGGGCTCTGTCATAGTATATTCTTATAAACTCCAATACTAATGCATTGGAGTCTATGAGAAAAGCAATCTACTGATTGCTTGTTAAAGTTCCTTAGGAGAACTACTAAATAGTGAAAAAAAAAAAAAAAAAAAGGTTTTAAAATTCAGACCCCCCTTTCCCCCCAAAAATACATTATTAAAATGTTTTATTTTCTTTATTAACATGGCCATCGCGGCATGCAAAAACGCCAGTACTATTAAAATATAAAAATATTTATCCCATACAGCAAATGGCGAAATGGAAAAAAAGTCAAATACTTCACCTCCTACAAAAAGATGTAATAAAAAGTAATCAAAACATCCCTCACACAGCTCCGTACACATAAAAATGAAAAAAAAAATGGTGTCATTACAAAGTGCATCTTGTCCCACAAAAAACAAGCATACAGCTACATGAATGAAAAAAAAAAAAAAGTTATGGTTTTGGAGGGCTGGGAGTAAAAAAAGAAAATGCAAAAATGGAAAATCACCTAGTTTTGGAAGGGTTAAAATAATACAAAAGTCCTTTTCTTTTTTCTTTTTTATGATACACCTATAAATGTTATTTTGTACACATTTTTATAAAACATTAAAAAAATGTGCGCTTAGTTATTTAAAAAAATTGTATACATATACAGTACCTTAACTTATACAGTATGTCTCCTCGAAATGATGAGTAAAAATATTCTACCACTAAGTACAGATAAAAGCAAAAATGTATGCTTTACAGAATTCAAAGAGGAAAAAATCATTTGGCTCTTAAAGTTGTTTTACTGTTTTCCGTAAGTAATAGGGATGAGCAAACTCGAACTGTATAGTTCGGGTTCGTACCGAATTTTGGGGTGTCCGTGACACGGACCCGAACCCGGACATTTTTCGTAAAAGTCCGGGTTCGGTGTTCGTCGCTTTCTTGGCGCTTTTTGAAAGGCTGCAAAGCAGCCAATCAACAAGCGTCATACTACTTGCCCCAAGAGGCCATCACAGCCATGCCTACTATTGGCATGGCTGTGATTGGCCAGAGCACCATGTGACCCAGCCTCTATTTAAGCTGGAGTCACGTAGCGCCGCACGTCACTCTGCTCTGATCAGCATAGGGAGAGGTTGCAGCCGCGACGTTAGGGCGAGATTAGGCAGTGATTAACTCCTCCAAAGGACTTCATTCAGAGATCGATCTGCAGCTGTGGATGATTGAACTGCTGCTATTGAATTGCTCACTGTTTTTAGGCTGCCCAGACCGTTTTTCAGTCACTTTTTTCTGGGGTGATCGGCGGCCATTTTGTGTCTTGTGGTGTGCCAGCACAAGCTGCCACCAAGTGCATTTAACCTTCAATGGTGTGGTTGTTTTTTGGCTAAATCCTACATCAGGGTGAAGCTGTCACACCAAGTGCATTTAACCAGCAATAGTCTGTTTATTTTTTGGCCATATACTACATCAGGGGCAAGCTGCGCCTGTCACCAAGTGCATTTAACCCTCAGTAGTGTGGTTGGTCAAGCTGTCACACCAAGTGCATTTAACCATCAATAGTGTGGTTATTTTTTGGCCATATCCCAGTCTAATTCTGTCAGTAAACGTATACCTGTCACCCAGCGCCTAAATACTAGGCCTCAAGTTTATATCCAGCTAAATCTGTCGTTACTGGTGTGGCTGGTCAAGTTATTTAGTGTCCGTCAAAGCACAGTTTTTGTTCTGGGTTGAAATACAATTCCCAATTTAGCATTTTCCTAATTTAGTGGTTTCTGCTGTATCAGAGCTATTTTAAATCTATCCCTAAAAGGGTATATAATATTCAAGGTGCACATAGGGTCATTCAGAATAACTTCACACACACCCGCTACTGTGCATTTCCAAGTCTAATTCTGTCAGTAAACCTATACCTGTCACCCAGCGCCTAAATAACAGGCCTCAAATTTATAGTCAGCTAAATCTGTCGTTACTGGTGTGGCTGGTCAAGTTATTTAGTGTCCGTCAAAGCACATTTTTTGTTCTGGGTTGAAATACAATTCCCAATTTAGCAATTTCCTAATTTAGTGGTTTCTGCTGTATCAGGCCTACTTTAAATTTATCCCTAAAAGGGTATATCAGATTCAAGGTGCACATAGAGTCATTCTGAATAACTTCACACACACGCTACTGGGCATTTCCAAGTCTAATTCTGTCAGTAAACCTATACCTGTCACCCAGCGCCTAAATACTAGGCCTCAAATTTATATCCAGCTAAATCTGTCGTTACTGCTGTACTGTTGTGGCTGGTCAAGTTAGTTAGTGTCCGTCAAAGCACAGTTTTTGTTCTGGGTTGAAATACAATTCCCAATTTAGCAATTTCCTAATTTAGTGGTTTCTGCTGTATCAGAGCTATTTTAAATCTATCCCTAAACGGGTATATCAGATTCAAGGTGCACATAGGGTCATTCTGAATAACTTCACACACACGCTACTGTGCATTTCCAAGTCTAATTCTGTATGTAAACCTAAACCTGTCACCCAGCGCCTAAATACTAGGCCTCAAATTTATATCCAGCTAAATCTGTCGTTACTGCTGTACTGTTGTGGCTGGTCAAGTTATTTAGTGTCCGTCAAAGCACATTTTTTGTTCTGGGTTGAAATACAATTCCCAATTTAGCAATTTCCTAATTTTGTGGTTTCTGCTGTATCAGGCCTACTTTAAATTTATCCCTAAAAGGGTATATCAGATTCAAGGTGCACATAGGGTCATTCTGAATAACTTCACACACACGCTACTGTGCATTTCCAAGTCTAATTCTGTCAGTAAACCTATACCTGTCACCCAGCGCCTAAATACTAGGCCTCAAATTTATATCCAGCTAAATCTGTCGTTACTGCTGTACTGTTGTGGCTGGTCAAGTTATTTAGTGTCCGTCAAAGCACAGTTTATGTTCTGGGTCGAAATACAATTCCCAATTTAGCAATTTCCTAATTTAGTGGTTTCTGCTGTATCAGAGCTATTTTAAATCTATCCCTAAAAGGGTATATCAGATTCAAGGTGCACATAGGGTCATTCTGAATAACTTCACACACACGCTTCTGTGCATTTCCAAGTCTAATTCTGTATGTAAACCTAAACCTGTCACCCAGCGCCTAAATACTAGGCCTCAAATTTATATCCAGCTAAATCTGTCGTTACTGCTGTACTGTTGTGGCTGGGCAAGTTATTTAGTGTCCGTCAAAGCACATTTTTTGTTCTGGGTTGAAATACAATTCCCAATTTAGCAATTTCCTAATTTAGTGGTTTCTGCTGTATCAGGCCTACTTTAAATTTATCCCTAAAAGGGTATATCAGATTCAAGGTGCACATAGGGTCATTCTGAATAACTTCACACACACGCTACTGTGCATTTCCAAGTCTAATTCTGTATGTAAACCTATACCTGTCACCCAGCGCCTAAATACTAGGCCTCAAATTTATATTCAGCTAAATCTGTGGTTACTGCTGTGCCTGTATTAGTGTAATACGGTACCTAAATAGCTAGCCAGATAGTGTTAGGTGTCTGTAAAAAAAGGCCTGAATTTGAATTCAATACATTGGGCCAAATAATATTTTTGTTGTTGTGGTGAACGATAACAATGAGGAAAACATCTAGTAAAGGACGCGGACATGGTCGTGGTGGTGTTAGTGGACCCTCTGATGCTGGGAGAGGACGTGGCCGTTCTACCACAGCCACACGTCCTAGTGTACCAACTACCTCAGGTCCCAGTAGCCGCCATAATTTACAGCGATATTTGGTGGGGCCCAATGCCGTTCTAAGGATGGTAAGGCCTGAGCAGGTACAGGCATTAGTCAATTGGGTGGCCGACAGTGGATCCAGCACGTTCACATTATCTCCCACCCAGTCTTCTGCAGAAAGCGCACAGATGGCGCCTGAAAACCAAGCCCATCAGTCTGTCACATCACCCCCATGCATACCAGGGAAACTGTCTGAGCCTCAAGTTATGCAGCAGTCTCTTATGCTGTTTGAAGACTCCGCTGGCAGGGTTTCCCAAGGGCATCCACCCAGCCCTTCCCCAGCGGTGGAAGACATAGAATGCACTGACGCACAACCACTTATGTTTCCTGATGATGAGGACATGGGAATACCACCTCAGCATGTCTCTGATGATCACGAAACACAGGTGCCAACTGCTGCGTCTTTCTGCAGTGTGCAGACTGAACAGGAGGTCAGGGATCAAGACTGGGTGGAAGACGATGCAGGGGACGATGAGGTCCTAGACCCCACATGGAATGAAGGTCGTGCCACTGACTTTCACAGTTCGGAGGAAGAGGCAGTGGTGAGACCGAGCCAACAGCGTAGCAAAAGAGGGAGCAGTGGGCAAAAGCAGAACACCCGCCGCCAAGAGACTCCGCCTGCTACTGACCGCCGCCATCTGGGACCGAGCACCCCAAAGGCAGCTTCAAGGAGTTCCCGTGGCATGGCACTTCTTCAAACAATGTGCTGACGACAAGACCCTGAGTGGTTTGCACGCTGTGCCATCAGAGCCTGAAGCGAGGCATTAACGTTCTGAACCTGAGCACAACCTGCATGACCAGGCACCTGCATGCAAAGCATGAACTGCAGTGGAGTAACACCTTAAAACCAAGGAAGTCACTCAGGCTCCCCCTGCTACCTCTTCTGCTGCTGCCGCCTCGGCCTATTCTGCTGCTGCCGCCTCGGCCTCTTCCTCCGCCTCTGGAGGAACGTTGGCACCTGCCGCCCAGCAAACAGGGGATGTACCACCAACACCACCACCACCACCTCCGTCACCAAGCGTCTCAACCATGTCACACGCCAGCGTTCAGCTCTCCATCTCACAAACATTTGAGAGAAAGCGTAAATTCCCACCTAGCCACCCTCGATCCCTGGCCCTGAATGCCAGCATTTCTAAACTACTGGCCTATGAAATGCTGTCATTTAGGCTGGTGGACACAGACAGCTTCAAACAGCTCATGTCGCTTGCTGTCCCACAGTATGTTGTTCCCAGCCGGCACTACTTCTCCAAGAGAGCCGTGCCTTCCCTGCACAACCAAGTATCCGATAAAATCAAGTGTGCACTGCGCAACGCCATCTGTGGCAAGGTCCACCTAACCACAGATACGTGGACCAGTAAGCACGGCCAGGGACGCTATATCTCCCTAACTGCACACTGGGTAAATGTAGTGGCAGCTGGGCCCCAGGCGGAGAGCTGTTTGGCGCACGTCCTTCCGCCGCCAAGGATCGCAGGGCAACATTCTTTGCCTCCTGTTGCCACCTCCTCCTACTCGGCTTCCTCCTCCTCTTCTTCCACCTGCTCATCCAGTCAGCCACACACCTTCACCACCAACTTCAGCACAGCCCGGGGTAAACGTCAGCAGGCCATTCTGAAACTCATATGTTTGGGGGACAGGCCCCACACCGCACAGGAGTTGTGGCGGGGTATAGAACAACAGACCGACGAGTGGTTGCTGCCGGTGAGCCTCAAGCCCGGCCTGGTGGTGTGCGATAATGGGCGAAATCTCGTTGCAGCTCTGGGACTAGCCGGTTTGACGCACATCCCTTGCTTGGCGCATGTGCTGAATTTGGTGGTGCAGAAGTTCATTCACAACTACCCCGACATGTCAGAGCTGCTGCATAAAGTGCGGGCCGTCTGTTCGCGCTTCCGGCGTTCACATCCTGCTGCTGCTCGCCTGTCTGCGCTACAGCGTAACTTCGGCCTTCCCGCTCACCGCCTCATATGCGACGTGCCCACCAGGTGGAACTCCACCTTGCACATGCTGGACAGACTGTGCGAGCAGCAGCAGGCCATAGTGGAGTTTCAGCTGCAGCACGCACGGGTCAGTCGCACTACGGAACAGCACCACTTCACCACCAATGACTGGGCCTCCATGCGAGACCTGTGTGCCCTGTTGCGCTGTTTCGAGTACTCCACCAACATGGCCAGTGGCGATGACGCCGTTATCAGCGTTACAATACCACTTCTATGTCTCCTTGAGAAAACACTTAGGGCGATGATGGAAGAGGAGGTGGCCCAGGAGGAGGAGGAGGAGGAAGAGGGGTCATTTTTAGCACTTTCAGGCCAGTCTCTTCGAAGTGACTCAGAGGGAGGTTTTTTGCAACAGCAGAGGCCAGGTACAAATGTGGCCAGCCAGGGCCCACTACTGGAGGACGAGGAGGACGAGGATGAGGAGGAGGTGGAGGAGGATGAGGATGAAGCATGGTCACAGCGGGGTGGCACCCAACGCAGCTCGGGCCCATCACTGGTGCGTGGCTGGGGGGAAAGGCAGGACGATGACGATACGCCTCCCACAGAGGACAGCTTGTCCTTACCCCTGGGCAGCCTGGCACACATGAGCGACTACATGCTGCAGTGCCTGCGCAACGACAGCAGAGTTGCCCACATTTTAACGTGTGCGGACTACTGGGTTGCCACCCTGCTGGATCCACGGTACAAAGACAATGTGCCCACCTTACTTCCTGCACTGGAGCGTGATAGGAAGATGCGCGAGTACAAGCGCACGTTGGTAGACGCGCTACTGAGAGCATTCCCAAATGTCACAGGGGAACAAGTGGAAGCCCAAGGCCAAGGCAGAGGAGGAGCAAGAGGTCGCCAAGGCAGCTGTGTCACGGCCAGCTCCTCTGAGGGCAGGGTTAGCATGGCAGAGATGTGGAAAAGTTTTGTCAACACGCCACAGCTAACTGCACCACCACCTGATACGCAACGTGTTAGCAGGAGGCAACATTTCACTAACATGGTGGAACAGTACGTGTGCACACCCCTCCACGTACTGACTGATGGTTCGGCCCCATTCAACTTCTGGGTCTCTAAATTGTCCACGTGGCCAGAGCTAGCCTTTTATGCCTTGGAGGTGCTGGCCTGCCCGGCGGCCAGCGTTTTGTCTGAACGTGTATTCAGCACGGCAGGGGGCGTCATTACAGACAAACGCAGCCGCCTGTCTACAGCCAATGTGGACAAGCTGACGTTCATAAAAATGAACCAGGCATGGATCCCACAGGACCTGTCCATCCCTTGTGCAGATTAGACATTAACTACCTCCCCTTAACCATATATTATTGTACTCCAGGGCACTTCCTCATTCAATCCTATTTTTATTTTCATTTTACCATTATATTGCGAGGCTACCCAAAGTTGAATGAACCTCTCCTCTGTCTGGGTGCCGGGGCCTAAATATATGCCAATGGACTGTTCCAATGTTGGGTGACATGAAGCCTGATTCTCTGCTATGACATGCAGACTGATTCTCTGCTGACATGAAGCCAGATTCTCTGTTACGGGACCTCTCTCCTCTGCCTGGGTGCTGGGCCTAAATATATGCCAATGGACTGTTCCAATGTTGGGTGACGTGAAGCCTGATTCTCTGCTATGACATACAGACTGATTCTCTGCTGACATGAAGCCAGATTCTCTGTTACGGGACCTCTCTCCTCTGCCTGGGTGCTGGGCCTAAATATATGACAATGGACTGTTGCACTGGTGGCTGACGTGAAGCCTGATTCTCTGCTATGACATGCAGACTGATTCTCTGCTGACATGAAGCCAGATCCTCTGTTACGGGACCTCTCTCCTCTGCCTGTGTGCTGGGCCTAAATATTTGACAATGGACTGTTGCAGTGGTGGCTGACGTGAAGCCTGATTCTCTGCTATGACATGCAGACTGATTCTCTGCTGCGACATGCAGACTGATTCTCTGCTGACATGAAGACAGATTCTCTGTTACGGGACCTCTCTCCTCTGCCTGGGTGCTGGGCCTAAATATATGACAATGGACTGTTGCACTGGTGGCTGACGTGAAGCCTGATTCTCTGCTGTGACATGCAGACTGATTGTCTGCTGACATGAAGACAGATTCTCTGTTACGGGAACTCTCTCCTCTGCCTGGGTGCTGGGCCTGAATATATGCCAATGGTCTGTTGCAGTGGTGGCTGACGTGAAGCCTGATTCTCTGCTATGACATGCAGATTAATTCTCTGCTGACATGAGGACAGATTCTCTGTTACGGGACCTCTCTCCTCTGCCTGGGTGCTGGGCCTAAATATATGACAATGGACTGTTGCACTGGTGGCTGACGTGAAGCCTGATTCTCTGCTATGACATGCAGACTAATTCTCTGCTGACATGAAGCCAGATCCTCTGTTACGTGACTTCTCTCCTCTGCCTGGGTGCTGGGCCTAAATATATGACAATGGACTGTTGCACTGGTGGCTGACGTGAAGCCTGATTCTCTGCTATGACATGCAGACTGATTCTCTGCTGACATGAAGACAGATTCTCTGTTACGGGACCTCTCTCCTCTGCCTGTGTGCTGGGCCTAAATATATGACAATGGACTGTTGCAGTGGTGGCTGACGTGAAGCCTGATTCTCTGCTATGACATGCAGACTGATTCTCTGCTGACATGAAGCCAGATTCTCTGTTACGGGACCTCTCTCCTCTGCCTGGGTGCCTGGGCCTAAATATATGACAATGGACTGTTGCAGTGGTGGCTGACGTGAAGCCTGATTCTCTGCTATGACATGCAGACTGATTCTCTGCTGACATGAAGCCAGATTCTCTGTTACGGGACCTCTCTCCTCTGCCTGGGTGCCTGGGCCTAAATATATGCCAATGGACTGTTTCAATGGTGGGTGACGTGAAGCCTGATTCTCTGCTATGACATGCAGACTGATTCTCTGCTGACATGAAGACAGATTCTCTGTTACAGGACCTCTCTCCTCTGCCTGGGTGCTGGGCCTAAATATATGACAATGGACTGTTGCAGTGGTGGCTGACGTGAAGCCTGATTCTCTGCTATGACATGCAGACTGATTCTCTGCTGACATGAAGCCAGATCCTCTGTTACGGGACCTCTCTCCTCTGCCTGGGTGCTGGGCCTAAATATATGCCAATGGACTGTTGCAGTGGTGGCTGACGTGAAGCCTGATTCTCTGCTATGACATGCAGACTAATTCTCTGCTGACATGAAGACAGATTCTCTGTTACGGGACCTCTCTCCTCTGCCTGGGTGCTGGGCCTAAATATATGACAATGGACTGTTACAGTGGTGGCTGACTGTGAAGCCTGATTCTCTGCTATGACATTCAGACTGATTCTCTGCTGACATGAAGCCAGATTCTCTGTTACGGGACCTCTCTCCTCTGCCTGGGTGCCTGGGCCTAAATATATGCCAATGGACTGTTCCAATGTTGGGTGATGTGAAACCTGATTCTCTGCTATGACATGCAGACTGATTCTCTGCTGACATGAAGCCAGATTCTCTGTTACGGGACCTCTCTCCTCTGCCTGGGTGCTGGGCCTAAATATATGCCAATGGACTGTTGCCAGTGGTGGCTGACGTGAAGCCTGATTCTCTGCTATGACATGCAGACTGATTCTCTGCTGACATGAAGCCAGATTCTCTGTTACGGGACCTCTCTCCTCTGCCTGGGTGCTGGGCCTAAATATATGACAATGGACTGTTGCAGTGGTGGCTGACGTGAAGCCTGATTCTCTGCTATGACATGCAGACTGATTCTCTGCTGACATGAAGCCAGATTCTCTGTTACGGGACCTCTCTCCTCTGCCTGGGTGCTGGGCCTAAATATATGCCAATGGACTGTTGCACTGGTGGCTGACGTGAAGCCTGATTCTCTGCTATGACATGCAGACTAATTCTCTGCTGACATGAAGCCAGATCCTCTGTTACGGGACCTCTCTCCTCTGCCTGGGTGCTGGGCCTAAATATATGACAATGGACTGTTGCAGTGGTGGCTGACGTGAAGCCTGATTCTCTGCTATGACATGCAGACTAATTCTCTGCTGACATGAAGACAGATTCTCTGTTACGGGACCTCTCTCCTCTGCCTGTGTGCTGTGCCTAAATATATGACAATGGACTGTTGCAGTGGTGGCTGACGTGAAGCCTGATTCTCTGCTATGATATGAAGACTGATTATCTGCTGACATGAAGCCAGATTCTGTGTTATGGGACCTCTCTCCTCTGCCTGGGTGCCAGGGCTTAAATTTATGACAATAGACTGTTACAGTGGTGGCTGACGTGAAGCCTGATTCTCTGCTATGACATGCAGACTGATTCTCTGCTGACATGAAGCCAGATTCTCTGTTACGGGACCTCTCCTCTGCCTGGGTGCCGGGGCCTAAATATCTGAGAATGGACTGTTACAGTGGTGGGTGACGTGAAGCCTGATTCTCTGCTATGGGACCTCTCTCCAATTGATATTGGTTAATTTTTATTTATTTAATTTTTATTTTAATTCATTTCCCTATCCACATTTGTTTGCAGGGGATTTACCTACATGTTGCTGCCTTTTGCAGCCCTCTAGCTCTTTCCTGGGCTGTTTTACAGCCTTTTTAGTGCCGAAAAGCTCGGGTCCCCATTGACTTCAATGGGGTTCGGGTTCGGGACGAAGTTCGGGTTGGGTTCGGATCCCGAACCCGAACATTTCCGGGAAGTTCGGCCGAACTTCTCGAACCCGAACATCCAGGTGTCCGCTCAACTCTAGTAAGTAATATAAATAAGGCATAAACTGGGTATCCCAGTGCCAAAACAAAATTAAAAATTAAAAATTTGCAAAGGCAAAATAATAAAATTAAAAATATAGAGCTGCACTGGAGCATAGCAGGGACTCCGGCAGAGTCGGAACAGCAATGACTGGGGATATCAACTTCTCAGCTGAGAGCAGGACAGGCTATGGGCAGGTTTACTGCCTCTGAATGTAGACAAGAGTGTTCTCATTCACTGACAGCAAACTGGCGAAGAATTGGAACATAAAGTATATTAGGAAGTTTTAATTTATAACATAATTATGCTTTATTAACCTAAAACTAGAAAACCCCTTTAAGACCAAAATTGTCTCTGTCTGTTTAGTGAGTGGAAATTCTCTTTCACAAATGTACAGTGCTGCCCATAATTATTGATACCCCAGGCAAATTTTGACTTAAAGTTTTTTTTTATTCAACCAGCAAGTAATGTTTTTATGGGAAATGACATAGGTGTTTCCCAAAAGATAATAAGACGATGTACAAGAGGCATTATTGTGAAAAAAAAAAAATATTTCTTTACATTTGAGCAAAAAGTGTCCAGTCCAAAATTATTCATACCCTTCTCAATAATCAATAGAAAAGCCTTTATTGGCTATTACAGCAATCAAACGCTTCCTATAATTGCAGACCAGCTTTTTGCATGTCTCCACAGGTATTTTTGCCCATTCATCTTTCGCAATGAGCTCCAAGTCTTTCAGGTTGGAGGGTCTTCTTGCCATCACCCTGATCTTTAGCTCCCTCCACAATTTCTCAATTGGATTAAAGTCTGGACTCCAAACGTTAATGTTGTTGTCTGCTAACCATTTCTTCACCACTTTTGCTGTGTGTTTTGGGTCATTGTCATGCTGAAATGTCCACTGGTTCCCAAGGCCAAGTTTCTCTGCAGACTGCCTGATGTTGTCGTTGAGAATCCTCATGTATTGCTCTTTTTTCATTGTGCCGTTTACTGTGATTAGGTTCCCTGGTCCATTGGCTGAAAAACACCCCCAAAGCATTAGGTTCCCACCACCTTGTTTGACAGTGGGTATGGTGTTCTCTGGGTTGAAGGCTTCTCCTTTTTTACGCCAAATGAAGGAAACATTGTGACCAAACAATTCAAATGTTTTTTTTGTAACCATTTCTTTATTAGTTTTTCAATATATAAAAGGTCATTACAGCAATTACAATGTGAAATACATTCAGTCAGCACAAATTACATCAATGCTTGTAAATCGCCTTTAGTAGTCTTATATGATTCTTTACCATATTTCATAAACAAATACCCCTTTCGCCACGATCACCTATCCTAACACATCCTTTTACTTCCTGACTTGTCCGTCTTCAATATCATTATTATCAGCCTATCCGAACCTAATCATCTGTTTCCCTAAATCCTCTCCCCCTAGTCTAATTTCTCTAAGGTTCCTTTCATTTGTTCTGTTAAGAACCAAGCTGTGCCCCTAAACGGATCCATCAATGATCGGATTTCTTTGTCCGTAAGGATAAAATATATAAAACCCCTCCATTTTTTCATAAGCCCTTTAACCATGCTTTCCTTCTTTTGCCCCGCTGCTAAGAATTCCATCTTTAGGCAGTTTTTAACTTGTGCAATGATTTCTGACACGTTGGCCGTATTTGGTCTCAGCCAATAACTTAACAGGCATCTCTTGGCTGCCAGTATGCATAAATGTATCGTATGGGTTAGTTTTAGGTTATCTGGGTGACTATGAAACAATATTGTCTCAACTGACAGGGGCAGGTGAAATTTCAATGCCTCTTTACACCATTGAATAAAAACACTCCAGAAGGAAACCGACGGGGTGCAGGACCACAGTTCATGATATAAGTTGGTAATACACATCTTGCATTTTGGGCACTGTGTCAGCCTATTTAGTTGTGTTGGTACATATGAGTCGTGAAAGCCATAAATAGCTCTATGTATTATCTTAAATTGAGTTTCACACCAAGTTTCACATGGTGCCGCTTTCTTCACCTCCATCCAGCCTCTTATGATTTTGTCTTGGAAATTGGGCGCTTGTAACTCTTTTTTCCCAGGACTTGAACGTCCTTGCCGTTGCGGTCTCCGATTTCCTTTTTTGCAATCGAAGAGCGAAATCAGCAAGAGATAAATAGTTATGGTTTGATAGTTTCAAGGAATCAAATTGGTTGGATGGAAACTCCCGGGAAAGGAACCTCAATCTTCCTTTCAGGAAGTTGACTACCTGTAAGTAAGCTAAGAAGTGTTTTGAGGTCAACTTGTATTTTGAGCAGACCTCATTTAATAGAAGGTATCTGTTTTCCGACTCATGCCATAAATCTCCTACAAATCTAATGCCTTTAGCTTTCCATTCAATAAATAGTTTATTCTGTCCTCCCTTTTCAAAGTCTGGGTGATCCCACAAAGGCATATATTTTGAGAGTGAGAAGGAGAGGCTGTATTCCAGGTTGCCACTGTATCCTTTATCAAGATGCTTTTTTTTTATCAACGGTGGGAGATTTGTATATTTCCTGTGCAACAGAGCTCCTAAGGACCATGGTTGGATTAATTGAGATTCTATCTCAAAATTGGAATAATGGCTCGACTGAGTTATCCAATCGATACAGTGTCTGAAGTTACTCGCTATGATGTCTGACTGTTTAAGTAATATTGGTATCGTCTGTAAGGGGTACAAGAGCCTCACAAAGCTAATCATTTTTAATAGATGACATCTTTCTGTTAGGGACAATGGAGGGGGCATCCAGTTGTCTATTTCCCCCAGAATTTTCCAAAACAATGGTGGGTAATTGAGGTTATATATAGTATCCGAGGTCTGACCTATCTTTATGCCCAGGTATTTTATATGCGAGGTGGCTATTTTAACAGGAAGGTCTTGCGAAATCCATGTCACCTCAGGAGAAGTAGTTCACTTTTATCCGCATTTATTTTAAAACCCGAGAAGCTACCAAACTCGGCCAATTGTCGCAATAATGTGTGCAAATCCTTCCTTGGATTCTCCAAAAAGATCAGGAGATCATCGGCAAACAGAGCGTAACGAATCTACCTCGTCCCAACACTTATCCCCTCTATGTCATGGGTGGAAATTAGAAATTGTGACTACATTCAAATCACCCCCCATCACTTTGTCATGAATCGGGTCCAAAAATAATCTGCCCATTAAGTTAAAGAAAAAGGTACTATGAGCTTTATTAGTGCCATAAACATTGTAAATACTCAGTAAACCTGATGAGAATTTGAGGGTAACTTGACCTTTGACGTTCCACGAAATTATGTTAGCCATAACGACCAGTTTTCCTGAAAATCATTAGTCACAGACCTAGGACAGGTTTTGGATAGATAGGGTAGTGATCATTTCCAACACATATAACTCGCCTCCCCCCTCCCCCTCCCATATACTAACTCAATTAACATATACATTTTAAAAGAGTTTAGCGAAACATAGAAGATATTCACTCTCTTCCATAACTCTTCTGAACTTCACTTCTTCTCGACATGGTAGTCGCGTTACACATATTTAACCTCTTACTGACTCCTCCTTTTACTATCCTCCCATGAGCTGTTCCGCTTAACATTCGGAACCCCTATTTGTAATGCAACAGTAATCATATGAAGCCGATGAAAAGATTCAATAAACCTAGCCCGATTGGTGTCCCAGGCATCACATTGTAGAGTAAATCAGATAACAATACCTAGTCCAACAGGGATGTAGCAACTCTCATCCACCCCCGTGGGCTCTGGCAAGCTAGCCATAGCCCATCCCCGCATCTGTTAATTGCTTGCTCCTTCTGAAGCAAAGTCAGGTTACCAATTTTGCCTTTTTGCGCTGTTCTTTTGGTGAGTCTCTG